>NC_139352.1:1207500-1807500 GCF_055883805.1 Amblyomma maculatum | reverse complement strand
AGTAGAGTCCTCGCTCCAAAAAAAAAAAATAGCACCGTGGCAACGTCGCGACAAGCCCCGCTTACTAAATTACAAGCGCAAAGAACGAACTTAGATTAAAAAAATAGGCTTTCCTATCAATACCGAATCTTGTTTTGTGACGACGCTTCTATTTATATTGTCGACAATGGCCTGTGATAAAACAGGTCGGGGAAAAATTAAGCAAAAGTGAAGAGGGCTACTAGATCAGACAAACTAGTTATGATGCTCAGGAAAATGGCCTGCGCGATGCACTTAGAGTATGTTCAGTATGAAAGCACCCTTTCAGCCGTCCTACTCTCAACAAGAAAATTTTCTCGCCCCACTGTTTAGCTCCTTTAGAAGCAGTACTTTTTTCATGGTGAGCGCGACCGGCACTTAGGGAGCAAGACCATCAGAATGCGGTGGATCGGAACTCGTGGCAAGCGGGGACGGAACGTCGTAGCTATTGCCGCAATTTTTTTTATTTTTGACTAAAGCGATGTATTAAAACTCAATGCGTCAATCACATTCATCCACTGAGGCTGCTTAAGCTGACTACGGAGAACGTCTGTGAGAAATGTGACATTTCCAATGAAGTTTTCCCTGACCGATCGTACATTTAGGCACACCGTAGCTATCGCCGCAACTCTCGCGCTGTGCATCGCACGTCATCTTCATCAACTCCCATCTTTGCACATGAGTTTTCGCGCGTTATATTCGGTTTAAGTACGGTAATTCAAACACACCATTATGTTTTTAACTGCGTAAATTGTTCCCTTTAACCATGAACCGTTTCATTCGTATCTTTGAGAGAGGGTTTCGTTTACAAAGCAATTATTTCGTCGTGTACATTCTGCGACTGCTGTCCAGGTGTCCTGTTTCTCCGAAGTCTCTTTCCCCGTGCTTCAGTTGCAACACTTTGTAGGCAATGCGGTTTCATGTCTGTGTGCCATGTTTTCATGTGCTTATGCACATATTCGTTTTAATTACGTCCATGGTGCGTGAAGACTGCCCGAGTATACTCGGTCTTCAGGGTGGTTTATCGCGATCTGATTTGCCGGGCTTAAAATTAGGCATGAACCATGGGTTGATCTATTTCGTGGCTTGCCTGTGTTTTGCAACCATAACTGATTAAAAACATAGCCATGAAGCGCAAGCTCAACTTTAAGGTGTAAACTTTCGGCACTTTCGCCTCTCTGTTATGCGCGGCTCTGGAAAATGATCAACTTTGCGCTGTTGCGTAGGGTATAGCCAGTCGCACGAATAAATTTTGCCAACGTTTCTAAACTAAGAAACATTTGAAAAATGAAAAGTCATTCGTAATCAGCCGAAGCAGTGAAATTTAATTTCTTTCTAATCTTCAATGATCTTCGTTCTAGTTTATCCAGTCCTCGTCCAATGAGGTAGGATTTTTTCGTCAATCCAGCAGTTAAAGAAAAAAAGTATATAAGAGCCATTAAAACTGCATTTGACTCGGAGTGTAGAGCTCATTACTAATTACCGGTGCAGATGAATCGTGAGACAACTTGGAATGGCAGCTGCGGCTCATTAAGCTGGAGACTAGTTCTCTTCATTGCTTTAACTACGCAGATCCGTCCAACTGCGGCAGCCCGGATCGACAGGAGAACTCCACGGCGACAGGCAAGGACTACAGGGTGGGGCAGGAAGTGGTGTACGATTGTCCCACCGGAAGCCTACTAGTCGGAAGTGTGTCACGGAAGTGCGCTGCGTCAGGGTTCTGGACCGGCAGTGCACCGTCATGCAAGTGTAAGTACACGCCGAGCGAACGACCCCGCCGGGTGTGGCGCAGTGGCTACTGCGCTCGACTACTGTTCCCAAGGATGCGGGATCGAATGCCGGCCTCGGCGGCCGCTTTTCGATGGAGGCGAAAAGCAAGGCGCCCGTGTGCTGTGCGAAATCAGTGCACGTTAAAAAAACTCAGGTGGTCGAGCTTTCCGGAGCCTTCCACTACGGCGTCTCTCATAGTCTGAGTCGCTTTGGGACGTTAAACCCCGCAAACCAAACCAAACCAAACGAGGAGCGAACGAGCGCGGCATCGCTGTGTTTTCTTATCAAAGAAGGGATTTACAGTCCTTATGTACCGTATTTCCTTAACCTCACTACTCTCTTCGTTCGTATAGTCAATAGGAGTTGAGTTCTACTTCAAATCTTTTTCCCGAGACGCTACTTGCAGACAGCATGAGTCGACCTCAAAGCTACATTATTTGTCTGAAACACTTTTCGCACATTTATTATAAATGGCACCATATACTTTTTTATGTACGTAATAGCCTACGCTACAGTGTGATACGCACATTAATGCATCCTGTTAAATATTTTATGCCACTCCCGTCGGAGGTGCAAAGCTGCTTTTACTTATGAGTACGTAAATTTGAAGATAATATTTTAAGCAGAACTTAGGAAAATAGAAATCTTCCGAATCGGTAGTAGATCGTCCACGCTGGAAACGTAGCTTTAGGAGCTAGACATGATCAAATGTCGAACTACAGGTGTTGTCACCAGTGCTGTTTTGAAGGCGAACCGCAGAGAACACTTTGAAGCACCATTCACTTTAAACTCGCGGCAACCTATCTTTTTTTCTGTAACCACTTCACAAGCTTAAATTCATTTGCAGGAAAATTATTTTTAAGTTTCAATGTCGAGCCAGTAAATTCAACTTGTGGTTCAAGGGCGAACGACGACGCAGGCAGAAACAGAACCAAATGATCAATTCTATCAATTCTTACAAGAATATTTGGGCGGCGTTGTCATAAATTCCCCTTTGATTAAATGATATAAGCCTTTAATGGGGGGGAGGGGGGGGAGCTAAAGGCTTTTGAGAGCTAAAGTCACGTATAACAAAGCGCTGAAATTCTCGTACAGCTAATTATTAAGGGGTCCCTCAGTCGATACTCGTGGTAGTAGTTCAGTGCATGAAATCCATAAAGATGCTCTTTCTGCGTATTCGAGTTAAATTTAAAAGGTTTGCGTGGAGCTAATGGTTCGAAAATAATTTAAAAAAAAGTGCTTCTGGCGGCTGCCCGCTACTCCATTCGGGCGACACCTCTCCGCACGCTCCCTTCTCGACTTCGGACGCGCCCAATTTACGCAAGCGGGACGGGGCGTGGTGGGGCGACGTCGCGACTTGTTTTCTTCATTTTTTCCTATGCGTAAGTTGAGGGGGCAGAAAGCGGAGCATCATTTTGGATCGTCGATATGTTCGATGCTAATGAGGTGAGCTTATCCTTTATATATTTGCGTTCCGGACAGGATTTGCGGGACATAATCCCCCCTGTGCGTTTTCTAGCTTTTGTAAATAGCATTTCATAAGCCCGTTGACGTACAAAATCACGAACAATATATTCGAGAAAAATGCAGAAAACATAAGCGTTCATTTGATATCGGGAGGAAAGTGTGACGAAATTTATCGGCAAATCCACACGCGCCGTTAGTGCAGAATATATTAAACGAAAAATTCGTCATGCCAACGACAGTAATTCAATGCAAAGGGCCTTTTTTATAGGAATTTTCGCGCGAAATAAAATGCGAGTTGGAACTTGGCACAGCGCGCAAAAAAAGTACTACCAAACACTCTTTGACAAACGCTGACATAGTAATAAAAATGACATCTCGGAAATTCCGCCTTCCCCGCATTCACAAAGCGGCATCCGTAGCTGCAGAGCTGCACTTGCAAATGCGCTTGAAAGGCGGCGCTCGCGACCCCACATATGCAGGAAAACACCGGAAGCTCTTGAAAAGAAGTGTGTACAATCGATCAATTTACAGCTAGTTCTTATTCGAAAAGGTTTAACTCTTCTGATATGTGCAAGTGGCATGGCGACGCCATGTTTATTTCTTGAAACGCAATAAGATTCATGTTTTCTGCACTAGAGCTGCCTGGTAACGTTTTGCCATGCTAGTAAAGCAATCAAGGAAATTCTTTCCACAAACTCCGTGGGACACACACACACACACTCTCTCTCTCTCTCTCTCTCATACAGGAACTCACGCATGCATGCACTTATAGGATAAAAAAGTTTTAGTATGCGCATGGGGCCTTACATAGGCACGACTCACGTATTTGGCGGAGCGCTACTGCACGTGTCGTGATTGTGCGGATGTTCCGCAGAAAGACTTTGCGCAGAGCGGGAACAAGCTACAATGCGAGCGTAATAATATTCGTAGCGCCATCTCACGCCCCTTAGAAGAACGAGATGTCAACCGAAGTAGACCCTTCGGGAGCCCAATTTGGGGCCTCTGCTGGACAAAAGCGCGGCTTTGGTTCGCCATTATTTTAGGTGGCGAGTAGTAGATATTTAATTTTGAATGAATCAGGAAAATACCTTACTCGAGCCTAGTGTAAAATAAAATTCACCACGAATAAATGCTACTTCTGTGCGAGATTTGAGCGCGAACAAGGGCAACGTTAGGCCTTGAGATGTCTTTATTTTTTTTAAAAGCTCTGAGCAACGCAAGACTAAAAACTAAAACAGGCGAATAGCTTGTATATTATTATGGAGCGTCATTCACAACCCAAAATTTAAAACAAATAGTCGATTAAAAGTAATTACAGCCTAAAGACGTATAAGGAACTTGGTGCTTCCTGAGGTTCGCGCAATTTTTGGCGACGAAATGCGCCAGCTAAAGATCTTGAAGTTTGTGCAGAGCGTCAGTGGAAAACAGCTCATATGCGTCCCGTACTGCGCATGGTTCAAGATTCACATCCACTGCGACGGAACAACAAGTGAGTTGCAAGCGTGCACGTTTCGCAGCAGTGCCAAATCATCTGCAATAATAATAATAAAAAAAAAAAACACGCGAGGCGTGTGTGTTTGCGCCTCAGATTACGGCCATATATTCAAGGGTGTCTCGCACCTTCTGGTTCTCAGTGATAGCAATTCGCAGCCGGTTTGATGTGAGCACCTAAAGACTGCGAGTTTTCCTTTCGTATACAATTAATTGTATACGCAATACGCATGATTCGAGCTGCGTATGGCGCATGCGCAATAAGAAGCACACAGGGCCCATACCATTGCATTGCTAATGAACGCAATACAAAAGCTATCTAATATAGGCTACCAATAAAGGAAATGACGGTTTCTGTAGCTAAATAATACAGCTATCTTACAGCCCGAATATACGGGAAAACTGAATAGGCAAAGTGAAATGCAGCGTAACATCACATGAAAAAAAAAAATATATATGTTGCGATTTATCACCTATATTTAAGTATTTCTTTTTTGTTCACAGTTATTAGGCGATAGTTTTTTTGTTTTATGAAAATAATTTCACAGTTTAGTCAAGCAGGTAATTAAAAGCCATGAAGCCTGTGGCATAAATTGGAATGCAAAAAAAAAGGGACATAACCAGGGCGGTAGTCTGTCTTCCATTCAATTTGAATTAACGGTGGAATTATTTCGAATCTTAAAATCTGTACGTATATCAGCAACATTTGTCAAGACAGAGACACATTCTTAGATGCTGCAAAATAAAGGGATGACAAGTCTAAAACCCAACGTCCTTAAGGAACCGGAATACCACAAGGGACTAAATTTCTTTCTTAACTGGTCACAGGAGCCATATTAGCTTAAGCCACAGCGCTACATTAGCGCATTACTCACCATAACTCCGCTGGTGGCTTTTTTTTTCTGTGCCCTCAAGGCTAGGTAATGGAATAATTTCGTTTTATGCAGAAAGTAGAACTGCGAACATAAGTATAACCTTTTGTGAGTTCATTACAGATTCATGCTGTAATTAATACGTATAAACAGTTAAAAACGCACATATTCTTTAAAAACGAACAACGATTGGAAGAAAGAGACTAAAGTATATAAGCAGGATATCGTTTGAGAGAAAAATGAAGAAAAAACGAGTGACACTCTAACCGGAAGGCGACGCGATAACGGATATACGAAGGCATTTATTATAAGTCGGCCTAATTACCTAACACGATATTCACGCCTCTCGCTAGGCGGACGGGTGCGATTTAACGTGAAAAATAAGCGATGCCCAGAAATGCGGTTTCCACAAAAGGATAAAATGTGACTGCGGCAACGCTTAATAAAGTGCAATAATGACGCACACAACTTAAGTGGGCTGAGAGGGGAAATCATTATCATCATCATCATCATCATCATCATGCGAAGTCCTCTCCCATATTTCTCCACTTCACCCGGTTCTGTGCTAGCTGCATCCACTTGACCCCCGCGAACTTCTTAACCTCATCCGCCCACCTAACCTTCTGGCGCCCCCTGCTACGCTTTCTTAGGGGAAATAAAAGTGCCGAATTCCAGTTCAAAGCTCCCGGGAAGTGTATCTCTGTTCGCAGCAGCTTTGAACCCTTTGTGCCACATCCGATGTCACCTTTGGAAATGGGGCATGAAACTCTCGTTCAAATACGATAAGTAGGGCGTACAGAAGTCGAGAGGAAGTAGAGCATGGATATAGATTAGCTGCTTGTGATCGATATATGTGTGTGATAACTTTTCTTTCCTTCAGAAGCGAGTATTTATCACCAGTTTCAATTACAAGCTCATCGCCAAAGATTGCGCGTAAAGCTTATATGCCACTGTTCTAATTGCTATATGAAGTCAGCGTCCTAGGGAAACCAAAGTTGTGCGGATGTATCTAACAAGTAAAGATCCTCGCAAATATTTTGTGCTCAACTTCCATATTGCGGGCATGAGAAAATGCTTTGAAGCTGTTTTCACTTGCTTATTTGCTTTTGTTTTCGCTTCAAAGATCCAGTGTCAGAAGATGTCGCCTTTGAGTGCGTTTATTCCTCGGTCCGGAGATCGTAATAAGGAAATACAGCTTTAACAACGTCACAAAAATTCGCAGTCTAAGCTCTGCCCATTCTGTAGGAGTAAAACTAGCCATATTGATACGCGCCTCAAAGCATGCCATTAGAATCAAGGCATGCTAGTTTTACGGCGAGAATCTCGCTCTGCACAGAATAACTCTGCCGCGTAAACATAGAAGAATGCAGAGCATGGAAAGAGGACAAGGAAACGAAAAAGTGCAAATTTTTCTGTGTTTTATATCTGTCTTGTGATTGAAACGAAGTTGTGTTGAAAGAGTGAAAGGGACTTACCGCGTAAAGAACAGGTCTGCGCATGCCCTGTTACCGACATGGTTATTCCTTACCTCAGTTGTTTTTCTGCAAGGTTGTTTCCATCATGAACCAGTACCAATTAGCCGAACTTGCTGCTTCACTACAGTATGTTTTGACCTGCCTATATGCTCTGCCATTCTTACAATCCCCAAACCAGCAAAAATGCACACAATGTTGATCTTAAACTGCGTTGTGGGATGACAGACAACACAGGGAAGTATACCGCAACTAGGCTGCGCAGCGGTGTTGTCTTTTTCTTAGCCCCCGACCTCATCCTTGAGCGCAGTCTGCGCGATGACTTAAAAAAAAAATAGTAGCTAGATTCCTAGTACAGGCTTCATAAATGATAACAGTCCACGGGAATCATTGATATGTCAAGCAATGTGGCCCCTTCTGCATCATCAATATTCCAATTATCTCTAAATTCGGAGGAGCTCGTATTGTCGTCCCAACCGGACCTTATGACCCTCGCATGTGCGCTGTACCCCGCAAGACAACTAAGAAAAGACAGAGAAACCAATGCAAACACAGTGGGCTGTACCTATTTACTCAGTCTGTGTAGCTATTGTGGGTATGTCACAACTGCCTCACCTATTATACAGCGGAAGTTGCGGGAGCTTCTGCCTCAGATATAGAGCGAAACTCGGGGGACCCTGCCGCCCCTCTGAGCAGGATTCAACACGCTGATTGGGCAGCGACCGCACGTCCTTGACGCGGGCGCGGCGCAGCAAGCCGAGTGTATAAAATGACAGACCGCAGAACGCCCGCGCCAGTGCACTGTGTGGAAGATTCAGTCTTCCTGGCCTCTCTCGCGGCCACTCAGGGAAATCGTCTTTTGTTTAACCTGACCCGCGATCAACGCATTGTTCTCCTCATCTGTACGGCCTCCGCTACAGAACAACCCAGCCTTCGACGCCTCAATTAACAAGAAAGCCGTGAGAATTCCATTTCGCCACCGACTGTTGTTTAGTCGAAGAATATTTTCGCTTTTGTTAACCTTTACCTCGTGTGTATCAGGGTCACTTAGTGCGGTTATCCCATGGCAACCATCCTCCAAGCAGCAGGGTACAAGGCGCCAAGGCAATGCCGAAGGGACAGATGGTGCAAGAGGACCTGAATTGGAAACTAGTTGGGCGCAGTGGCACTCCCTGTTGCGTCGGCTGGGGCACAGTGGTGCCTGGTTACACTCGTCACCACAGGGCGAGGGAGGATTGGGGTTAGGGAAGATAGGCGGAAGGGTCCATGGCGTGAGCCACCGTGGCTTGAGCATTGTTGTTGTTTTCATGCCTGGTTTTAAATGTTTTTAAGTGATCATTCTGATGTATCTGACCTAGTGTGCGCTCCTTTGGGCCACTTGGCTGTTGAGGCACACTCAAATAAACATTACCTATTAGCCATCTATTTATTACTGAGCAGTGAGCATAAGGGGCCGACGTCGATTCTTGAGACTGCGGAAGCAATAAATGACCTGTAGCTTATTGGGACCTTCAAATGACGGAAACAGCTCTGGGCAAGCAAGACGCAGGGTTCGCCGGTCATTTCACGATTGTTCGATCATGTTTCTGCTTTTGTTGTTTGCTTTTTTGCTGTTGTCTTTTTTCGTAATGGCAAGTGCTTTAGGAAAGAGGAAAAGAATAGCTCTCTGGGATGGAATTTGGCGGGAAAACGAAAGAATGTGTGCGCTTCGTGTCTGGATAACAAGTTGCTGTTTTGTTTACTAGCCTCACTTAGGTTTTGCATGGACGGAAACTAAAAAGTAATTTAAAAGTAATTGGATTACTTAGTAGAAGCAATTGTAATGTAATTTCATTACTTTTGGGGAGCAGTAATGAGTAATGTCATTTAATTATTTTTCTGATATTTTCAGCAAAGTATTTAGTAATGTAATTTAATTTCTTTTCAAAAGTAATTTTGTCATGTATGATCTTTAGGCGCCTTCTCGAGTGAAGTCTCGAACTCGACTGGAGCTGTCGGTAATGAATGATCGGGGCCCTAATTCAAAAATAAAATTATTGGTAGCAATTAGTCATTGCTCCAACTTAGCAATTCGATGCAACAGTTGCGGACGATGCAACACGTTTGAGTTTATTTTGATTTAGACAAAGCTGTCTGGGTGAAGAGGGCTAAAGGTGACACGCGTGGTCACCTGACTGGGCCCTAGACACCCTGCATTCATGCAGACAGAGTTTGGAATACAGCAAGAACACAGCAAGTTTGGAGCATAGCAAGAACACAGCAAACGATTTCATGTTGCAATATATACATAGGAAAAAAAAAACACCTTTGTTACAAAACAAACAATACCCACAGATAGGTTTGTTGGACAAAAAAAACACCTTTGTTTCAAAAAAATACTACAAACAGATACATTAATTTGACAGAGCGAAAAGAAAGACATTCCAGAAGAACTTGATCTTCCTAACAGTGTATAATATGCGAACATTGCATTGCTTAACACACACCAGCTGGTTTAAACTTATTCACGTGGCATTCACTGAAGAAAATGACTAAAGAAGAAAATTTTTGCCTGTTTCCGGAAGGCAGGCAGAGAGGAACAGGTTTTCATGATATCAATCAGGTCAGGATAGAGGTTCAGGAGGTTAGGAATTTGCCAACTGAATAATTGTCTACCATAATTCATCCGGCAGTTGTTCTTGATAAAAATGGTTTTCCTAAATTCGTAATGTGGCTCATGTTTTGTATATTTGAATATGAATAGTGCTGGATTGCTTTTAAAATCTGAAAAGGTAACCTCTGACAATCGCAGCTTAAATAATGATTCAATGTCCAGAATTCGATTTGGCCTAAAATGTAATGATGTCGAGTCACGTCGTGATAGATTTTCAATAAAGCGGACACCTTTCTTATCTAATAAATAGAGGCTTTCCATATTTGTCCTCGAAGTGCTGCCCCATACAAGCAGGCAGTAATGTAGCCGCGAGTGAACAGTGCTGAAATAGAGCTGATGCCGGAGATAACGAGGCAACAGTAAACGGAACCGATTGAGCATACCAATGCATTGTGCAACACTGCGTTTATTGAAGCGAACATGACAAGACCAACTCAGGTTTTCCTGAAACTGAACGCCTAAAAATTTGATTTCTGAAACCCGTTCTAGTGGTCGCGACTGAAATATCACTTCATTACTAATATGAACAGCCTTGTTAACTGGAGTAAACACAATGTACTTTGTTTTGTCAACATTTAATGCTAACTCATTTGCAATAAGCCAATCAGATAAATTCTCAAGCCATAAATTTACATGTGGAATTAAGGAGTCTAGGTTTTCTGCTGAAAAAAATACACTTGTATCGTCGACGTTGATCAAAGAACACCGTCTAAAGTTCAAAATCTGTTTCCTGGAAGCAAACAGTGAGCTCTGTTCTCTTGAGGATGCTTGAGAGTGAGACTTTCGACGTCTACGGTATTCTTGCCAAGGCGTCTTGTTATTAGTCATATCATTAATTGAGTATGCAAAATTCTCACTTTTGGGCAATGAATGGGCTCGGCGGCAATTCAGACGTTATGCTCTGTCTCCATGTGCATCTGTCTCTGTGTGCTCTGCAGACATGGACTGCGGCGCTCCAGACCCCGTGGACAACGGCCGCGTGGTGTTGCTGCACGGGCGGACCACGTACAACGCCACAGTGGAGTACGTGTGTGACACTAACTACACGCTCGTCGGGCATCCAAGACGCATTTGCAGCACGGAGGGCCGCTGGAACGGAACGAAGCCATCTTGCCTGCGTAAGTGGGAAGGGCTTTATTCGACTATTCGCAAGATGCTCTACGAAACTGGATGCAACTCTCGAGGCAGAATAGTATACAATGGTGTATAACAGTATAGTATGGTGTGGTATGGTAGTAGTAGTGAAGACTTTATTCAAGCGCAACACTTAGGCGCCTAATACATCGATGGCCTGCTGGTTGGGAGTAAATAAAGAGTTTATCATTATCATCGCTGTTCTTCACCCTCAGTAAATGGTATGGTATTATAGGTAGTATGTTATATTAAACTACATTATAGTATAGCATCGTATAGTATAGCCTTGTATAGTATATTATAGTATTGCATCGTATAGTATAGTATATTATATTATAGTATAGTATGCTATTTTGCCATGTACACGTACATGGCAAAATTACTTTTGAAAATGAAATATGTTACGTTATGAAACGGAAGAAAATTACAATTACTTGAGTGATTGAAGTGATTGCTCCTATATTGCTTCTTGGCCTTCAAGCATATAAAATCTAAAGACTAAAATGAGAAACAGCATCTCTGAAGCGTGGCCCGCATGGAGCGTTTTTCCGGGCGATTCACCGGCGTCGACGGCAGCGGAGCGTTTTTTTTGCCGCCGGAGAGGACGATTTTGCCAAATCGTCGGGATCTGGCTGAACAGATAAAAACGCCGACGACGCGCCGACGCCGGAAGTCGGCAGTGGCAGAGGGTCAATGAAAGCCGGAGCAGCCATCACGTGATTCCGGTTGCAGTCACGCCCACTCCGGCCGAGAGAGACTCGCTAGCGAGAGCGGAAAGAACGACGGGGGTTTGGCGCTCCGACGGCGCCGAGGGTTTCGGGTTTCTCGGCCGAAACGGCCGAGCAGCAATGTAGTCTTTCGGAGTCGCTCCGAGCACGAGATGACGGCATCGGCCACCGTGCATTTCCTTTCTTTTTTTTTTTTTTTTTTCTTTTTTTTTTTTTTTTAGGGTTTTAGGTTAGAGTTCGGTGTAGGTGGGCCGTCCGCTGGGGCCACGAGTGTTTACGCTGAGCTCGGAGGTTGTTTATGAGCTGCTAGCCTTGCCAGCGGACCTCTGATACCTCCCTTGGGCTATGGCTTCTGCATATTAATCCATAGCTGTTGTAAGTGATGCCTGTGCATGTTTTCTTGACACACCTTACCCAAAAGAACGAGAGGAAACCACAACTTGAAGCTCGCGGCGACAGGGAAGACAAGATGTGCGCGACCTCGACGCACGGCCGGATGGGGGCGCGTGCGTCGCGCAACTGGGCGGCAAAAAAAAAAAAAACGCAGCTCGGCTGCTGACCATGCGGGAGTGAAATCGTCGACGCCGGCGCGGGCGTCGGGCGTGCGACGCGTTTTCGCGTGCAAAAAACGCTCCATGCGGGCCACGCTTTACAACGCGACGCGAACGTTCTTCCGTCTTCCCACTAAATTCTATCACCAACAACTATTCGCTCCATCTAATTTCCAATAGAACGCGCCATTGCAAAGATAACACAGCCGCAACAAAACTACGAAAACAGAAGCGTAGTAGAAAACTTGTCTCTTCCGCTCCGCTCCAGACACAAACGAGCAGCAAACCCAGCGCCTTGCTTCCAGTTGTCTCCACTGCGTAAAGCCGCCGAGGCAAGTTTTTCATCGCTTCGGTGCTCCACGAACCCATCTCAGCAGTATTCGTTCAGCAGTGTTCACGCCATGGGTGTTTGCGCCTGTGCCTCCACCCTGTAGCGACGAGTGTAACCAAGCACAACTCTGCCCTTAGCCGACGCAACCTAAAGAGTGCCGCTCGCGCTCTGACTAGCTGTGAACTCCATCCTCCACCATCTGTGCCTTTGGCGGCCCTTCGGTGTCGTACAATGATGCAGTGAATCCGACTATACAGGACAGCGGTCGCACAGTTTTATTCATTTCTGTATGCTCTTGCGTCTTTGCACTACACGCTTGCCGCACTTCTTTCCTGCTTTTTAAAGACACTCTATCGGGAGTAGGTTGTTTTGCCTAGGCAAATATCAGAGGAGCACATTTTGATAAAAGTAATTTTGGAATGAATTGATTTTTTTTCACTGCGAATTTATTGCCCAAATGTAATTCATTACACTGACTACATTACAGTAACTCAGTTAATGTCATGTTTGTTAGCATAGTCTCCCATACAGTGTTATATAATAAAGTATTAAAGGACCCGCATTCAATTCTATCTACAGAGATGCGTCAACGTACTATGGCATCGCAGAACCCAAGTGCGTGTCCGCGTCTTCCTCGAAGCTCTGTCGCCGCCACCGTGATGTAGCCTTAGCCCTGGCATTCAGCAGCTGACGACGTTAAATCGTCTGCCAGCACTGGGGGAAATGTAATACGCAGATATTCTATACAAACTGAATACATTGCTGCATTCTTTTTTTTACGCCACTCTGAGAAGAAACCTGAATGATAGCACGATTTTTGATGCGCGGGATGTATGAAGTCACGATCCCGACGCGGCGGCTGTGTTTAAACAGAGACGATGATGATGAATAACACCCGTGAAGGAAAAGATTCCTCCCCTTTCAGCGGGCTGGAATCCCTTGGGATTCAGCGATGTCCAGGGCCAGATGGATGATTCTTGTTTGGACTTGTTTGTTCTGGCTGATCATTAAACCCTCCCAGGACTGTCAGTGCACGTTAAAGAACCCCAGGTGGTCAAACTTTCCGGAGGCCTCCACTACGGCGTTTCTCATAGCCTTAGTCGTTTTGGGACGTTAAACCCCACAAAACCAAACCAAACCAAATTCCTGTCTGGTTCGTTTTGACTAGGGAATGTCCACACCATATGTATCATATCTGCAATTTCGTTACAGTGATTGCACCGCGGGTCCTGTATCACCGGATGCCATCTGCTTAGTGCGAGTGGGTTGGGAAAAACCCCGTCAGCAACTTTCTGCATATAACCTCTTCTTTTCGGCTTAGAATTTTGTCTGCTCGAGACAGTGTCTGTCTTTCTAATCTTTAATGATTGAGAATATCATGGTATGTTTTCAACTCTTCGCTCTTAATGGGCTCCCTGCTCGACGAGACCGCACTGGTATCCCAGTGTGTAAGTCCTCGGGCCAGTGCTTGCGCTGTCTCGTTTCCCAGCAGGCCCTCGTGGGCTGGAGTCTAGGCAAGGTTAACCAGCTCTGCCGGTGGCGGTCCGGTAGCCAGAATTTAAACCGCTTTGGCAGATATCCTGCCTGCGTTGCAGTTTCGGACAGCCGATTGGGAATCGTTTAAAATCACCCTTACATTCTGTTGTATTAGGGCCAGCGCAATGGCCCCTCCTCAGCCGCTGTTGCGTCCCTCTGTCGAATGCTGCAGCACGAGACCCGGTCCCCGTCCTCCCTGGTTGCTAGGGCTAAGAAACCCGTTCTGCATTCGTATTCTGCCGCGTCCGTGCAAACCACGTCCTGTCTGTCTGCTAGTATTTTCTGCAGAGCTTTCGCTGTTTTTTCTTCTACCCTCATGGTTTCCCGGGTGCATGTTCCTTGGAAGTGGCGAGTGGCGTCCGTGTGTTGTGCGATGTCAGCGCACGTTAATGATCCCCAGGTGGTTGAAATCACTCCGTAGCCCTCCACTACGGCTCCTCTTTCTCTCTTTACCCTTTCACTCCCACATTCCTCCCTTCCCTTACGGCGCGGTTGAGGTGTTCACAGAAAACAAGTGGGACAGTTACCGCGCCTTTCCCTTTTTATAACAATCGGTGTCCACAGAACAAGTGTGACAGATACTGCGCCTCTCCTTTCCTGGGAACCAATTATTATTATTATTGTTCTTTTTTTGTTTGTGTCTCTCAAACATAGCGCTGCATTAGGAAACAAAAAGAAATCAGCTGACAGTCTATCTGAACCAAGAGTCCACCCTCGCTTTTAAGAATTTATGGCACTTTTGACCTTGTCAAAAGTGGACAGTGCGCAAAGCACAAGCACAGTGCGAGCTACTTCCAACGCGGCTAATGCTAAGTGGCAGTCCTGACATCTATAGCTGCGTCTGATTGCGCCAAAGCATTGTAATCTGCTACTAGTAGTCGCTTACGACCTCGGAATCGCGGCCACAGTGCGATACAGTGATTGGTTTACTACGAAGATTGGATTTATCGACAATTTGCAAATCGTAATATCTCAGTATGCGCACACCGGCTGCCGTGGCAATGACACGCCGTAGCGCAGGAGACTAATCATTCTGATAGTTGTCGCCGATTGTGCAGTTTGTCATGCAAAGCACGTTTGAATTGGGTTTTTAATCTTCTAGGTGAAAAATTCGGAACTTCACTGCCATATTTGCAAGGTCATCTGTCACGGTACGGCACAGAGAGCGGCTTTGCACTGAGCAATACAAGCGTCATACCTCTTTGAGCACGTCCCACGTACCGTGGCTGTTGTCGGTCGGCAAATAGGTAAGGCAACGACAGGCCCCAACTCGAGTGCGAGTCGTGAAGCGCAGGCAAATCAAAACGCCATGGCAACTCGCTCAAAAATCAGGAAGATAAACGCCGATTTTCGATGGAGGTGAAAAGCAAGGCGCCCGCGTACTTTACTATGTCAGTGCACGTTAAAGAACCCCTGGTGGTCGAAATTTCCGGAGCCCTCCACTAAAGCGTCTCTCATAGCCGGAGTTGCTTTGGGACGTTAAAGCCTCAACCAAACAACACCAGCAAGCATTATTTACCGGCAGATGGTCAGATGTGTACACTGCATTTCAGGAAAACAGTATAAAATGCATTCATAAAACTAAAGGAGACATGTTAGAGAGCTCTAGGGGGTCGAAATTTCTGGAGCCCTCCACTTTGGCATCATAGCCTGAGTTGCTCTGCGACGTTATTGTTGTGGCTGTAGGAAGAAAGAACAGAAAATGCACGGGCCTGCTACGGGCTCTGCAGCTGAGCCACCTCCGCTGCCTGATTGATTTTATAAGGGAAAGGCGTGTTAACTCTCTAACTTGTTTTCTGTGGACACCTCAACCGCGCCGTAAGCTAAGGGAGGAAGGTGGGAGTGAAAGTGGAAGGAGAGAAAGGAGCCGTAGTGGAGGACTACGGAGTAATTTCGACCAACTGGGGATCTTTAACGTGCGCTGACATCGCACAGCACACGGACGCCTCTTCAGTTCGCCTCCATAGAGACGCAGCCGCCGAGGTCGGGTTCGAACCCGGGTACTCCGGCACAGTAGTCGGGCGTCTTTCCACTGCACCACCCCGGCGGGGCCACCTCCGCTGCCTGATTGGTTTATAAAAAAAACTGATTGATTTATAGGAAGGGAAAGGCGCGGTAACTGCCTCACTTGTTTTCTGTGGACACCTCAACCACGCCGTAAGGGAAGGGAGTGAGGTGGGATTGAAAGTGTAAAGAGAGAAAGAGGAGCCTTAGTGAAGGGCTACGGAGTAATTTCGACCACCTGGGGATCTTTAACGTGCGCTGACATCGCACAGCACACGACGCCTCTTCGTTTCGCCTCCATCGAAACGCAACCGCCGAGGTCGGGTTCGAACCCGGGTACTCCGGCACAGTAGTCGGGCGTCTTACCACTGCACCACTCCGGCGGGGCCCTCCGCTGCCTCGTGCAAACAGAAGAGAAAATAGAGAAGAAAGAAAAGGACGAGGGAGAGAAAGACGCGCGCCGCAACAACAGCCGTCGTCCACCACCTATGTGGTGCAATGACGGCTTACAAGAGATAAAAATTCGGTGGCAGGTTAGCCCCCGCTTCAAGTGGCGGTGACCAACCTGTCCCAGCCCTACCAGGGCAGTAACCCCACAAACCATCTGAAACTAAAGAGAAGGAACGCGCGGCACGTAAGAGTGGTACGTACTGCTTGCCCATTACCCACGGCAAGGCTGGTGGGCGCGCAATAGCTCGCATCGACTGGCGAAACTTCCACGTACGCCCCTTTTTTAAAACATTACACGGGAAGACCACAATGGCCGGCGCCTGGCGCGGGCGGAAGCTCTTGGCCGCCATTATGGGTCGAAACCCGACATTTACTACGTGGACGCCTCCGGCCCCCACCATGGGGGATGGTACACGGCCGCAGTTGTCCACCAGTCAAAACTGTTAACAGGTTTACATTTCGCGCCCGTGACATAACCCACGCGGAGGAGGTCGCCATTGCGCTGGCAGCTACCCGCACTGAGGGGCCTGTCGGAACGTCGAGCAAAGCTGGGCGCCATACTTAGCCTACCGACTACTTCAAAATTGCACCTATACCGGGGACCCCGCTTACCGGAAAATAGTATGGCCTTCTGCTCATATGGATCTCGAAGGGAATGAGGCTGTCGACGCCGCCGCCCGCGCGCTTTCTTTCCGGGCTTCCCATCTCGACCCCCTGGATCAGGATCTCAAATTCGAACCCGCGTATTCTTTTAAAGACATTGTGCTTTATTATCAATCTTACCATAGCCTTGACCCTCGCCCGAGTAAAGATCTATCTAAGACGGAGGAGTGGCTTCTACTCCGTCTGTATTCCAACATACTGCGGTGCCCGGCAGCACTAAAATATTCTAATCCTTCCTTCACGGGCAGGTGTCCGCACTGTGCGGAGAAGCCATCGGACATCTACCACATGGTGTGGGCTCGCCCATCCAACCCAGCTATTCCCCCTCACCCCAACCCCACTCGGGAGGACTGGGAGGCGACCCTGCTCGGCTGCTATGACCTTCAGGCCCAAAAGGCCTTGGTTGAGCGCGCCCGGGCAGCGGCCGGCGCCACTGGGATCCCGTATTAGGGACCCCGCCTAGTATCTAAGGGCTGGATATTAAAAAGTCCGGCTCATACATACCTCCACCCCTTTTAAATCAATAAACGTTTGTCACCACCACCACCACATGGCGAAACTTGCGGTACGAGGCGCTGGAACTCACGATAGTTGAAGCTTACAGGACCCCTGCCAACACTTTGCACATCCGTACATTTGTCAAGGACTTAGCTGAAAACTCTTACAGTGGCTAAATAGCGATCGTCAGAGCAAACCGCCCTCCTACCCTGCCCCCTCCCGGTCCCAGTTTTTCGCGGATGTAAAAAGAAATTCAGTTGTGATGTATGGATGCGAGAGTTGGACTGTGAAGAAGGCTGACCGACGAAGAATTGACGCGTTTGAATTGTGGTGCTGGCGGAGACTCTTGAGAGTTCCTTGGACTGCCAGATCAAATCAGTCGATATTGTCGACCATAAACCCTGACTGCTTCATTGGAGGGTCAAATTCTAAAGTTAAAGCTCAGATACTTTGGTCATCTGATGAGAAGAGAGGAGTCGCTGGAGAAAAATTTGATGGGAAAGGTTGAGGGTCGCCGGAGAAGGGGTAGGCAGCGAACGCGATGGTTAGATGGCATCCTGGAGGCGCTGCAGATAAAGTTATGTGTTGTTAGGAGGACAGTGAGAGACCGGAAGGCATGGCGTGACATGGTCTATAGGGTCACGAAGAGTCGGACACGACTGACTGAACTGAACTGAAAAAGAAATTCAATCAAAACAATTTCGGGAGAGGGGGCGGGGGGGTTCAGGCATGGTCTGAACCTAGAGATAGAGTCAATGCTACAGCGATAGACCCGGAACACTGTCTTTTCTATCTGCAGATTTTACAGGGAAGCTGTATACCTCAACCACTGTTGTTGCCCACTGTAGGAAGAAGGAAAGGAAACTGCATGGGCCGGCTACTGGCTCTGTAGCTGAGCTACCTCCGCTGCTTCGTACGGAGAGAAAAAAAAAATAGAAAAGAAAGAAAAATAAAAAGAGGGGAGAGAGAGACGTGTGTCGCAACGGCCGGCGTCCGCCACCGAAGCGGACCGCCACCGAACAGGTAGAACCACCGGTGGCAGGATAGCCCCCGTCTCAAACGGCGGAGAGTCCCAGCCCCGTAGAGCCAGAAGCAACCACCCTTCTCCTCCCTAAGTGGAGAACTCTACCGCCAAAGGAAATTTTCCTGACGTCGTAAGCTTGCAACACCAGGCCTTGGGGGAGGGGGGACCATATGGTTCAAAATTGTAGTCTAACGCTCATCACCCGAGGTTCGTACCGCTGTTAAAAGGTGTGTTGGGTTAATGCACCGGAACTGCTTGTCGTCGAGCTTAATCATAATAATTGCGTGTGAGAGAGTCGTACCGACGACCTCTGGTCATTGAAATCGTAACGGGGGTGTAATTCCCGGGCTCGTGGCGATAAATTGTTAAACTGGTTTAGAGGAAAGGAAAGGCGCATGTATCTGTCACCCTTCTCAGTGGACAATTGAACCGGACAGTAAGGAAAGGAGCGAGGTGGGAGTCAAAGAAAAAGAGGTCCTGTACTGGAGGGCTCGGGAATTTGTGTCAAAGTAGCGTGGACGCCAATATAGCCCCAGGAAAGTGCAAACAGTGCGGACGTCAGAAGAGCACAAAATTGGAAACGGGGTTAGAACTGCCAGTTTTGTGTCGAATTAGATTAGGAACGGGCAATTAACACCGATTAATGCTTAACGTCACCGAAAAAGGTATAATTATTGCTGTATACCTCTAACGTTCAAGGAAATTTTCGCGTCGTTGTCTTAAGCAAAAAACAAACAGCAGGCCTTCGAAAGGGGTGGACGTCATCTGAAGCCCTCGGGTGCAGTATAAACCGCATCATGTATGATAACGATGCCTAAAAACAATGCCAAGCACGTTCCCGTTGCTTTTCCCCGCGGGCTTAACCAACCGGGAGACGGGAGATCGGGAACAGACGCGCCTGTCGAGGCGCCGCGCACATACGCGGAGATAAACTTTTATCGCGAGCTAAGATGCACGTACCCCGCCCCTCACCCCGACCTCGACCGGGCGCAAGCCATGACACTCAGACGCCTACAAACAAAGGCCATTGTTAGCCCCTACCGATTATCGTTATTTACGAACGGAGAATTCAACCCTGCATGCCGGCACTGCGGTGACGAGACGCAGGCCACTCAAGACCATATACTGTGGGAATGCGCCAGCAATCCTCCTCCAAAGACACTCTTGTCAGCTCCCTCAGTGGAGGAATGGGACAAGTTGTTGGCCAGCCCAAGAAAAACTACGCAACTGGCCCTCGTCACCCGAGCTCAAGAGGTCGCTCCCGACTGGAGGCCACCCTAGACTCGCCCCAGCCCGAAATAATTCCTTTCATTTTGTGGCAATAAAAGTTGTTACCACCTCTCCCCGCGTGTGTTCACCGGTAAAGATTACGGTTGCGTAATCTACTCCAAGTGGAAAAGTACCTATCTGCATAGAAATCACGCTTGCATTTCTCCTTCATTGAAATGCTACCGTCGCGGCCGGGATCGAACTCGAATCTACCGGGGCAGTAGTCGTGGGATTTGACCGCTGAGCCACCGCAGAGAGGCGCAAAACAAATACGACAATGATGTAAACTTTGCTTCATACATTGGCAGTGCTATGGTGCAAGTGGACACGTGGCCAGATAAAAGACAGAGCTCGGTTGGCGATTCTTGGAGTATTATGTCCGAACACATGGCCGAAATGAATCTCCGGTTACTGCCAAGGGCAATCGGGACGGGCCACGACGGGCAAACCTTTTCTTCTTCCTGTGTTTTATTTTGCTGCTGCCATGCGCAACTACGATGAGCAGCTAAAATTTTGTTGTTTGGTGTGGTGTGGTGTGGTGTGGTGAGTGAATGAGTGAGTGAGTGACTAAGTGAGTAGGTGGGTGGGTGGGTGGGTGAGTGAGTGAGTAGTCTTTATTATTTAGTGGTGGTGGTGAAAACGTTTAATAAAAATAGAGTTACATGAAGGTTGCTCTGGGGTCAGGCTTAGTGCCATTCCCCTCACAAATACTAGGTAGAGTCCTAGTACGGGATCCCAGTGGCTTCCGCTGCCGTCATTGCTCGTTTGATCAAGGCCTTTTGGGCTTTCAGGTCGGAGCAGGTGAGTAGGATCGCCTCCCACTCCTCCCGGGTGGTGTTTGGGTTAAGTGCAAAGGCAGGGTTGGAGGGACACGCCCACACCATGTGGAAAAAGGTCCGAGGACATTTCCCCGCATCCGCGCAGTGCGGGCACTCCCCGGAGAAGGCACTGTCAAAGTGTTTAAGTGAAGCCGGGCACATCATGTTGTTTGTAAGGAGGCGAAGAAACACGCGTTCCTCCGCTCTTGTTAACCCTTTACACGGGTGGGGGCAAACATTGTGTCTGTTTTGGTACAGCTGCGTAATTTCTCTGAAAGTGTAGGCTGGTGTAAATTATTCTGAGGAGGAAGGAGACGAGGTTGCCCAGTTAGAAAGCGCGCGGGCGGCGACATCTGCTGCCTCGTTTCCTCCTAGCCCCGAATGGGCCGGAGCCCAGGCTATGAAGCGGCGGGATGGACTTTCCACGTACGAGTTGTTTTTTAGCAGCCGGTAGGCTTGGTACCGGACCCAGCCCTGTTGGAAGTTGCTACATATCCCTCGTGAGTCCGTTGACACATGTACACCCCTGATGGGGCTGGGACAGGTAGATCACCGCCGCTTGCGGCGGGGGCTAGCCTGCCACAGAATGTTTATCTGTTGTAGGCCGTCATTGCACTCGCCACCGTTTCGGTGGTGGACGACGGCCGTTGTTGCGGCGCGCATCTTTCTCTCTGTCTTCCTTTTCTTTATTTTCTCTTCTGTCTGCACGAGGCAGCGGAGGTGGCTCAGCTCAAAGAGCCAGTAGCAGGCTGGTGCATTTTCTTTTCCTTCTTCCTACAGCCACAACAACAACAGAGTCCTTTATGATTGTTTTGAAATCAGAGTAAGTTGCTGCTACTGCGATGGCGACCTCCTCTGCCTGTATTACGTTTCGGGCTTTAAATGTGAGCCCGTTTACCGTTTTGGACTTGTGGATCACTGCCACCGTGTACTACCCGCCTTGGTGCGGGTCGGACGCGTCCACACAGTGCACTACAGGTTTCCCTTAGTAGTGGTGAGCTAAGGCCTCTGCCCTGGCCATGCGTCTACCCTCGTGGTCGTCGTTGGACATGTTAGTGGAGAGTAGTTTTACGTGCAGGGCGTATCGCCACTCCTGGGGATGCCTTACTCTTTCAGTCACAGTCGTGTGTTGTATGTATGGGTTAATAGGTGACGCTTCGACGGCGTCTGCGATAATCGCGTGTATTGGCTCGTGAGGTGGGCTTCTCTCAGCTCCTTGAAAGAGTTCGTCATACCCAGAGTTTGGAGTCTCAGGTTCGAAGCGGTTATAGGGAGGTCGAGGGCCTTGTTCGCTATTTTGCGCGTGATCACCTCAATGGTGTTCTCGTCGTGTTTCTTGAGGTGGAGATAGGGGGTCGAGTACAGGATTCTGCTTGTTACAAAGGCCAGTCGTAGAGCATCCTTGCTTCTCAGTCTCCCTTTCTTGTTTGAGACTCTGCGGACCATTCGACCCACCTGGACTCCTACCTTTTTTAGCTTGTCGAGCGTGGTCGTCGCTAGCTTACGCTGGTGATTGAAAAGACCCATTACTCTAATTTCCTCTCTCTCGGGTATTGGTTCTGATCCAAGCCGCAATTCTATCTTGTCTGTGTATTTTTTGGAGGGACGAATATGGACGAATTCGGATTTTTTTTGGTGAGCAATGAAGGCCGCATATTTTCGCGTACTCATTCACAGCGGTGGCTGCCTCCTGCCAGCTGGCCTCCATTTCTCCAAAGAGCCCTGCGTGGCCCATACGGAGATGTCGTCCACGTACAGCGCGTACTGCACACCCGAGACTTTCTCCAGGTGGACCGGGAGATTTTTCATTGCCATGTTGAAAACTATAGCGGGGATAGCACCGTTCCCTGTGGTGTACCTCTCGTGCCTAATAGAAAGGGACCGTGTTCTGCGTTATGGATCCTCACGTAAGCCTGTCTGTCTGAGAGGAAGCGTTTTATATAATCGAACGCGATCTTTCCACACCCAATCTCCGAAGGTGTGTCAGGATGGCCTCGTGCGTCACATTATCGAAGGCTCCCTTCAGATCTAGGGCCAGCACTATGTTATCCTCGTTCGGATGCTCTATCGGATTTAATATCTCTCTGCTAAGCTGTAGCAGGACGTCCCGAGCCGATTTATCTGGCCTGAAGCCATACATCGAGTCGGCGAAAACTCGCTTATTTTCTAGATAATCGGAAAGTCTGTCTCTAACCATTGTTTCCATCAGTTTGCCCACGCACGATGGGAGAAAAATGGGCCTGAGGTTGTCCGTAATTATGGCTTTGCCTGCCTTTGGGATGAGAGTTATGAGTGCATTCGGTGGGAAGAGGAACTTCGCCCATCCAGATCAAATTGAAGTGTTCTAGCAGGGATTGGTACGCGTGGTCTGGTAGGTTTGCTAGGAGTTTTACCGTGATCCCATTCCTTCCTGGCGCGGTCCCGCGTTTCATTCTCGCTAGGGCTGCCTTGAGCTCGTATAGTTTGGAAGGTTCATCTAGATCAACATTTTCGTCTCCACTGTGCCTGTAAGCTTCTCTCCTTGGGTCTTGGGTCGTGCTCAAGCACTGGTCTCGGAGCTTCAGGTCTAGCTGGGCCGTGGCCGTATTTCCTTGGAATGCGTGTATTGCTCTCTGCAGGTGTTTCTGCGACTCGGTGCGCGTCTGGTTTGGATCTATGAGAGCTCGGAAGAGACACTATGTGTTTTTGCCAGACATCTGCCTAGCTGTCGCGTTGCAACTCTACTCAGCGTCCGCGAGCTGCGCCGCGTATTCTGCCGCCTCTTTTGGTATCGCCGTGATCCGGGTTTTTAGCTTGCGGTTATGTTTCTGCCGGCGCCATCTTTTAACCATGCTGCGTCTGTCTTCCCAGAGGTGGAGGAGGTGGGTGTCCGCATCCGTCACCGCTTTAGAGAACTTTACCCGCGTTTCCGTCGAACGGAGACTGGTCAGCAGCTGTTTGGTCCAGGCTTGGTATCCCTGTTCCTGGATAGAACTAACATTATATTCTTTTCTGAATTTTGCCCAGTCCGGCATCCTAGTCCGCCCCGTCAGTCTGGTAAGGGGCTGAGTGCGGATCGTTATGTTGATTACATAGTGGTCGCTACCGAGTGTTTCCTCCGTATTCGTCCACTCGACTCGCCTCGCGATTTTTGAAAAAGTTAAGTCCGGACAAGTGTCCCTCTGCGCCGAGTTCCCAATTCGCGTGGGGTACGCCGGGTCGGTGTGTAGCTCTAGGCCTATTGTGGGCGCTGCCTCCACTAGCTTCCGTCCTCGTATGTCCTCTCGGTTGTAGCCCCATGTAAGGCTCTGCGCGTTGAAATCTCCTAACACTATTAACGGATCTCGTCCCGCTTCCCTGATAGCCCTGCTCAGGAGTGTGGAGAAGGTTACATTTTTTGCTTTAGGTTGGCAGTACACGTTCAGGATGTTGATGGGGGATCATACTTTTTTATGGGCAGGAGAGTAACCATCACGTATAATAAGGTAGGCATGTTAGGGGGTCGAGTTGGAACGTTTTGTAGTTTGTGAGGCTCGCGTTCCCGCCTGGCTCCTGTACGGCCACCACTGCCGGAGTATGCACGTACGTGGAAGGGTGCATCCTAAGGTCCGCTCTCTTAGTCTTTGATTCAAAGCCTCGACTATTCCATTGTGTTAAAATTGTAGGACTCTCCTGAGTTCGTCCCCCCATGTTGTGCCTGGAGATTGTTATTCTGGAGGGGGAGCTGCTGCAGCTTGTCACCCTGACTGATCACCCCATGCATCTTGTGAGTTATGGGATTCGTGGGTCTCCTTGTGTTAGAATACTTGCGAACCGTCATCGCTTTCGCTATCTGTCGTGATACTATGGAGGGAATGGATTCTTGTATCTTCCTCCTCATTGCTTCTAGTTTGCTTTCCATGCTAGGCTCTGCGTCGCTTTCCATTGCCTCCTCTTGCTGAGGCGGTTGGGATTTAGTTAGTGCAGTTTCTAGTTTTCTGGTTAGCAGCTCTATCTTCACTTTTAGGGCTGCTATCTGTTTTCTTAATTCAAACTCTACGAAGTTGGGTGTAGGTGGAGAGGCAGTATTGGGAGGAGGACGGGCGACCCCACTCACCTGCTGCTTCCTGTTCTTGACCATGCTGGCCCAGTTCCTCTCTTGATATTTCTTTTAGAATTTGGCTCCATGTTAATCGAAGGGGGCGGGAGATTCCCGCTCCCTTATTTCTTTTTCTTGTTTTTCTTATTCTTGTTACTGGAGTGTTCCTGCTCGTTTCTTCGGATTTTCGCACTGCAGGACGTGGCGTGTTCGCCGCCACATACCGCACATTTCGGATTGCAATCGTGAGGGGCCCGCACTCCCTCTAAAAACGGAGCTTGCGTTCCGCAGAGGCCGCAGTTTTCTTGCCTCGGTGTCGGGCAGCTGTCTGCCCCATGTCCCACCGAGACACACAGGTTACACGCTGGTATGGTGCGACGGTAAGTGGCTACTGGTATAACTTGCGCGTTGTACAGCACAGCTGCTTGTACTTCCCTTCGAAGATGACCCTTGCTTTGTTCGAAGTGCTGAACTTTCGGATGTCCAGGATTTTTGCTCTCTTTGCGAAAACCTCTCACCTTCCCTCGCAGGGATTCGGTGGTCTCCGGTTTGGCCACTGTGATGACTCCGTGTACCACGTTGTCCTCACTTTGCTTTACGTGTCCACTCAGATAGAGGTCTTGCCCTTGCTTTCGGATTGCAAAGTTGCCGACCAGTCCGTCTGCCGCGTGGATGCTCGACGTGCCCACGATGATCAGGTTTCGGTCCGGGGACACTGTGAAGTAAAAATTGTCTGCTTCGGTCTCCCCGACTTGCTGTCGTATATATGGCTAGGCCCAATTCGCCGTGTTGTAAGTTCAGGTTTGTGGCCGTTAGTGGTTTGATGATTAGCACCACGTCGTCTGGTCTAAATCTGCACAGAAACTAGGGCTTCCATGCAGCTCTGACTTGCCTTGGGCCTCCGGTTGCGCGCTCACCGGCTTCTGAGTCGGGTTGCGCGTGGCGGCCTCCGTGTGCGGACGTGGCCTTCCTTTGCGCGCTGGCATGGAGTTTCTGGGTTCGCTTTTCAAAAGCCCGGACCACATTTTCATTGCAGGCGTGCTCTCGGCTGGTCTGCGGCAAGGTTATCCATGCCATGCCTTCCAGGTTGTAGCCGCGTTGCTGGTTGGCGTCTGCCATGTTCGCAGGGAGCGGCCTTCCCGCCGGCGGGGCGAGAAAGTGCTCCAAAAAGTCGAAAACATGGTACACCGGGTTGAGAGTGGTCTCCCTGCGTTCCGGATCACTTGATGGCCCTTCAAGGTCCAATAGTTTGGAATTCGACGGGTTGTTCGACCGCTACGGTCGAAAATCGCCGGAGCCGATGTTCCATGTGTCCGCTCGCTACGCGCGCTAGCAGCGCCCTCCTTATTCAGTGGAGCTTGTGCCAATTTGCTTGTGCGGTGAACTGTTGGTCTTTCATTTCTTCTGTTTCTTTTTTAAAATACAATGGTGGGGCCCTGAAGTAGACGAGCTAGTTGAAAGTGCGAGAGAAGACGACACACTCTACTCAGCGTACTTTTTTTCTGAGCGCACCAAACAGAAGACACAAATAAATATATAAAGGTAATCTAAACTCAAGAGGAAAGACACAGAAGCGCAGGAAAGGAAGCGGCTTCACGATTCGAAGCTACGAGAACTAAGTATTTGGACCTTATGAACGTAGGTATCGAGCTTTCATTGTGCGACCATTTTATCTTCTTTGCGTACGTGAAGCATATAGAATCGAGCAAAGGACCTCTTTTAGTTCGAAGACACTCGTCCCCTCACCACCACCGACAAACAATCTTGTCCGATCCTGTTCGTGCCATTGCTCTGATTGGCTAAGCGGCTTCGTGAGGTAACAACCACGTGGCCTCGGGCCAGCAATTCAGAAACCCCACTATAGCGGCTCAAACACATGAGTCTTTCCGTCGGTTCTTTCACGTTCGCCAACCAACAGAGAGAGTAATGGAGCTTATGACTGAGCACTGACTGACTACGACCTTTTGTAGTGCTTCCACGCTAAAAACAGGAAAACAAGAACTTCGGAGCAGATTTGAGCTGGTCGGCTTTGATTTACACCCGAGTATCCGGGTTAAAAACTACACTAAAACTTCTTCAATGGCGCCAATTTTGTTTTAAGGTATGGTATTTATTATATTTGAACATCCGATGTACATGACCAATGTACATATTATTAGGAAAAAAGCATAAGTTAACACGGTGCGTAATAGGACATACCAAGTCAACAAAGTTCTAAGCAAGAAGCAACGCAGAGCACATCAATAAGAGTGAGTGCACTGAGCCACCGCGCCTTGCGCTTTCGCTTGTCATAATCAGGTTTACGTATCCATCATTTGACGAGGTGGGTTCCAGACAGCGCTATATTAGAGCTAAGCTTGCGGCCTCCTATATCAAGCCTGCCCATGCACAGCAGCTGATCGCGGAGGTGACGGTTAAACCTCGGCCATTTGAAGCAACAGCTCCCCACATGTACGGCTGAAACTGTAACTTCCCGCGCTTTTGCGCTATATTCAGATTAAAAAATTTAACCCTAAAAACCTTTCCTCGCTTAACTTACTCTTCTTTGAATTCATTGAGTTTATGCATTTCTCGTGAACAAACAGTTTGAAAACCTCATCCTAAGCTCTGAACGACCTTTTTTTTTTGTGTGTGCTCATTACGGCTGCCTGATCAAGTGTATTCTGTACTGGATCGTATACTAGCCCCGCGGCTATCGGTCCAAATATTCTTTATGTATTTCGTTGCATACAAATAAACATCGCTTTGATTGATTCATTAATTGATTGATTGATTGAAAGGAAAGGTATTTTTATGAACACAGTGTTTTTGCTCCGCTTGAAGAGCTGGAAATGACACAGTAGTGCACATTACAGCGAACTAACAGCCTAACAATCGGCGTTATACAGTGTCAGAGGTTGGTTCAATTTCACATGATAGCAAGGGCAAGACGAGGCGCTCTGTTTGTCTTTCGTCTTTTCTCAGCGCTACAGTTCGTCACTATTGTTGTCCCTGAAGGCATTGGCATGTTGGTTATATCCTTCTAGTTTTAGCTATTTATCCTGTTAACATGCGGGCCCAACACTTCTATAGACGGTAGGTGCTTATGAGTAGCGTGAAGCAAATTATGTAAGAAATTTCTAATCGCTCTTGCATATATTTGTACATTTTAAATGCAATTCGAACGAAGAAATCTTTCCCTATATCTTACGAAAAAAAAACATCTATCGGTGATAAAACTATAAACACTAGCAGCTTGCAAATCATAAACGTAGAACTGAAACTAGGGCCAGTTGACCAAAACGCGCAAACAGAATGCCATGTATACAAAAGACATGACAGAAACGTTGAGGCTGGAATGAACAGGATACGAGAGCCACATGTGGTCTAATAATTGAGCACTTTCTCCTCCCTCTGTCTGCCGCAGAGAGCTACTGCCCGCTGCTCTCTCCGGTGCCGAGCTCCATTCTGGATGTGCAAGGTCGGCGATTCGGTGACCGGGCTCACTACAAGTGCGACTCCGGGCACAAGCTCATCGGAAACGACACCCGCTACTGCGAACTGGGAGGCACGTGGAGCGGCGACGAACCGACGTGCAAGTGTGAGTACTTAGGAACTCGTTGTTCAGATACGCCTCCCAACCTCTTCCCCTCAGTCATCTCAGTGAACGTCGTTCCTGCGTTTTTTCAATGATTTGTTTACATGCAGATGTTCAGATGTTGTGACCAGTTTTCCGTCTACGGGGGCAAAATGCATTGCGCCTGATGGCCTAATAAAGTGCGAAAGGCGGCACAAAATGTCCTGCTGGAGAACAGCCGAAACGAAATTGCTTCGCCTAGTGTGCTTTCGTGTCTACGTTCCTTTCGAAATTATAGCCTATTCCTGAACCTGATGGACCAAGCGGCAAGAGTTTCGACCTAATTGCCAGTCGTGCAGAGTAATGATAGAATAACGACAATAGATGAAATTTATTCGTCCGCATTCAGTGCCTGAAGCGCATGGCGTATTCACGGTACTGTCATCAGCAATAAGGCTAAAGCTATAGCTTTTGAGACACACAGCATACGACAGCAGATATTTGTACTGCGGATATCTGATCGCCGTGGAAATGCCTTTTCTGGCAGCTTGAGTGAAATTGTGTAGGAATTAAGGTGAAAGCTGCGGAAGCAGCCTCCATCGCGAACAGGCCGGATGAGAAGAGAACGGTGGACAACAGCACTTAATAGTTTGGCCACCCATCTTTGTTCAGAGCTTACCGTTGGAAACACAACTGTGGGAACGGTAAAAGCGTTTCACGGCTGGCACACGCCGGTCTTCAGGAATATATGCATGGTTTAAGATGTATTCCTTCGCTGAACCCACCACGACCAGCCAGTTTGAACGACTATTCAGGCTGCAAAGGTGGTTCTTGCACAAAGCGCGCATGCCGTCTAGATAGCTTCAGTGGACCTTCAAAGCAGCATCAGCTTTACAGCCGTTGTCATTGTAAAGAGAAATACACCTGTCGCTCATGACGGTTTTCTTTTTGGTTTGTTTTATTTATTAACGCGAAAGTGTTACTTCGCTATGTTCACAGATTTCTGTCCGCAGACCATGTCCGCAGACCGCGTCCGCAAAATCGTGTCCGCAGCAGTTGCGGGTAATTGAGACGTGGTAGAGGTTAATGAGTGACGTCAAACGATAGAGGCTGATGTAATGTTGCTGCAGAATAAATAATTAGGCCAATAAGGTAATTAGGTAAATATTTAGAATAACTGGTTCACAGGAAAGGAGAGGCGCAGTATCTGCCACACTTGTTCTGTGGACTCAACAAACCAAACCAAACCAAGTGAAGGGAGGAAGGTGGGAGTGAAAGCGGAAAAAGAGAAACGGGTGCTGTAGTGGATATGACGCCAAGGATGTGACGTCACGCAACCGCAAGTAGAGCCAAAAAACGGGCATAGGAAGGAATTGGCACGCAGTTTGAAAGTACCAAAGGCTATAAGGGTAAACAAGAAGTGAATTAATGTGAGGTATAGGACGTGACGTCACGCAACCGGAAGTAGAGCCGAAAAATGTGATAGGAAGGAATTGGCGCGCAATTTGAAAGTACCACAGACTAAAATGGGCAAACAAGAAGTGAATTAAGCTACTATCAGCAACCAACAGCAGAACCCGTGCTTTCGCATTACACCAATTTAAATTCTGCTGTGCTCTTTAAATTTTATTCCCAAAGCAGTACTGCTAGCACTTCTAGCCTTTGGCGTGTCGTGGCGCCTCCATACATGACCTTTCACGTGACCGTGTGACGTCACGCCAGACAGAGAAACGGGGCCCCAGCTCGCGCCATCAAATGGTGGCGGTGAGTCCAGGAGCCGCAGCGGTGACGTCACGCCATTTTAACGTGACCGTGTGACGTCACGCCACACCGAGAGACCCAGCTCACGCCATCGGATGGTGGCGGCGAGTCCATACACGACGCTGTGTCACAGCTGAGAGAGGGCGCTCGCTGTTTGTGACGTCACGCTAGGAGGATAAATGGGGCTTAGACTCATCTCCTCGCAGTAGTCGGGGCGCAGCCTTACGGAATGTCGGATGATGCGTATAAGGCGTATAAGACCCATTTAAATGGGCAAACAAGAACTGAATTAGGCTACTATAAGCAACCAGAAGCAACCAACAGCAGCATCCGTGCTTTCGCATTACTCCAATATAGATTCTGCAGTGCTCTAATTTTTTTATAGTGTATCATGGTATCTCGAAGATACATTTTTGATTGTGCCAATACTCTTTCTTACGCGTGTCCCACCAGGAGATGGTAAAGCCGTGTCCGGGAAAATGCTGCCCTGATTGGACATCCATTAGGTGACCGATGTCACTCAGGATCGAAACCAACACTTTTCCAATGCAAGCTAGATAAGCCTGTCTTAAGGTACCTCACTGGTAATACACGAAATAAGCTAGGGCGGGGTCGAAACCCAAGGGCTCGTACCACATAAAGACAAAAAAAAAATGCCAAAGACAGCTCTTGTAGTCATGAGCAAAAGTGGCATACAACACTGAGCCGGTGGCGTAGCTCGGGAAAATTGCATTGCGACTACATTTGACAACAGCCATTGGGGACCGAGATAATCGTGGTGGTGGCCTATTTTATCCATATGAACGTGTCACTGTCGCTGCTCCTATCGCTATCGTTATATGGCTTTTCTATGCAGTTTGCCCGAGCTTGGCCACCGGTTGAATGTCGTATACAATTTTTGCTTCCGAGTGTACCTGTCAGATACGGCTTTACATATGGGCAACATTTAGGTATATGAGTTCTTAGAGAATGCCTTAGTAACCTGCGATTTGGGGATGGCAGTGTATTTCTAATTAATACTTACCTAGGGAATAAATTTTAAAGCGCGATCAATGACAGAGAAAGGCGAAATAGAAAAGTGGGTCTGAAAATTAATAGGCGGAAAGCTCATGTTCAACAGTCCCTGAAGGGAGCAACAATTTAAAAGGGCTAGGCAGGAACTGGAAATAAAATACACTTACCTTTAAAGGGCAGGTAGTGTCCGCAGATTCGGAACAGGATGGTGAAATAACTAGAATAAGGGTGAGATGTTTCACGGGTGCTCTCCGATCATGACTGGCAGCTTACCAGTATCCTTCAAGAAAAAAGTGTATAAGGGCTGTATGTGAACGGTGTTCACATAGGGGGTAGAACAGCGGAGGTTAAGAAAAAGGGTGCAACTTTAAGGGTGCGCACGCACGCACGCACGCACACACGCACGCACGCACACACACACACACACACACACAAACACACACACACACACACACACACACACACACGCACACACGCACACACACACACACACACACACACACACACACACACACACACACACACACACACACACACACACACACACACACACACACACACACACACACACACACACACACACACACACACACACACACACACACACACACACACACACACACACACACACACACACGCACGCACACATATTTATCAGGAGCACAAAACGCTCTCTTTGAAGGTTTCGTGTACGAGCAAACTTCAAGCACCACAGGCGTAGTTAACATATTCACTCATTTTTTGTTCTGTCTTGAGTGAATCCAATCATGCCTGATTCGTGCCAAGTATGTTGCGAGGTTATCATGTTGCGTTGAAGGCAATGGGGTGATTTCTGAGCGACGTGAAGAGTAGCAAGAGGGGGCATATGTAGTTAGGTGAAAAGTTTAGATTAGGAAGTTTGCGGAAATAAGATGACCGCTGGTGCCGTGGAGCCGGAGTAAGGAAACGTTGCGGAAGATGGTAGTCTTGGTAATGATGATGATCTCCTAGTCTAGGTAGCGCTGCCAGCGGGCATGGCGGACGAATTCACTACTGCCATCTCATCGGTTGGGCGCGAGTTACACCCATCAGCTTCAAATAGGTGATGACGCAATCCCCCCCCCCCCCCCCCCCTCCGTATAGTGCGCTTTCATGCGGGGGAGTCATGCCAGATATTGCAACGTATTTGAGTTCGGCTACTTCCTTCATGACACCCTTCGAGCGATCTCCCCAATATACTAATTTTATTTCAGCGGTTTGGCTTGACGCCAATTTTGTTGTCCAGGCCATGACGTGGGCTTTATTCCACACCCCTAAAATAACAACCCTAAAACTCACAGGCGCACGAATGGTGTAGGAGCCGCTTTCGAATTTCCTGCACCGTCTTGGCCTACTTCACGCCTATAGTTAGCTAGCGTATGTCTGGAAGAGCCCTGGTTTTGACCGGAATCAAAGCGAAGGAGGAGAGAGGGGGTTGCTCGGTCTTAAATGCGGCCTGTCAGGTATTTTGAATAAAATAAAATAAATGCACCGGTTGAATGGCGATAGCATAGAAAATTTGATCAGCCTCGTCATCAGTGAAACTACCAGCGTACTACGAGGCGACATCTCCTGTGTCGTTATGGTGTCGCGGCTATCACTGGCTATTTCGACACCAACCTACGGCAAGGATCGAGGTCGATCACTATCATTGAAGGTGTGATGTTCTTGACTTCAGACAATTTTATTTGAGGCTACTTGCATGTTGATCGCACTCGCATGCACTCGCGATTGTCTGAATCAGAGTCCCTCAATTGGCTGAACTAAAACAACAGCAATCCTTCAGCTGCAGGGTCACGCCGAGCAAGCTGGGCTGAGTGTTGGAGATTTTGGGCTACACATGATCCGTCGAGTTCTCCGCCAAACGGAAAAGCAGAGTGTACTGAGCGAAAATATTTCACTGAAGTAGACAGGAGAATAGTCGCTCCTACCGCGTGCGCGATTGACACATCGGAAGTAATTCGCCGGTGTTTTACTCATTGCAAGCTGGGCATAAGAGGGAATACAGGTCACATAAGCGACTGCTGCAGGACGATAAAAAAATACTACAGAACGTAGTGCGACGCAGCATCTAGTTTGAGTTTTTATGTCATTTTGGAGCGGCAATATATCGTAACAAACTTATGGAAGAATTTGGAAGAACATGGCGGTGTAATCATGAGACTTGACGAAAGTCAAGTGTCTCTTCCTCCCGTTTGCAATCCAGTGACGTCGTTATCGAAACCAAAGCTTTCGCCCTCATTCCTGCTCTGACGACACTTGGCGGTTCTCCCAGTCGCCGCATTAATGACCGAAACGCGTGATCACTCAGAAGTCTTCGTCCGTACCGCTCGCCGTTCTTGCTTGTTATCGCCTGCTTTGAATCCGACTCTTGCGCATTGAGCTGCAAATCTAATAATCACTCTCTTGCCCCTTTTTTCTACGGCGTAGCTTGTATTTGAACTCACGAGACACTTAATGAGACTTTAATATATCAAAGTGTACTGTATGCCTCTTGCACTTAGACAACAAGCTAATCACTTAAAGCTTGGGGACTGGAGATGCTCGGGATGTGCAAGAGTGGCGCAGAGTGAGGGAGAGTAATGCTCTTTAACGGGCAGCAGTGCTTCACTCCTCAAAGAATGACAAGGTGCTTTACTTTTTGGTTTTCATCGTTTCGGCGAGCTACATAAAGACCAAATATCCGCATTCCATCTGTTCTTCGAGTACCTTGTCCAACCTTCTTTAATGTAGAATCGACGCTTTCGTATCGCCTCACCACGCTGGGGCGTCTTGTCCCCACGCGTCTGTTACGTTTGTTTCGTGTGTTCTTTTGATGTTAGAATTTGTTTGTCTTTAAACGCGGACTCCATTCTCTTAACCGCTCCGAACTCGTGCGGCTCATTTGCATATGTCTGCGTGCGAACCTTGAAGTGTGTTGAAGAACGTGAAACGACCGCCGAGTTTTTCTGTCTTTCCATTCTTCGTCCAATTCTCACTCGCTGAATCGAAAGTGCGTCCTCGTATAAAAACCTTTTTTTCTTTAAGACTTCTTACTTTCGGCCCCTAGAATTCGCTTTTTTTATTTTGGGCCCCTCCATTGGACATCCGTTCTTTGCTGGCAGCTATTATGCGTTGGACGTTTACATGAGGAATCCGAAATAGGCATGGATTGGGAAGAGAGTATACTGTAAAGGCACCGGATGCGCTCTGAGGGTCGGAGTGTAGGAACTGGGATGAATGGTTTTTCTTCTATAGGCCCCGGACAGGAGGAGTTCCAGACGTACTGCGAGCAAGGGAAGGATATAAACGAGATGGGAAACAGCGGAAGTTTTCATCTCACGTCTGTATGCAGTGCTCCGAGCTGTGTGACATATTTGTTCGTGCTAGGTACTCCTATAAGTCCTACGCACGGAAGTTCTTGTCAATGCATGCAGCGTCGTGCTTTTTCTTCCGCTTTACTTCTATGCGCGTTCAAGAATACACCAGCACAACTAAGTACAGCACGTCTGAGGCAGAGCCAACCTTTGCTACTCCTCGAGAAAACCCGCTTAATCACAACACTTTCAGCCTACTTTTTTAAAAAAGCGAAATTTGACAATATCAATAACTCGTGCAAACTCCTCGCTGCAACATGTTCCCCTAGTATTCGATGTCGATATCTTGCGTTTATTTCTTCACTGCAGCATCCGCGGAGGTTCGTCTTCTATCAGCTGCCCACTGACTGTTATTTTAATAAGCCTGGAAGCATTTTTATTATAGACACCAGCGTGCGCAATCTAGATTTGTACAGCGTACCGGGTGCTTGGGGTGACGTAGAGTACAAATTTTTAAAATGATCTTTTTCAGGTGTACAGGCAGTTTTAGAGGCATAGTAACACCTGTTTTGACAGACGTCGAACACTCGGAAGTAGTGTAACAAGTGTGCTGGCCAACTAATTTGCAATAGTTAGTTTCTTACTATTGCGATTAGGTGCCTGATAGTAACTATATATTTGCACCAGACCATTAGTAATAGCAACTAAATTTTTTATAATTTCTTTACTGCAATTCTTCTTTGCTGTGAATAAGAAACTTGGTCATTCTGCACTGCGTTTGAAATCTGCAAGCCTGTGAAATACGCTGTGAAATATGCAATCGAGACGTTTTCTGTCCTGCTAGGGGTGTAGCATTCGTCACTGGCGCGCACTAGTGGTCGTTTCTGCATGTTCAGTCACATTTTAAAGTGGCCCTCAGGAGAAATTCAGGTTCGCCTGAATTTATAATGCACTGTGCACAGTAACTATGAAAAGGCCACTCTTACCAGCCAATCATCACGGCTGCCACGTCATCTGCTCCTCATTTTTTACTCACAATGCCAATGCTGAATTTTCTGGAAGATGTGGTCTTTAACGCTATCCCTTCAATATTGCTATGTTCCGGATAATATAATCGGATTATTTGAGTATGCTGCACCATGAGCCTGCATTTCGTTCACATATAATGAACAGAGCATTTTACAGATTCAAGTAGGCGGCCGACATTTCTTCGCCTGTCATATATCATACACGTATTCGTTGCACTGTCACCGTTTATATGAAATCTAAGATGTTCGGCACAGGTCATACGATAACAGGATAGCAGGTTCAGGAAGTCCTGTGTCGCACGCGATTTGGGACCGCGGTTAGTCGCACTAAGGCCTGTGCGGAGCAGGTGGACAAGCTCTCAATGGGCTTGCCCCTGGTCTTACTACATGAGTAGCATATCAACTTTTCTCGGGCTAACGCAGACCAGATTCCTGCATTTCACCACAACAGCCCCTCAACGGCTACTTGAGGGCAGATCCAACTTAAATGTAGCCTCTCTGTGGGAAAAATATCCCAAATTCGGTTATTTCCCACATCGGTCATAATGGGCTGGAGAGCAGGCGGGCCCCCATGCTTTCTAGCCCATTGCGGCCGATGTGAGACCTAATCAATGCAGTGAAGATGGTGTCCAGGTCAACTGGGGGCTGAAAAGATATTTTCGTACATCTCATATCGGCTGCAACCTGAAAGGTTACACCCTATTTCATATTCCACATGAAATTAGCAACCCGAAATGGCAGCTGCTCCTACCTTTTTGGTATCATGGGATCTTGTTATCACAAATCTTATAAAAAAAAGTTGAGTTTTGTTCTGTAGCCTGCCAGTTAACAGTTGCTAGAGCTTTGCCCGAGATGTATCGCTTACAACGCCTGCAATGTTCTGCAGACTGGAGTCATTAATTGTATCGTGCTTATATCGCTAGCCAAATGAATCTTTGGACGCAGTAGTGTAGTCAGTCCTACATTGGGAGTAGCGGGGCTGAGCACACCAATATGCCTGTTTTCTCTTGTATGCATTCTTTCCAATCCTTTATTTGAATTATACATGCTGCAACTGGCTAATATCGATATGTATAACAATTTACATGGTTTTCGCACTCGCGCTCACGTGTTGCTCAAAAAGACTGGACCATGCACATGCGAAGCTGTACCCCCATACCAGGTTGCACTGGACTGCCTGTAACTCTCCATACATCAGTATTGGATGATGATGGATCGACGAGTTATGTGTGAATCTGGGTCAAAGTACTTTCACGTGTCAGTAAAGTCCTCTTCGCATTTGACAACTTTAAACGTGGAGTCATCGAAGGCAGGCTGCATTCTGCATACGAATTTATTTGTAAGAAAATTGCAGGCATCGTGCTAAGACAGGGACGGCATATGAAAAATAAGCGCACCATAATGTCGGGCCTTGAGAGTCATTTGATGCAAGTGGCACTGGGGCTTGCCGCCCAAGTAACCACATCGGCTCCTTACAGAAGTCGAAAGTGAGCTTGCGCCGGTATAGCCTTCTTCAGTGCTAGTCATTATATAAATACAGGGGCTAAGTGAAATCAGAAACAAACTGTCAATCACAGCGATCTCCGCATGAGTCCAAAGTAGGAAATTCGGCGGAAATGGGCAAGAGGCCCTCATCTGGCAATGAGGGAGGAATGTCGGCAGCCCCCCATTGGCTGTACATCGGCCCCATATTGAGCCCATCAGAATGTTTGTGTGCAGCCCACTTGAAGCCTACTACAGCCCTTGTTCAAAGACTTACATTATCTCATCTGAGTTCATGCATTTGCTCACATCGGGCCTTCTTGCATTCCCACTTCAATAGCCTATAGTAACGAAATGAAGCCTTGAGGTACACCAAATTACGCGTCAATTGGCCACTAAAAAGACAAGCTATATGGATTATTAGTACAAAGCCTAAGACATCACCGAATACAATGATCTACAATGTTTGTACTGATTGTGGCGTCACTTTGCTTTAGCGATTTATAGCTGTTGAAATAATGCACGCTGTAAATGGCACTTTTTATAACTCCTCGTGATCGTATCATCTGCTACAATTGGAAGGTGTTTTGGTTATTTCAGTTTTGAGATCTTAAGGAGAAAGAATTCAGAGCAACCGAATCTGTGTATATCGGAAAATATGAAATTTTCCCCCTGAGCATACCTGAAAGATTGAAGTGGAAGCGAGTCCACGCATTAAAAGAAATGCTCTATGAGCGCCTCAAGACGAACTGCTCGCGAGGCACATTTGAGCTCAGTGTGGCATGCATAAAGCTTTTAGCAGTCACGTGCTGCTTAATTTTTCTGCAACGCTCTAACTTTGCAAAAGCAAGCACCAAGAAAAACTAGTGAGCAAACATCATACAAGTCCGCCTCGGTGGGTCGGCACCAGCAAGTGATGCTTTCACGTGTAAGACCCTGTCAGGCGTGACATCGTTGCTTCGCTAGAAGAGAGGAAGGTTTCTCAAATTCCTGAGAAATTTGCTGCCTGTCAGCCGTTTAACTTTGTTGATCTTCAGATCTGTTTGCGTAACGTGTGACTTTACTATGCTGACTCGCAGAGAATGTTTGCGCGTCCCTATCGCCCTAGGGAATGCAAGTCGTGGCATGCAGGTGTCTGGAAGCCGTGTGCTTCGTCAGACTTCTTACCGCGACTTCGAACCACGCTACTGCGAGCTTCCAGAGGGGAAAAAATGTTTTTCTCACATCTGCCTAGCTGTTTGCAGTAAAGTTGTAGAACCAAATATGATTGCGCCTAATAAGTGAGCACATTTTATCGGAAATTATTGTTATAGCGTACACAATATTGTCACGTCTCGGTAGAAGACCAAGGAGAACCTAGCGATAGATGGTTTGAATGGTCGACCAGAACAAGTCTTGTGTTCAAGCTTCTTTCACTTCCAGGCTCGCGCTTGTCGTCATCTTTTGCGTCGTCTTCTATGCGGCATTTGCCCCCCTCCTTAGGAAGCATCGTCCCGATGAGAACAAAAGGAAGTAGGAGGTTAAGGTCAGACTGAGTGGTATGGCTTCATACGCACGACGTGGACGACGTCAGCTTGGTGCTGGCGTCGCTTTGATGTCGACACCCCGTCTGGCATCACCTCATAAGTGACGTCGGTTAAACGTCGCTGAACAACATAGGGTCCAAAGTATCGTCGCAATAGTTTTTCGGAGAGTCCACGGCGGCGAATAGGTGTCCAGACCCACACTTTGTCGCCAGGTTCGTACATTACATGCCGGTGTCTCTGATTGTAGCGTTGTGCATCGTGCTCCTGCTGATTTTGAATCCGCACACGAGCTAGTTGGCGAGCTTCCTCTGCACGCTGAGCGAATTCCTCGGCGTCCTGGTCGAGATCATCGGTGTCGGCATTCGGGAGCAACATTGCATCCAGCATAGTTGTTACTGGTCGCCCGTGAAGGAGGCTGAATGGTGTCATGCGAGTGGTGTCTTGGCGGGCCGTATTGTAGGCGAACGTAACGTAGGGAAGTATTTCGTCCCAATTCTTGTGGTTTACGTCGACGTACATGCAAAGCATGTCTGCGAGGGTCTTATTGAGGCGTTCCGTCAACCCATTGGTTTGAGGGTGATAGGCAGTAGTTTTACGGTGACTGGTACCACTGAGGCGAAGAACGATTTCCAAAAGTTCGGCCGTAAATGTAGTTCCTCGGTCAGTTATAATAAGTGCCGGAGCGCCATGCCTCAGGACAATGTTCTCAACGAAGAACCTAGCTGCTTCGGCGGCGGTACCCCTTGGCAGAGCCTTGGTCTCCGCGTAGCGGGTCAGATAATCAGTGGCGACAATTATCCATTTATTCCCGGCTGTAGACGTCGGAAATGGTCCCAGGAGGTCCATGCCGATTTGCTTAAAAGGTGTCGCTGGCACTTGAAGAGGGTGGAGTAGGCCAGCTGGTTTTACAGGGGGTGATTTACGGCGCTGGCAGTCAATGCACGTACGTACATAGCGTTTCACTGTCGCCGGCAGTTTTGGCCAGTAGTATCCGTGCTGTACTCTAGCCAACGTGCGGGTGTAGCCTAGGTGACCGGCGGTTGGCTCGTCGTGGCACGCTTGCAAAACTTCAGTGCGGAGAACCGATGGGACGACGAGCAGAAGACTGTTTCCCCCAGGACGGAAGTTCTTCTTGTAAAGGACGTTGTTGCGAATAAAAAATGAAGAGATTACTCGGGCGAAAATCTTCGGCACAACCGTAGTTCGCTTCTCCAAGAAATCAATAAGAGGGAGCAATTCCTGATCCTCTCGCTGCTGTTGGGAAAGCGTTGCGTCATCTATGACACCTAAAAACGCAGTGTCTTCATCGGTCATAGTGGAAGGTTCGACCGGCGCTCGCGAAAGGCAATCTGCATCCGTGTGCTTCTTTCCAGATTTGTAAATAACTGCCATGTCAAATTCTTGCAATCGAAGGCTCCAACGCGCGAGTCTCCCTGAAGGGTCCTTTAAGTTCGTCAGCCAACAGAGAGAGTGATGGTCGCTGACGACTTGAAAGGGGCGAGCGTACAAATAAGGGCGGAATTTCATAACCGCCCATACCACTGCAAGACATTCTTTTTCGGTTGCCGAGTAGTTCGCTTCTGCTTTAGATAGGGTCCTGCTGGCGTAAGCAATTACCTTTTCCACACCATCCTGGCGCTGCACTAACACAGCACCTAAGCCCACGTTGCTGGCATCCGTATGAAGCAGTGTAGGGGCGTCGTCATCAAAGTGCGCCAGGACAGGTGGTGTCTGTAGACGCCTCCTCAGCTCATTGAAAGCTTGTTGCTGTTCTTCACCCCAGCGAAAGACAGCGTTGTCACGAGTCAGTGAAGTTAATGGCCAGGCTATTCGTGAGAAGCCAGCAATAAACCGACGGTAATAGGCGCAAAGACCCAAGAAGCGCCGCAATGTCTTTTTGTCCGTAGGTGTTGGGAACTTGGCGACTGCGGAGAGCTTTTCAGGATCCGGCCGAACACCTTCTTGGCTGACGACGTGGCCTAAGAACTGCAGCTCCTCGTAACCGAAGTGGCACTTCTCGGGTTTTAATGTGAGGCCCGCAGATTGTATGGCCTGAAACACAGCTAGCAAACGGAGTAGATGCTCTTCAAATGTAGCCGAAAACACTATCACGTCGTCAAGATACACCAAGCATGTTTGCCACTTAAGTCCCGAAAGCACAGTGTCCATCAGTCTCTGAAATGTTGCTGGCGCCGAGCATAAACCGAACGGAAGGACTTTAAACTCATACAATCCGTCGGGAGTGATGAATGCTGTCTTCTCCCGATCCCTCTCATCCACTTCGATTTGCCAATATCCACTTTTCAAGTCCATCGACGAGAAGTAACGTGCATTTCGTAGGCGATCCAAGGAGTCGTCGATGCGAGGGAGAGGGTACACGTCTTTTTTGGTCACTTGGTTGAGCTTGCGATAGTCTATGCAAAATCGTAAGCTGCCGTCTTTCTTTTTAACAAGTACCACGGGTGAAGCCCAGGGACTCTGTGACGGCTGGATAACGTCGTCTCTAAGCATTTCGGCCACCTGGCGCTGAATGGCTTCACGTTCTTTCGGAGCCACACGGTAAGGATTTTGTCGAATCGGGCGAATCGAGTCATCCGTGATAATTCGATGTTTTGTCAAAGGCGTTTGGCCGATCCGCGATTCTGAAGCAAAACAGTCTCGAAATTGATCTATGAGATCCAAAAGGCGGTCCCGCTCTGAAGAAGACAGATTTGGGCTCACATCAACGATGGTTACGGGTGTCTTGCACACTGATCCTCTCTGTTGCAGTAAGCAACAGTGCTGCGCATTTGGGAGGCTGTCGAAAAAGGCCACAGTTGTGCCTTTCGGAATTTGCTGACGCTCGTCGCTGAAGTTTGTCAGCAGCAGTTCGGTATGCCCATTGGTCAAGTTGACCAGCCCTCGAGCTATAGAAACACCTCGGCTGAGTACCAGGGTAACTGCCCGTTCGGCGACGCCATCGCCTGTATGCGCCACGTCGCATTTCACTTCAACAAGAGAACATGATCTCGGAGGTAATGTCACCGTCTCATTGGCGACGCGTAAGGGCAATAGTGGTACTTGCGCATAACCAAGGTCTTCATGGTTATTGGTGAAGGCAACGATGCTGTCACGGATGCTGATTACAGCCCCATGAAGACGCAGAAAGTCCATGCCCAAGATGAGGTCTTTGCAGCAGTCAGGGAGAATAACGAAGCTGCCAACAAACACCGCGTTTCCTATTCCTATCCGGGCAGTGCATTTCCCTGTCGGTGCCAGTAGCTGACCCCCAGCACTTCTTATTACTGGCCCAGTCCATTCAGTTTTTACTTTGCGAAGGGTGTCGGCCAGTTTCTGGCTAATAATTGAAAAATCTGCCCCGGTATCCACCAGAGCATGTACCGCCAGCCCATCAATGGAAACGGCGAGGTCAGCGCTAACAAAATTATCTGAGTTGATCGTCCCTTTCGGCATTTGCGGCGGAAGCGCGGCAAGGTCGGCGCTGTCAGCTTCGTCGTCATGGCTGATCATCTGGTACGGCATTTTCGGCGGTAGTGCGGAAATGTCAATGTTAGCGGCGGCGTCAGAAGCCCGGGTTGTCGGCAATTGCGGCGGTGGTGAGGGTTTCGACACTTTTAGACTGGTTGCAACCTCCCCTCGCGAGGTTGCAGCTCTTAGTTTCCCCGGTGAGGGCTAGGAGACCGCCGTCCGCTAACGCCAGTAGTGTTGCGACGCGTCGGCGAATAACGCTGTGGCGATGGGGAGGAGCGGCGGCGGAAGCCCGGGGATTCGGTTTCCCTGCTGACCGGAGGGTCGTCGTCGATTTGGGCAGAATCAGTGTCGAAGCGGCGGCGAGCAGAAGTAAGCGGAAAGGACTGCCCCTCTTCGCGGTGGCGGCAGTACCGATACACATGGCCAGGTTGTCCGCAGTAGAAACAAAGTGGTCGGCTGTCATAACTGCGCCAATATCAATAATGATAATCATTAAAGTGAGCATACTCGGCAGTAATCAGCAGAAATTAGTCCATAAACCACATGGATAAGTTCTTAGCAAGGATATTCTAGTGCGCAAAATAGTTTATAAAAGTAATCTTTTATATTTGTTTTTGTATCGCAAGATGTACCCATACCAGTACGCTTGGAGTCATCTCTTGTTTTTCTTTATTTCGCCGAAAAACCCAGCCCACTGGTATCTATGCAAGGCTACTCGATATGAGCGCCGATGTTATGCCTGCTGCGCCTCAAAAGACGAGACTATCCTACAGTATTCCACAATTATCTAGCAATTAAGTTTACAAGTCTCAGAACTTGTGTGAAGATGCTTAAGCTTACGTTTGTGAATAAAATAGTCTTTCACGAATGCATGGCAAAAAGTCACATGGCTGCCAATATACTGTGCCACTCAAACATTGTCCTGCCGTGCGCTGCTAGTTGTCGCTCACATTCGTATCTAGGAACAAGAAGAAGTCCTAAAGGTAAAGCTCTTGAGGAGGAGCTGTAACTTTAATGGTTGTGCGGTCAATTAGTGCAAGGAATGGGCTAGGAAGTTTAGTGGATAGGGTAGGACAAGGCGAGAAGAACAACGTATTGAAATGGGTTATGAAAGAGTGGGGCAGCTCGTCCCTGAATTAAGTGTGGTAGCCATTGTACCCAGAGTATCTACGCCAGACATTTCCTGGTGACATTGTACGGCTGACCTCTTGAGCGGGTATGTGTTAGTGTTCGGAAGCAACAGGCTGCGCACTACGTACTCGAGGCAGCAGTATTTATGCGCAATAACGTATACAGCTTATTCTAAAGAAAAGAGACCGTCGGCGGCGTGGGGTGTCGAAATTACGCACGATATTTCGCATTAAAAGTATGACTCAACCGTTCTCTGTGTAGCTCTCAGGGCGCACTGTCATACGATTTCACTAACGATTTAGCATCGACCTACTCGTCCAGTTGGAGGCTAATTTGTGATAGGAATTTGAACCGACAACTTATGTGTCTCCAAATGTTTATGTCCAAAGAGATTTAAGACATATACTGAAGTTTCCTTTCTTTCAAAACAAAGCCATTTAAAAAGATCGCGGAATGAAGAGACAGTGTTTAATTAGCTATCACCTCTACTCTTAAAGCGAAGTTTAATCGTCCCCTTAATTTTTTCACTTATATCAGAGAGACACCGCACTACCTGGCGATAGGGACGGAGACTGGGTGCAATTAGGATGAACTGTAGAAACGGTCTTTACTGTCCTCTTACAATTCGAAGAGGCTAGTTCATTGGAGAATGTGACAAGCCGACGAATGTACTGCTCATGATGAAGCCTCACTGCCCTGAATGGTTTACCACTGAGTCCAGAGTACGATTTGCTTATTCGGTTTTCAGGAAACTTTTTCTAGCGTTCGTTTCTATTTAGGTGCATTTCAAAAGAAAAACTAATCAAGAAACTTTCGATATTAGCTTGGGGCAAAATATGCGCAATTCATGCTTTCATTTGCGTTAGACGGATTCTTTTAATAGTCCTGATACTCTGCACAGGGTGTTTACGAAGCATTGTTTTTTTCATCGGCCTCCCGTCTACGTAGTTTCAAATTTGACGTATTTTATTTTCAAGGTTGTATTTATAATATGAACATAGGCATGATGATGAGAACTTGAAAATCGTCAAATAAGCCAATTCTTTCGCTATCTAGTGCACCTTGTTATTTTATACCGAAGCATATGTGTCACAGACAGTATTCGTGTATAATGCAGTTCTAATAAAGTTTGCCCTTTTGGCTTGCATTCAGTCATCGACTGCGGTGAGCCGAGGCCTCTGGAAGACGGCGACGTGTACCTGGTGAACGGCACCTCGACCTTTCTTAGCGTCGCCCGCTATTCGTGTGGCGACAACTACACACTGAGCGGAGTGGAGACCAGGACCTGCCTAGAGACGGGCCTATGGAGTGACTTCGAGCCCACGTGTGACAGTAAGATGCATCGTCTCGATGGCAACTGAGCCTGCTTCATTTAACTTTTCTAACTGTTCTCAAGTATTTTATAACGCGCATCAGTCTTCTGACCAGTGATGGAGGGCCCGCTATTGGATGGATAAATGTTTTGGCACTCTCTTTGGGTCAGAGTGGGGTGGAGCCCCTTTGTGTAAGACTCAAGTACTGAATTATTTAATACCCACGTCACCATGTTATAATATACTGCACGCGAAATCTTTATCGCATTTCTTTCTGACCCAGGTTAAACATTGCGTCGAGCAAAGTTACGGGATCACTTCTCCAGAATTGCACGCTATTACTTCTGCAGTTTATTTGTAAAACTTATTTCCTACTCTTATTTCGGAGATTTTAAATTCAATTGGGCATCTTCTTAAATCAGGTATATTACTCTTTGCTTTTTGCTCTAACTTGTGTAAGTAATTTCATTTTGTGTAATGGGTCACGCAATTGTTCCGTTCCTTATTTACACCGCAGATTTCGTCTATAAATCCAGGTAGCAGGCAGTTGGCACCTGGCCGTGTTTGCGAAGCATTGTAGGTAACATTTGTGAAAAAGTGGCGAAACATGAACCTTGCAGCTAGACAGCGAAAGCCATTTTACTTGAAGCGCACGTTATCATAATCAGACGACATTGTTCCCGCCATGTTAGTATTGGCGAGTTTACTTAGCAATTTTGCTTCATCTTTAAGGTAATAATGAGGCAGCTTATAACGGCTGTCTCCGGTAGATGCCTCTGTGCGCTTCTTTAATGGAAGTTCTTCCGCAAAGATGTCATCGATTCTATGTTTTCTCCATGAGATTCTGGCGAGAAATTAATGACGCGTTCGTGGATGTTCGCTTATGCAGTGATATCGTGCGGGGAGCCGGACATTCCGCTGGGTGGATATGTGGTCGAGGAGGACTTCCAGGTACACGATACGGTCCACTACAAATGCCACCCGGGACACATCATGGACGGACCGGACTCCAGGACCTGCCTCCGTAACGGACAGTGGTCCAGCGTGGCACCAACTTGCACATGTGAGTTAACTTGCTTTACAATCATTGTTGGGGATCATGGCTGTGACACTTGCCGGGTGCGCATCCTTCGCTATCTGAAGACAGTAAAGTTTATCAGCGGCCAAATGCGGTTAAGCCACGTTTGAGGAGTGGTAGCTGTGTTTTGTTTGGTTTTGCCAATACTACGTGTTCAGCTAACGTCATCGCGCATCTATCGCGTGATCACTGACGTTATGGAATAATCAATAATATTTAAGGGTCAGAGATCAGCGTGAAAGGTCATTAACCATGATCATGTAGTCAGTTAGTTATGTGGTCATATGTGGCTTGCCATATCACAATACATTGGGCTAAACTTATCGCTAGACAACCTACTTTCCGTCCTTTAGCATCAAGGTCAACCGGACGTAACAAAGAGGTCCCCGGGTTTCTCCTTCAAGGGGGAGAGCCATCACTCTAAACCTCCGTCTGTAATAAAAGATGTCGCGAGCCGGCTGTGTGACGTTAAATTTGGTGTTGGTGAACTGAGGCGCGTTAAGCCTATAAGGCTGGGGTGTGTATATTTTGATCCTCATTCATGAAAAGAAGTGCATTGGCTGTTTGACCCCACAGAATGCTTAAATTTCGAGAAATGTACATAAACGGAAATGACAGCGAAAACTGAGCAGTGTTCGGGGAAAAGAATCGCAGACGTACTTGGGGCGTAATGTTTGAAACTCCAGAAACAAAAACGGGAATAAAGATATACAACGTATCTGAATCTCGCTGTTACGAACTGGTGAAGTTGGGAATGGTTACTATATTCAGTATACGGCTAGAGAAAGACGGTAAGGTGGTGCCGTAAGGTTGACAAAAATGAAAAAGAAATGAAAAGCCGGTAGGCAAAAAATAATTTCAAAAACGATGCAAACTACTTCCCCACTTTGATTCGTATGGCAGCCTGAGTGGTTAGTAGTATAGTAGTAGTTTACTGGCTGAAGCTCGGTGGTGTAACTTTCCATGATAGCAATACAGGTCATCGGAAGTTCTCGGAAACAAGCAGGAAGGAAGCTTTAGAGTCAGGATTTATTTATGTCCGCTTGCACCCCTGTAGCTACTGCTAGAATATTGCTAGGGCTCCACAGCCAGCTTTCCCTGACAGGCGTGGCTTTGTTTGGCGAATTTATAGCCCCAGGGGCACCTTGGAAGCCCGGTGGTGGCCCGCCGACCCCAGGTACGGAGAATGCAGTCCGTATATATTGGCGCACGTGCCAAAGACTCACGTTGTTCCTCCTTCGGTTTACTTTTTGAACTTAGATTGCTTTTTACTCCAGCGGGCTGGTTCAGGAGAACGTTGCAATGAAAAATGTGTCTGGAACACTACCTTAGAAAGATGGCTTACTTGATGACTAGTGTTTAAGAAAAGTTGGCTCGTTGTCAGCTTCCCAGTACCGTCTTTTGTCAGGCCTTTTTATATTGGTGTATAAGCCAGAGCCTCTTGTACCGAAGACCAGAATAACGGATGTGTGTACCACTAATTTATACGGCGTTGCGATGTTCTATTTTGTCGATGTTGTTAATTTCTGCTTTTTGCCTATCATTGTAAGCTATTCTTTCTAAAAGTTGTCGGGACTATGCTGTATTTGAGCAAATTTTGCAGACATAATAGTTTCGCGAATATTTAAGGCATATTACTGGAGAGCATCAAGTTAAAGTTTTAGCCTTATGTTGAAGAGACGTAAGGACAAAATATTTCTTTGCCAAAACACCAGTCTGAATCTATTATTGTCCATACAGAAATTTATCAGCAATTAACTTGTGTACACCATTAATTGATGAGAGCCATAACAGAAGAAAATACATCATTCCTTAATTTAGAACGACTGGCCCAGTTTGCACTTGCAGTGCATCTGACACTTCGTAAGAATTGAGCAGGGACACGTGATGACTGTGATATCTGAAAACATCGACTTTTGTCCTGAAGTCGGGACACATTTTTTTAACGGTCAGGTCGCCAGTGGTAGTATATGGCATTTAGAGTTCCAAAAGTGCAGGCGAGGTAGGCGGGCTTTATTTTCTTCTAGCCACCCGGAGCTCTGTGCCATCGTTTTCGTTTTCCATGTAAGAAAATACAGCCGCTGTGACCGGGATTTCATTTGACAGCATCGTCCTCGGCAGCTGAATATTATGCCCACTCAACGAATTATACGCCCACAGAACATTAATGGAACCTCATTGCCCAGAGGGCACTGAGTCATTGCGACAGGCGAAGGGTATTCTAAATTAGTAAGGAGATGGAATTCATTATTTGTAGAGTTTACTTAATGTATATCTAATTGGAAAAGAATGGCCAAAACATAAAAGTGTTGTGTACATATCACAGAACAGGTCCAATTATCTTTCATCAATATATATTGCCGCTTAGGCACATAAGACGTATTCATACGAATCGAAGTTTCTAGTCTCTATAGCCCAGTATATTGACCGGATCATGAAAGCTAGTTTGCATTAAGGTGTTAATAATCAATTCACATTACTGATTTTCTGCATATGAAATATGGATTCATTGAATGAACGCTTTTTACCATCATTCTTTTTATTCCACCGCACACCTGCAGTCGTCGAATGTGGCCGTGTTCCCCCCATCCTGAAGGGCGAGGTGTCGTACGAGAACGGCTCCACCTACCTGGGCTCCCAAATCGCGCACTCGTGCAGCGCGGGCTACCGCCTGACCGGAGTGCGCGTGCGCACTTGTGGGCTCGACGGCCGTTGGAACGGTACGCCGCCAAAGTGCGAAGGTATGACCCAGCCTTAAACATTTTCTATCACTGATCATCACTGTAATCATTGCCATCGTCATTATAGCCAACGTCGACACGCCAGTAAAAGCATCACAACAACAACTGCCATCATTATAATCATCATCAACAACTCTCATGACAGGTCACCGCTGATTTCCGATAGGTGGCTCGAAGTCACAAACGTGTTTTGACTCCTGGCCTAAATGTCATTTATTGTAAACGCATTTTGATGACAGGTTCTGCCAACAGGAGGCGCCACTCATGAGACAAGAAATGCGTTTGCCTTAAAATACGTGAGAGAATGCCAGCGGACTCGTCGGGAAAAACATATCAGGAAAAAGGAACCTATCCATCGCAATACGAGAACACTAGCAGACGGCAAGAGGTCGCTACACTCAACACGTACGAAGCCTGCTGTATCGTAGCGCTAGTGTCACCAATACTGTAGCAGACGTTCCAGAAAGTCGACGGCTACACAGAGTTGTGTTGCAGTCAGCCCTGAATGAGTACTCCATGGCCGCGTGCCTACGCTGCTCTCGTTTACTTGGGCGCCTAAGAAAGTTTTGTTACTGGTTTTCCAAACGATGGTATCAAGTACACTTTCGTATTGTACCATTTAAAGTAGTATGACTGAATTAGATTTTATTCATCTTGCGCTTGATGCAGTGAGCCTAAAACAGCGCTCTTTCTTCCTTCCTTCCTTCCTTCCTTCCTTCCTTCCTTCCTTCCTTCCTTCCTTCCTTCCTTCCTTCCTTCCTTCCTTCCTTCCTTCCTTCCTTCCTTCCTTCCTTCCTTCCTTCCTTCCTTCCTTCCTTCCTTCCTTCCTTCCTTCCTTCCTTCCTTCCTTCCTTCCTTCCTTCCTTCCTTCCTTCCTTCCTTCCTTCCTTCCTTCCTTCCTTCCTTCCTTCCTTCCTTCCTTCCTTCCTTCCTTCCTTCCTTCCTTCCTTCCTTCCTTCCTTCCTTCCTTCCTTCCTTCCTTCCTTCCTTCCTTCCTTCCTTCCTTCCTTCCTTCCTTCCTTCCTTCCTTCCTTCCTTCCTTCCTTCCTTCCTTCCTTCCTTCCTTCCTTCCTTCCTTCCTTCCTTCCTTCCTTCCTTCCTTCCTTCCTTCCTTCCTTCCTTCCTTCCTTCCTTCCTTCCTTCCTTCCTTCCTTCCTTCCTTCCTTCCTTCCTTCCTTCCTTCCTTCCTTCCTTCCTTCCTTCCTTCCTTCCTTCCTTCCTTCCTTCCTTCCTTCCTTCCTTCCTTCCTTCCTTCCTTCCTTCCTTCCTTCCTTCCTTCCTTCCTTCCTTCCTTCCTTCCTTCCTTCCTTCCTTCCTTCCTTCCTTCCTTCCTTCCTTCCTTCCTTCCTTCCTTCCTTCCTTCCTTCCTTCCTTCCTTCCTTCCTTCCTTCCTTCCTTCCTTCCTTCCTTCCTTCCTTCCTTCCTTCCTTCCTTCCTTCCTTCCTTCCTTCCTCCCTCCCTCCCTCCCTCCCTCTTTCTCATCAGCCATATTCTCGAGCTGTCGACCTAACAAATACTCAGAAAAGTTTTGCGTGCTTTCGTAGGTTATGCTGTAAAAATGCGACTGTGCAATGAAGACAAGTTAACGAAACGTCCGATAAGCATGTGACGTTATCAAGAACAATCATCTTCAGCCAACGACGATGAAACATTGCTAGCGGCTTGCAACTCGTAACCACAGCTGCGGTCTTTCGAAAAACGGGCTTTCTGATATGCGCCAACACTCATTTTTTCTTTCTTACCCGAGAATTCGCCTTTTAATTGGCGGTACGCTTGTCTTGTCCTCTCGCATTTCTTTTCATGTGCATTCCACTCCATGTTCGATATTTTTATTCCTTTGTTGATTTTTCTTTTACTTTACACGTAAAATATATTCTTCAATAATACAGCTTCATTGCTAATCTGCCAGTGCTCCTTTGCATTTTCAAGATAAGAACCAGATAAGGATATGGCCCATTATATTGTGTACACCCTTACCATCGAATAAAAAATACTGCCTTTTTCTTCTTGGTTTCTATGTGCAGTTAAATGCTTTTCAAATGATGCATAGATTACTAGTGCTCAGGCTGCCCTGTATAGCAGAGGATATTAAACGAAGACAAGATTAAACGTTGCAAACCTAGCATCGAAAGTGACAATGATTTTGCAATGAAACACAAGGCATAGACGCGGCTTGCGGGTAGAGGCGTCCAACTTCACGACGCCTTGAAAACTATAGCCTGCTTCTCAATCATTGTCAGAGGCACACACGTGGCAGAACAAGCAATCTCAGCCAAGTACATGTGGATGATCCCTTTAGAATAAAAAATTCTGAGGAGATAATATCTGACATCAAGGAATATGATAAGAAAAGACTTTCTGGATTTTCACTCGATATTGAAGACATGTACTATTCTATCCCACTAGAAGGCTTGTTGAAAGAACTACGAGAAACGATTGAGAAGCAGGCTATAGTTTTCCAGAATTCATAAACAAGGGAATTGCGCTAAACAAGACACGGACGAGAAGAGGACATGACATGGACGGGCGCAAACTAGCGACTGATTTTATTCAGAAAGAAAAATATATATACCTTGTAGCTTATCCAATCATTGCCTAAGCTTACATGCCAGGAAGCTTTTCTCTTCCGTATACAATTTGATAGTACAATCGCTTACGCATTCATCACCTGACTTATCAATGAAAAAAGCCTCTGCGAATTCACGTGCTATCTGGTTACGACTGCGTCTTAAGATTTTGGTTCTAGCCAGCAAAGGCTGGCAGGTTTTATCTGGCGTAGCCAAAGTGCATGCGCCGCAATGCAAGGGCAAATTTGACCCTTTTCTCTTATTCATAGAAAGCTGATGTTCCCTTAGTCGTTCATTTGTACAACGGCCCGTCTGGCCGATGTAAACTTTTCCACATGTCAGGGGGATTTCATATACAGCCCCGACAGAACACCTGACAAACTGGGTGGCGTGTCGCTTCGTGCAGTCTCGCACGCATACCTCGCCGGAGACAATCTGGGGGCGCGAAGAGGCCAACTTGCGCGGGGCAAAAAATACCACCGGCTCACCGTAGCAATTGGCTACATTCTTCAGGTTGTGGGACACCCTATGGATATAGGGGACAACCGCCGGTCTGGTCTTCGACTGACGGCCACCTTCTTGAGGTGTTCCAGCTTTCAAATTTTCCAGAAGCTTTTCTGCCAAAGCAGCCACGACTGAAACAGGAAAACCAGCTTTCTGTAAGCTGCCAACCTGATTGTTGAGGCCGTCATTTACCAGGTGAACACATGATTTCTCCAAGGCTTCTTTCAGGCACAGCATAACAATGGCGCGTTTTACCGTCTTAGAATGAGCAGACTCAAACGGCAACAGGTCCTTCCGAGCTCGTGGTCAGTACATCCAACACGTATGATCTGGTGTTAAAGTGATGTTAATATCTAAAAGCTGTAATCTATCGTGTTCAGGTAATTTGTGGGTGAACATTAGACCCCTCCCGGTTTGTTTAAAGACAGAAAACGCCTCTTGCACGCGGTGACCGTGTGTGTCAAACCGGGTTGCTTTTTAGAATCACTTAATAATCGTCCACGTATCTAAAAAATTTAACAACTATCTTGTTGTCCAAATAGCACATCAGATCACGATCAATGCTGGACAAGAAAATATTAGCCAGTACAGGTGCCACACAAGCCCCGATGCGAATGCCCTGACGTTGAACATGAAAATGGTTGTCAAAAGTTACAAAAGTGGACTCAAGATATTTTCTGCTCTGCGCAAGTTGGCCTTTTTGTGCCCCCGGATTGTCTCTGGCGAGGAATGCGTGCGAGACTGCACGAAGCGTAACGCCACCCAGTTTGTTAGGTGTTCTGTCGGGGCTGTATATGAAATCCCCCTGACATGTGGAAAAGTTTACATCGGCCAGACGGGCCGTTGTACAAATGAACGACTAAGGGAACATCAGCTTTCTATGACTAACAGAAAAGGGTGAAATTTGCCCTTACATTGAGGTGCATGCCCTTTGTCTACGCCAGATAAAGCATGCCAGCCTTTGCTGGCTAGAACCAAAATCTTAAGGCGCAGTCGTAACCAGATAGCACGTGAACTCGCAGAGGCTTTTTTCATTGATAAGTCAGGTGATGAATGCGTAAGCGATTCTACTATCAAATTGTATAAGAAAGAGAAACCTTTCCTGGCATGTGAGCTTAGGCAATGATTGAATAAGTTTCAACGTATATATATTTGTGTTTTTTCTGAATAGAATCAGTCGCGAGTTTTCGGCCGTCCACGTCCTCTTCTCGTCCGTGTCTTTTTTAGCGCAATTCCCTTGTTTAAGAATGTACGACTGACTAGCCCGATAACGTGCTCTCTTAAATTCCAGAACTCAGCCGGGGTGTTTGTGGATGCATTCTCGAAGTTTATTGCAGCCTATCTCAAATCACCTTGTTGCATCCCATGATGGATTAATGTATGTGCATAGGAGTGGTGTATTTATAGGTTCGAGAGTTGCACCTGCTCTGAGCGATGTGTACTTAGCCGCATGTGACAGGATTCTGACGGCTATGAAAGATAAAGGCATTGTAAAGATTGTTCGTTACGATGACGACTTTTTGGTATTGTGTGATTTAGAGAAAGGAAAGGCGACTGACCAACTCAAAGACATAGCCCTGGGTGTGTTTGAAGAAAGTTGCCCTGATCGAAGATTCACCTGGGAACTTCCAAAAAAAAGGTGTTTTGCGCTTCCTGGATTTGAGTTGCGAATTCTTACCAGAACACTTATGTTGGACTTACCAGCCAAGAGCGAACAAGCAGTTTCTTCCGTATACATTCCAGCATTAAAAGACAGTAAAAAGAGGTGTTGAGAAGGCTGCATTGACGTCGGCTCTCAACGAATCATGCCACCACCGTGTCAAAAAAAGTTTTCTAAGCCAGACTAACAGGCTTCTGGAGGCAGGTTATCCTGAGTATTTGCTGTGTAGCATAATAGAAAGCATTGTCCTGCCCATCAAGCGGAGGATTCGAAAAGAAGACCTTATGCAAGGAAATAAGTGGTCAGGGGTACCATATATGCATGGCTTCACCCATAATTTAATGAAGATTGGTCAATGACACGGCATCCGGGTTATTCCAACGGCACCGAACAGAGATAAAGGCATGTGTGTGCGGGTTGACAACCAGGACTTCAACTCTGGATGCAAAACTTCGCAGCGGACTAGGTACTCTAAGTGTATTCAGGGGGTTGTTTATCAGATTCCCTTGCATTGTGGAAAGAAATATATTGGACACACAGGAAGATATCTCAATGACAGGATTAGAGAGCACGCCATGAGAAGTCTGGCACTAATCTCGCGGTGCACTGCAAAGACTGCGTTGGTTGTAGAGACCAAAAATGTCCAGCTGGCCTTCACAATGTTAAGGTTATGAAAAGGATGTAAGATAAGTTAGCGAGAGAAATGTGTAAGCATATGCAATCTGTGACTCGGGATACCAATGTGTCAGTATGCCTTCAGTGGATTTTTTGAAGAAGGAATTAGAATTTCTGCGCAAACCGGTAGGATGTTAAAGACATGGAAGAAGTTGGCTGCAGACGTGAAGTGAAGGGAGAAGAATGTGCGGGTTCTTGTCAATATAGTTGTCAGTGCAGCGTTGTCCTTGTGTTTGTCTGTGCTTATGCTTTGTGTTGTTACCTGCTCTGCTGCCTTCTTCCAAGAGATGGTTATGCTGTGTTCGTAAACAAGGTAAAACTCATCCCTACCTCTAGCTAACTACTTAGCATGCTTGGCAATGTTAGCCGGCCCATCACACTCAGCCCGTCGTGAGAACCTCCCGACGATGTAGACGTTTCCGGCCGACTCTATTCACCGATAGCGAGAAACTGCGAGGCGGCAGTCAGTATGCACGCTCTTAAGTACGCATTGCTCTGTGTGCCCTAAGATCATCAGATACAATCACGCGCCTAAGTCAAAGCCATGGTTTTGTGACTTGATGCCTCTCTGTGACCGTCAAGCAAACGCTTATATTAAGGTAAGCGACGAAGCACGTGGTTCAGCGTAGATGCAGCTTCCCGCACCCGAGCTGCGGAGGCGAATCATGTACGTCATGTGGTTTACACGCCTCCACTTGAAGGTGAAATTTACCACGCCGATGACCTTGTCTTGCTGAGGCTATTAAAGCTTTGCGTTTAAAAATCCTATGTACGCTAGAAATTGATCCACCATCCCCCCATGTCCCAACTGAGTGCGAACCAGTACGCTGCGCCATCTTCCGGCGAAAGTGACCATAATTGTCTTTCTATAGAGCAAGGACACCAGAAAGCGTTAAGGAAACTAAACACACAATAACATTTAAAACTAAAAATAATAAAAAATTAAAAGAAAATGTAAGAATAAAGAATAAAAAAAATAAAAGAGTGTTGGCATATATATGCTTTCGTGTTATTGCGCCTAAGCAGGCGTAAGTGCTTCCCTGGAATTTTTTACCTCAGAACACGCAGCCTGTATCATGAAAAAAGACAAGAACAATGAAAAAACGACCTTTGAGGAAGAAATGAAATACTAAAACATGACAACTACTGGTATTCTATTTCATGCAGTGCTAAAAGCAGACTTCCGGGACAAGGCGGCTTACTTCCGCTGGCTGCACTTTCGGCGCTCGGCGTGCCATCCATTCTCCCAGAGGAAATAAGTAATGTTTGCATGAAGCCCACGAAAGCTGAGTTGGGTCCCCTGTTGGCGGGAAATGTAGAAAATTTGAAGAGAGGAGAGGACTTGTTGCGCTTTATTCTTGTCAAAATCTTTTTCTTTCGAATAATCGATACGACCGGCACTTTGTAGACTTTATTTAAACGATGCTATTTTAGTCTTGGCCGTTTCCGAATACGTTTCTCATGACAGTATTCTTGTATCGGTTTCTGGCTTGAAATGACTAAAACGTGCGATGGTAAAATATGAGTTTTGCACCTGCGGACTCTACAAACAATTAAAAATTGCCGTTTGGTGTATACCCTTCTTCACTGCACTAAATAATTTCGACCGCCTGGGAACCTTTAACGTGCGCTGACATTGCACAGCAGATGGACGCCTCTCCCTTTTGTCCCCATGGAAATGCAGTTGCCGGCAGTCGGGATCGAACACGGGTACTTCGGCACAGTAGTGGGACATCTTAACCACTGCGCCGCCGCTGCGGAGCCCAGACAATCGATATTATTACTGAGCCCTTAACTACGGTACTTCTGTCTTTCATCTCTTATTCCCACCTTCCTGTCTTCCTTTAGAGCTCGGTTCAGGTGTCCGCGAAGATGCTGCGCCTTTCCTTTCTTATAAATCAATGAAGGCCCTCTGAGAATTTCTATACCGCATCTGCCCCTGAACCGTAATAATAAAAGTAATAATATTAGTTGGTTCACATGAAGGGAAAGGAGCAGTACCTGTCACACTTGTTTCTGTGGACACCTGAACCTCGCCGTAAGAGAAGGGAGGAAGTGGGGAGTTATAGTGGGAACTTTTTGTTGTACGTAGCGGGACTGGGCCGAAATACCTTTTCTTCCGCACATCCCACCAGATTTTTCCTGCCGAATGTATGCTCATTTAGAGGAGATAGTGGGTCAATAATGTTTGCGCACGTGCAGAGACATACCGAACGGGCCAAGACGCATTGCATCGACTCGGGTTAGCGCGATCTAACAAGATGCGAGGCCGTCCAATGGCGCAAGCTACAAACTGGCAGCTTCCCACACCCCCTCTTATACAGCAGTATCTTTCCGGAACAGATAGCACCCATGTGTAAACATTGCTCAATTCTGAGCCACTCTCATACACATGGCGTGGACTTGTACACATTACAACACAGACAACTCAAACACCCCAGAGACGTGGGAGTATCTCCTGCGTACTTCCGAGCCAGCAGACCAACGCTGGCTTATCCAGCGCGTGGTGGAGGCAGCGACATCCCAAGGGATCCTCGCCGACCTCCTCTAAGCCAGCGCAACCGGCCCTTTGACTGGTCCCCTGTTTTGGGCGCAGTAAAAGAGTTCACCACCACTACCTACACCACGGTGCATACAACGGGCAACCGAGCCTGGCACGCCACATGCTGTTGACGTGTCTCTGGCTTCCTTCCACATTTTGTGTGAACTATCCAAAGAGAATCACTCTTTGTGGCTGCAAAATGGATACGTCCTTTCATTAACAAGCTATGTCAACAAGCTCTGTGTATCGCTTCTTATTTTGTCCTGTGTTAAGTGTTGCTGTTTTCTCAACTATGAATCCGACCGCACTAACCGAGGTCACTATTCATGTATATATAGAACAACAAGCCTTAGAGTACATTTTGACTGCATGTATATATCTGATTTTTTTAGACTACTACAAAGCCCGGTTGCACAATGAGGGCTTATACATGCTCGAATTGTATTATAGAACATGTCATACAGTGTTCTCGCAGGTCTTAATCAGATTAAGGGGAGATAAGCATGACAATTTTTATGCGATAGGATATACATGTAGCTCGTTTCGCTGAAAGGGCGCCGTTGCCAAAACGGCCGCCAAATCTGTCGAAAAAAAACGCGCCAGCTATGGCGTCAAGCTTTCAAAAGAGCATTTCAAAATTTTGTAGTGGGTGGTTGCTTAGTTGCGCAGTACTCTGCATCATGTTCATTTGACATTGCTATCACAATGGTTTCTTCTTCAAATATATGGAATATTGATTCACTCTAAAAATAACACATTGCAAAAAATAAAAGACAAAATGGCGCAGTTTCCGACGCCGCAATACCTATGTATATTGTGTAATAATTGCACTTTATTTGCTCAATTTTATAATTTGTGCCGAAGGCAGAAAACAAATAAAAAGCGAGCAGCACTGGTATCAAGAACCAGAAAGGGTGATGGAAAAAACGCGAAGCTGGCAAGGACGCAATTCCTTATGTAGTATTGTCTTGATATCTAAAGTGGGGTTTGTATTGCGATTTTTATCTATGATACGCACAAATCTGCAAAACCTTCGCAGGGTTTTATCGGTTTCCATTTTGGGGTCCAGTTGGGAGAAAGCTCGCCGCGCTAATTGGTTTCATTCAGTTTGCAATGGTGGGTTAGGCCACCCTCACCTTCTTTCTGAGAAAATTGTGCAGCGTTTTATTTTTCTACAAGGCAGGAAAGACTCATTTTGCCCACTCTTGTGCAAATGCGGGTAAGGAATGCCTTACCTGAATTCATTGTTTCTTCATACAATGACAGTGGAAGAGCAGTAACTTTGCTTTGTCGAAAAGTTGTACTTGCTTTCGAAATCTTAAAAGTGCGATATTAACGCGATAGCGTTAAAGCCCCCGTGTCGCAGAAAAGTCGGTGTCGTCGTCGGCGGCCACCGTCCCGCGTCGTCCGGCGTTGGCTGTGAGCGAAAAAAGCCCACAAGCATTAATAAATAAAAACAAGTAGAAAAAATCGCCGACCTGAGGAATCGAACGTGGGCCTCCGGGGTGCGAGACAAGCACGCTAACCACTCCGCCACGCCAGCTTCTTTTTTTCCTTTATTGCCGACTTTGACATTTGAAAGTGAAATCAGAAATACAGTGCATAAAACGCGTAAGCCAGGCTTCGGCAAACACGGATTAAAATTCTCTCAGCGACACCAAAATATCAAGCAAGGTAATCCATTCTGGTGGATCAGGGAGTGCTCGGTAACACTCTCTTAGTGAAATGACACTTTCCGCCACGCCAGCTAGATGGTTTGAAATGAACAAAGGCGCGTCAATTGATTGCGGTGTTGTCTCAGAAATGCCCCTTAGAGAAGTGTATTGTGGCATATAATAATAATTATGAGCATGTAAATTACAGAATTACAGAACACGCAGTTAAGCGAGTGGCAAATTACATTTCCGCTGTACTTCCTCTTCGCTTGGCGTGCACGTAGCGCCATCATGCGTGTGGCGCACGGAATAAGATAGACAGGGCATGGCCTCCGAGATCTTCATCGTGCCGGCCTGGATCGGCTACGATGTTGCCGACGAACTACGACTGAAACTTGAGGCCCGTGCGTTTCGTCAAGGTGGCTGGCTGTGCTTCTACTTCCCGGAAGGATTAATAAATAAAAATGAGTATAGCAAAAAGCGCAGCAAGCAAATGAGTAGATGGTGCGAACGGGGCGCGATAACGCTATCGCGTTTCATGATTAAAGGCGAAGCTTAAGCGTCCTCCCATTTTTCTTCGGAGTTATTAAGTTCAGTGCCACAAAAACAACTGTACAAATACCCACTATATACATTGTTGCCAATACCCAGGTACCAAACAGTGTACTGTGGAGGCCAAGATAATGATGTTTTAAAGAGAGTTAGAGAGAAGAATATTAAGCCCATCGTAAACCCATTCTTTGAACTGCTTGCAAGGATGCTTCCAAGTGAAGTGCGGTTAGAGGTAAAGGTGCCATGGACATCTAACTCTATACCGTGCAAGACATTAGAAACAATAGACCACGGATCTATTGATTGCTAAGATCCAGCCTTCTATAGGGACATTCTGCAACGGACGCTAAGGATGCAACTACTAGCAAAATAGTACGGAATTTCCTTTCTCCCAGTTGAAAATGATAGCAACATTCCCTTTGGTTTGATCATAATTTTCGGGCTCCACAGCAATGGAGAACAGGATGGCTGTTAGCAATGCTAATGTAAACGTCCGCCCAGTCAGGGAGACTTTTATTCAAAGTGGTACGTATTTTTGAATTGTTTACTGCACGTTGCCAGAACCGTTACGAGATTGTTCATTTTAAGAAGTTGTAAACATGCACGTTGAACACGAGATGGTCGGCGAGTTTTATCTAGCGTACTTGCAATGTTCATGCAGGGAATAAAGAAAAAAAAAGACACGTAGTGGCGCAGTGGGCTAACGCAGAGGTCGGCGAATATGCTCCCTTTGGATCAGAGAGGGATTGAAACCCGCTGGGAGCGTGTTTCTTTCTTTCTTTCTTTCTTTCTTTCTTTCTTTCTTTCTTTCTTTCTTTCTTTCTTTCTTTCTTTCTTTCTTTCTTTCTTTCTTCTTTCTTTCTTTCTTTCTTTCTTTCTTTTCTTTTTTTTTTTTTTTTTAGGGGTTGCTCGCAAGAGCCACACCGGCGAAATCCGCAAATGCGGGTGGTTTTCAGTTCTGCAGGGTTATAGAAAATGACTTCAGTGTGTACTGCAGTTGCCTAGTAAGTATTTTCTAAATCAAGTAAGCTGCGAGTCGGCCGTGTTGTGTGCACATTTCTGCTGATCGATATCCGAACAATCGATGATTGCGCAGCAGATTAACTGTTTTTTTTTCTCCGTGGGAATGTCTCTTAGGTAACTCTTCGATCGTTACTGAAGCTGTCTCCGATGCAACGGAGCAACACTGTACACACAGGAGTAGGGACTGGAGTATTGGCGGAAAATAACGTGAACTGGAGCAACCAGTCTGGGTGCTACTGAGTGGTTACTAAAGAAATTAAACTGCAAGTCGGACACTTCGTGCAAAGAAGAGATGATGTTCGCGCCTTGTAGAAAGAGATGGTTCCGTCAGCGGGGCTTGTCGACAAATAACGAAGTCAGCTTCCGCATTACATATATTATTTTGTTTGTCTCATTTCTAGAGCGCAGTTCTTGGCATCTCTCGGAACAACGCATGAGTTTCTGTTCAGTCAAAGCAGCAACAGAAGGTCGTTTTTATCCAACTCTCCTGGTTACACTGCAGTCAGTTATGTATGCGAACTTCGCGACAAGCGACGCTACCAGACGGCGGAGTGGCACTTCTGTAGTTTAGTTTCCGGCAAGGCGATGGCTGACGGGGGGAGGGAAGAAGTCACTGCCAGCGTAAACCCCACGCGTGTTTACAAAAAACATGCACGGAATCCTTTTCGCGTCAGCCGTGGGTCTCTTTTCATTGTCTTTTCTTTTTGGCCATTTTTGACGTGCTCTGAGGAAGACATGAAGCATATGAAGCATAGCAGATGACGACGAATGCGCAAACAGCGTCCTGGAAACAGGCCAATCGTTTGTCATTCAGAGTTCGCGTCTGCCAGTGCACGCTTCAGGAAAAACACTGTCGCGTTTATGTAGAAGCAGAATTTTAGAATGCGTCAACTCAGTTATGCAGGAAGGTTGATTGTTGGTGAGGTGGTAGAGACCTTGTGTGAAGCACTCTGGAGAATGGCGCAGGTGGGCTCTAATCGCGATAGCTGTCTACAACGTTTGCTTTATTGCGGCACGCTGGAAGATCCTTTAGTGATGCAAAATGAGATTCTTTCGGACGTGAATTAATGCAACCGTAGTCATGCGTCTACGTCCTCGCCGACTGAAATATGATCTGTAGTGTGTGGTAGAAGCACTTTGTTGGCGGTTCTAGACAACGTACCAGTCTATACGAGTTAGGGCTCTGTATATTCATATGCTTTTTCTTAATGCGCGCATATATACGGAGAATGATGAGTATAACTATCTTCTTATGACATCACATTACTTGGTGTAATGCAATCAGAGTAATGTGAAGGAGAACCATACGAAGGTGCTCAGCTGACTGCAGCTCTTTATTAACGCGACAGACATAACAACGCAGTGGAAGGATATTAATGCAGCGCAGTATATTAAAATATTACACTGTGCTATGCAGTACGCTGAAGTAACCACCAGCAGATATAACCCAAAGCTAACCCCTGCTCAGCCAGGAGGATCTCCACTTTTTTTACAGTGCAACAGTCGATCAGCAGTTCGAATTCCATGCCTCAATAGCATGGGAAATAGAGCGAAATTTGAAATTTCCTTTGGTTTCGATTGCACTCCTCATCTAAAGGATCTATGAACGTATGCAAAATAGGCATAATGTTTGCTATTTATGAACATTTAGGCTTGCACTGAACCAGTTTTCTCTGCGTAAAGTGGTATATAAGGAAGTGGTAGTTGCTTATTTAAGCCCACGAACTTATGATAAAAGTAAATATATCGTACAGAAGATTTTTAATGCGTATTAGTGTCTCACAAAATACATTATGCCTTTAAAAATAAATATTAAGCTTTACAAAAAACGAACTTTTTCAATTCCGTGGTACTTTGAATAACATTTCTGTGAAAGGGAACTATATTATTGATAATGTAGCAGAAGAAATTACTGCAGATGGGGAAAAAAAGGTGCACAGAAAGCAGTTAATGCAATGTACGTTTTATTTTTGTTTTATGGTAGGAGTGGTATTCGCTATTTTCTTTATCGTGATTCCCTATGCGAAAAACATCAGCCACCACATTCGTTCAGCCTACGAGCGTGTGAGCAATGTATGCCTTGACAAGATTTTAGGGTCGATGTTCAGTTTATCGTACCGTGTGTTCCGCATTTACTGAACCCTTGCGCAAATTTCTTTCGCAGAGATTCGGTGCCCGCCCCCGGAGGTACCGAAGAACGCCACCGTGGTGTATGGAGGCAACGACCGCTCTTCGGCCGAGTCCTTCAAGATCGGCTCGACCGTGCAGTATCGTTGCGTCACCGGCCACATTGTGCAGGGAGAGTCACTTAGGACCTGCCAGGCGACCGGACGCTGGACGGCAGAAGTTCCGCAGTGTGTCTGTGAGTGTTCTGCGTTTATTAAAATTGCTCGGGGCTTCGGTAATACTGCAGTCCAACCCCGAACCACTTTTCTATCGTAATTTTCTATCGTAACTGTTAGAAATGACGCCATATCAATTTGTGTAAGTTTGACTGGCTGCATTTGCTATGCGTGCTGTATTCGCTACCCTGCGTGCAACCGCGTTACACGCAAGTGGCGCGTGTTTGAACAAGATAACCGCGTGTGCCAACAATGATCAGCGTTTTAAGAGCGTTGGCTCTTGCTGTCTACATTTGCCGGTTTCTCGTCTGTTTCTACGTCGCTCCAAGATTCAAAATGGCAGCCAAGTCATTGATGAAAAACAGAGAGAGAGAGAGAGAGAGAGAAAATCTGTCTCCCCTCATTTCACATCCTCTGCTCCTCGCTCCCCCTCCCTCCCTCGTCAACGACTGTTTTATTGTCACGGGGCGCTTTATCAAAATTAAATTGTAGCGCATGACCCCTGCCAGCAGTGCGAATATAACTTACAGTGCTAAGGCCATGCTTTTTGCTCAACATGCAACAATGGTCACGCGTTTGTAAAGGCTTCTGTTGGCAGTAGGATTTCAGGCCCATGTGCAGTTTACTGCTGCATCTGAGCTTGGCTGCTGCATTAAATACGGCGACAATTCAAGTAGATAAAGACACCTGGAAGAAAGTCTACAGAAATGTTTTCGCTTTTCTAGCGGCACCATTTAAAACATTGCATCGAAGATTGTGAGAGTTCTTCTGCGGGAAGTAATTTGGGAAGTCACTTTTACCAATGCTTGTTAAAAAGGAGAAAACAGGCGGTTATACGTCGTGATTATGGGTCCTCGATCTATGCAGAACTTTATAGCAGGTGATGATGGCATCTGTACCATGTACTACCTCATTGTATGTCAGAGCTGCGCTATTTGAAGTAAAAACTGCTATCTTAAAGTCAGAGCAATGCGATTTTAGTCAGAGGTATAGCCCTTAAAGGCTGCATTTTGAGGTGTCGTGGGCACGAAAACACTGCTAATGGAAATGATTTTTTTACTTGGGCTAGAAGAGTTTCAGCTTCGTGTTCAGACTACGCATTCCTCAAACAAAAACGGTCGTCCTGAATCAATAACTGTCGTCAGTCTAAGCTAAAGAACTGACATGGAGCAGTCCAAATAAGATTTTCTTGCCTTTCCTGTGGATCGGCTACGCAAGAAGTTGCATTGGGCAGTTCCGCCACAGAATGCAACGCAATGACGAAACAGCGTTAACAGACGGGATGAGAGGACAGACATATACGCATTTTGTCTCTCTGTGTACTCCTTTCCTTCTGCCAGCGCTATTTCGTCGTTCCGTCTGACATGAACCAAAAGCAGTTTTCTCATTTCACGGGGTACCTGTGATGTCTTTATTCGTTACAAAGCAGCTATGAACATCGTAGAAGAGATCACAAAAGTATGAAATCTCATTACTGTGGCGAAGTATTTTTAAAACACCGCGAAACGTATGGGGGTGTGAGTTGGGAGGGCGATCTAATGAAAAGCATGTAAACACAATAACACCGATGTTTGGGCCAGTTGGTAATGATCCATATTAAAACCCATTCGCAGCACGAATAAAACAACGACAGGAAGAAAACACACACGACAGGATGAATGCAGCATTTGTCCTGTCGTGTGTTTTCTTCCTGTCGTTGTTTTATTCGTGCTGCGAATGGGTTTTAATATGTAAACACAACTTACCGCAACATTTTTCTCGTTTTGCAGAGAACCAGAAGTGGTGGCCGGTCGTTAAACGTTGGCTAGCATTTTGGAGAAATGTATGGCAAAGTATGCTGCGTCATTTCGGAGGCAATATACTTTTAAAACTCCCCAAATAATCTGTGTTGTGAATCCGGACACCCCCAAAGAGAAAGCTGGGTATAGCGAATCGCACAGTTTTGTTTATAGTCTGATATGCTGCAGCATGTTTAAGTTAGCTTAATAATACTGTCGCTCAAGTGATACAGCCTAGACAGAATTACATTTAAAAAGCAGCTGTCAAACGCCGTACTATAATACGGAACGAACGAGAATCGCGCATCGCAGCAGACGACGGCGCAGCCGCCTCCAAGTTCGGAGCGTCTGCCAGCGACGGCGCCGGTGGTGCATGGTCGTCTGCAATTGTCCGCAGTCAGTTTATCGGGCTGTGAAGAGGCCTGTAAATCGTCAGACTTTCAGTGCTTGCAAGGGAATTCAGTGTGTGATGCAGTAATGTCGGACTACGTGAAAAGCTTGTCGGAATCGGATCAACAGCGCTACAATGAAAAGCTGTACACTGACAGCGTTGTGCACCCGGGCTCATTTGCTACGTCTGAAACACATATGGAAGTCGTCCAGGCTGACGCGGGTGCTCTTACACTATTGGACATGGCAAACATTGTAGTGTATGTGATTTTTTCTCCGAGTCGCTTCACTGCAGAGGCCGCCTAGGCATACAAGTCCCTGGAGGCATACAATTATTTTGAATCAGGTGGATGCGCGCAAGGTGATCAACAGGCATATATGCTGGCTAAATATTTTTCATTTATTTTCTTTTCCCCCGTGGTATCGCTATGGCTGTCGTATATCAGTCTGCGCTTTCTGTGCGGTTTCCTGATCTTATTTTTTTCCCGTACGGCGCAGGCCAAGCAGCGCGCGAGCAGACGTCGGAATATAGAGCCTGTCAAAATGCTTGCTTACGACTTGCTCACCGCATGCATTTATTGCGACGCAACTACATATTCATTAATTCTAGTACTTACCGTCTATTTAGCCACAATCGATGTTTTCAGTACGCAGTGACGTCGTGCCCGTTATTTTGCGTTTTTTTCTCTCTCAATTTACAAAATAAACCATGTCTCGACGGCATCATTACTGCCTTACGCGACTCGTGCAAACCGCCAGCCCTTGCAATGTTTTATTTTTTTTTACGTCTGCCATACAACACGATGTCGGGGCATGGTACAAGACGTTCACCAAAAAAATAAATAAAAAAAAACACGCGAAACGCCGCTTGGGCAACTCGTTTCCTAGACGTGGGGGTTAGTCAGGAAACGACACACATATTTATTGATAAATATGCTTTACAGAGATGTCAAACTCGAAATGTTGTGTACGTATATTCGTGGCCTTAAAATAATGCACCAGCTCTTAACAAACGACTGCTTTCGCAGACGCAAAAGTCAGCTTCTTCGCGAACCGTTCTTTACATATATGATTCTATACAACGAACTGTTTTAAAAGTAGCTGCCACCGCTATGATGCAGCATACTTAGTCACACACTTCTTTAAAGCGCTGGACAACGTTTAACGACCGGCTGCCGCTTCAGGTGCTCTGCGAAACGAGAAAAATGTTGCAGCAAGTTGTGTTTACATATGTTTCTATGGGTCGCCTTCCCAACTCGCACCCCCATACGTTTCGCGGTGTTTTAAAAATACTTCGCCTCAGTAATGAGATTTCATATTTTCACTATTTGTTCTAGGATGCTCATGGTTGCTCTGTGCGGAATAACGACATCAAAGTGCCCCGTGAAATGAGAAAACTGCTTTGAAATCTTTCGGTTCTATGTATTTCTATAGCCACTAACCCTACTTTTCACCCCCAGTCGGCCCAGCCTGGCGCCAGAAGTGCCGCCGCATCGTGCTTACGACACAGATCGGTCTATAGAACTGCGTAATGATATCAACTCAATTCTTCATGGCGGCGACAAAAGCAGTCCCATTGAAAGCTATTCAGATAAGAAGTAAATGCTACGGATACGGAATAAATGATATGGCCGGTGTCCTCTTCGATGAAATTCAATAGTATGCGCAATTTGACCTTTATATGGAACGCCATGTTCTTCACTGTTGCTTTTACATTCGTTAGGGTGAACTCTAAAATGAATAGGAAAACCAGTGCACAGCCCACATTCCGTAACTCGACTAGCACAAGCAGTCATTCGATTATGATAATACTGAAAATGTGATGATGATGTATTTTATAGGGGGGCAATGGCAACTGTGGCGAATAAGTGCCAGACACGAGATCAATTGCCTGCGCAGTAACATGCATCCGCAACGAAGTGCGGCCTACATCGAAGGTACTGGGACTACGATTACTTCCATACATTAAAACGGGAGTATGCACGTCTCGACTCAAATCAGTATTGGACGGTTGCAACAGGTGGTGAAATATAAAGCGTAGAGCTTCCTAGCATCGAGCGCGCATTCGTTGCCTGGCGGCACCGACAAACTCTCGCCGGAAATGATTCTCAATTTCGAACGGGCCTTCTCCTCCTTACCAGCGAGGCAGTTGGCATGGCTGCTTGGTAGGTAAACTTTCGGCGCCGAAATTAAAGCAAATAAATTTGTAACAATATATTCCTTACCCTGAAAGGTAGGTGCTAGTTGGGATGTATTCGGTGAATAAGCGAACAATAGCCGGGTTCAAATAAATGCATTACAGCACGAATGTGCACTGCGAAGGTTAAGCACACGATTCTTTGTGCGTGGTAATGTGAAATGCATAGAGAGGTGGGGAAAATTACTCCGCCACAAAGACCGTGATCGTGTGCCTAAAATTGCTTCTGCATAAACCTATTTTTCATAAGAAAATCCATGGTTGGTAAGGCCTGCAGTCTACGCCTGCAGTATTCCCAGGTCCAAAGCCGGGTTTTTGTTATTGTATACGTCTTTCTATATAGCTACCTTTCATACACAGCCATTGCATCGAATAGGCAGGTATTCCAGAAAATTTCCATAACCACTTTCCGTATTCATTCATGGAAGCCGGGTAAAATGTTGTTATCGTCAGTGCAGCTCTCCATCAGTGCACGCCAACATCAATCTTTATCTTGCGATTCGGCGCACGCCTCCTCAGTCGCTTGTTCTCATCCGAAAGGTAATACATGAGGGAAAAGTGAAGCCTGTGAATGAAATAGAAAACAACAGCACATATCCCAGCAAACTTCTCGCCGAATCATTCATGTGTTCGTACAGGAACGAAGTTTGTCCTAGTCCAGTCTTAAAATGCGCATAGATTTAGAAGATGGACTCTGTCTGCTTTTCGCGAAGGCCTTTGGATGCTTTTTTGTGTGCGAAGCCGGCTCGAAATAAATATAGAAATTCAACAGCAAAGGGGATGATAGGCAACAACACCGGGCAAACACCATGATCGTATGATAAGTACACCTGGAAATTTGAACATGCATTTTAATATCATAACAAATAGCAGAGGTCGCCATTATGTTTTTCAACAAGTGTATGTAAGGGTCCGTTTTCTATAAAGGAAGGCGAAAAGCATATTTCGTGTTTGAATCTCAAACAGTAACTTAAAAAGCGGCGTGGCGTTTTTCAGCCTCTTCTTTTATACACCAAAGCTAGCACTGTATACACAAACCTTTGTCATATTGATGAAAAACCGGCCCTCCTGCTAAAGTATAGTTTATTCATTTAAGACTATTTAGATGTGATAATATCAAAGCATTACTGCTGCTTATCGTTATATCAATTCCTCGTCCTCCCCACGTTTGTACCGTTTCGCTACTGCTTCTCGTTGGCGTACCTCTGCTTCCTCTCTCAACTCCTGGTGCTGCACAATACATTACATACACGATAGAGAATGCACGAAAAAAATTAGCTGTGGTTTCACTCCGTTTAATCACAGTTGACTTGCGATAGCAACGACGGAAGCTTCTTTTGGCTGCTACATTAATCCCCTATGACGCCCTATCAGTGTAAGGTGCTACATGATTAGGGACACTTAAGCTCATCCTTTAAGGTTATGACGCGTGAGCGTAAGCTAGCAGCCCACATATAAAGTCAGGCTTCAACCAAGCCGTATGGACGTGCCTGTGTGTCGTAGGGGTTACGAGAATGCAAACGGTTGTGGCAGGCTGTTTCTGATATCACCCTCTCATATGAAAGGAGCGACTCGAGTTGGCAGCTCCTGCCCGTGGCATAGGCGTGAATTCAAATGTCATGGTAGGCTGATGTTTTACGAGGAGACCGTAGCTTCGCCTCTTCACATTGTAGCTGCGGCCACCCGAGGTCTCGCTTTAGCTGTCGTAGTATTGCTTTCGCAATAAAAACAATGAGTGGTGCTGCTTAGGGATAACTAAGCAACGCCAGTAGTTCAGAGAGTCTTGTCACGCCCGCACGCAAGCTTTACTCTTCTTGGTGGCGCTATTGTCGCATCTCCTCAGCTTCTCTATTCTCCGTCAGCATGTCATCGGGCACGTTGAAGACTTGCACGCAAAGCACAGTACTTGGACGATGAAGCACAGCCGCGTCTCTACATGCCAGTAGCGAAGCTCTGCTCGCGTGCCTTGTCGCTGCATTCGTACTGGTGGAGACGCCGGCCCGCAGACCAAGCCAATGTGTACGGATCCTTTTTCTATCAGTGACATGTGAATGCACAGACATGCGCGTAGGAGGATTCTTGGGCTCGCTATTCAGGCGGTAACCGTAACTCACGCCACCACTCACCTCGGACGCATGCTTCGACCCGCCGCACTTCTTCCTTTCCGCATGCGCCCGCCGACTTCGTATTGCTGCCGACGACAGCTGGGTTTTTGTTCAATGTCAGTGGCTTCGCCGAACGCCAACAAGTTTTAAAAAAAATGGGGATTGTAAAGATTTCATTTTTAGTGAGACCGACGAAGCAAATCTCACGGAGCAAACAACATTGCGTGGCCTGCGCTGACCATTTCTAGATTAGTTCGCAGCGGCGCCGCCACAGCGCTGCTTAAATTACCTGAAATGTCAAATGAAGGGGCCGGCGCAAAAGGATCAAACAATTGTATAATTTTTTTTTGGCCCACACTTCACGCAAAAATGACTGCAGCTGATTGCACGCGGTCAAGACGAAGTGGTGTTCACATTGATTCGCCCTTCATGCTCATTTAAGCCTTGCCGCCACATCCAATAAGAAATGGTGTTGCCCGATGGGACGTGACTCTTGCGCACGCTTATTCTTGGCGATCGTGCACATGGTTCTCCTTCCGGTCACGCACGCCACCGACTCGACAGTACTCATAAGCTTGTGAAACAGCGGTCGCTGTTGTAAAAAATAAAAGAAAAAGCTAACTGTACTTTGTTCTACCGAAACGCCGCAGTCATTGTTTAAATTCTAAGGGGCGTCAGCTGACAAAGTGCGAAATTCACCGAACCGTTTTGATCGAATATTTACGGGAATTCCCCAAGGTGGTGAGGATTTTTCACAAAGGGTAATTATATCATTTGACAGCACCCAAGCGCAGTCATACGGCTACAAAGGAAAGCTGTACAGCTTTATCAGAACCTTCATCATTAAAGAAAATTTCGTCCTGGTCCGGGGATTGAACCCGGAACCGCCGCCTTTCCGGGGCAGTCGCTCTGCGAACGGAACTAACCAAAACTTTTTTTTTTGTCTTTATTATCTTTACTTCACAAACACTACAGGTTTGCCGACTTTTTAAAAATCAGCAGGTTTACATGCAAAACCTCTAATTATAAAACATTCAAATTGATCATTATTGATCAATTCGCTCTCACCCTATTCTCTGAACGGCTGACTGTCCTGGCTAGCTCATTTTTCAATGTATTCGAAAAAATCAACTAGCCACGATGGTCAGCCGACCAAATTGTAGGACGAGAGCGAATTGATCAATAACTTGAAGTGGGAATGATGCTGATGGAATATTTAGGAGATATATGTCATATTTCGGGGATAAATATTTGATCAACACTTTTGTGCTGAGAGCATTTAGAGTTTGTACAATATTTAAATAAGGACACATGTCATGGCCTTGTTTCATACGCTCGTTTTTTTTTGTTTTTTTTTTGGTAGCTTGTTTTCGTGCTACTTGAGCAGTGCGCAAATGTTTCATGAGGTACACGCGAATACTCGAACAGGCTAAGAAAAAATAAGACCTGTACAATGCGCGATGGCGGGAGGTCAAGGTTGCTACCAAGTGTTTGGTTCCATGTATCGTAAATATCGCCTCTGATCTATTTTATACCTTCCTTTCATATTGGGTGCTTCCTTGAAACTTTCTTGAGTACTTTAACCCTCTATCCCCTTGCTTACTTCCCTATCGTCCACTCTGCTTATTTGTGCAAATTTTGGCACCCAGGTTTCAACTTTTAATGCTGTTTGCTTGATTCTCGTTTGGGCATTGATAGTCGCAGCATGGTCCCCGTAGTCGCAACGACGGTTCGTTGGCGCCTAATTAAATGCACGCGCACGCGGTCATCTGCACAGCGTGCGACTGCCTGCGGTTCATCGGCTTAACTCCCTACCTTCCTTGGATGTTTCCACCTTACTCCGGCTTCAAAGTCTATTCTCCCGAGAGTTTGCAACACATCGGCGTGCGCGCTTTTTTGCGATTCTAGTTACTTGAAAGTTGCTCCTTGTTTTCCGCTCCAGTCGCATACAAACCCGCGTGGATATATTGAGAAAGAATATTTTAAAAAAATGGAGATATCCGAAAGAAGCGGTAAAACATCAAAGCAGCCAATCTTCGTTTATGTAGGGAAGGGCTGGCGTGGGAGGTAATGTACAGGAAAATGCACGAAGAAAAACTGCTCCAACAGAAAGTTCTCTTTCAGCAACTTGAAACTGCGCGCCCTCAGCTGCTCTTTTGGCTTCCTGATCAGGTGTATCTAATTAGCATTTTTTTAATGAGGCTGCAGGTCGTAGCGAACAATCGCTAAAGTTCTACGGCACCGCGATTCTAGTTAGAAAAGAAAACAACAACTACTTAGGGAATCGACTAAGTGAACTAGTAAAACTGCGCGAAAAAGACGGGACGTAAGAAACACAAAGCACAAACTTGTTTGTGCCTGTGTGTTTCTTACGTCCCGTCTTTTTCGCGCAGTTTTACTCGTTCAGTTAGTGTGAACCAACTAGCCCTTCAAAGTGTATTACTTCGGAATCGACTAGCAGTTACCTTTAGATGCAACGATCATTTCCTCGATGTATTTGTTAAACGAGAGGCGCCCTTGTCTCATAAACTGCCGCACAAAGGACCTATTGGGCAATTTTATTTTGCAAAATTACTGCAACTAGCCGATAGTTATGTTTATTCATACAACAAAAAAACATTAAAATATAGTAATCAATCAGCTAACTCCATTGACCGCGCAAAGCACAATATTCTAGTCGCTGAGAAATGCTAGAAACGAATTTCATAAAGGCGTAACTTTTAAACTGCGTAGTTGGAATATTGACTTTAGCTTCTTCTTTAAAGCCAATTTCATACGTGGTTAGGTTTGCCTGCTTGAAGATAACGGAACCTTTCTGATTAAGCACGAATCAATAAACTAGCACGTGAATAGAAACTAACACCGAAAGCTGCATAAAAGTTTCAATTGATCAATCTTTTTACCTTAAAGTTCTAGAAACAGAAAATTGGTGGATGAGAAGTAGTCGTGTGTTGACTAACGGTACATCATGCGTAATAAAATGAACAAAAAGCCTTTTTAAAAACGCCTTTAACTACTGTGTGAGTCCCTTCAAGTAGTGCTATGTTCAGCGGATATTTCTACTTTGACGCATGCACTCAATTCTGCTTACCAACCGCAAAATGCGCCCGGTCGTCAATAATGCCATGCCTAAGGAAAATAAAAATCCCAGGTGATTTCTGGAGTTAGCTGACTCGCGGTGAATGAAAAACGAGGGAATGAGGAAATTTTGTACACGAAAACAATTAGGGGGATGCGCATGCCTGTCCTTTAGAGCAGACGCAGAAGAGCCTTCTGATTCCACGATTCTTTGCTCTTTTTTTTTTGCTATATATTGTAAATTGGTTTATTGGAAAAGGCGCTTTATTCGTCACACTTTCCCAGTGCACATCAGATTTTCGCGCAAGGGAATGAAGGAAGATGGAAGTGAAAGCGGAATGGAAGAGGTGCCGTAGTGGAGGGCTACGGAGTAATTTCGACCACCTGGGGATATTTAGCGTGCACTGACATCGCACAACACACGGATGCCTCTCAGGTCTTTTTTTTTTTTTTTGTACAAAAGAAGGCGACATATCTTCCTCACGTCTCGGTGGACACCTGTACCTACAATTTGTTTGGCTTAGTTTAAGGGGTTTAACGTCAGAAGCGACTGAGGTTATGAGAGACGCCGTAGTGGAGTGCCGTGGAAATTTCGATCACCTGGGATTCTTTAACTTACACTGACATCACACAGTACGCGGGCGCCTAGATTTTTGCTCCCATCGAAAGTGGCCGCCGCGGCCGGGATTCGATCCCACATCCTTGGCCACAGTAGTCAAGCGCCCTGACCACTGCGCCCCACACCGGGAATTTACAATGCGGTGTGCCACATATGTCGTCGGTTCAAATACCTGTTTAACACTAACCTCCAACTTGATTGCAGGCGGCTGCTAAATGAGAAGCTAAATGCTGTCACAGCCACCTTAATGACGCAATAAGAGCAGTCGCGTCGCAATTTTTAAAGCGATAATCTTTAAAGGATAATGCTCGCGGATCGTGTTCGTCCGTCCGTCCGCTTTCGTTACGTGGGAGGCGGCAGCTGGCAGTTGACATGTCCGAGCAGTAACTGGACGTAGAGCCTCCTGACATACGTTTGGCTGGAGATGCCAACTCAGGGCTCTCCTTTCATATGGGGGGTGATATAGGAATCAGCCTCCCAAGACTTGCATTCACGTTATCCCCACGCTCATACGGCTCGGTTGAAGCGTGGCTTTACATGTGGGCTAGTAGCTTACACTGTCGCGTCATCGCGAGAGTGGGATTAAAAACAGAGAGGAAGAGGGCCTGACCACCGCTCGATAGAGGCTTTCGTCTCATCGCAGTTTAGTCATCTAAAGTGCCCCCTAGAATTTTTATTGCAGAAGCAATACTACTTTCACTTTTCAGCCCTTCGCGTAGCGAGGCTGTAGGTACCATTGATCTTTGATGGAGGCGAAACGAAGATGCATCCGTGTGCTGTGCGATGTCAGCGCACGTTAAAGATCCCCAGGTGGTCGAAATTACTCCGTAGCCCTCCACTACGGCTCCTCTTTCTCTCTTTCCACTTTCACTCCCACCTTCCTCCCTTCCCTTACGGCGCGGTTGCGGTGTCCACAGAAAACAAGTGAGACAGTTACCGTGCCTTTCCCTTCCTATAAATAAATCAGTAGCGTGACCTTTGGCGCGCCGCCAAGCACAGCTGCGCAAAAACAGTCGGCGGGACGTCATCCCATCTGCCGCAAAAACAGGGGCCCCAACCAACATCTAGGAGGTGTTGCCCCAACTCGCGCCTAGGGGACAGGTAGGTCACCGCCGTTTGCGGCGGGGGCTAGCCTGCCACATAATTTTTATCTGTTGTAGGCCGTCACTGCACCCGCCACCGTTTCGGTGGTGGACGACGGCTGATGTTGCGGCACGCGTTTTTATCTCCCTCTCCCTTTCCTTTGTTTATTTTCCTTCTGTTTGCACGAGGCAGCGAAGGTGGCTCAGCTACAGAGCCAGTAGCAGGCCCGTGCATTTTCTTTTCCTTCTTCCTACAGCCACAACAAAAACAACAACTACTTGCGAGGCGATAGCTACCAACCTCGGCCTAACTCCCGCTCCTTCCACGAGGGGCGCTACAGCGGGAGTGACGTCATCGCATCTGCGGAAAAAACAGGGTGATGGTGGTAAAAACATTTAATGCCAATGATATGAATAGTGGGGGCGAAGCCCCCTACATGGCACTTGTGTGCTCCCTCAATGTGAGGAGGGCACCCTTACAAAGCGAAGGATAGCCCTTGGAGCGCTATCCTTCTCATAGCACTGGAGATGATCCGGCGCTGGTCTTGAGCAGAAGTGCTGGTCAGTAGAGTTTCCCAGTAAGACTCCGCTACGGTCGGTGATGGGGGATGAGGGAAGGTGGGGCATGTGAGGAGGGTGTGTAGGAAATCTCCTGGTTTGCCGCAAAGTTTGCATGAGGAGGGAAATTGGTCTGGGTATCTGGCATGTAGTAGTATGGGGTATGGAGCAGTGCGAGTTTGTAGTCGTCGCCAGTGTGCGGCCTGCGCTATGGTAAGGGCCGGGGCTGGGGGTGCGTATTCTCTTCGTTTGTCCCGGTAATATGAGAGAATATCGCGGAAGGAGAGCAGACGCTCCTCGGCCTGTAGAAGGGGCTCATCTCCTCCTGCCCGGAATGTGAGACCTCGGGCTAGAGAATGAGCCTCTTCGTTGCCAGAGAGGCCGGCATGTGCTGGCGTCCAGATAAGGGTTACAGGGTGCCGGGGCTGCCAGAAGCGTAGTAAGCGAGCAGCGGTGCCAGATATGTAGCCATTGGCATAGTTGAGAATGGCAGATTTGGAGTCAGAGATAATTATGTTGGCAGATGTAGAGGTCAGAGCAAGCGCGATGGCTGCCTCTTCTGCCTCTATGGCCGAATTGGTGATGATTGAGCTGCAGGTTAGAAGTTTTGCTTGATTGTCGGCTACCGCCAGGGCCATACGGCGGCCTGACGTATATTCCGCTGCGTCCACATAGACCACCGCATGGTCCTCGCTATACTGTTTGTGGAGGACCCACGCCCTTGCTATTCTGCGGTTCCCATCTCGCTCAGGGTGCATGTTCTTGGGGAGGGGGGGTATATTGAGGTTAGAGCTGAAGATAGAAGAAAGGGGGACGCCCTTGGTAGTGTGTGTAATTGGGTTTAGGTTTAATTTGGATAATAGAGCGCGGCCAGCCTCTGAGTTCGATAGACGGTATATTTGTGCCGTAAAGGTGGCTTCTGTAAGTTCCTCAAAGGTGTTGTGGACGCCGAGTTTGAGAAGCCGATCGTTGGATGTGCTGGGGGGAAGGCGTAGAGCCATCTTCGTGCAACTCCGCAGGAGCGAGTTTACCCGGTCTCTCTCCTTCTGTCGGAGGGGTAGGTATGGAAGGGCATATACGGTGCGGCTTATGATGTAAGCCTAGGTGAGGCGAAGGGTGTTTCGCTCGCGTGGCCAGCCCGGCGGTTCGCTATGCGGCGAATCAGTCGGGTGGCCTGTTGAGCGTGTGTTTGAAGAGCCTTTATGACTTCTCCGTGCGCGCCATGGGAGTGGAGCATTAGCCCTAGCACTCGGATAAAACAGGGGCCCCAACTCGCGCCGTCGGCTCGCGAGGCGGTAGCTACTAACCGCGGCTTAACTCCCGCTCTCTCTTCGTGGGGGGGAGCCGCGGGGGGGGGGGGTGGGATGTCATACAGGAGGATAAATTCGGGCCCCGGCTCGCGGTATCAACCAGATGTTGCGATGTCGCTTACGGCCAAGGCAATTCGTCAGAATGCCAAGAGGAATGAAAAGCGAGCTACCGAGATGGAAGAAGAACAAAAGCGACTTTATAAGCGGCGTTCCAACTATGCAGCTCGCCGGCGACGTACAATCTCTTCTTCTACTACGGAAACAACAACCGAAGAGTTGGATTTGATGAGTCTGCTCAAAAACAAGGGCGACGAGACCCAAGACGACGCAGTACCTCTTTGTAGTGCTACCAGTGTAGAACGTTGGAACGCGAGCAAACGGCAGCGACGTGCTCAAGAAACCCCGGAACAGCGACAGGAGCGGCTCGACAAGGAACGTGCGTTTCGAGACCGGTAAAAGAAAAACCGAAGAAAACGGCGTGCCGAAGAGACACCCCAGCAGAGAAAGGAGCGTTTGAAGAAAAGACGGGAGAAATCTCTCACCAGGGCTGGCCTGGCTCGATAGTTGAGCCATATGTCGTGGCCAGAGTGAATCACTGCATAACCATAAGCATATCCACAAGCACTACAACCAGCTACACCACCAGCTGAACCCAGGCGTAGCCATAGCTATTGCTTTCGCAATTACCAGGCTTAACCAAGCTAATCCACTGCCAATTTTTTTACGAAATTACGTAATTACGTGCATGTAACCCAGTTTGATACCGTGAATTGGCAAGATGTTTATATCTTGGAGGGCTAAGGAGTAATTTCGAACGGGGACCTTTTAGTGTGAACTGACATGGCACAGCACACGAAAGCCTCTCCATTTCGGCCCCGCCGGGGTGGTACAGTGGTAAGACGCCCGACTACTGTGCCGGAGTTCCCGGGATCGAATCCTGGCCTCGGCGGCTGCGTTTCGATGGAGGCGAAACGAAGTGGCGTCCGTGTGCTGTGCGATGTCAGCGCACGTTAAAGATCCCCAGGTGGTCGAAATTACTCCGTAGCCCTCCACTACGGCCCCCCTTTCTCTCTATCCACTTTCACTCCCACCTTCATCCCTTCCCTTATGGCGCGGTTCAGGTGTCCACAGAGCAAGTGTGACAGATACTGCTCCTTTCCCTTCCTATGAACCAACCTGTCTGGAAGCCGCGTGCTTCGTCAGACTTGTTACCGCGACTTCGAACCACGGTCCTGCGAGCTTCCAGAGGGAAAAAAATGTTTTTCTCACATCTTCCTAGTTGTTTGAGTAAAGCTGTGGAACCAAATATGATTGCGCCTAATAAGTGAGCACATTTTATCGGAAATTAGTGTTATAGCATACACAATATCAATAATAATATTCTATAAAGCGGGTATACTCGGCAATAATCAGCAGAAATTAGTAATAGCGAGACTGTAGCGCAAATCAGACAGGACACACGAGAAGAACGAACAACACGAGCGCTCGTGTTGTTCGTTCTTCTCGTGTGTCCTGTCTGCTTTGCGCTACAGTCTCGCTATGTTCACGCACCAACAAGCCCAAAAAGCCACCCTTTAGAAATTAGTCCATAAACCCCATGGATAAGTCCTTAGCAAGGATATTCTAGCCGCCTTGCCCAATACTTCGCCACGCACCTCACATTGCTTCGTTCCAGAAATCAATGTGTCAATATTTGTATGCGGTAAGCGCCAGTCAAAAAGATTCAAGGAAAACAAGAGGCAACGAAGTTGAGGATGAGCCGAAGAAAGTTCAATGCAACCTGGGGCGGTATACCCTCTTTTAGAGGTGCGTTCGGCACTCTGCGCCCCTTTGTAAATGCTGTTCGTTGAAAGCTTGCATAAAATAGGTCACGCGCTGTTGATAAGTCAGCGTGCGTGTGTGCCGCCGATCCGTTCATGCTACAACAGTTGTCTTCCGAGCGGCCGGGAAAACGAAGCGCTTGCGAAGCGACGATTGATTACTCCGGGAAGACAGTGGCACGGCGAGAATCAATGGCACTTATACTGAAGCAGGCAATTGGGGGCATATGATGGTCTACTGGCTGTTTTTGTACTGTTTGCGTTAGTACGATGCCCGTTCGAAATCGCATTCTGGTGTGGAGTGCAATGACCCCGGTGCATCAAAGACAGAAAAAGTTCCTTCGTGTTCGCGAATAATTCCACCTTCATAAATATCGATACATTATTTCATCGCCAGCGAGGCGCCTTGCATCGAACAATAGCGCTACGTACGTATGAGGCATCCCGGAAGCTTCGGGCATGCATTGGATTCATTTACTTCCGCACGAAGCGTCATTCTGAGGATCGAAGTTGTAACGTGGGCAGGTTTTTCTGCCCTCGATCGTTTACTAAAAGGGAACCTCGAGATGGGCGCTTGATATAGAAAGAAAACAACATATTTCTGCGACTGAAACGAGTGGACAGACTTAAGCAAGTTTCCATAGACTGAATAGACATCCAGCATCCTATTGCTGCGTCACTTAAGTGATCCCAATATTCAAAATGTTCTTCACTAAGAAGAAGTGTTTGCATAAGCTGGACGACAGTCCTGTCTTTTGTGTGCCGTCTTCTAATCACAACAAAGTTTTAAGACAAGTATGACAATTGAAGTTTTGTCATATGAATAGTTTGATAGGGAAGTCCCAGTATCTGGCCATGGCACTCCTTAAAGAATAAAAGTGCGCATATTATCCGTGCCCAGTTGAAAACAACACTGATTTTTCATTACACTTTTGATGCAATGATCTGGTCAGATGTTAATTTTTCATGAACCTATTAGACTAACGTAAGCGCTTTGACAGCCAAAAGTTTGTTTTGGCTGGTTGGTTGGCTTATTGGGTTGAACCTATCGAAGCTATTTAGGCTACGAGAGACGCCGTCGTGGAGGGCTCTGGAAATTTTTGTCACCTGCGTTTCTTTAATAGAGCGCTGGCATTGAAGAGCCCACGGACGCCTTTTTGTATTGATAAAGCAATACTACGACAGCCAAAGCGAGACCTCGGGTGGCCGCAGCTACGCCGTGAAGAGGCATAGCATACGGTCTCCTCATAAAAAAAAAAAAAAGAATCAGCCTGCCATAGCATTTGAATTCCCGTTACCTCTATGCCAAGGGCAGGAGCTGCCAACTCGGGTCGCTCCTTTCATATGGGAGGGTGACATCAGAATAAGCCTGCCAGAACCGTTTGCATTCTCGTCACCCCTACGACACGCATGCACGTCCATACGGCTCGGTTAAAGCGTGACTCTACATGTGGGCTGGTAGTTTACGCTCTCACGTCATACCCTTAAAGGATGAGCTTAAGTGTCCCTAATAATGCAGCACCTTTGCACTGATCGGGCGTGATAGGGGAATAATGTAGCAGACAAATAAAGCTTCCGCTGTTCCTTTCGCAATTTAACTTGGGTTAATCAGAGCTAAACTAATTTTTTTTTCGCCTTCATCAAAAACCGGCCTCCGCGGCCGGCACTCCATCCGACACCCTTGGGCGCAGCAGTAAAGGGCCCTAACCACAGCACCACCGAATTGGGGCAGCCGAACGTTTGCTGGTTTCATTATAAGTACGCGGAACGGAGTGCCGCAGGAACAGACATCATTGATGTGAGAAGTAAAACATAAGCTTGACGCACCAGCCAGCACCGTTTAATATTGTATTCACAATTAGGGCGGTTTCAGTGAGCAGGTGTTTAGTGTGATGTATGACACGTAGGTAGGCGCGCTCCATACAGTCATCACGCCGTACAGGGTGTTATCTAATTTACTCGTTACGTTCGCGTCATTCTCCGTTCATCCTCATTTTCCGCTGTTTTTATCCGCCTTATAAAATCGCACGATGTATCAAGGTGTTCACTAACTGACCAGAGCAATAGTATATAATGCGCTTCCGTTTTCCACAACCGTCTACTTTTGAGATCGAAAAGTTGGGTCTGGTTCACAGCTTGTATATTTTGCGAGGCACATGCCGGTGAAAAACACACTGTGGATGGGGCCATATATCCCAATGTGCAAACAAGACGCCCTAAAAATTGGTGTAAATAAAGTTGCCACCTTAGGCGGTTTAAGAGAGGACTGTACATTCAAGTTACGAAAAATGACGCCCTAAATATCTGCGCATGCTCAGTAACTCCAACGACTGTGTGAAATACAGCTCTTTGCTACCCCTGGGGACCAATTAATTTACCCACATTGCTTCTCTTCGCTTAATTACTGCACGAAGGGCTGAGTGACGAATGCAATCATCTTGCCCTAGCAAGTCGTCTTGTGATTATAAATGATTTCTCTCTATTTTGCTTTAAATGACACAATTTAGACTTCATAGACATCGCTCGAAGGCAAATATCTGCTCTCCTCGCTGAGCCACACAGTGTCCCAACACGCACTTCATGCGGTGTATTTGTGGTGGCTCTAAATTTCTTCCTGCTGACGCTGCCACATACTTCCTTCTTAAAACACGCAGACGTGGAGTGCAGCTTCCCTGTTCCCATCGGGAACGGCCATTGGCTGCTGTCCACCAACTCGACCCACTACGGGGCCACCGTGGAGTACGAGTGCGACAAGAACTACCACTTAGACGGTGCACCCAGGCGACTGTGCCTCGAGAACGGCACATGGAGCGGGCCGGAACCACTCTGCCTCGGTAAGGGAAGGCTTCAGGTGTGCGTGACGGGCAAGAGCCAGGATTGGCGACGTAGGTCATGGTGCTTTATTAAGGAATAACGCAGCACGGGATGGACAAAGCATAGAAAGAGTGACATTACATGAGCGCCTGTGTCTTGTGATTTTCTTCGCTAGTCTTATTTAGTCGAATCTTGAGCTTAGACGTGTCGACAAGACAGAATTTAGGCATGAGCTTGACAAGTCGACAAGATAACGTGGCTAGTGAACAATGTGTTAGTACGCCTTCCGTTTCCTTATTGAAGAAGGAGGTGGAATTCCCAGCTCACTGACCAGACAGAGAAGGGATAAGTTAGGTGTACATTGGAAGCAGTGAAGAAAGCATAAAGTGCGCGGGTGTGAATAATTGATTGTCAGCGCAGCATCGGTCTTGTCTATGTGTGTGCTTCCCTTCTGCGCGTAGCGCCCGTGCAGCTGCGTTTTTCCTGATAGTCTTATTCCTGGCGTGCTTTGTAGTACTTCTCAATGGGTTTCACCAAATACAACAAACTGGCATTATATTGATCTTTTTTTAGAAACAGTTTAAAGAACGACAAGCCGGATACACGGTCATTCTTTCCTGTTTTTGTCAAAGCACCATTTCGAGGTTTGCTTCCATTGTATCCGTTGCGTATAAGCGAAATAGAGACTGTAGATCCGCAAATAATTTGAAAACAACTTGCGAAGCTAAGAAACGCCACAAGAACGGCGTGCTATTGTAATAAAATGAATGTGTGATCAGCAGTTGTCTGTTCTTCGACAACCTACAATTGAAAAAATGAACCTTGCTGCTGATGGCATGTAATTAGGGAAATCACTGAGGGACTTCCTTCCAAGCGTGATTTTGCCTAGCGCATGTTATATTGATTTTCACCCATACTGCGAAGCGCGGAGGCTGGGAAATTTGTTTACTAGGCACGATGATGAGGCTACTAACGACCTAAAACCGCCTGTCATATATTAGTGGTGTGCCCAGGAGAGCGGTTTATGTATTCAGGAAAGTAATGACAGAAAGAAATCTGAACGACATCAACCCTGTGCCCACCAAGTGACTACGTGGTTAGGGTGCTGGGCTGCTGAGTGGGAGTACCTGGGCGGGTTCGATGCCGGGCTTCAGCGATCGCGTCTCCGTGGAGAAAAATCAGTGAAGGCGTCCTTGCATAATTGTTAGTCAGCCTTCTTCCTTCGTACCTTCTGTGGGTATGCTATATCTGTTTAAATATAAGTTCAAGCCAAGTAGCCCAGCTATCCACCCCTTTATGAAGTCCGACTCCTTATTTTGTTTTATATGAGTGGCTAGTGTCAGACTGCTTCCTTGGAAATGTATCAGCTATTCCTAATAAGTTAAGCTAGTGTTGCGAGTTCTACTGTGCTGGCCAGAGCAAAACTTGTAAAATAAAACATTAAATGAGTTGACGTAAATAAGTAGATGAAAAGAACTTGAGGACGAATCTCTAGCCGCCTTTTTTGTTCCTTTTGTTGAACGTGACTGCCACGAAGAGAGAAATTTTCATTCAGGATGTGCAGTGCAACGTCGCATATGCAGGGGCCTACCGCATGCGACGGCACCTTCAATATTCGCTGACAGATGTCCTGTTTTCTAACGCTCCTGTGTGCCTTTTCCCCCTTGGTGCATGGGTCACAGAGGTGCGTTGTCCGGAGCCGAAAACCAGTGACAGCTGGACAGTGATTAAATTCTCGACCAGCCTAGTGGGCTCCTCGGTCGAGTATTCCTGTGAGCCCGGCTACGAGCTGCAGGGCCTCAGCACCCGCGTCTGCCAGAGCAGCGGCCGCTGGAGCGGAGACGCACCAAACTGCACCCGTGAGTGGGACACCTTTATCGTCTTCCCATGCTCTTGTTACTGAGTTGATGCAAAGGTCAGCCCTGCGGGGGTGCGCTGTTGTTGTTGTGGCTGTAGGAAGAAGGAAAAGAAAATCCACGGTTCTGCTACTGGCTCTGTAGCTGAGCCACCTCTGCTGCCTCGTGCGGACAGAACAGAGAAAGTAGAGAAGAAAGAAAAAGAAGAGGGAGAGAAATACGCGCGCCGCAACAGCCGTCGTTCACCACCTAAGTGGCGGCGGGTGCAATGACTGACTACAACAAATAAACATTTGGTGGCTGGCTAGCCCCCGCCTCAAGCGGCGTTGACCTACCGTCCCAGCCCCGCAGGGCCAGGAACAGCCACCCTTCACCTTCTGCCCTGAATGCAAGCGTAGGGTATATTGCCAAAACGTGCCTTTCAGCACAAGTTGGGAACGCAACCCTCGTATAATCACAACTTAGTAAAACTTGACACCATTCCTAAGAAGTACCGATAAAATTCCAGCAGTCTTACAACCATAACATATTAAAGCAAGTTTCTCAATATAAGTACCCTGAGCTTTGGATTATGAATAAACGTAACTGCAATAAACAGGTAAGTTGTGTGATAATAATGCGAATGCGATATTGTTTTATCTTTGAAAGGCCTTTAACCTTTCCACTCGTAGCGTTCCTCTACTTGCATTGAAGTCTGTAGTACTTCGAACACTAGAATATGCCGTCAATGAACATTTGGGACACAGATACACTAATAGAAATTAAATTGAAAATGTGTAGAAAAGGGACATTCCCATACAGCAAGCAACACCTGCATCTGCAACCGCATCACTAATAAAAGGAGGTTTAGTTTCATTAGTTAACAGAAATTACGTAATGCGTGCTAAATTTTCGCATCAATTAATTAAAGGAGAATACAACGTGGGTTTTGCAAACAGTATTTCGTTTACATTTAGGTATGTCACAAGGCAGCATTATAAACTGACACTAAGCGCTTTTCGCACAAATATTAACACATTTAAGTACTCATTCTTACCATTAGCTGTCACTGACTTCAATTTACTGAACAAGAGTGAAGCTCCTGAACTATCATTGTAATTATTTGAACGCCAAGTGTAGGTTTGTATAGATATTTCTCTTGTCGTGTTTTATGTGTGTGTCGTTTATTTTTTAATCTTGCTTTCACTATTCAACCATGCCGTTGTTTTAATTTTTTCCCGTTTCTTGAATTGCATTCTTTTTTCTTGTGTATTCCCAACCTGCCAAAGTTCTTCCAAGTACTTGCAGTATGTATAAATAATAAAAAATAACTTCCCCCGAATATACGAGGGCAGCACTACAAATCCTAATATAGCTACCGCGAGATTATGAGGTATCTGCGCTGGCATTGTGGGGTTCAGCGTATCTCTAATAGATGCTTAATTTGCATAATCGTGGTATTTATTCGCACCACAGCCCCACATCATCATCATCATCATCAGCCTGATTATACCCACTGCAGGGCGAAGCCCTCTCCCATATTTCTCCACTTAACCCGGTTCTGTGCTAGTTGCATCCACTTGACCCCTGTGAACTTCTTAATCTCATCCGCACACCTAATTTTCTGCCGCCCCCTGCTACGCTTTCCTTCCCTTGGAATCCAGTCTGTTACCCTCAGCGACCATCGGTTATCCTCTCTTCGCACTACATTCCCTGCTCATGTCTATTTCTTCTTCTTAATTTCCACTAGAATGTCGGTAACTTGAGTTATTTCTCTGACCCACTCTGCACGCTTTCTATCTCTTAATGTTACCCCTACCATTTTTCGTTCCATAGCCCACTGGGTTGTCCTCAACTTAAGTAGAACTCTATTGGTTAGCCTCCAAGTTTCAGCCCCATAGGTGAGTACAGGCAAGATGCAACTGTTGTATACTTTCCTCTTGAGCGATACCGGTAAGTTGCTAGTCATAATCTGCGAGTGCTTGCCAAATGCGCTCCATCCCTATCTTATTCTTCTTGTCATTTCCTTTTCATTGTCCGGATCTGCGGTTACTACTTGTCCTAAGCAGACATATTCGCCTACTACTTCCAGTATTTCACTACCTAATGTAAACTGCTGTTCCTTCCCGAGGCTGTTGAACATTACCTTAGTCTTCCGCATATTGATTTTAAGCCTACCTTTCTACTTTTTCTATCTAGGTCATCAATCATTATTTGCAGTTCATCCCCCGAGTTGCTTAGCAAGGCAATGTCATCAACAAATCGCAGATTACTGAGGTATTCTCCATCAACCTTATCCCTAACTGCTCCCATTCCAAGTCTCTGAATACTTCCTCTAAACAAGCTGTGAATAGTACTGGGGAGATTGTGTCTCCTTGCCGAACACCTTTCTTTATGGGAATTTTGTTACTCTCTTTATGCAGAACTATGGTTGCTGTGCAGCCACTATATATATCTTCCAGCACTTTCAAGTACGGCTCGTCTACCCCCTGATTTCGCAATGCCTGCATCACTGCCGAAGCTCAACTGAGTCAAATGCTCTTTCGTAATCAATGAATGCTATGCTCTTTCGTAATCAATGAAGCTGATTTCCCCCTTTTCATAGTTTGTAGTGCTTTCTTGACCTCGTCCTTTGTCACTGGTGGAACGTCTGACTGTTTTTCCCTACCGCCAATCTCATTACGGTCCTGACTACTTTGGCTACTGTAGAGATCTGTATAGAACTCCTCGGCTACTTTGCCTATCTTATCCCTATTAGTGATGAAGTTGCTCTTCTTGTCCCTTATCGCATAAATCTGGTTTTTGCCTATGTCCAATTTCTTCTTTACCGCTTTAAGGCTTCCCCCGTTCTTTACAGCATGCTCAATTTTCTCCATGTTATACTTCCTTATATCGGCCACCTTGCGCTTATTGATTAGCTTTGATATTTCGGCCAATTTGATCTGGTCTGTTCGATTGGAAGCTTTCATACTCTGGCGTTTCTTAATCAAATCTTTCGTCTCCTTCGACAGCTTACCGGTATCCTCTCTAACTATCCTACCGCCTACTTCTCCCGCGCACTCAGTAATGATATCTCTGAAATTATTGTTCCTTGCCTCTAGGGTAATATCGCCATCCTCAGTTAGAGCTGAATACCTATTCTGTAGCGAGATCCTGAACTCTTCTGCCCTCCCCCTCACCGCTAATTTGTTGATGGCTTTCTTTCTTACTAGTCTGTTGCGTTCCTTCTTCAGATTTAGGCTAATTTCGGGACCTCACCATCCTGTGGTTACTGCATCGCACTTTCCCGATGACCTCTACATCCTGCACAATGGCGGGGGTTGAACACATTATGAAGTCGATTTCATTTTTAGTCTCTCCGTTAGGACTTTTCCATGTCCATTTCCGGTTCTTCCGTTTGCTGAAGAAGGTATTCATCACTCGTAAGTTATTGCGCTCTGCAAACTCAACTAGTAACTCCCCCCTGCTATTTCTAGAACCAATGCCATAGTCACCTACTGCCTTGTCTCCTGCCTGTTTTTCCCCTACCTTGGCATTGAAGTCGGCCATTAGTACAGTATACTGCGTCTTTACTTTTCGCATTGCCGATTCTACACCTTCATAGAAGCTTTCAACTGCCTGGTCATCATAACTACATGTAGGTGCATGGGCCTGTACAACCTTTGGTTTATACCGCTTATTAAGCCTAATTACGATGCCTGCAACCCTCTCATTAATACCACAATACACTTTATTTCGCACTGATGCAATCCGGAGCTGAGTGTGCTGCCCTGATGGTAACGAACAGGGCGCATATCTTCCTTTCAGGGCACATGCCAAGCACTTCAGGAGACAGTGTTTCTGAGTTCGTTAAGATTTTATATTATTAAAAAACAAATACTGTAGACAAGGCAACGTGACTATCAGTAGCTGTCCCTTGGTTTCATTGAGCCGGAATATTCTACTTTTTTATGAACTTTGACTGTTTGTTGTGGCTGCGCATGCACATGGTATTATGCGTGCTCGCAGCAGTGGCCCCATTTTTAACCTGCGACAGCGCATATATGCTGCGGCGTATTTCGCTTTCCAGACAAGCAAAATTGCGAACAGCCGTGGTCTGGTCGTAACGTCAGCCCTAATACAAGGTAACAATTTCGATCTGCAGGGGGAATTTCAGACGGGCTGATATTTTTTGTAGCACCGTCGGTGCATAAGGATTTAGAGTGAAGTAACTTTTAGACGACGTCCTGACGCAAGTATTTTTCAGCGCCGGCATCAGCTTGATAAGCAAACTAACGGCGGGTGTAAATAGTACATCTCCCATGGTGGGACCAATATGCTCGCTGCTGTTTCAGCTGCGGTGGTAGCTTTATGTCTCCAAAATGGTTTGTATGCACTTCGTGTTAGTGTGAAATTGGCAGTTAATAATCGCAAGCATTGCATATACTCAATCACGTAGAAACAGTTGTTTTTGTTTTTGAGCAAGTACATGTGCTGTCAATTTGTCGATGGAAAAGAATGCTGTCTTTGAGGCTAGTTCATAGTTACATAAGTCCACCACTGTTCTCATCTGCCATTGCAGCGGAAATGTGCGCTGCAAACAGTAATGTAATCTTGGTCGCAGGCTGTTCAATACGGACATTGATTATCCTGGAAATTTCAGAGTGAAATAGGCGAAGACGACCAAGAAATATTAATTCCGGGACAGCTATTGCTTGTCCCATTTCTTTCGTGTTTCTTCGTCATAATGGCTTTTGTGCTTTTCTTAAAATTTAAATCATGGCTGACCTACCTTCACCGACATTCACTAACATTTTTATTTATTTTTGGTGATTTTTTCGTTCTTCAATTTTATAATAAATTTCGTAGGTTTGTCTCGCCTTTGACGACCCATTTCGAGGGCTAGGGTATTCAGAAAAACGGTTGGTTGTGTTTTCTGCCCGTAATGTGCGCTTTACACAACCTTCATGGACCTTATTATTAAGAATTTTGTTATTTCGTCTGGGCGCAAAACGTTGTAAAAAAGGATTAATACGCTGAACGCTAGACACAACTTCACTGATAGATGTGAAGTTGTAAACGGTACGCAGACCCAAGCCGGATGTTGTTCTTTAGTATCATCCATCAGGACGTACATAATGTGACCACGTGATGGCAATATCGTACTTGGAAGTGGCAAATTTACAAGGTACATGGTGCACGCACCGAACTCACACTCTCCCTTCTCACCTGAGCTCTATCTTTCCTCTGTAGGGGCGAGCGAGACCCAGATGTTCATTCAGACAAACGCAGTTGCAATAGTCTTTCCTTTTATACCTGTCCCACTTCCTTTCGTGAGTACATATGAAAACGGACGTATATTTGGTAAGTGTAGAGCCTTCGTCAAGCTTTCGTGACTTCCTTTGGAAGAAGCGGCGCAGAAGAGAAAGACTTGAACGAAAGAAGACGCACACAACGCCGTGTGTATGTTCTTTCGAGCATTCCCCTGGCACGTTGCAATTGGCAGGTGACATCAAGAGACGACGCGAGAAAGTTGAGTCTGTGGCTCGTATCAACTGGATTATCTGTTATGAGCTATGAGGATGAGGTGAACGCAGGGATGTTCGTACGACTTCGTTATAGCGGGTCTTTATCTTGACGTCGGCGGGTTACATAATCCTGCAACTCTCAACTGTATATGCTAATGAGCATGTGTGGGATCATAGCGGCACAAATTTAGGCATTAGTCTTAAGCGAGTAGCAGGGCAAACGTGTGTGAAAGAAGATTCGCGTTAGTTTCACGTTGCACGTCACCCTCGCGTTTTTTCTTTACGCTATGAACTTTGTGCGCTTGCAGCTCACTGTCACGCAGTTTTCACGCTGTGAATTTTGTAAGCCCATTTGTAGGACCAGGCATCTCATCACTTCATTCTTTAGCATTACTCGACGGTGAACTTTAGTACACATGTAATGGTCGCATTCAATCTCCCTCTACTTTTGTTTCCTTTATTTTTCAACACCTTTCTCATGCCGCCTTTTTCTCACTTATTCCCTCTCCTACGCCGCATGTCAGCGAATCCTAAACGGGGGCTGAATTCTCTGCTTTTCATTATTTCTCTCTCTCTCTTACGATAATCGCTGGGGGATTGCCCAGACATGGCCCATTAAAGCTGTCGCGCCTTTCCCTTAAAGGCGCAGCTTTAGTACCGCTAATCAATTTATTTCTTTATGTTTTTTGCCCTCAGTTTCCAAGATATTATGATGCTTTTGGGCACGACCTTAAGTAAAATGTTTCACAAATTTAGTTCTTTGTATAAGAAAAATTAATGTAACATTTACAAGGTTTGTCATTTCTTCACAGTAATATTATTAATGCAATACTCACTGTAATATGCGTGTTATAAAAGGACTTCTGGAGTTTTTATTTCGTTAATTTTTTTATTTTTTTGCACACGCGCCTATTTCCTCGTATCCTGCACAGTGGTGGACTGTGGTAACCCGTCTGTCATCAGCAACGGCCGAGGGCTGCTCGTAAACGGAAGCACCACGTTTGAGAGCGTGGTACGGTACGAGTGCCTGCATGACTTCAAGCTGATCGGCGAACCTGTCAGAACCTGTCAAGAGGACGGCCATTGGAGCGGACACGAGCCGCGGTGCACAGGTGAGAACAGCGTGCTTCGTACCAGGGGCTGTGGCTGGAAAAGTGGCCGGTTAATATTATTACGGCTGGTCAGGATATCAGATTGGTTATGAAAGCGCTGCAAGCGTAACCCATGCAGACGCAGGCGTAGAAATGAGATTACGAAGTTTCCTGATATGTGATGGTAGCGAGAGGCTCAAGATCAGATGCCACCTGACAGGACCACCGAAAGAGAGTTCTGCTTTCCTGGGCCGGAAGTTGCAATAGAAGTTGCAATAGTATTTCTAGAGCTAAGAAGTGACCAAGAGTGGCATGCTTAGCCACAGGAGGTTTGTCTGGGTCAGTTGGTTTGTTCCGTTAGACCAAAAAAAAACAACGTGAAAAAATGAAGACAAGAATGAACCCACTATGCAGGACAGGCGCTGACTCCCGATTTTCAGCTTTTTACAGCAACAAGGTTAGTCGTAACAGCAACGAACATGACCACTTATATTGCTAATGAGGTTAACCATAACTCTGGTTAACCTCGCGACTCTCAGTCGAGAGTCAGCGCTTGTCCTGTGTTGCAGTCCCTTTTCGTCCTCGTTTTTTTTCCCGCTGCATTTTTCGTTAATGGTGGGCTTCGCCTGTACATATTTTTTCTATGAACTTTGGAACCTGCTCTAAAAGTTACATCAATGCTTCAGCTTCATGCGCGTCCGAGCATGCAATGCTTAAAATTAGAGAAAAATGTGTTGTGTAACGAGAACTCTGTGTAACGAGAACTAAATCTTAGGCAGAAAATATTATTTTCCTGCATGGATTTTCTCCTAGTCTTCCAGCCTTCACACATTTTCGCATTCTTTAATATTTGGCCAGGGAACTGTGTGCTATAGTCTATAGTGCAAACAGTAGCAGGTTAAATACTTTTGCACCTAGTTTGATGAGTGGTAGCTGTGTTCTGTTTGGTTTTGCTGATACTACGTATTCAGCAGGCGTCACTGTGAGACTACCATATGACCTCTCATGTTATTGAGAATCAATCATCTTTCAAGGTCGAAGTCAATGTCAAAGGTCAGTCATGGTCAAGCGTTCAGTTATTCACGTGGTCGTGCACCCTCTTAGCATAGCAAAACACATTGAGCTATAATTGTCGCTAGACTGGCTAAGTCCACTTTTGCTCAGGTTCAAGGTCACGACGACGGAACGAAGCGATGTGGGGGTTTGCACCTGGAGATTAGAGCTATCTCTCTAAAAGAAAAGATGAAGATCCAGGTTACGCCCTTTTGGTCACAATTAGAGAACCGTTACTCTGTCTTGATGTGGTTATTGGTGCGAAGCGCCGAGTCAGCTATCATAAAGGTTTATAACATATGGAGTGAAAAACAAAACACAAGGGGACGTAAGGAAACAGTACACTCGAATGGCACGCAGCAAACGGCTGATAACTCTCAAAACTATTTATGGTCAGTTCAAGCTCACGTAACATGATTGAGAGCACAGTTGTAGACATTGCTGAGTTCTTCATAAATATTCTTAGATATGAGATTTAATTGAAGTATAATATTCACTGAATACGTTCGGTAGTTACAATGCAAGTTCAGGTGAAGTTTTTGTTCAGTGTTCACCGTTGTTGTTTCGAAGCGGGGCTGAATAACCCGCGGCACGTGTTTCCATTTTCTTGCAGATATTCCCATGATCGGCATCAATGATATCGAAGGCGCTGACAGCAATCGTAAGCATTAGCTTTTTACTTCTCACAGTGATCGGGTTTAAATTTAAGATGAAAAATTTGTAAAATACGCCGCCGCAGGTGCAGACTTCACCTACGATTCATCGCGGACTGTTGGCATCGCTATCGCTGTAGGAGCCGGAGCCCTGCTTGTGATTGCAATCGTTGTGGCCATTGTATGGATGAGAACGTAAGTAAAAATTTTTGTTGCGTTTGGAAGCTCTCTCAGAGCGGAGAAAATTGTCCTCTTTAGCGCCGCGCTTGCGCAAGGCTTTACTATTATTATTAACCTGCACATCGGCAGCTTATACCGTTTGCTAAAGATCCTTACCGATGTTGGCGTACGTCAGATGTAAAATGATTGTCTGTAACTTTGGATTTGATGCGTTCTTAAAAAAAAATAAAATAAAAATTGCTTTGCTCTCGAGATTTGTCAATTTTTATTTAATATGAATTTTCTTTGCTAAGTGTTGTTGTCTTGTAGCGACCGCATGTATTCTTGGTTGGCAATGACTGCTTTTTTTAAATAAGTAAATCATTAGGCACACAAATTAGGATAATAAATTAAGCAAATAAAAATAAGTAAGCACTTCATAACACCCTAATCTTGGATTCGGCAAATACATTAACATGGACGGTCCTAATAAGTATAACCGCGTGCTCTAATCCTGCGAATTGTGCGTCAAGGGGGGCTTCAAAAGGCCTGAGCAAATTCAAGCTTGAACATTTCTTCAACAAAGGTCTTCTTTTAAAAGATGACTGGACATCATTTTGCTTTAGCTGCAGACGCGTTAATTGTATAATATAAACGAAGACATGCAGGCAAAAGTATGCAAGAAAAATAGGATGAAAACTTGCGTGCACAACAAAACTGTAAAAACGTGCCACAACACATGCACTGTTCAGATAAGCAGGTGGCTGAAATAAAACAAAAGCAAGTTGAGAACCGATCACAACCTCGAGCTCAGCCGACGCGTTAGCCAGTGTAATCAGTATTGTCCCCTACAGGAAGGCCCAGCGGGTGAAGAACACGGAGAACATCGAGGTGAACCGTAGTCTCGAGAAGGACAACGCCACGGTCATGTCTTTCTCCCGATTGGCGCTCGAGGCTGCCGAGGCGAACAGCACGCCGTACAGCAACGGCCCGGGCATCCGGCACAACCCCAACGGCCTGGTCACCTTCGCTGCAGGCCCGCAGCCCATTTACGCCAATGTGACCGTTAACGGCCAGAACCTGGGCGCCCCCAACTCGTCTGCGGTAGCCAGGGTCAACCTAGGAGCGCCCCCGTCTCCTCCTCATGCGCCACCCAGGCACAACAACAACAACAACACTAGCAATTCCAACCACCACGCGCACCAGGCTTACGGCAACAACAGGAGTGCACCCGTGGGGAACGGACATCATATGTCCTCGACGCTACAGAGCCACGACGTGTGAGGTCTCCGAAAACAACGCACGACTTTTAAACATCGAGAACACGTATACTGCTATCATGATGAGGTGACGTGCAGTGATGGTAGTGCCAGATGGAGCGAGGTTACTCGGAACGACATCCCTGACCTCATGTCGTTGCTGGCGGATAGCACGTGTCTTCACTGGAACTGACTCGAAGACTGTGACCGCTTGCTTTTGGGACGTGAGCACTTAACACGCACCAGTTAACCTCCGATGACCCACGTACTATCAGCTGGGGACATCTTGAACACTACAAAAACACCTGGTGACACTTATAGCTCGCTTCTGCTGGCACCTGATTTGCAGTTGACGTGTACGATGTCTCTGGAGTGTGAAATGACTTGTGCCTTCCGGTAGCATGCCAAGCCATATACATTCATACTTGTGGTATACGGTCGCCGGTGAGAAGCGTTATGTCTTAGCACGGACTACTTTGCATGATGCTTATCTCGCTGAAGGACCGAAACTGGACGCGTCTCAGCTAAGTTACAGGGATTAGAACCGTGGTAGCCTGTCTGGGTGGCGTGTAACCGACACCCAGCGCTATTCGCAGCAATGCACGCTGCTCGAAAGGTACTGCAGCGGGGATAAAGCAGCCATGTGCTGGTGAATTAGAGTGTCCCTTTGGAAGTTAGGTGAATATTGTTAGGCGAATCCTTGTGCGCGCAAAGGCCAATTATCAAAACTGTTTAACAATTTTTAAAGGATTGAATTTGATGCAGCTAGGTTAGCGAGTATATTATGTTGTTATCGTCATGGCATGAAAAACGAGTGCTATGCAGTGATTAAAGCACTTAATCAGAATTTGTCTCTTGAACAAGTTCAAGAAGAGAGGTTTTGCAACTCTGGTATCACCTGAGCACTCAAATAGTATTCATAAATATTTTGTGCCCTTCTATGATGTAACTAGACAATGTAGGGAACTAGAGAGAGTGATGCAGTTAGGAAAAAAGAGTGGCCTTCGATAAGCCGTGCGACAGTCATCACTGTCTTCGCACCTCTACAGCCTTACGATACACGAAAACATTGTTTGTGCTGTAAGAGGGAGTGGAGCCGGTGATCTGACAGTGTGATTTTGAAAGAAAGGGGCTTTGGATGTGAGCATTGTAATGCAGATTGCAGAGGCCACAGTACTCGAACACAATCAACTGCCTTGAGTGCTCCTAGTCGTTGAAGATAAGTGCTTGACTGGCGAATCCAGATCTGAGAATAAGCCATGAAGCTCTGCACTGCAAAAGTCCATCAGTCTTTTAGATGACAGGAAAGTCAAAATGAAGCAAATATTAATTCTAAATATTTGTAAACAATAAAACTACATATACAATAAAGCTACAAACTAGCCGAGGCAGCACAAATCTTGGGCCCGGTGTGTGCACTGTGTTGTCAATGTCCGGCTCTATGTAGGACCGGTCTTTTCTAACGTGGTACCAACACTGGGCCCAAGATTTGTGCTCTCTGGCGCAAAACACCTCAGACTAAGGGAACTCACTAACATTTACTCGATTATATTGATTTAAGGGCTGCGTGTTCAGATGCTCAGTTGTGATTACATGCATAAAATTAGTAGTCTCGTTGGCAAAACTGTGCGAAATTGATATAGCTAGTCCCATACTTATTTCACAACAGTCTCCGTAAGGCTTTCATAAATTCGTAAATTGACGTGCACCTCGCAAAGACAGCTCTTCGGATCATGTAGGAATGGGGGTGAGTTACGTTCTCACTCATCCGGATCCTAAAATATCGAAAAATGTTAAAATACTGCTGCAGTACATTGCATAGTTGCGTACTGGGCTGCCTTTTTAAACTTGAAGAAAGGTAAGTATTCATGGCAGCAAGGGAGTAAGCTTAAAACATTCAAAAGGAATACTCATGGGTGACTAGATTTAGCAAGTGTACAGAACCCTGCACGTGTCAGCAAATGTCTGCTCTCTTTAACAATGACAAATATTAACTTATGATGGTTTCTTGGACCGAGATCATTGATGTTGCTCTGCCAAACGAGCACAAACACATTCAAAGAACTGTGTTGGACTTGGTAAAAGACATGCACGTCATCGCGAGTTCACCATTGCGCACACCGAAACTCGGTAGTGTTTCATCTGAAATGGGCAGTAATGAAACCGACACTCCGCGTGTACATATTGGCGAACCCTGGCCACCCAGCATTTACAGATTTAAATTAAATCTGGCCAATTCATTCGGCGAAGGAAAGGAGATTTTTAATCAGCAAAATCATAGTAAAAATCCTGGCTCACGAAAGAGTGCACATCTAGGATAATGGGAAGAATGACAAATATAAAACGTCTCGACACTGCACGGCACGCGAGATAAAACCCAGTCTTGTGTATGTGTCTCTGTAAACCCGCGGTTTTCTGTTAATCCTCTTCAAACCTCAGGCTCAACTTTCAACGTTGACAGTGGCCAAAGGGGCAGCGTTCTTTCGTGGCATATATCGCACTTGGACCAATCGTTATTGGTTGCTTGCCGCGGTGGTTTGCTGGAGCTGGTGTAGATTGAATTGAGGAAGCCGCCACATCTGCACATATTTTGCACATCTTAGTAAAAGAAAAAGAGGGGAGGGGGGGTTACGGTTTCGGATTATTAGAGTTGACCTACACTCCATCTCGTAAGTTGTTTGCAGCACTGTGAAATGAGGCGGGTTCGAATCCTGGCCTCAGCGGCCGCTTTTCGATGGGGGCGAAACGCAAGGCGCCCGTGTCCTGTGCGATGTCAGTACACCCCAGGTGGTCAAAATTTCCGGAGTCCTCCACTACGGCGTCTCGCATAGCCTAAGTTGATTGATTGAATGTCCTTTATTGAATAGGAAGGCTCATGACCATGGATGGGGATAAAGGGGAGTAGACAGAATCTTCATTGTTTAGGTCGTCACTCAAATCACATTGCTCTAATCAGGCCACTAAGCGTGCCATACTTGGCAAATATTATCTGTGTGTTAGCATCAGTTTCTAGAAGGAAACAGTAGTTCAGGCGGTAGGGTTCGATTTGGAGCGTCCAGTAGAAAAAGCAAGGCAATCCCAGACTAGATGAGATATGCTGCCGCGAGTTTTAGTCGTACAGGGGGGGCACTTAATCATTTTCTCTTTATACTGACGCCAGCGGGCCATAATAAGTGGCGTGTAAGCCGCATGGGCAATAGCTTATTCAAAAAGACTTCTTGACTTCGGGTGAGGTGGGTTTTTCTCGTAATAGGTGGGTCTGGTGTGGCCACCTGCTTGCGATGCTGACTGAGGCTACGAAGACTGGTCCGAGTATAGTGCATAAGGGCAAGAGGAGGGGTGAGTTGCCCGCCCAAGGTCGAGTAAGGCCTGAGTTGCTTTGTGACTTAAAACCCCACAAAACCAAACCAACTGTGAAACCTACAGCTCCATCGTTCAATCAAAGCTGCCGGAGCGTATCAAAACTGTGGCGCAATCGGCCTTTGTGTAGTACTCATGGTGGTGTCATAATATTTCGCTTCCCACTTAGCATCCATCTACTAAAATTGGAGGCTTGTTTGCGATAAGGATTTGAACTGAGAACTTACGTAGCTACAATTGTGTCGCGTTCATCATAAGCGCAGGTGTCCACCGAGAAGTGAAACAGATGCTGCGCCTTCCTTTCCGGCAAACCCAACTTACAATATAGAACAGTATTCGCGGGATGAAAATGGGATGTTAAAGGCGTTATCACGTCTATTCTTAAGGCAAAACATGAGCCGCCCCGTAATTTTAACGCGATAGCGGTGAAGGTCCCATTCACCGAAAATCTATAGTCGGCGGCTGCATTGGCGTTGTGAGCGCAATATGACGACCGTGGCGTTGGCAGGCGGTAGCTGACAGCTGAAATGGCCGAGCACTGCCATGACATGGGGTTGCCTGGCATTACTTTTGGCAGGAGCTGTCAACTCGGGACTCTCCTGTCATACGGGAGGGTGATATGAGAATTAGTCTGCCAGGAATGTTGCATTCACGTTAACCTATAAGCCACGCATTCACGTTCATACAGCTTGGTGAGAGGGGTGCTTCATATGTGGGCTGGCAGCCTGCGCTATCGCGTTATACCCTTGAAGGCGGAGCTTAAGTGTCCCCAGTAATATTTAACTGCTTTTCAAATGAGCATTGTAGTAAATGTAAAGATAGTTTGGCCTTTCGTACGACACTGCAACGAGCGTTCCACTCGCTGGATAAATTAGCAGAGAAAGCCCGCACGAACACAGCACCGTGGAGGCCTGATGCGAAGTCTGATGTCTCCTTTGTGCAGTGGGTGCATATTTACGCTCCACGATATGGAGACGCCTGCCATGGGATGACGTGCGCGAAGGAACGGGTTAGAGAGTTATAGCGAAGCGCCACCCACGATCTGTCATTGCGTGTTCTACCGCGCATGCCCATACTGCCTTGGAGATGCCAGATGCCCCCACAGGCTGGACAGCGGCACGCAGGCCTGCTGCACCGGGACCAATCAGCGCGTGAGCAGTGGCGGCCACGGGTCATGGCGGTGGATCGCACGCAGATAGCGCTATATTTCTCCCTATTCATAGCGCGCCTCTCTGGTTGGCTCAGATCGCCGTAGACTTTGCTGTGCTGCAGACAACTTGTGAGATGAGATATAGAATAAACTACGTGCACGAGCCAGGTGTTTGTTCTCTGTGGATAGTCATAAAGTTCATCAGCCTCGCGCAGCCTTAAACCACGCTTATAGACGTTCGGCTCTGTAGCATGTTGTAGAGTACGAAAAACAAAAGTATTAAGTGCAGATAGTCATCATGGTTTCCTGGACTGGAATGCATTGTGTAAAGAACGTGCTGGCCCAGATTTAAATGCATTTCGCCCAAGCTAATCACATTCTGATTATTTTGCCGACAGGTTCGACGCCTTCGTTTCTCTTTCTCTCCCTCTTCCAGTACCTCTTTCCCTGGGAAGTGTGGGTGACAGTCTGCAGGGGTTTTTTATTGAGTGGAAATCGGTCTGGGACTACTGAGGACCGGACTAAGGGATTAGAAAACCTTTCGTGTTCAAAACATCCCTTTCATTTCTCTCAGTAGACAACACGAAAAATTCAGCGTGTGTACGTTGGTTCGATCTTGCTTTTCCAGCACGCTATATCTGTGCAGCATTCTGTGCGCAGCACTTAAATTTCTCTTAAATATTGCCAGAGTCTCTTCGCCGATCCTGTTATTTCTTTTAAAGAGCTTGGCTAGGCTTAAGGAGAGTAGTTTGCAGAATAAAACAAGGGCCCAACATTTGAAAATTCTTACCCTTTATGTTTAAAGCCGTTTTTGTTTCTCATTAGTAATGATGTTGTTCCATTGAGAATGCCGTCCTTTTAAATGTAGTTAAGGTCAATTTCTGTAGATGTCACTGATTATATGCTGTTGACAGAGTAAGATCACTTTGCAGTAATGTGTTAAGATTTTTTGTTTGTCATACTGAAATAAATGTGTAATATATGTTGTCTAGCACAAAACAACTGTCCGCTCTTGACTAACCTTGCCGTGAATGATGCCTCTATTTTTGACCTGCTACTGGAATGTTTTGCCGCACTTATTTCACTGTTGTGTGGGAGTGAATGTGCTGTGTAACTAAACTCTCTACTGTCTCACTATAGGATCTACTTGTGTACAGAATGTTACTAAGTTATTTGCTACAAAGCACGATATTTCGGATCGCACGCGCGAGCAGCACGTGAAGAGCACACGAATTCATGTTTCTCTGCACACTTCTCAGAGTAGGATCAGCGGTTACTGTTATTCTCGCTGGTTTCGCCTCCAGCGCATGCAACCAAATAGCGATGCACTGACGAGTTGGGATTATTGTGAGAGTTTATTAAAAAACTATAGAAAATGACTGCTTTCATGTATGTTTGTGTGCGGTGGGTTGTTTGATTTTCTGTGTTCTACAGCATCACCGTGCGGGTCTTAGTGAAAAGTGTTTTTAGCACCAAGCATGCTTGTTGCTTCAGCCAGTACATCGTTCTTGGGTATTGAGGTAAGGCGGCGTGTCACTACGTGCGATAAAGGAGGCCCCTCGGCTTCTCTCGAAGTAACAGAAGTCATTTGATTTCAGTCAAGGACTTAAAAGAGACATTAAGGACAGCTCTCGCTAATTGATGTTTTTAGAATAAAGTCGGCTCTGCTCGCCACCCTGGTTCGGTCGTTTGGGCTCTCGGCTACTGGGTTGGCAATGAAATGGTCTTACACAGGACCGGGTATTGCCAATATAGGGCAACATTGAAGCTATGGTTTGTGCTTCCTGAGAAGGCGCCCTTACGCTGTGCGGTTAAGTATCCATTGAATGCTTCCAGGTGGCTGCAGTTATCCGGAGCCCTCCCTTTTAGCATGAGTCCCTTTTAGCATGAGTCGCTCTGTGACGTTACAGTATCCATCAGCATGAAGTTTTCTTTAACTACAAAGTTTCTGATAAAGCATTATATCTTTCTTTTGTAGCAGTATGGCTGCGCGTGGGTGGATGTGAATGAGTAATTGCTCCCTTATTATAAACCAACCTGCAAGTTAACACTATGCTTATATCTAGCTATGTTCATGAATCTATTCAGCAATGAAAGGTGCATTTCTTTATATATTTTCCCGTTTAGAAGATTTTTGGAGAGATATTTTCCCACCAGTCGATTTTAATGCGTGATGCCCACACTGAACATGAATTCGTGTTGTCTGTTTTAAACAGAGTGGATGTGTGACCGGTCGTGTGGGAGCCGGACTTGAATCACATTTTCGTTTACAACTTTGTCGTTGGCGGCCAAGCTTATATTTCTTTTTCAGTCATCTTTTAACTTAATAAAGTGCAGTTTCCAATTCAGGTAGCATCTTCGTATTTAGAATCAGGGGATATCTATATGACGACGTACTTCTTATAACATTGTTTATGGCCTCGGGCATAGGGGTGTAAATAAATTTGTGAGAAAAGGTTTACTGATATAATGAGGTCTATGAAAGGCCCATGCTCAAGGCCCAAGGTCTAATGTGGCCCATGCTCGCAAGTAATATTTGGGGAACGTTTGTTGGGCTGCCAGGTGCGAGATTCTCGTCGGCTTCAACGCCGGACGAGCACTCCTCCAGCGGTTAATATTTTATTCAGTACTTTGAGAGTTGCAGACAGTACACCGTTAGCAGCAGTATAGGTGTCAAAATTGAGGCCACGTACGCGTTTATTTGTTCTTCAGCGTTCATTTCCTTTATATCGGTGTATTTGCCTATGAACGAATCTCGTACGAGGAATTCTTAACATTTAATTGTCCTCCTCTCACGTACAGTGCCGAATGTATCACCAGGAAGAAACATTCGGTAACTCATCACCCTCTTCCTTCTTCCGGTTGTGTTCAGTTTAGTGCCCAAAGTGTGCTGTAGTTCTGTACTGAATTTTCAGAAGACTTTAACATTGTACTGTGGGCACAAATTCGTGCCGTAGAAAAAATTTTAAAGCCGGAATTAAGAGCTAATTTGTAGTGATTGCTGACTGCACACAAAGCGAAAGCGTTTCTCTTGTCTCACCATGCGCAGTTATCAGAATAGTATTGATTTCAGCAACTTGTTGTGGCGTGGTGAAAAGTGCCTTGCCGACAGCTTGGAAACCTAGCGCAATGTAGCTTGTTGTTGTTGCGACTAAAGGAAGAAGGAAAAAATTTGGCTGAAGGCTTAGCTTGGTTAAGCTTGGTGATTGCGAAAGCAATACCGTAGCTACGCTTAGTTCAGCTGGTAGTGCTGCTGGTGTTGGTGCTTGTGATTGGACTTGTGGTTATGCAGTGATATTACCTGGTACTCATACAGTCAGGACGCTCGTCCATAGATTCTTCGTAGATTCTGCTGTCGAGGCTGCACGTTGAGCTAGAGATACGCTGCTCCCTTCTGTATCGCCATCCATGGTGTTGAGCATACTCATAAACGTAACTCCGGTAGAGGCTGCACGTTGTCGCCGAGCGGCATACTGGGCACGCCGCTTCTGTTCACTCTCTTCGGTCTCCGTAGCTCGCCGTTCTTTTCTCTGCGCATTCTGCCGATAGAGGGAATTTATTGTCTTCCACACACATAGGTACTTGTATATAAACACTCACGCACTGTAGTACATACATGGGAGGGCTACGAAATGTGCGATACTAGCAACATCACAGAACACAAGCTCAAAAGGAATAACAATGATAAACTTAATGACAGATGATTAAAACTTATATGGCAATACACTCCTCTTACCACTGCACCACCCCGGCGGGGAGTTCCCGGGATCGAATCCCGGCCTCGGCGGCTGCGTTTCGATGGAGGCGAAACGAAGTGGCGTCCGTGTGCTGTGCGATGTCAGCGCACGTTAAAGATCCCCAGGTGGTCGAAATTACTCCGTAGCCCTCCACTACGGCTCCTCTTTCTCTCTTTCCACTTTAATTCCCACCTCCCTCCCTTCCCTTACGGCGCGGTTCGGGTGTCCACAGAGCAAGTGTGACAGTTACTGCGCCTTTCCCTTCCTGTGAACCAATTTACTTTACAATACACTCCTCATAATTCGAGGTACGTAACAAAAGTGGGGAGGGGGAGGGGTTAGTATGGCAAAGCTGGCATAACAAGCCTGTCGTCCCGAACGACGAAGAAACGGGTGTGCCAGCGCTGCCGAAATCGCGCCTCTCCATCTGTGTCCAGTTGATCAGAGAGATACTTCCACAATAGAAGACGCAGTCGCTGCAGTGCTGGGTACATGGCCCTGCCTGGTTGTCTACGGACTTCAGCAAGGCAACGCCTCTTCCACAGCACAAAATATACACAGGCGACTACTAGCCGCGCAAAACATCCGCGTGGTGACCTGGCGCCAGGGCCACCGTACACAGAGAACATCCTTCTCACCAAGCGCCACATGACCAGCGCGACTGGACATTCAAATAAAGCGTGCCTCATGGTTTCCGCGCGGCCGCAGTTTGGGCATTGGTCATTCGGCACGACATGCCACATGGCAAGGCGTTCTCGCGTGAGTAACACGCCCCATCGCCGGCGCCACCCGAAATCGCGGACCTCGGGAGGCACACGGCTCACCGCCCACCGACGCCATCTGTTGACGGCCGTGTGGAGCTGGTCGTCGCGGTTTAGACTCGAGGTGGCAACCATCTCGCTGACTTGCATTGCGGGCACCTCAAAAATATTGATGTCAAGCAGGTCGCTGTCGACCGCTGTCTTAAAGCCTGCTACCGTTTGGTAGAACATATGAGGCCTTTCAGCCTGTGGGCCCAGGTGCCGGTCTGCAGTAAAGGCCCGGCGAGCTGTGCTCAGCCAGTACTGTAACAGGGAGCGCCCCGGGTACAGCGCATCATTGAGGAGCGTGGCGACCAGTTTCGACGTGAGCACTCGGCCCACCGTGTTGACGCATGGCAGCTGGATGCCTCCCCTTTATTGCGGTATAGTGAAGGAAACGGCGCGCGACAAGAGCTGTTCCGCCATCCCAAACACTCCAGCCAGTGAGGCGAGGCCAATGTCTTTCTCTATGACGAGACGACCTGCCGTTCGACGCAGAATCACCGCAACGCGCGAAACGTAGAGCGCGTAGGCGTACGCCTTAGTCTTTACGACCCCGACTTTTATCTGAACGGAAAGTGCAAAGTGGGCGGCCTCCGACATCGCACTTGTGGCACGCGCTACCACATCCTGCCACGTCCGCGGTGATACGCCGCTCGCATCGAAAAAGACGCCCAGCACACGGACCGCGTCGACAAATGGAACACAAACTGGGAGAGGGTCCGCGAAAAAGATAAATCGCAGCACGCGGCTTTCACTGGCGTTCAAGTGCGCTCCAGACAAATTGGAAGATGTGTCAAAAACAGCAAGAAAGGCGCCAAAGTTGCGGCCATCGCGTAAGAAAAGGGACAGACAGTCAGCGTAAGCTGATACCACGACCGTTTCCTGCCCTGCCATCGGAAAGCCCCGGATGTGCCGATCACAGGCAACTTTCCTCAAGAGTGGATCCGATGACAGGACAAAAAATGCAGGCGACAAGGGGCAACCCTGGTGAACTCCCATTGTTACGGCGAAAGGAGGGGCTAGTGAGCCGTTCAGAACAAGTGCACTACTTATGTTGCTGTACAAAACTCGTATCCTGTCGATAAATACCGAGCGGCTTCCGTGGTAGGCGGCATCACAACGTCTGGCCGGCGGCGCGCCTCGCGCCCGGTTTTACAGCAGATGGCGGGATGTCACACCGCTAAGCGCGCCGCGCGCGCGGCGGGCGCAGGAGTTAGGCAGCAGCCACCACGCGCGGCCTCGCTACAGTGAACTAGAATATTCTAGTTCATTGTAGCCTCGCCACGTGACGGCACAAGTTGGAGCCCTGCTCTTGCAGCTTTGACGTCAGACCGCTAGGCGCGCCGCGCGCGGCGGGCACAGGAATTAGGCAGCAGCCACCACGCGCGGCCTCGCCTCGCGACGGCACAAGTTGGGCCCCTGGTTTTTCCGGCAGATGGTATGACGTCATAGCTGAGGTCAAGCTAAAGGTCAATGGTAGCTACCGCGGCCTCGCCAGGCGAGGAGCTGGAAGTGAAAGTAGTATTGCTTTCGCAATAACAAATCGGCACGTACGTTTAGCAAATACATCAATTGCACGAAGGCATACCGTCGCCGTGCATTGAGTCACGAGACTCTCCCCCGCTCCCCACACTTACTTCTGTGGCACGCGCTAGCACGTGGCCGACAGCGGGGATACTCTCGGTATCTCTTCTCCTCTGACGGCGCAGACTCGATTCATTATCTTGTTCTGGTTGAGTCCGTTGCTCTAGGTCACTCGGTGAGGGAGGTGATTAAGGCATGCTCTATACTGTTGGCCACCACTAAAGATCAAGAGCCATGCCAACCCTAAGACGCAACTTCTTTTAAGGCTTGTTAATAAAGTTTTCACTCACCTGACTATATAGGTACATATTTCTTCGGTATGAATCACTATTGCAAACTAGCCTCCAACTTGACTAGCAAATGCACGGTAAGTGGAAAGCTAAATGGTGAGGAATAATCCTGAATGCTGCTTGAAGAACGGTTGCGTCACCATCGTGTCCAGTGCCACGAAACGCGGGAAGTAATGGGAGCGTCTCGTTCAGTAACAGAGGACACAGGGACATAGGACAGAGTGACAGAGGACACAGAGGACACTGACCCTCCAGGGCTGGGACGGTAGTTCAACGGCACTTGCGGCGGGGGCTAGCCAGCCACCGAATTTTATCTGTTGTAGGCCGTCATTGCACCCGCCACCGCTTAGGTGGTGAAGGACGGCTGTTGTTGCGGTGCGCGTCTTTCCCTCCCTCTTCTTTTTCTTATAATGTATATATAATCGGTTCACGCCCCGCCGGGGTGGTGCAGTGGTAAGACGCCCGACTACTGTGCCGGAGTACCCGGGTTCGAACCCGACCTCGGCGGCTGTGTTTCGATGGAGGCGAAACGAAGAGGCGTCGTGTGCTGTGCGATGTCAGCGCACGTTAAAGATCCCCAGGTGGTCGGAATTACTCCGCAGCCCTCCACTACGGCTCCTCTTCCCCTCTTTCCACTTTCACTCCCATCTTCCTCCCTTCCCTTACGGCGCGGTTGCGGTGTCCACAGAAAAGCAAGTGAGACAGTTACCGCTCCTTTCCCTTCCTATAAATAAATAAATAAATAAATCAATAATCGGTTCACAGGAAGGGAAATGCGCAGTATCGGTCACTTGCTCTGTGGAACTGAACTGATTTATTTATTTATTTATTTATTTATCAGAAGGGAAAGGCGCGGTAACTGTTTCACTTGTTTTCTGTGGACACCGGAACCGCACGGTAAGGGAAGGGAGGAAGGTGGGAGTGAAAGTGGAAAGAGAGAAAGAGGAGCCGTAGTGGAGGGCTACGGAGTAATTTTGACCACCTGGGGATCACGTGTGCTGACATCGCACAGCACACGGATGCCTCTTCGTTTCTTGCTCTGTGGACATCTGACTGCGCCGTAAGGGAAGGGAGGAAGGTGGGAGTCAAAAGGGTAAAGAGGGAAAGGGGAGCCTTAGTGGAGGGCTTTCTTTTCTTTCTGGGGTTAACATCAGGGCTTAATTCTCGGACCCATATTGTTCAACTTGGCCATGACACGCGTCGCCGGTAATCTGGAACTCGGCACAAGCGCAAGATTCGCTATATATGCCGATGATATTGTTACATTAGGCGGTGCATGCACTGATATGCGCATAAGGAAGAAGAAAAATCTCGTGAGCTTTGGAGACGACGTTCGAGCAGTTCGGCTAGTGCTGTGGTGAAAACGTTTATTGTCCGGAAGAGGTGACACCGGAGTCCCGGTACCGCTTGCAGGCGTCCATGGAGCCCGATGTCACCTTAAGGGGCAGGCCGGGGTTAGTAGACGAAGCTGTCCGCCGCTTCGGTTGCCAGACGGACAATGTTGGTCTTTGTCGCCGGGTCTTCGCTATGTAGAGCGGTCTTCCATGCTTCTGAGTCCTTGAATAGATTGTAGCCCGGGGAGTGGCTGCACTCCCAGAGGATATGTTTTAGAATTCCTATATCTTTACAGAATTTGCAGAATTGGTCTTCCGGATGTCCAGTTTGCGTAAGGTATCTCCAGCTGGGAGACATGTGGTTCTCGGCGTGCAGGCGGCGCCACGTGGCTGCCTCTGTCGACGTGGGGGGCCTATCTGGGGGTGGATATTTCCGCCTCCTAACTTGTGGTGCTCGATGACTTCGTTGTAGGTCGCGAGCGTCCAGACCTTGAAGTTAGGTTGAGGCCAGCGTCCCTCCCCCGGATAATCTACATTTCCTGAGGGGTCCGTTTGGTGGTCGGGTGATTTGCGCATGGAGCGCTCACGTGTTCGGGCTCTTCGACGACATTTTCAACGTATTTCCGATCCTACATAGAGAATTTACCACCGCTAAATTTATTATCAAGCTCTTGCTGTCTATAGAGCTATCAGGCGCACACATGACAATTATGCTAAGGAACTTTGCTCAAATGCTGCAAGGAAATTCCTTTTTGGCAAGCCATACAAGTACGCTTTTGGAAAGCTCAGAACTGCTTCAATAATTCCTATACTGAGATACCCTGAAGGTACCTATATAGAGACGTTTCAAGACACTATAAAGCTTCTGCTGAATACCCATGTTGCTGTTGACGATTCTTCTTTAGATCTACCTTTACATGCTCACGTTAGGGATATTATTAAGCAGCCTTATAAGTGGATGCAGCTAGCACAGAACCGGGTTAAGTGGAGAAATATGGGAGAGGTCTTCGCCCTGCAGTGGGTATAGTCAGGCTGATGATGATGATGATAATTATTCAATCCAGGATCCACCGTTCACTCTTGAAGAAATTGAGGCTGTTATAACTTCAATGGATTTAACGTCTTCTGCTGGCCCTGATCTTATCTCTCCTCGTTTTGTCGTTTCCTTGTTTAATGTCCACCCCTTCTTCTCTTCCTTTATCTTCAAATCTTATCTGTTTTTGGGTCACTTCCCTCAACCATGGAAAATAGGCAGAGTTATTTTTATTCCCAAATTCAACAGACCACCGGGCCTTCCGAGCTCATACCGCCCGATTTGTATTAATTCTTCATTTGGTAAAGTACTCGAGCGCTTGCTTTATGGTCGACTGTACAACTTTTGATCAAAAATACCTTGCTTCATAGGAATCAGTACCCAAGTAGCACACATTACGGGGCCCACCTGGGGCCCGTATGGGCAAGTTGGGCTTGGGTAACCACAATAACACCCATGAGAGCCCCCTTTAGAGATCAAGCGGGCAAGGCCAAATTGGGCTTGCCCCTGCTTTTTACATCTGGGCATCATATAGGCGCGGAAAGGGCTAACTGATTACTTATTCCCACATCTGGCCCTCAAGGGTCCCGCTCGGGAAATTTTAGGGCCGATGCAAATAAAATTTGGGCTCTGTGTAGGAAAAGCCTGGGCTAATCTAATTGGGGCTGCCCACTCAAAAGCCGAATAGGTACCGCATGGGCCGTGGCGGGGCTGAATACGGGTACGCCCGCACATTGCCTAGATGGGACATTTGAGGGGTACTTGAGGGAAGGTCAGACGAAAATGTGGAATTCATGCAGAAAATTCCTGGGCTGCCCCAAATAGGGCTGCCCACCAAAAACCTAGATAATTTTCGCATGGCCGTTAGCGGGGCAGGCAAGTACTCCTGCCCGCTTCTGCCCGCATCGGTCTTTTGCAGGGCAATTTAAGGCAGATGCGATGCAAATGTGGGCCTAAAGCAAATAGATGACGGGTTAGTCCGATTGGGGCTGCCCACGCAAAAACCGAATAGGTCCCACATGGTTTGCGGCCGGGCTGAAAAGCGAGCACACCACCACGCTGCCCACACGGGTATTTCTTTGGGTACTTGCGGGAAAATGCAACATATATTCGTAGTCCATACAGTAAAAATAACGTCAGCCCTATTGGGGCGGCCCATGAAAGGCCGCAGTGGGCCCCAAATTGGCCGTAGGCGGGCATACCGCTCTGAAACGTCTCCACTCTATCTTTAAGGCACCATTTTATTTATGTAAATCATGTTATACCGGCCGCTAATTGCCTCTTCTGGAGGTTTCACATAACTCTTCTAAGCATATCTATGCAATGATAAAGACTATCTATGTTTACTCTACAAACTACGTTATTTATGCAGTATCGACCGAAAATATGCAACAGTAACTGTTCCGCTTTACGAGTATGTACTGAACGACCTCCAAATGTTTCCTACGGCATTACTATTCTGCACGCAGCACCGAAATAAATATTCAGACCAACATATTGGGGTGATGTGGGCACGCCCACATTACTGTAGTGTTGGGAATAAATTTCTCTCATGCTACTGAGTGTAGCATACAAGGAAAAAAAATAGTGCTTAATGTTTCACACTTGATTATTGGAACTTGGGCAGCCCTGAAAATGCCCGATTCAATCCATGAGGGCAGCACGTGGGTCAGCCCGATACGGACTGGCTTTCGCAAATCCCGCGCCTGTACAATTCAGGTATTGGAGGGATTAATCGACTTAAAAATTAAAACCTTGATCAATGGGATTTCACGGCCTGCACAAACATGGGACAAATTAATGGTTCTGGTGTGTTGTCCACATTCGTCTACCTGGGCTGAATGCGGGCAGCCCTATTTGGGCTGAATGCGGGCAGCCCCATTTGGGCTGCCCACACGGATACAGTTTGGGACCGATCACGGCGAAATTGGGCAGCCCACGCGGGGCCCCTCTGGGTACGTGTTGCAAATCCCGCATGGGGCCCGTATGGGCTGCCCTCACGGGCCCAACGCGGGCCCCCACGTCATAGCCCACTTTGTGCTACTTGGGTATGGTTTCACTCACTGCCGGAATTCTGTCCAGGGCATTTATAAATTACGTGAATTATTACAGGATTACAAACAACAGAAGCACCCTGTAGAAATATTTATTTCTTTGTTGGGGACTGTCCTGTTTACTATTCTACCTCAGTCTCCCTTTTTTTATGCTTTGGGTTTTGTACGTCTGCCTCTCTCTTCGTACGTTATTTGCGTTTCTGTATGACTGTTGTTTTGCTGCTGTTCCCTTTTTTCTGGTTCTGGTTCCTGTTTTTGTCATATTTGCAGGTCTGGATGCTACCTTCCGGGTTTTTCATTTTATTCTTCTCAAGCCAGCGTGCACCACCTTGCGACATGGACCTCGTTTTTTTTAATTACCTTCTTTCGCTTTTTATAAAGTGTTTGTTTTTTATCTCGAGCTTCTGCTCTCTTTTATTTATTTTTAATCGGTTTTAAGCCTGGCAAAGCTTTTGCTGGTCCGGGCTCCCTCTCCTTTTTTTTCAGTTTTTTTTCTCAGTTTGAGAGGACAAATAAAATGGTAAAATGGCGTGAACGGGAGCCCAGGTTAGGGTGATCCCTCTGTCTATGTTGCTTTTCGATAATATGTTCAGCGCGTAGTATGATATTTTGCCTTTGCAGAAATTCCTTATTGCCGATTTGCTGTCACTGATGATCACCTTCACGTCCGTACTAACGCATGCTAGGGCGATCGGAGCTTTCTCCGCTGCCGTGGCGTCTACTCGGCTTGTATATATCTTGCCTTGCTCTATTTCGGAACCGTCTACTACCACCGAGACAGAGTTCCCGTCATCGTGAAAAGCGGCGTGTGTGTAGGCAACCGTCTCGGGTGACATTCTGCTTAGTTTTGTTACCAAGTGTTTGGCTCTGTGCTAGCGTCTTTCTTGATCGTGTTGTGGGTGCATGTTCTTGGGTATCGGTGAGGTAGTGAGGGCTTTCCTTATTTTGGACTCAATGTGGAACGTCTGGAATATAGTGCCTCTGTTCCCTTGTAGTCCTACCCAGATTAGAATCTGCTGTCCTGTCTCAGTTAGACTTAGGCGTTTGAGTTGCGCCGTTTTCGTTGCTTCCGCTAACTCCTCCGATGTGTTATGCACCCCCATTCTCTCTAGTGCCTCGGTTGAGGTCGAGATTGGGAGTCCCAGTGCTAGTTTCGTGCATTTCGGACCCGTCGACTACCACCGAGACAGAGTTCCCGTCATCGTCAAAAGCGGCGTGTGTGTAGGCAACCGTCTCGGGTGGCATTCTGCTTAGTTTTGTTACCAAGTGTTTGGCTCTGTGCTGGCGTCTTTCTTGATCGTGTTGTGGGTGCATGTTCTTGGGTATCGGTGAGGTAGTGAGGGTTTTCCTTATTTTGGAATCAATTTGGAACGTCTGGAATACAGTGCCTCTGTTCCTTTGTAGTCCTACCCAGCTTAGAATCTGCTGTCCTGTCTCAGTTAGACTTAGGCGTTTGAGTTGTGCCGTTTTTGTTGCTTCCGCTAACTCCTCCAATGTGTTATGCACCCCCATTCTCTCTAGTGCCTCGGTTGAGGTCGATATTGGGAGACCCAGTGCTATTTTCGTGCATTTCGGACCCGTCGACTACCACCGAGAAAGAGTTCTCGTCATCGTCAAAAGCGGCGTGTGTGTAGGCAACCGTCTCGGGCGGCATTCTGCTTAGTTTTGTTACCAAGTGTTTGGCTCTGTGCTGGCGTCTTTCTTGATCGTGTTGTGGGTGCATGTTCTTGGGTATCGGTGAGGTAGTGAGGGCTTTCCTTATTTTGGACTCAATGTGGAACGTCTGGAATATAGTGCCTCTGTTCCCTTGTAGTCCTACCCAGCTTAAAATCTGCTGTCCTGTCTCAGTTAAACTTAGGCGTTCGAGTTGCGCCGTTTTCGTTGCTTCCGCTAACTCCTCCAATGTGCTATGCACCCCCATTCTCTCTAGTGCCTCGGTTGAGGTCGAGATTGGGAGTCCCAGTGCTCGTTTCGTGCATTCCTTTATTATGGCGTCTAACTTGTTTTTGTCGGCTTTTTTATGTTAAGGAATGGGGTTGAGTAGCAGATTCGACTCAAGATGAAGGCCAGGACCAGCCTCAACTTGTTCTTCTCCTTTAGCCCTCTACCTCTGGCCGAGATTCTTCGAATGATGCCTACCACTTGATATGCATGCGCGTCTAGCTTAGTTGTAGTCATGGGGTTGTTTCCTGTTTTGCTTATGAGCATGCCCAGAATTCGGATCTCATATACTTGCGCAATTTCTTTGCCATTCAATTCTATCGAGATTCTGGGAGGAAATGCGTTGCTGTTCTCGTCCGAGGCCTGATGATTAGTAGTTCCGACTTCGTCGGGGAGCAGCTCAGCCCCTTACGTTTGGCATGGAGGTCTATGATGTCGGCTGCCCGCTGGAGCCTTTCCTCGATCGCAGCGCTGCCCTCATTGAGCAAACGTCCACGTCGTCTACGTAGACGCTTGTTTATTGATGACGCTGTTACGTTTGGGGCGCTTGGATGACAAAGAAAAAGATATTGCGCGCTTAATAACTCAGAATGTCATATGCATATGTCTACGCATTGCATAAAAGTGCACAATAAACATATCCCTGTGTAAAACCTCATTTCTTTACGACGAGAACAATGTTATGCTTGATATATTGGACTCGAATTCAAGTCAATAGCCTAGAGACATCTGCTCCCCCTCCCCGCACCCTATTTTGCGCTGCCGACACATTTTTCACGCGTTTGTAAACGTTGCTCTGCTTAAAAGGTAAGAAATTAAGAAATTTAACATGTATTTAGCCTTTTGATACTGCATGTTTCAGCGGCTGTGCAAAATATTGATTCAAATAGGAATGTTTAGTAAATCTTGTACGAGACGGCTGTGTCGCTGGTGCCACTGAAATTTACTCTTGTCTCTGCGAGATCTATTTTGAACCTCTTTTTGTACTTTATTTGGAGTAGTGAGGTGCAGTTAGCAGTCACAGGGTTGGAAGTGCTCATTTGAGCGTGATGCAGTTGGGCTGTAAATTATACTGTCACTACAACCTTCCTGTTACACGTTTTCTATCTAACATGTAGGACTTATCTGCTGAGTATTTAGAGCTTAATCTTACCTTCAGCACTGCACGGAATTGGTATTTCGTTTAGAGTGCTAGTGCATTCGCGATGCCGCTATGCAAACCGGCCATTTCGTTTCTACAACACTACGGACAGGTCACCTTTCTCTTGCGTTTCCTTCGAAAGGGTTCAGGCAGTGCTATGCAAGCAAACATGCATACGAACTTTGCTTAGCCCACTTCAGCAGCTTGCGTGATCTCGATGCGCAGTGCGCTTCTCACTAACTCCTCCTTGTTGCTTTCACCGGGCAGCCATGGTTCGCTTAGATGAGAACAAATCGGCCGCACTCGGTATGCCTAATTAGTTTGGCACACCACTTATCGGTGTTTCGTCCTTCTCGAGTTTGTTGAGACGCTTGCAACTCTACCCGAGCGTTGATCTTCTTGGGAAAGGAACCAGTTGAATCTCGATCTCCTAAAACAGGGTCATAAAAAGAAAAACAACGCGAAGGTGGCAAAGCATGAAGCAAAGGCCGTCTGATCGTAAGAGGGAGCGATCACCGGGCACGCTGGGGCCTGGACGCCATCTGTCACCGGTATTTCAACTACCGTCGCAAACGCAAAACAAGGCGAAAGGATTTTCAACGGACAGGGTTCAATTGAGGCAGGGACATCGGAAAAGGTCAGATGTGTAAGGGAAAGCGTATGACGAGTGTCAAAGGTCACTAAGCGAAAGCAGAGAGGATCACGGTATTCCGAAGGGCTGCTGCTAGCGACATGGGTGGGTAGTAGAAGGATGGGGCTTTCGTTGGCAGCCGGTTGTTTATATCGCACACTGACTCTTCTATATCGGTGTTTGAATTGCAATAATGTTCACATCTTTTGTCGCTTGGTTAATGATCCTGAAAGGGATATGTAAAATAATTGCATATCGCGATTGTTTTGCTTTTTTTCTTTTGCTTTTCCAAAAACATCAATCCAAATCAGGAAAGATCAAACAGGGAGCCTAAAATTGTGACTTTATGCAATCTCTGTAAACTGGTCTCAATAAAGCAGCGGAGGAAGGTGAAATGTTCAAAGATAAACTTTTATGCATTTCACATTGAAATACAGTGATATATGTATAATTATATCGACTATTTTTACGTTTGCTATTGCGATATTATTATATAAGAACTTAGCACAGAGTACCACTTTTCTTAACACGTGTTTAGTGCAGATTGGTAACGAGTCTTGCAGCAATATTTTCTATATTTAGGTGAGAACAGCATTCCAAATGGCCGTAGCAAAATATGGTAAACGGGGCTACACTACTCGATGATAGTTTGCATAATAATGTCGCTTCTTAAATTTAGAGGATCGTAATGACGACTAAATAAGGATGTCTGTGAGGGCAGTTTTTTCAAATTTTTGCGGTAAACGACAGTCAATCGTAACAAGAATTTCATTCGAGTGAGAAAGCAAGGTCATATTATTCTCGGCTGGGCTCCCAAGGGAGAAAGCGGCTATGTTTTCGGGCCTTAAGTTAATGGGTGAGCCCGTTGAAGAGGTAACACGATTTTCACTTGATATTCGTATTTTTTCGTTGCCTGAAAATACATTAGGGTATTTCTGCCGTAAGCTACATTTCACTTGGAGAGCCACAAGCAACTAAATAAAAACAGCAGACATATGCTTCAGTAAGAGTGATCCTACGTCCGGCTTCTTGTTTGCTTTTTATTGATTTCATCCTAGTGGTCGCATACAGTTATTGGAGAGGGGTGTGGGCGGAAAGAAATATGTGTATAACAGTAACGCCGGTATAAATCTTTAAAATTCTGTAGATGATTAAGCACGACAGCAGCTTATAAACTGTGGCAGCTTCTATGAAAATCCCAAGCATCTTTATAGTATACGCGTGCCATTCAAAACAGCCTCAGGGTGGAAACGAAAACCTGATTTCTCGAAAGACGCTGCGCGGTCGTAGCCCGATGAAATATGACTCCACATGGTTTCTCTCATTCTAACAGACTCCATGCGGCCCAATTGGGGCCGGCGGTGCGCGTGATTGGCCGATATCGGTGCCTCTGATAGGTTATTTTGACGCCTATCCATCACAATGGAACGAAATGGAAACGAAAGGAACTGTTACATAACGTGGCTCAAGGACACAGAAAGTAAGGCTAAAGTACAACTTTAGTGTAGGCGGCTCGTAAATATTCTGAACAGGCGGAGACAGCTATTGAACATTGAGCGTATAGTGGCCGCCATAACATAGCGCAATTTTAAGGCGAAAGCTTTTAATGCGTCATCGTGGTCGATAGATGGTTGTCAGCAGAGGTTCCACGCTTTCGAGAGCGAAATTAATAAACCTTCTCTCCACCGGTAATCGAATCTCCCTCCATTGGATCCCCAGCCAGCATGGAGCCCAGCGCTTTACCAACTGCACCACGCCCCGGATTGTGAAACGTTATAATTCCCCTTTTGTACCGTGAGGATGATAGCGGGATTGAGCAAGTGACAGATACTGTGCCATTCCGTTCCTGTAAACAAATTACAGAACGCAGGTGAACTTTGATGCGTTCAATGAAATGCTGGTTGTGGTCGACAAGGGGCTCGCGATGTACCGTCACTACAGGTCATGACGTCACCAGGCGATTAATGCATATACGAAGCTAACCCTGCTGGGTGACAGATCCAGGCGTCCGTACGGTACCTTTCATTTGCCGCTTCCTCGAAGGCCGCACCACGCAGTAAGCAGAAGCAGACCCAGATGTCTAGGAGGCGTTAGTACCGCAGGCATCAACGCTGTTTGAATTTGATTACAGGATAGAAAAGACGCAGTATCTGTCAATTCTCCGTGGACTTATGTACCACACCGTAAAGAAAGGGAGGAACATGGGAGTGAAAGAAAAGAGGGAGATAGAGGTGCCGTAGTGGAGGACTACGATCCACCACGCTATAATGGTCTTCGCCTCATCGCACTTTAGTAGTCCTAAGTGCCCTCTGGATTTTTTTACCCTTTAATTGATCTCAATAAAAATTAAGAAAAATGTAAATGAAATAAAGAGGGAGCCCAGACCAAGAACGCTTTCGCTGTTTTAAACCAATTTGAGATAGAATTTAAGATAGATAAAAAAAAGCCATCTTGGAAAGCAAAACAACGCACTTCAAAACACACAGACACTCTCGTTGCTCTCTTGGCTGCTGCTGTTTGCCCAGCGCTGTGTTGTCGTTCCCTTTCTTTGTCTGTGTTTTAAAGTGCGCTGTTTTGCTTTCCAAGATAATTTACCAACTAGCCCGTTCCTTCACCCTTGCAAGTTACATTTCTAGTTCATGTTCCTCGGGCCCTTTTATGTGTTTCTCTTCCGACCCATCTCACCTCGTTGCTCTCTTGGCTGCTGCTGTTTGCCCAGCGCTGTGTTGTTCCCTTTCTGTGTCGGTGTTCTGAAGTGCGCTGTCTTTCTTTCCAAGGTGATTTACCAACTAGCCCGTTCCTTCACCCTTGCAAGTTACATTTCTAGTTTCTCGGGCACTTTTAAGTGTTTATCTTCCGACCCATCTCGCCTCGTTGCTCTCTTGACTGCTGCTGTTTGCCCAGCGCTGTGTTGTCGTTCCCTTTCTGTGCCTGTGTTCTGAAGTGCGCTGTTTTGCTTTCCAAGATGATTTACCAACTAGCCCGTTCCTTCACCCTTGCAAGTTACATTTCTAGTTCCTCAGGCCCTTTTATGTGTTTCCCTTCCGACCCGTCTCGCCTCGTTGCTCTCTTGGCTGCTGCTGTTTGCCCAGCGCTGTGTTGTCGTTCCCTTTCTGTGCCTGTGTTCTGAAGTGCGCTGTTTTGCTTTCCAAGGTGATTTACCAACTAGTCCGTTCCTTCACCCTTGCAAGTTACATTTCTAGTTTCTCGGGCTCTTTTAAGTGTTTCTCTTCCGACCCATCTCGCCTCGTTGCTCTCTTGACTGCTGCTGTTTGCCCAGAGCTGTGTTGTCGTTCCCTTTCTGTGCCTGTGTTCTGAAGTGCGCTGTTTTTCTTTCCAAGGTGATTTACCAACTAGTCCGTTCCTTCACCCTTGCAAGTTACATTTCTAGTTTCTCGGGCTCTTTTAGGTGTTTCTCTTCCGACCCACCTCGCCTCGTTGCTCTCTTGGCTGCTGCTGTTTGCCCAGCGCTGTGTTGTCGTTCCCTTTCTGTGCCTGTGTTCTGTAGTGCGCTGTTTTGCTTTCCAAGGTGATTTACCAACTAGCCCGTCCCTTCACCCTTGCAAGTTACATTTCTAGTTTCTCGGGCTCTTTTAAGTGTTTCTGTTCCGACTCACCTCGCCTCGTTGCTCTCTTGGCTGCTGCTGTTTGCCCAGCGCTGTGTTGTCGTTCCCTTTCTGTGCCTGTGTTCTGAAGTGCGCTGTTTTGCTTTCCAAGGTGATTTACCAACTAGCCCGTTCCTTCACCCTTGCAAGTTACATTTCTAGTTTCTCGGGCTCTTTTAAGTGTTTCTCTTCCGACCCACCTCGCCTCGTTGCTCTCTTGGCTGCTGCTGTTTGCCCAGCGCTGTGTTGTCGTTCCCTTTCTGTGCCTGTGTTCTGAAGTGCGCTGTTTTGCTTTCCAAGGTGATTTACCAACTAGCCCGTTCCTTCACCCTTGCAAGTTACATTTCTAGTTTCTCGGGCTCTTTTAAGTGTTTCTCTTCCGACCCACCTCGCCTCGTTGCTCTCTTGACTGCTGCTGTTTGCCCAATGCTGTGTTGTCCTTCCCTTTCTGTGCCTGTGTTCTGAAGTGCGCTGTTTTTCTTTCCAAGGTGATTTACCAACTAGCCCGTTCCTTTACCCTTGCAAGTTACATTTCTAATTTCTCGGGCACTTTTAAGTGTTTCTCTTCCGACCCATCTCGCCTCGTTGCTCTCTTGACTGCTGCTGTTTGCCCAGCGCTGTGTTGTCGTTCCCTTTCTGTGCCTGTGTTCTGAAGTGCGCTGTTTTTCTTTCCAAGGTGATTTACCAACTAGCCCGTTCCTTCACCCTTGCAAGTTACATTTCTAGTTTCTCGGGCACTTTTAAGTGTTTCTCTTCCGACCCATCTCGCCTCGTTGCTCTCTTGACTGCTGCTGTTTGCCCAGCGCTGTGTTGTCGTTCCCTTTCTGTGCCTGTGTTCTGAAGTGCGCTGTTTTGCTTTCCAAGAAGATTTACCAACTAGCCCGTTCCTTCACCCTTGCAAGTTACATTTCTAGTTCCTCAGGCCCTTTTATGTGTTTCTCTTCCGACCCGTCTCGCCTCGTTGCTCTCTTGGCTGCTGCTGTTTGCTTGCGCTGTGTTGTCGTTCCCTTTCTGTGCCTGTATTCTGTAGGGCGCTGTTTTGCTTTCCAAGGTGATTTACCAACTAGCCCGTTCCTTCACCCTTGCAAGTTACATTTCTAGTTTCTCGGGCTCTTTTAAGTGTTTCTCTTCCGACCCACCTCGCCTCGTTGCTCTCTTGGCTGCTGCTGTTTGCCCAGCGCTGTGTTGTCGTTCCCTTTCTGTGCCTGTGTTCTGAAGTGCGCTGTTTTGCTTTCCAAGGTGATTTACCAACTAGCCCGTTCCTTCACCCTTGCAAGTTACATTTCTAGTTTCTCGGGCTCTTTTAAGTGTTTCTCTTCCGACCCACCTCGCCTCGTTGCTCTCTTGGCTGCTGCTGTTTGCCCAGCGCTGTGTTGTCGTTCCCTTTCTGTGCCTGTGTTCTGAAGTGCGCTGTTTTGCTTTCCAAGGTGATTTACCAACTAGCCCGTTCCTTCACCCTTGCAAGTTACATTTCTAGTTTCTCGGGCACTTTTAAGTGTTTCTCTTCCGACCCATCTCGCCTCGCTGCTCTCTTGACTGCTGCTGTTTGCCCAGCGCTGTGTTGTCGTTCCCTTTCTGTGCCTGTGTTCTGAAGTGCGCTGTTTTGCTTTCCAAGATGATTTACCAACTAGCCCGTTCCTTCACCCTTGCAAGTTACATTTCTAGTTCCTCAGGCCCTTTTATGTGTTTCTCTTCCGACCCGTCTCGCCTCGTTGCTCTCTTGGCTGCTGCTGTTTGCCCAGCGCTGTGTTGTCGTTCCCTTTCTGTGCCTGTGTTCTGAAGTGCGCTGTTTTGCTTTCCAAGGTGATTTACCAACTAGCCCGTTCCTTCACCCTTGCAAGTTACATTTCTAGTTTCTCGGGCTCTTTTAGGTGTTTCTCTTCCGACCCACCTCGCCTCGTTGCTCTCTTGGCTGCTGCTGTTTGCCCAGCGCTGTGTTGTCGTTCCCTTTCTGTGCCTGTGTTCTGTAGTGCGCTGTTTTGCTTTCCAAGGTGATTTACCAACTAGCCCGTTCCTTCACCCTTGCAAGTTACATTTCTAGTTTCTCGGGCTCTTTTAAGTGTTTCTGTTCCGACTCACCTCGCCTCGTTGCTCTCTTGGCTGCTGCTGTTTGCCCAGCGCTGTGTTGTCGTTCCCTTTCTGTGCCTGTGTTCTGAAGTGCGCTGTTTTGCTTTCCAAGGTGATTTACCAACTAGCCCGTTCCTTCACCCTTGCAAGTTACATTTCTAGTTTCTCGGGCTCTTTTAAGTGTTTCTCTTCCGACCCACCTCGCCTCGTTGCTCTCTTGGCTGCTGCTGTTTGCCCAGCGCTGTGTTGTCGTTCCCTTTCTGTGCCTGTGTTCTGAAGTGCGCTGTTTTGCTTTCCAAGGTGATTTACCAACTAGCCCGTTCCTTCACCCTTGCAAGTTACATTTCTAGTTTCTCGGGCTCTTTTAAGTGTTTCTCTTCCGACCCACCTCGCCTCATTGCTCTCTTGACTGCTGCTGTTTGCCCAATGCTGTGTTGTCCTTCCCTTTCTGTGCCTGTGTTCTGAAGTGCGCTGTTTTTCTTTCCAAGGTGATTTACCAACTAGCCCGTTCCTTTACCCTTGCAAGTTACATTTCTAATTTCTCGGGCACTTTTAAGTCTTTCTCTTCCGACCCATCTCGCCTCGTTGCTCTCTTGACTGCTGCTGTTTGCCCAGCGCTGTGTTGTCGTTCCCTTTCTGTGCCTGTGTTCTGAAGTGCGCTGTTTTTCTTTCCAAGGTGATTTACCAACTAGCCCGTTCCTTCACCCTTGCAAGTTACATTTCTAGTTTCTCGGGCACTTTTAAGTGTTTCTCTTCCGACCCATCTCGCCTCGTTGCTCTCTTGACTGCTGCTGTTTGCCCAGCGCTGTGTTGTCGTTCCCTTTCTGTGCCTGTGTTCTGAAGTGCGCTGTTTTGCTTTCCAAGATTATTTACCAACTAGCCCGTTCCTTCACCCTTGCAAGTTACATTTTTAGTTCCTCAGGCCCTTTTATGTGTTTCTCTTCCGACCCGTCTCGCCTCGTTGCTCTCTTGGCTGCTGCTGTTTGCTTGCGCTGTGTTGTCGTTCCCTTTCTGTGCCTGTGTTCTGTAGGGCGCTGCTTTGCTTTCCAAGGTGATTTACCAACTAGCCCGTTCCTTCACCCTTGCAAGTTACATTTCTAGTTTCTCGGGCTCTTTTAAGTGTTTCTCTTCCGACCCACCTCGCCTCGTTGCTCTCTTGGCTGCTGCTGTTTGCCCAGCGCTGTGTTGTCGTTCCCTTTCTGTGCCTGTGTTCTGAAGTGCGCTGTTTTGCTTTCCAAGGTGATTTACCAACTAGCCCGTTCCTTCACCCTTGCAAGTTACATTTCTAGTTTCTCGGGCTCTTTTAAGTGTTTCTCTTCCGACCCACCTCGCCTCGTTGCTCTCTTGGCTGCTGCTGTTTGCCCAGCGCTGTGTTGTCGTTCCCTTTCTGTGCCTGTGTTCTGAAGTGCGCTGTTTTGCTTTCCAAGGTGATTTACCAACTAGCCCGTTCCTTCACCCTTGCAAGTTATATTTCTAGTTTCTCGGGCTCTTTTAAGTGTTTCGCTTCCGACCCACCTCCCCTCGTTGCTCTCTTGACTGCTGCTGTTTGCCCAGCGCTGTGTTGTCGTTCCCTTTCTGTGCCTGTGTTCTGAAGTGCGCTGTTTTTCTTTCCAAGGTGATTTACCAACTAGCCCGTTCCTTCACCCTTGCAAGTTACATTTCTAGTTTCTCGGGCACTTTTAAGTGTTTCTCTTCCGACCCATCTCGCCTCGTTGCTCTCTTGACTGCTGCTGTTTGCCCAGCGCTGTGTTGTCGTTCCCTTTCTGTGCCTGTGTTCTGAAGTGCGCTGTTTTTCTTTCCAAGGTGATTTACCAACTAGCCCGTTCCTTCACCCTTGCAAGTTACATTTCTAGTTTCTCAGGCACTTTTAAGTGTTTCTCTTCCGACCCATCTCGCCTCGTTGCTCTCTTGACTGCTGCTTTTTGCCCAGCGCTGTGTTGTCGTTCCCTTTCTGTGCCTGTGTTCTGAAGTGCGCTGTTTTGCTTTCCAAGATGATTTACCAACTAGCCCGTTCCTTCACCCTTGCAAGTTACATTTCTAGTTCCTCGGGCCCTTTTATGTGTTTCTCTTCCGACCCGTCTCGCCTCGTTGCTCTCTTGGCTGCTGCTGTTTGCCCAGAGCTGTGTTGTCGTTCCCTTTCTGTGCCTGTGTTCTGAAGTGCGCTGTTTTTCTTTCCAAGGTGATTTACCAACTAGCCCGTTCCTTCACCCTTGCAAGTTATATTTCTAGTTTCTCGGGCACTTTTAAGTGTTTCTCTTCCGACCCATCTCGCCTCGTTGCTCTCTTGACTGCTGCTGTTTGCCCAGCGGTGTGTTGTCGTTCCCTTTCTGTGCCTGTGTTCTGAAGTGCGCTGTTTTTCTTTCCAAGGTGATTTACCAACTAGCCCGTTCCTTCACCCTTGCAAGTTACATTTCTAGTTTCTCGGGCACTTTTAAGTGTTTCTCTTCCGACACATCTCGCCTCGTTGCTCTCTTGACTGCTGCTGTTTGCCCAGCGCTGTGTTGTCGTTCCCTTTCTGTGCCTGTGTTCTGAAGTGCGCTGTTTTGCTTTCCAAGATGATTTACCAACTAGCCCGTTCCTTCACCCTTGCAAGTTACATTTCTAGTTCCTCAGGCCCTTTTATGTGTTTCTCTTCCGACCCGTCTCGCCTCGTTGCTCTCTTGGCTGCTGCTGTTTGCCCAGCGCTGTGTTGTCGTTCCCTTTCTGTGCCTGTGTTCTGAAGTGCGCTGTTTTGCTTTCCAAGGTGATTTACCAACTAGCCCGTTCCTTCACCCTTGCAAGCTACATTTCTAGTTCCTCAGGCCCTTTTATGTGTTTCTGTTCCGACCCGTCTCGCCTCGTTGCTGTCTTGGCTGCTGCTGTTTGCCCAGAGCTGTGTTGTCGTTCCCTTTCTGTGCCTGTGTTCTGAAGTGCGCTGTTTTTCTTTCCAAGGTAATTTACCAACTAGCCCGTTCCTTCACCCTTGCAAGTTACATTTCTAGTTTCTCGGTCACTTTTAAGTGTTTCTCTTCCGACCCATCTCGCCTCGTTGCTCTCTTGACTGCTGCTGTTTGCCCAGCGCTGTGTTGTCGTTCCCTTTCTGTGCCTGTGTTCTGAAGTGCGCTGTTTTGCTTTCCAAGATGATTTACCAACTAGCCCGTTCCTTCACCCTTGCAAGTTACATTTCTAGTTCCTCAGGCCCTTTTATGTGTTTCTCTTCCGACCCGTCTCGCCTCGTTGCTCTCTTGGCTGCTGCTGTTTGCCCAGCGCTGTGTTGTCGTTCCCTTTCTGTGCCTGTGTTCTGAAGTGCGCTGTTTTGCTTTCCAAGATGATTTACCAACTAGCCCATTCCTTCACCCTTGCAAGTTACATTTCTAGTTCCTCAGGCCCTTTTATGTGTTTCTCTTCCGACCCGTCTCGCCTCGTTGCTCTCTTGGCTGCTGCTGCTTGCCCAGCGCTGTGTTGTCGTTCCCTTTCTGTGCCTGTGTTCTGAAGTGCGCTGTTTTACTTTCCAAGATGATTTACCAACTAGCTCGTTCCTTCACCCTTGCAAAAAAAAAAAAGCCACGCGCCCAAAATAAAAGAACATAACTTGAAGAGAACTTAGGATGTAAAAACAATAAAAATATTGAGGTCATGCTATAGTTGAACCAAGTTTCATTAATTAGGCATCGGCCTCAAGCAGTCGCTGCTGCCGTTTAGATCTTGGCTCGCTTCCGGCCTTGGAAGCTTCCCAGCAATGGGCGTCTGACTTCTCTTAGCTCGATGGTCTTCTCAACCTGTATGACACGGCTACGGTCTCTATCTTGAGCAAGATGGGGTACGGGTATGGCATATTTACAAATATTGAATGAAGACGTGGCGCGGCTGGAATTTCATGAAGACGGTGGTGTACCACGCACAAAGCGATCGAAAATGTTTTGCAGTAATAACGTAATAAAAACGAAGATGTTTACTGAATGTCGCGAAAGTGTGTTGCCATTTTAAACGGGGCGTGATCGTCTAGCATAGAATTCGCATGCCTGGACCCGACCGTGAAGCCAGAGCTTGGTTCACAGCATGAGATTAACGCGACGATGTTTGAATGAATAGGAACTAGAAGGGGAAAGGCTCGTTCTTTGTTTTTCAGCTACTATAAGCATGGCTTGGAAAGATGTTTGCTGCACGACGCGACATGAAACGAAAACCAAAATACATGCGCTGTACGAGTACATGGCATCGCCTGTGAAAAGCATTAAATACTAGGTACAGGAATAACGTGAAATTCTCAAATGAAAGCAGTAGAACTAAGGCTCTAAACTGTAAACGAAGAACATGACGACTGATGATATAGAGTTTTGCGAAGCACAAAAATAGGAAAAATATAAGGAAGAGAGGAAAAACGTTTGAGACCACTGCGGCATCCGCATGGCAGAATGCGTAAGGATTCTTTCTGGAAGCACGAGGAGACACGGAAGAAGAAGAGCCTTCCGATTTGTGACGTCACACTATGACGTAACACCCTGTGGAAGTTGGGTGCCATGTGACTCCCCTTGAACGTCTACGTTACACATCTTGGCTGTTGCGACGTCTGATTGACGTCATTAGCTCTAACTAAATGACTAAGTGCTCCGCATGCACCACATTTTTTCCCAGCAATTTTTTTTCATCCTTTATTTATTGCAATCATTCGTTTGGTTAAAACTCGTTTCGCTTGAACGTATTCCTGCAGCCAAACATATGGTGACATGACATACCTGACGTCTGAATGACTTAATTGGCTCTATTTAAGTAATTGTTCTGCATGCACCACATTTTTTCCCAGCGAGATTTTCCATTCTATATCTAATGCAACCGTTAGTTGTCTTATCACTCGTTTTGTTGGAACGTAATCGTGCCGCTGGTGACCCGACGTACTCGTCTTGTGACTGAATTAATTGGCTATAATTAATTAACTAATTGGCTTGGCCAAGGTAGGGAAAAAAGAGGCAGGAGACAAGGCAGTAGGTGACTATGGCATTGGTTCTAGGAATAGCAGGGGGGAGTTACTAGTTGAGTTTGCAGAGCGCAATAACTTACGAATCATGAATACCTTCTTTAGCAAACGGAAGAACCGGAAATGGACATGGAAAAGTCCTAACGGAGAGACTAAAAATGAAATCGACTTCATAATGTGTTCAACCCCCGCCATTGTGCAGGATGTAGAGGTAATCGGGAAAGTTCGATGTAGTGACCATAGGATGGTGAGGTCCCGAATTAGCCTAATTCTGAAGAAGGAACGCAATAGATTAGTAAGAAAGAAACCCATCAACGAATTAGCGGTGAGGGGGAGGACAGAAGAGTTCAGAATCTCGCTACAGAATAGGTTTTCAGCTCTAACTGAGGATGGCGACATTACCCTAGAGGCAATGAACAATAATTTCAGAGATATCATTACTGAGTGCGCAGTAGAAGTAGGCGGTAGGATAGTTAAAGAGGGTACCGGTAAGCTGTCTAAGGAGACGAAAGATTTGATTAAGAAACGGCAGAGTATGAAAGCTTCCAATCCAACAGACCAGATCGAATTGGCCGAGATATCAAAGCTAATCAATAAGCGCAAGGTGGCCGATATAAGGAAGTATAACATGGAGAAAATTGAGCATGCTGTAAAGAACGGGGGAAGCCTTAAAGCGGTAAAGAAGAAATTGGGCATAGGCAAAAACCAGATGTATGCGATAAGGGACAAGGCGGGCAACGTCATCACTAATATGGACAAGATAGTCAAAGTAGCCGAGGAGTTCTATACAGATCTCTACAGTAGCCGAAGTAGTCAGGACCGTAGTGAGATTGGCGGTAGGGAAAAACAGTCAGACGTTCCACCAGTGACGAAGGACGAGGTCAAGAAAGCACTAGAAACTATGAAAAGGGGGAAATCAGCTGGAGAGGATCAGATAACTACAGATTTGCTGAAGGACGGGGGGGATATCGTGCTAGAAAAACTGGCCACCCTGTATACGCAGTGCCTGGTGTCATCGACGGTACCGGAAGCATGGAAGAATGCAAACATTATCCTCATTCACAAGAAAGGGGACTCTAAGGACCTTAAAAATTACAGACCAATCAGCTTACTGTCTGTTACGTATAAGGTATTTACTAAGGTAATCGCCAATAGGATCAGGACAACCTTAGACTACAATCAAGCAAAGGATCAAGCAGGGTTTCGGAAACGGTACTCTACTATCGATCATATCCATACCATCAATCAGGTGATAGAAAAATGCTCGGAATATAACCAACCCTTATACATAGCATTCATTGATTACGAAAAAGCATTTGACTCAGTTGAAACCTCGGCGGTGATGCAGGCATTGCGAAATCAGGGGGTAGACGAGACGTACGTGAAAGTGCTGGAAGATATATATAGTGGCTGCACAGCAACCATAGTTCTACATAAAGAAAGCAATAAAATTCCCATAAAGAAAGGTGTTAGGCAAGGAGACACAATCTCCCCAGTACTATTCACAGCTTGTTTAGAGGAAGTATTCAGAGACTTGGAATGGGAGCAGTTAGGGATAAGGGTAGATGGAGAATACCTCAGTAATCTGCGATTTGCTGATGACATTGCCTTGCTAAGCAACTCGGGGGTTGAACTGCAAATAATGATTGATGACCTAGACAGAAAAAGTAGAATGGTAGGCTTGAAAATCAATATGCAGAAGACTAAGGTAATGTTCAACAGCCTCGGGAAGGAACAGCAGTTTACATTAGGTAGCGAAATACTGGAAAAAGTAGGCGAATATGTCTACTTAGGACAGGTAGTAACCGCAGATCCAGACCATGAAAAGGAAATATCAAGAAGAATAAGATTGGGATGGAGCGCATTTGGCAAGCACTCGCAGATTATGACTAGCAGCTTACCGGTATCGCTCAAGAGGAAAGTGTACAACAGTTGCATCTTGCCTGTACTCACCTATGGGGCTGAAACGTGGAGGCTAACCAAGAGAGTTCTACTTAAGTTGAGGACAACCCAAAGAGCTATGGAACGAAAAATGGTAGGGGTAACATTAAGAGATAGAAAGCGTGCAGAGTGGGTCAGAGAAATAACTCAAGTTAACGACATTCTAGTGGAAATTAAGAAGAAGAAATGGACATGGGCAGGACATGTAGTGCGAAGAGAGGATAACCGATGGTCGCTGAGGGTAACAAACTGGATTCCAAGGGAAGGAAAGCGTAGCAGGGGGAGGCAGAAAGTTAGGTGGGCGGATGAGATTAAGAAGTTCGCAGGGGTCAAGTGGATGCAGCTAGCACAGAACCGGGTTAAGTGGAGAAATATGGGAGAGGCCTTCGCCCTGCAGTGGGTATAATCAGGCTGATGATGATGAATTAACTAATTACTCTGCATGAACCAAATTTTTCCCAGCAGGTTTTTATCCCATATCTATGAAACTATTCGTTTTCTTATCACTTGTTTCGTTCGCACGTAATCCTGCCGACAAATGTCTAATTATGCGACCTTTAAAACATACCCACTTAATATTTGCGCATTAAGAGAACAAAAGATGAACTCCATGAAAGATAAGGCATGGAAATTAGATCCCCGAGGTAGACAAAACTTTCAAATCGTAATCGCACAAACCAAAGAACGCAACTAAAACATCAGTGAAGCAAAACATGAAAAAGGAGGGAAACAAGTGAGAAAATTATAATGAAGAAGAAGAGGAAAATAAGCAAAAAAAAAAAATGAGCAGTGGCTTACCTCAGTTAGGCCATGCTATACGTAGCGAGAACTCCGTTCGGCGTCTCTATCTCTCCGCGTTTTAAAGCCGCCGCTTGTCAAGACGTTCTTCCCGCTCTTCCAGTGTCTCGGACGCACGCTTAACCTTTTAATTTGTAAGCTTTCGGGCATACTCACGCCAAGCAATGATTTTCGCGTCGTCCGACACAGCTTCTCGCAGCCTCCAAAGATGCCGCGCAATGTATACGCGCTCACCATCCGCTTTATCCATTGCGCATCTGACTAGCAAACACACTCGCTCAGACTTGCATGTTCAGCTCTACAGTTTTTCATGTGATCATATGGAGTTGGACGCGATGAAGGAGATGGCGCAGCGGAGGGGACGGGCGAACAGTTTGCGCATGCGCAAGAAAGCTGCATAATGAAACACGTGACGTCACGAATCGCTGCCGTCATGGAGACCGGAGCCGCGCACCGGGGGGCAAACCTATGGAAAGGCGTAGCAGATTGCCATGGTGAGGGCGCATGCGCAGTTGTGGGCTATGACAGGCATGACAAAACTCGCTTCTACTAGTCTAGTGTAGCATTCGCTAGAAAACTAATGCAGCCAAACATCAACGAAAAATGCTGTCTTTTATTGATTGCCGCCTGTGTGAAGTGCTTCCGTTTAGTTGCTTAAACTCTTCAGAGAAAGCATCATACTTTACGTGTTTGTAGCACATGTGCGGCGCTTCGCCAATCGATGCAATGCTGATGCACCACAAACCATCAGTAATGCCTGAACTGAAGACCAGTCAGTTAATAGTCAATTGTTCTTATGAGGTGTCACCTCAGTCCGCCCTCAATTCAAAATTGACTCCTATAAAATTAAGTGCATCTACTAATGTGACTGCGCGTTTTTTTGAGAAGCACAATAAATATTTTTGGATATTGACAGCCGACGAATGCCAAGTGTTGCGTCCCCTACCGACATCCTCATCTTTCTTTTTTGTCTGCGTGGTCATCTGTTCGGCTTTCAACACTGGCCAATAAAGCAGCAAAATTGTATTTTCGAAAAATGGTCACGCCTCACAGCTTAATGCCATTGCGGCGAACTCACAAAGGCGCACTGTAATTTCTCTTGGAGACATGCTACACAATCAATACCCTACACAGCCATTTCTCAGAGGGGTTAATTGCTCCTCCATTCACCTACATAACTCAAAAGAAAATGTACTAGCAAATCTATGCTAGAAAAAAACACAAAAGTGTTTTATTTGTTGGCGCCAGATCAAAGCACATCGAACGAAACGTCATTGTCCCCCAAAGGGGAGGCCCTTAGCCTAGTGCGTTTGAACACGAAAATGAATAAAATATAGACAAAAACTGAGAACTTCGTCACGAAAGAGTTTTCGAAAAAGCACGACCATACATGATCTCAAAACGCCTTTGGTCTGTTAGCACATAAGCTGGAAATAGGTTCGCAAAGAGCAAACTCATTACTGAAATTGTTTTCTTTATTCTAAAGAAAAGAAGGGAAAATACATTGCTCAAAACGCTATTTTTCTACAAAGCAATTTTTTTTTTAACGCTGGAAACGGAGAATAATGGCTTCTGGAAAGAAACTTTCTTCGATGAGGTTGTTCGCAACTGTCCTGAACACACGTTCGCTTACAGCCAGCTATTATTGACATCGATTTTATCGCGTGGCTCGCCCAGGGGCCAGCTCTGGATAGGATCACGCGGTCAAGGTGGCAGCCTTGAATTGAAGAAAAATGAACTCACATTACCTCGAACACCTTGTGGCGCTGATAATGGGCAGCTGCCGCAACAAATTACATGAGGAAAATGTGGGCTTGGTTGCCGTCTTTCGCTCATACTCCATTTTTTTCCTGTAATGCATATATAGACAGTATAATAATATCGAGCGTTAATTTTCAATTCCCCCCGCCCCCTCCTTCCCAACACGCACAAGAAGGCAATAACATCCGCTCCTAATTTTTGATTGCTCTTTTTAAATGGAAACTTGCTACAACAAGCTTTTCTTACTTTTAATTATTCATTGAAATTACGGTCTTTCTCCAAAGATCTTAACAGGGTGGACACAATATGAAATAAAAGAACAAAGTTTACAAACCACAACGGCATATTACTCATAACACATGAGGCCCTAGTGAAAACGCGAATCTAAAATCTATCGCATTTCGTAAATAATCTCTGTGGCTAATGAGCATTCGTTTTTTTCACGCAAGCTATTTCGCTTCATTTGACCGCAATGTTTTTTTCTGCGCTAATTAGGTTATTTTTTCGCTTTATAAAACCCTTATGTGCACTGATAGTAAAATATGTTGGAATAGTATTGTTGTACTCTAGTTGGTAAGATGTTATAAATAGATGCGGATTAAATGGCGCATTAAGTATTAGAGCACTAATAATTTACTCCGTTGCAATATTCTTCCTTCAGAAACACGGGAACGTTCACGAGCTGGGAGCTTGCAGCGCTTAAGGCGCTGCATTCCGCACACTCCGTACACTTCACTACGTTTCAGCGGGGAAAATTCTCATACCAGCGCGTGCGCGAATTCTATAGAAGTACCGCGAATTTTCTCTCAACCAACGAACATCTTATTAACGGCCTCCGACTGCGCCGTACGAGAAGCTCCAAGGGAAAGATAGGCATGAGCACCTTGAGCCCGGTTTAAAGAAAGAAAAAAAAGGAAAAAGCTCTTCCAGGTAGAAGCGGCTCTCGTTACACGCAGCTTTGCCAGCCTTGCATTTCGAGCCGAACACTGCGACGCATTTTTAGAGGAGTGTGGTGCTTTCCGAGCAGTCGTGCGGAATTATCGTCGTTCCCGGCCTTGCGCGCGAGAAGCGATGCGGCCTGCTGTCCCATTATTCATTTCGGCAGTCTCGAAGCCGCGAGCGAACCTTGGCTGAGAGCGTATTTGTCAAAACGGGGCTGCTGTTTCTGCCATTGGTTCGACCAGAGCGTGGTGTGACAAATCGTGGTGGATTGGGAGAGCCAGCTTGCGTCTTCGGCACGCGCATGAAGGCTGGCAGCCCGAGATAAGCGACCTACCTCGACCCGACAATAGCTGTGCAGCTTCAGACATGCGGCTACGGGATAAAGTCGGGCAGCGCTGTGCAGAGAGTATTGCTGCTAATGTAAAACCGTGTCAAAGCTTCGCTGGCAGTTCCAAATGCACTCTCTATATTACATCCCATATAAAGAGGCATGTGCAAGTGTTTTCTTTTTGGAGCGCAATTCTTTGTCGCCCGTTCCTGGGTTTCGCGTCGGCGTCGGCCGCGTCGGCCTCATAACCAGCTCCGCCCCCTTTCATCGCCCCAGTTCGAGCCGGTGTTTCGGCAACCGGAGCCTCGCAGGAAGAGGGGGTGGGGTACACTCAGCGGCGAACGATGGGGGCAGGAGCACGCACAGCAACCGAAGAACATGAGGAAAGGAAGGGGGGAGGGTCACCGGAGGCAGCGCTAGCAGCGACTGAATGATGCCGCTGATGCCGCTAGCGAGTCAAGACAACGTGGCTGCGTAGAACACCGTCGCCTCCATGCAGAGAAGGAGGAGGGGTCCCCCTCCTCTTCCTGCGTGGAGGCGAGGGAGCTCTCCTGTCGTCAAAACGCTGGCTTGCTATCAGCGGATCACGATGCGTGCATCCCGTTCTCATTCGCTTCACTTGCTAGCGGCGTCAGCGGCATCAGTCAGTCGCTGCTATCTGTTCGTGGCGCAATGTTCCTATGGGCTCACGCGCCGCCTCCCGCAACCTCCCGATAACTCAATTGCTCTCTTCATTTGTCCGACTACGAAGCTTCTTTCATGACAGCGAAGAACTGTTAGTGGAGTGTTTCTTGAAGGAATACGTGTGAAAGTTTATAAAAGTTGTCTGTAATTGTACGTACGTGTCTTGGTCGAACTCTTTGCCTCAATCTATCGAAAAGGTGAAACAGCTGATGAGCTGGGCTCAAATTGCACATAAGGAAGTAACGTAATCATAGGCAATTTTTTCTTCTTTTTTGTATTGCCATATACCGGCTAAGTTATTGTTAGATTTTAGTCCTCGGTGGCGCATGCCTTCATTCGCCACTTGAATTATGAGGCAAGGAAAGAAATTGGTCGCTGAACACTATATTTCAATAGTTTAGCCGAATAATTAATCTATTTTTAACCGAGACCTCGCGCGGAGTTCTTTGAATCGAGCATGCAAAGCAAAGAAACAGGTTACTTTTTCGTGGAACAGGGCATGAAAACCTTTGGAGGGACTGACCTGCGTTTTCGCGCTTTGATGCATTATAAGCAGACCAATCACTGTACAGACCCCTACATGTTTATCCTGCTGGAGTTGATTGCTGGAGTGGATGTTTACCTCGAGAGTGCCAGTGCGCCGCTGTTACACCGAACAACACCCCCATGTTTACCGAACAGACACCAGACAATTGCTGACGGAGAGACAGTCGGTGCTTCCAAATCGATCTCATGGTATTCATGTTTGTTTGCATGTCTATGCCCCAAGAAATTTCTATAACTGATTCGACAACTTCATTCAAGTTGGACTAAAACTTTCGATGGATTTTGTTCTATGTAGCCGTAGCCGTAGCTCCAATTTTCCTTTAAAAACTTTTCTTAAAAAAAAATAAAAAAATAATGGTTTCCGTATTTGCTTTTATAATGAACGCATCCCGCTTGAGCGCCGACGAAAGAGACGTGAGGCTAGCAACTGGCATGGAGAACGAGCAGCACAGCGGAGGATGAAGGAAGTGAGAGCGGAGAATAGCGGAGGATGAAAGTAGTATAACTCCAAAAAAAAAAAAAAAAAAGAAAGCGCGAGAAAGGAAGCAAGGTAGGAGGCTACATCGGGGGCAGGCAAGAGAGAATGCAGAAGGTGAAAGAGAAGAGCAGAGAGAAAGGGGGGAACAATGTCAGCTCTTTCTACGGAAGCACCGGCTGTAAAACAGTTGGCCGAATAAAGGTACGTCGCCGATGTAAATCACGAGCGCAGCTTCCTTTCAGCAGGGCCTTTGCTGTGTATATATGCAGGATTGCCTGGGAATCAAATACTTCAACAGGTGCACTTAAATACATTTTATCCTAATCGCTGGCTAATTGTTTACTTGAAAAATCAGTGAACAGTTAGGGCGCGTTCAGTAGGCGGGAAAATTACGAGGAGACCATTAAAGCGACAAAAAAAAGTAGAACACAAAGCCCTTCAGAATGAAGGCTTCCCTAATAGCATGGGCTTTCGAAATGAAAAAAAAAAAGAATAAACGGATTCTACAGCACGGTATCCAAGGACAGAGGACATCTTTAGCAATTGAAACTTTGCGATCCAAAGTGCTTTCCGAGGAGGGCATCTCACAACCTAGAGAGCGAAACCCAACCTCAAGATATCGTTGCAAAGATTAATATTCTAGATTAGGGGTTCTCAAACTGTTTTAGCTTCAAGCAACCAAAACGCTTTCAATATATACTAAGGAACCTCTCCCGCCCCTTTCACTGGTGTCGAACCAGGCGATATTGCTTTTGAATTGACCCGTCTTAGTTTAGTTCATTATTTATTATGTTTGTTTTCTTGCCCACCTCACACTTATGCTTAAACCTCTAAAATTCAAAACAAGAAAGCCAAAACTAGTTTCGAGACCAACAATCCATCTCAATCGCGCGCTCGGCTAACGTCGGCGGCTCCTCTGGTACGCCAGTAGGAGCGCGTGGAACTCACGAACGTTGCATGCGGAACCAAGGTTTAGAACCCCCGCTACTAGATATACCAAGAAACCCTTTGCGACGAGGCAGGGGTTTATTCGTAGAAGATTTCTCATGGGACATTCTCAAAGACGGCTTGTCCTCTGAAAGTGAGGTATGCTGATGTAGTGTTGACATTTATAATACTGAGCTTTATAACATTGTCATGTATGGTGGCAGTTAGATCTTGGAAAGAGAGGGAAAGGTCTCCGAAATTATTTTTTATTAAGGCAAAATAAATAAGTGTCTTAAAAGAACCAAAATACGTCGTCGGAAATCTTCGCAGAATGTGTCTTAATAAGCATACCTGCAGAATGTGTCCGCAAATTGCGTCGCTGGTATTCGTGATCCTTAACAGTCTCGTGAAGTTGAACGAAAGTATATGTAGACTCATCAGTCACCCATAATCGGCATTTGTGTAATGATAATAATACGCAGCCCTGTGATGCTGCAGGTCATGTAATGAATAACATGTGATGTCATGATATGTCACGAGACATAAATAAAGGTGGAAAAAGATTTATGTAGCGTCATCTTGATTATATGGGACGTAATTGAGAGCCTTAGCTTCAAGTACGAGGAGTTCTTACGGGTGACTAGTGCGCATGCGCAGAACTGGAAAGGTGTGTGTGTATCTCACGGCCATACATGACATTCACGCTTTCACTTTGATGTATTTGCGTTGCTGGCGGACGTAGCGCTGACAACATGGCTACGCGCCCTGCCAGCCCTCTTCACAGCGAACGCAGCTTCTTCACTTATCCCTCGACGAGATATCATGTTCTAAACTATTTTACTCGTGTTCAGTTTGCCCAATTTTGCCCTCGCATAATGTTTGACAAAAAGAAAATTGTGTGGTTTTTAGATAGAAGAGCTATTTTTGGGCCAATTAGCTCAACGAAGAAGCACTTGTCATCTCTCATAGCAATAATTTTTCATGATCACTTGTAACAAGAGCTGCTACAGCAGTGTCTGTATTTAATAGTAGATGGCGCTTGAAGCAGTGCGTGGCGTGCGCAGGTTACGTATACATATATATATATATATACACGTAACCTACACGTAACCGCCGCTATGGTTGAGGGTGGCGCTGGTGAACACTCTCAAGGTTCGTATACAGACAACATAAATACCCAAGCGAGTAGCAGGGGGACAGCAGCCGAGGCAGCTCAGTTGGAAGAGCACCGGACGCGACATTCGAAGGTCGTGGGTTCGGTTCCCACCATCGGCACGTTGTTTTTTCTTCTACTTTTTGTTTAAGTATCTTTCCCCTAAACAGATTATATTGCTAATTTCTGTGATTATCGAAGTAAACATTAAAAAAAATGAAAAAATACATAAAGTACCATCCCCAACGCTTTCCTTGCCCTCGCCGACTGTTGGCTTCTTTCCTTCATATACATATATATGCAGATAATTGAAAGGGAAACGAGGGACTCGTTATTACAGAGTTTAAAGGAGCTGACAGTGTACGAGTCTAAAGCAAACGTTCGGTTTTTTTGTTTAATCTTTGATTGTTGGTATTTGACAAGGATTAATCTTATGGTGATTATCGGGATAAAGAATATTAAATGAAAGGTGGAAAGAAAACAACGCGCCAACATATATATATTGAAAAGGGACGACGACGACAAAGTGCCGTGCTCGCGTGTTGAAGGTGGAGAACGACGAACTATGTGTGATTCGTGCTGGGCGCCGCTGGCATGAAGTTGCTCGTCTGGTCAGCTACCCCTTTGTAAATATCTGTAAATACATCCGTGTATCTATGATACAATCTTGATGGAGGTGCGCGGTGGCCTGCAGCAAGCACGGAACTCCGCAACGGCCTTTGATTTCCCGGTTCTTTAGCCATGCCCAGCGACGAGGTCGCACCATCGGCGTCCCTCACCCTGGCTTTCACCATTGCCCACCCGCGTGATCCGGAACCTTCAATAGAGTGGGCGGTGCTGAAGTGGAGGACTGGCTCGCTATGTACGAGCGCGTGAGCGTACGTAATAGGTGGGACCCGACTATGAATTTGGCTTATTTTACCTGACGGGCACTGCAAGGGTTTTGTTCGAGACCCACGAAGAGGAACTAACCAGTTGAGACCTCAGCAAGCGGAAATTGTCTGACTTATTCGGTAAGCCAATAGGACGTCACCTAGCCGTGCAGAAGGAGCTCGCGTGCAGAAAACAATCGTCCACAGGATCGCATGTGTCATACATTCAGGACATTTTGGCTCTTTGCATGAAAGTTGGTCCCGCAATGTCAGACAGTGCTAAAGTGGGTCATGTAGTAAAGGGAATAGCAGATCACGCCTTCAACTTACTCGTGTACAAGGACTGCGAAACGGTTGACGCGATCCTAAAAGAATGCCGCCGGTGTGAACAAGCGAAAAGCCGCCGTATTTCTTCTTAGTTCACATGGCTGCCGAACACGGTTGCGACGTCGTCCTGCGTGGACTCGACCCCACCTTGCCTCTGCCAACATCCGACAGCCTGGCACGACTTGTGCACCGGGAGCTTGCAGCAGTGTCTCCCGCAGTTTCCCAACTATCGGTACCGGACAGTGCCCCTACGGTATCCCTTATACAGGCTGTTGTCCGGCAAGAATTCGCCAATCTCGGGATCCAAACTGTATGCTCCATTAGCTCCCCAGATGGTCGCCGTGTGTCCCTGGTACTTGGTTCTGGACGTCCGTACTACCCTCGCCGCAGCCGAAACCCAGATGAGTGGCGAACACTTGACAACAGTCCTATCTGCTTTAACTGCTCCCGAGTATAGGTCACATCTCTCGACACTGCCGAACTCGCCCACCATCGACCTACCAACGCTACCGGGATTATGTCTAATCCCGCCGCTCTCCATTGCCCTCTGAACAGCAATTCGCAAGCTGCGACACTCAGACTCTGCCCACCAATCGTTCGTCGTTGCCCTACCGCCGTCGTTCTCCATCGCCCCGATCTCGCCGCCCATCATCTCCTGACCCGTATGCTGAATGCCGTTCGGAAAATTTATGGCAGCAGCATCTGGAGGTGATGCTGCTCTGACAACCCGACCCGAAAACCCTCCAATTCTCCAGGTCCGAAGGAACATGCTTAGCGTTGACGTAGACGGGATCACTGTTACAGCTCTGATCGACACGGGAGCGAAAGTCTCCGTTATGAATTCCCGTCTCCGCCATCGCCTAAGGAAAGTGCTCATTCCTACCCCCTCAGCTCTTGTCGGTGTCGCTGATGGGGACACTTCTGGTGTGGTTGGAATGTGTACAGCTCGTGAATCAACCGCCGGCCGTCACACTTCTGTTCTCTTCACTGTCCTCGAACACTGCCCTCATGACCTAATCCTCGGCCTTGACTTTCTGTCTGAACATTCTGCCCTCATTGATTGCGGCACAAGTGTTGTTCAGCTCGACCTACCCTTTACGGAGGAGCTGCCGAATCCGGTTGTGTGCCGCCTATGTACTGTCAATTTCACCGCCTGAACCCCGAAGGCGTCACTAATGTTTCGTTCTTGTCCGTGCCCCCAGTCACCGACGGCCAGATTGCTTCACTTGATGTACCTCTCGCACGGAACGTTGCCCTTGCTCAACAGTGGTCATTATGTCTGATGGAGCGTGTGCTCCGTCAGGTGACCGACCTGACATATGAAGTTTCCCCTCTTGGTTCTCCGACATCACCAACCCGCCCTGCTACCGACGTTGTTCACGTAGTTCGCCTCAAGCCATACGATGCACCTGATCCGTCTTCGACTTAGCACCGTGACGGTGCTTTCTCCGCCGGGAGTTATGTAAAACGACGACTAAGTCCTGTGCTCGCCTGTGGAAGGTGGAGAACGACGAAGTGTGTGTGATTCATGCTGGGCGCCTCTGGCATGAAGTTGCTCGTCTGGTCAGCTACCCCTTTGTAAATATCTGTAAATACATCCGTGTATCTACGTTACATTATATATATATACATAGACCAGTTGCAGCGGCAACGATTGTGGCGATCTCTTTCTCCCTACCCCCCCTCTTCGGTCGCAGCATAGGCTATGCATCCAGGCACCTATGTCAGCGCAATTCGACAGGCCTGTCGAGCTCAGAGCTTCGCCTGGGATGGCACACCTGAGCATCATCCTTCCCTACTGCATCTGTCTCTTTCGTCTGTCTCTCACGTTTTGTTTTCCTACCCAGGTGTGGTCTGTGTCCAAACGCTTAAAAGCGGCAACACGATCCAAGAAGATTCCCTCTTGAGAAAGATCGGTCTCGGATCGAAACGTCGAGTGAAATGAAAAATAAAAAATGTTTCCTTTAATGAAGCGTATACTGCGTATATATATATATATATATATATTCAACATTTCCCTCGCCCTCACGACGCGGCGAACACCCTCTCTTTCTCTCGGGGAGCCCTCATATTTTCCCTCCTGGCCTCCTTCCTCTGGCGCTGTGGCGGAGAGGGCGAAGGTGAAAGAATGGCCCCTCCTACCTCCTCCCCTCTCATCTCAGCGCACAGTGTCGAGAGAGACGACGCCGCGTCGCCGGTGCGCGCGGATACCGCTACGACAGCGGGGAAGAACGTTGGGCGTTCCCAATAAACAACTTGGCCCGCTGGCTATGTTAGCCTCCGTGTGACGTTCTTCACGGGCACGGGTGTGGTCAGAGCTAGCAGTGTGGCTTCGGTTTTCAGAGTGGAGCTGGAGCCCCGTGAGAATGCCAACAATATATATATATATATATATATATATATATATATATATATATATATATATATATATATATATATATATATATATAAGCAGATCAATTAAGGGGAAATGAGGGTGCTCGTTATAATACATGAAGGAAAGAAGCCAACAGTCGGCGAGGCCAAGGAAAGCGTCGGGGATGGTACTTCGTCTTTTTTTGATGTTTACTTGGATAATCACAGAAGTTAGTAATGTAATCTGTTTAGGGGAAAGATAATTAAACACAAAGTAGAAGAAAAAACAACGTGCCGATGGTGGGAACCGAAGCCACGTTTCCTTCATATATATATATATATATATATATATATATATATATATATATATATATATAAATAAATGAGGACGACATTCTGAGGACGACATATATATAAATAAATGAGGACGATAAATGAGGACGAGATACCTTTTCAGGATGGCTTGCAAACAAGTAATTATGCCACAGCGGAGTCGCGTGACATTTTGTGACGTGAGTCAGGGTTCCGCCATCTGCAACAAATACAAATACTAAAATGATAACGCTAACGTTAACGCTCTGTGCTCTCCGAAATGTGCTCTAAAAAAAAAAGAATCTTGAAGGTGGCAGCAGCAAGCGCGGGCGGCAGTGGTGCTAGAGCAATATTGCCGCCAGTGTCGGCCGCGCTTGAGTTAAAGCTGGCGAAAATAATCAAGAACAATCTCGAACGCAGAACCAATTTCGCGCGGCTAAAGGCACTCCAGATAAGTGCGGTAGCATCTCTGCACTGAACGAAACTAATGAGGATGGTGTTTTTCAGCAAGAACGCTAAGAAATACGTTAACAAACGACACAGAAATTTTACATAGTGTGTTAAAAACAAGGCGTCGCCGAATATTCACTGTCACCAGAATCATAGTTTGTTTCAGAAAAACAGATGAAATTGCGTTCACTACGCCACGAAAAAATATCGGGGTCACTTGAGCTTTGATTTGAAAGTTATGATGTCCCATCTTTATTGATTTCCATCTGCGGCTTTCTTCGTGAATCCTCGTTCACGAACACGCACACTGCTACTCCCTAATCACTAACCCTCTATTTATGGAACTATTATTTCACAGATACCTTCCGGCACACAGCCGTAAGAATGCGTGTCCAATGGATAGCGTGGGGACCAAGGGAGCCGGGACAATTAACTTCTATCTCACTGTACCATCGCAAAGAGGCTGTTCAAGGGAATGGAAAGCTCTTTATGCCTAGGTCGTGCCCTGGGACCTCGTCACGTCACGTAACTCTATAACAAATCAATATACGGACGTGTCATTATTATCATCATCATAAGCCTGACATACCCACTCCAGGGCGAAGGCCTCTACCATATTTCTCAACTTCACCCGGTTCTGTACTAGCTGCATCCACTTGAACCCTGCGAACTTCTTAATCTCCATCCATTTCTTCTTCTTAATTTCCACCAGAATGTCGGTCACTTGAGTTATTTCTCTAACCCGCTCTGCACGCTTCCTATCTCATAATGTTACCCCTACCGTTTTTCGTTTCATAGCCCTCTGGGTTCTCCTCAACTTGAGTAGAACTCTCTTGGTTAGCCTGCACGTTTCACGTTTCAGCGCCATAGGTGAGTACAGGTAAGTTGTGGAGCTTATCAAGAGAGGTTGCGGCCAATTACTGCACCAGGGTGGCTAACTCCTGTTCTGGTGAGGGAGTGCGTTGCCGGAGGTGTTCACCGTCATCAGGTCGCACCCCAAACCTGTTTATGCAATTCCATCGACACGCGGATTTTTTTTTTTTTTTAATCCGGTGGAGAATTGTGCAGTACCGGGATTTGAACCCCGGTCATCTTGCATGCGAGGCGGATGTTCTAACGCTACGCCACCGCTGCTCTTCCGGACGTGTCACCTGCTACAAATCTTCGGCCAATCGCATTTTCCCTATTTTCTCTTACAGTGCCGACGTCGGAGGAGCAGGAGGAAAAAAAGAGGACGGAAGGCAGGGATGTTAACCAGAAAGAATGAATTCCGGTTGGCTGCCCTGCACTGGGGAAGGGGAATGGGGGATTAAAGGGGAAGGATAGAAGGGGAGAGGAGGTGCGAAAGTCAAAGTCGGTCTATCAGGCTAGTATCTCTTAAAAAGCGAAGAAGTGTCTAGTAGGCTTTGAGCGCAGATGACCTTTGTGACCATGGTCTCAAGATCTTCCCTTCCGTTAACGGGTGAGCGTCCAGGCAATCCAATGCAGTACGCAGCTATGTCGTTCAGTTGCAAAGTTTCTAGAAAACTGGGCCTCTAACCTTACTGCGGTAAATAATTCCCCTACAGGATGAGCCCATTACGCGAGCGTATAAGACAGCTAGTGTGTAGGTACAGACATACCTCTCTTGCTACGACGTAGACTTGATTAAGGAACCTTTAAACCGCGGAATAGGTGGCACGTCTCTTCTGGCCGCCATTTTCTTTCAGAACGCCTTTGACTTTTGAAACAGGATGCCAAGAGGCCACTTTTTTTCAGCAACGGGAGCTAAATTTTATATTAATCGGAGCGTGCGAAGGAGAAAAATCATGATTCGAAATAAAGACACAGTATAAGTTTTACTTCACGGAGTGTATTCTGCACAGCCTAATTCCTTCAGTTTATTCCCAGGGTCGTATTCTTTTGCTATTAATGCTGTTATTGTTGTTTCGCCGTGAAGAAATGATACCCAGCTACAGGAAGGCATTGAACAAGCTGGCCTCGCTGATGAAATACAAAGTCAGCTGAACGGCGATCTCTTTCTTTTCATGCATGAACAGGTTCTACGCCAGCACGTCTATATCCATAGTATTCTTCCAAATATACTGCTTCGATGTGCGGCTCGAGGAGAGGTATTATTCTTCCCTCCTATAAAGAGGGGCTCACGAATCAATAGCGTGGAGATTGTTAGACATTGCAGAGCCATTCAAAGCTTTTTATTTATTTTTTGGTTTGGTTTGGTTTGGTTTGTGGGGTTTAACGTCCCAAAGCGACTCAGGCTTTTTTTTTTCTTTTTCATGAAATATGTATTTTTACATATTCATAGCCCAACAGATGCGACTGAGTGCATAAGCGACAGACGGCAATATAAACCTGCCGTCGAAGAATTGCTCAGCATGCTTAATTTCACATTGATCGTCTTCCCATTTCACGTTGCAATCATTTGGCCTCTTTTCGCTACGGTATACGTACTGAGTATAAAGATAGTATTAGTGAGAAACGGAGTGTTCAGTACACGAGTATGCTATCGATCGGAGAGGTTACTGGACTACAAAAATAAGATTGCAGCCTTTTAGCAGCCCAACTCAAAAAAAAAAAAAAAAAAAAAAAAAAACGCGTGCACGGATAGTTTGGCTTACTATTTATTTTTTTATTTTATTTATTTATTACAACCTCAAAGGCACCATTGAAGGGGTATTTCATGAGGGAGTGGGTTTCAGGGCATTAATATTGCTTCAAGTGATGATTTGAACTGTGATGGGTCTGTATGGGGCACGACGTCGGCGGGCAAGTCATTCCAGTCTTTTGCTGTGCGAACGAAAAACGAAGATAGATGCGCAGATGTACGGGCTTCCGGAGGATGGGTTGGTTCGTGCGGCTGGAGGTGCGGTATGCCGGGATGATAACAGATTCGTGCGAAAGATGATAATAGAATTTATGAAATAGAGATCGTCTTGCGATGCTGCGCCGGTTAGCTAATATACAAATAATACAAAATATATACGTAATATACAAATACAATACAATACAGTATGCAATACAATATACAAATCCGTACTATACAAAAATAGGAAAATATTACTGCACAGTTCTACTTAAAAAAAAAAAAAAATCCGCTTTTAATAGTAGTAAGGTTGAAAGTTGGGCGAGTTGAATCTGGTTCATTTTGAAGGTAGCGCGGAAAACGAGGACCAAGGTAGCGCGAAAAACGAGGACACAACACGAGGAGCGCTCGTGTTGTGTCCTTCTACTCTTGGTCCTCGTTTTTCGCGCTACCTTCAAAATGAACCGCTTTTAATTCCGTTCGCTTTTCTTGTGATCGCATCTATACTTGACGTTCTTCAAACAATATGCGCGCCTAATATCTAATGGTGCCAATGGAAAGCCAGCGTTGTTTCGACGAACGTTTGTTAGAGAGCGCGGCCAATGACGTGTGAGGATTTCGTCTTAGTGTTGAGTCAGTGTCGGTCATAATTACGATGTGAAAGACTGTTGTCATATGTAGCTCATTTGTGCCTCACATTATATATGACAATATCCACAGATGTGATTAATATGCAGAATATTCAACCTACGTTCAACAGCATCGGACGGTGAAGCAGATGACGATAGGAAGCAAGCTGCTGAAAGTGGGATGAGAATACACTTGTTTAGGGCAGGTTGTAATAATTAATTCGTGCCACGTTAGTTGAATGATAACAGAATAAGGTGGGAGGTGCATTTGACGAGTACTTTACGTTCATGAAGGCCCAATGTCCCCCAAAACTAGAGTGTGTGGAGCTGTATCTTACTGGTACTCACCTATGGGGTGGAGAGATGGAAATTAACGAAGTGAATTGAACTTAAAATCAGGAAAACGCAGCAAGCTATCAGAAAGGCTTTCAAGACGTTTCTTCGCTCTTCTTTTCGGCTTGGTCTTGCAAAATGTTGAACGTTAAAGAGAAAAAGGACGATGCACTCGAAGTGACAGACGCAACTAAATTTTATGTAACACTAGGAACAAAAAGTAGAGACGGTTGTATACAAAATATAGAGGCAACTTCACAACCTGTAACAAAGACTGGTTCAAAACATAACACTCATCTATGAACTGGCGCGATAAACAACACTCAAGCTCCCGACTTTCCAAGGCCGGGGCCAGCCTGCTTTCCTGATCGAAGCCCGACTAAGAACAAACTATGGCGGCGCGACGCGCACTTAGGTAACTATGTCCGAAATTTCCAGAAAGGAGAGGGGCAATGACCCGCCGCGATGGGTGAGGGGTTAAGACGCTTGGCTACTGAGCCGGAGTTCCCACGCTCAAACCAGACCGGGACGGCCGCACTTCGATGGAGGTGAAACGCATAGACGTCTTTGTTCTGGGCGATGTCAGTGCACATTAAAGATCCTCAGATGGTCGGAACTATCCCAGAGTTCTCCACTATGTCACCTAGTTCCCTTTCTCTTTTCATTCACGCTTTCCCCCTTTTCTTGCAGCTTGGCTTCAGCTGTCCGTCGAGAAGTGTGACAAATACTGCACCTTTCATTCTCTATAAACCAATCTACTGAGATAGAGTGCTGACTTCGGAGTACGCGCGACGCAGTGCTTCTCTCTCCCGGTGCGCCAGAATGAACACGAACACGAATTTTCTGGAAGCAACAGTCCGCGCGCGCTCCCATTTCAAGGGCGCCATGAGAGAGTAGGGCCAGGTTCACGCTGAAGGACACGGGCGTAGGCGGCCGTGCCTTTTCACCCCTTCTGCATCTTCTGAGAAGAGGTGCTGCGTCACGGGCGAGAGCGTGAAGCCTCCCAAAATATCTATCGGCGCCGTTATTTTTTTTTTCCCCGCGGGATCAGCGAAACTATTGAGAAACTACACCATGCCCTTACATTGCGGATATGCGTACTGATAAGCGTTAAGGGATAAGGAGCGATCAGAGTGGATCAGAGATCAAACGCGAAATATCGACATTCTATTCATAGTAATGAAAAAAAAAAGGGCATTGACAGGACATATAATGCTAAGGCAAGATAGCCGAGGGTCAGCAAAGGGTGAAATACTGGATTCTGACAGCCGAATTGGGGACAGAAGAAGATTCTGTGAGCGGATTAGATTAGGAAGTTTGAGGGTATCAACTGGATGCAGCTCATAGAGGACCGGAATAATTGGAGGAACATGAGATAGGCAGTCGCAGTGCAAAGGGCAGGTGATGATGCTTGTTAGAAGTTCGTCGTCGATGCAAACACGCCGTTCAGAAAGTCGAAGAAGATGGGAGCGCAGGCATAGATGTGTTGAGCTACTTACACTGGAGAGACTAGGCGTGTGTTGACGAGCGAGAGCTGCTCCATGTGGATTTCTCTGTAGGAATCCCGGCAGCTTTCCACTAATAACCAATATATTAGCTCAAGGCAACTGCGTACTGTGAAGAAACACGAACATTGGATAACGTCCGTGGGGGAGTATGCAGGAATGTAGAAAAAAGAGCCGAGAAATTGATACATGCTTCTTAAGAAAAAGACACGCATTTATTTATTCGCATTGCGAACAAGCAGCTCGAGCACACTCAAAAGCCTGTGTGCATGAAAATCAGTCCGCACAGAAGATGTGACATCGGAGGCTCTGGTAAACAATGGACACCGCTTTACAATTATGAAACACACATACACGCAGCTTAGCAGATACGAACAGCAGCTGCACAAACATTAAAAACACCAATCCCAGCCTAAAGCGCCATCGTTTGTACAGTTTAAAATTCTGTGATGTCTGTATGAACACATGAAGGCGCTGAACTGTTTAACTAGTCGACAGCGGCACTTTAAGACTCCTACAAGATCACAAGCGAGCTCAGCTGAAGCGGTTGTTTCGTCTTAGTTTGAAAACGTAATCAATATGTTGTTTTTTTTTAATCACGTTTCGATTTGACTGCAACAAAACGTAGCCGCAATCATATTCTCCTTTTAGGGTTGTAAATAATTCTGAAGCTGATATTTCAAAATCAAGTTCGTCCGCTATTCGATAAAGATAAATGAGATAAACCATGACTTGTGAATGCGGTGAGGTGTTTGGTGGTGAGCATGTAGGACATTGACATGACGCCATGTCCTTTTGCACACACTATGGTATGCCCAAAGGCGTGAAGTAAATGCTTAGCATGGCAACTACATATATAAAAACTGCAAAGACTGACGGCTTTGGTTTTTTCGGATGTATTTGCCACCAACGACATTGCGCTCGTGAGTACTGCAACGCTTGCAGGATAAGCTAAAAATTGCGTTTGCGAAAGGCTTATATAGGCGTTTCCAAATTAGAACGCAATAAGAAAACACAACTTTCGGGTAAACCAATGAAAACAAAAACAAAATTGGCATTGGTACGAAGCTGAAAGGAAAGTTCTGTTATCTGGTGAGCCTTCGGCAGGCAGAAAATCTTCGTAGTTAGGGTAGCGATAATCGCGGTTTTGGCCATGGAGGAAAGCCACTCGAAAATATGATTTTTCAGCCATGTCAGTAAATGATACGCTAGTGAAACGGAGGACTGAGATCCGCTCTGCTCCTCCGAAGCACATGCCTCAAGGAGGTAAGTAGTCTTTAAAGCATCAGTTTGGAGTATGAAAAAGAAGCAATTACAAAAAATGTTTAAATACATGATCATTCAGCTGAGCCCACTCGACTTCTGATAACATCTTCGACAGTAAGCGCTATAGTTTGTAGCATGTAGTTCTGCGTAAAGCAGAAATATTGACTAAGGACAGAAGGTGCTTATTTCCAATGCGACAGCCCTAAGGCTACCGTAGAAAGGAAAGCCCGGACAGGTGGGAAATATTTGACGTCAGAAGTGTAGGAGCGGAATCAAAAAGTTGTTGGAACTTTGATGTAAATGGTGGTGACAGTATCGCAACACGACAGAGACGTCATTAGGACCCGCAACTATGTAAAAGAAATGAGTAGGGCAGAATAAAAATAAAAATGGCAGATGTGTATATCAAAACCAGGGCCCATGAATCCCAGGACAGAGTCGCTCTTTTATATCCAACTCCAAATGTTTTATTCAGGAATTTTTCACACACACACAGAAAAAAAAAAAAAAGGCTACGAAAGCACGTTCATGCGACATGGTTAAACGGGATCATTTATATCTCACTGTCGGGAAGCCTTCGAGATGATATGGTAGTTTGTGACTGTATTATAACAAATAGGTGCATCATAATATAAATTCACTTGTTCGGTTAGCAGTGATATTTGGCGAGTAGTGAAATGCATCTACATGAGTGGTGAGTCTAGGCGAAAACGGATCCATGAGCCTCTGGAGCCATGCAGTCATTAACGCTGTCATGTCATGCCCCTATTTCGTATATATGCTATATTGTTTTCTAATCTGATACCTAACGAGCAAAATCAATCCTGAACTACATATATAGACTTGGGCAAGAGATTAACATACATTTAGATTGCTCCCCCGCTGTCTGCTGTTTACGCGAAGTATCGCGGCCCATCCGTATGTATAGATGACTCAAGTGCCCATAACCTACAGTAGCTAAGTTAAGCTCTTCATATTGAATGCTAATGGTTGAATAAATTGCGACATGAATACATGCCATAGCTAGTTTTTTTCCTCAGTGATTTTCCAAGATAAATGTTAAGTTGGCGTCGGATAGGCCAAGTTTACGGATCTCGAGATACCCGATTTAGGAATGACTCCAACCTTTTGGCGTCTTAACACATTGAAGGTTTCTTGCATGCCAATAAGCGATTTCTGCAACTTCGGGCGCTCATTCTTAAAGATGCATATATGCCGAATGTTTATCACTGTTGTTCCAATTTGCTTGAGATCTTTATTAAAGGCTCGATTTACTAATACGTAAGCATTGTATGGCCGTATAATCGGGTTTCACATGGGAGTGACTTTGTCGGAACTGGAGAGAGGAACTAGTTGTATATCGGAAAAAGAGTGGTACCATCGGATAGAGCGTCAAGGAGAGATGAGCAAGTGAAAAAATGGTTGACGTCGGTTAGTTACGTTAATAATTAAAGCGAATTAGGTGCGTACATGGCAGCCCAGATGACTGCCAGCCCACTTCCGGTTTCGGTTCTCAGCTTCCGGTCTCGTTTCTCAGTGGAACGCTGCTTGTCGTTCTTTGAACTCATCAAAGTCATTCACGGCGTTCTGAGATTAGTTTGGAGCAAAGGAAATGCGCAGTATATATGCCTCTCGCGGAATCCTGCTGACACATCTCTCGGACAACCCAGCAACGCTTCCGTTTATACATTTCTCCAGTGCAGATTCTGCAGTGATTTCGGAAAGTTTATTATTCCCCAGATAGCGCACTTTTGGGGGGGCGACACTAAGTACTTGATAATAGAAAAAAAAAAAAAAACACGCAGGTTGTGCAGGAAAGTGCATTAGCCAATCAGCTGTGTTGGTTTAGGTTACTACTTCTTTTCAATAATGAAACTGCTCAAGGCTACAAGGATGTTATTTAGCTTCCTCAACGCAAGAATTACATCATCGTGAAAGTAGACTCCGTGTAAAAAATGAGGCGTGTTTTATAATCGCTACCTACGTACATGAAGATGATTAAGTCTGTTTAGCGTCTATGCTACGCTATGAGAAAATCTATCTCGAGGAAGCCATCAGCACTGTACAAAGGAACAACTGAGCCACGACTGTTTCATTTGATAACTATATATCTGAATGTCACCCATCATAATGAAAAATGGGAACTTAAGTCAGGCGTCAACATACATGTCGACCAAATGCACTTTTTATTTGTCTGCGCTTTCCATCTAAGGTGTCGTGGCCTGTGTAATAAGCCAGATCATGAACGAAAGCAGGTGCAGGACTAGAAGTCTCTTGACAACCACATGCATGACGCAGATTGCATGCAAGACTACAGGTTATTGATACAATGTTGGAAAAAATGCGGGGTACGAGAATCTCCAGCACATTAGATATCGCTATCCTCCGGCGGGTAGTTCACGTGTTATTCCTCGTACACCTCTACTATGACTCACATACAGAAAGATATTTTTTTTTTAAAGAAATATATTGTTACGTGGTGGCAAGCCGATGAAGAAAGACAGCAGAACATGACCGATGGCGATGGTAGATGACGTTTAATGAATCTGTTAGCGGGCCTAGCGCGAGCGCTCCTGCCCGCGGCACTGCCCGTTTCCTATACTTTGCTTGTCCGAAACGTGACCAGGGGCCCCCGAGCGATCATCCCGATCATGGACGAGGAAGTTTAACAATGTTGATGATTACATGGCATGACGATGGGCATGTCTGGATGCTTGAAGAAGAAGAGGAAGAAGGAAAACCTAACGACGCCTTGAGAACTGGATAAGGCATACTAATTATTGTTGGTGGCGTTGCGCCATGGCGAGACAGATTCCGTCACAGTAGGGAATTGACTTGGCTAGGACCTTTCTGGTCTACCAGGTAAAAAAGAGAATCCTCAGTACCAATCCAATCCAATCCAATCCAATCCAAATCCAATAGAACAGCTTGCTGGCACGATTATGGCACAGGACACTCTCGGCCCACACGTTGCCACGACTCGATGGCCGAGGCCAAGGCACGCATCGTATAGCATAGGCAGGGGAGGATGTCTTCAAGTGTAGCGGTGTCTTGGGTCGTGGGATCGTTGGTCGTCCCATCAGGTCAGTGGGGTCACATATGGTAGTTCGGATTTCTCCTTGTGTCTTGTGGTCATGTGTGGCGTCCCGGGTAATTCTCTCCTTCGTCGTGCCTTGTGGTCGGGGCGGGGGGACGGTATGGAGGAACGACAAGGTCTTGCTGTGCCCGGCAGGCTGGGGAACAGCCATGCGATGCCTCCTAACCTTTCGCCGACGGTGCAAGAAGTCACAGGGCGCCGAAGCTCCGGACCAGGATGAGGGGGTGATGATGAAGTATCTCGAACCTTCAACCAAATGTTACGTGGCGGCAAGCCGTTGAAAAAACGACGACAGAACATAACCGATGGCGATGGTAGATGACGTTTAATCAATCTGTTAGCGGGCCTAGCGCGAGCGCTCCTGCCTGCGCCACTGCCCGCATCTTCGTTGCTTCTCCGTAACAATATTTTTAATGAGTACGCTAGCGTAGCTTTAAGTTTAAGCGACCTCAGACAAACAGCAGCGCGCTTTAAACAAGCTTGTTATGAAGAATTCGCTGTTCTCACATATTAGCAAATCTATCGCTGCATGGCGGTCACATTGCAATAGAAGGAACCTTCTCAGCAAGAATCCTTACTTACATCGTGCTGAAAGCCTTACGGCTATTGCGGCAGCTTACTGTATATTTTTTTCTCACTAGGCGTGGCACATTGACCTTACAAAAAAAGCAAGACGTAGCCCTGGGCGATAAACACGGCGCCCACTTTCTATATGAAAAAATCGAGAGGAATCGTTCCAGTTTGATCTTTTCCTTCATGACAAGTGCAAAACAAGCTAGGAAGGTGAACGCCCTGAACCGTAAGTTTAGAAGAGACAACATTTACAAGACCTTCATTGCTACACTTTCACCATACATCCGTGAGGAAGTGTTTTCTTTTTGTTAAAAAACAAGTACTTTTGACGCTACAAGTAGTTCGAGAAGTAGCCATAGCGGCGTAGACTGTGTCTAATCAATGGCTGTCACTTCATCACATTATCACAGCCGATCTGAAAAGGAATTAAGTGTGCGAGGTTGCTATAATAGCAGCAACGGGTGTCGCTGTATTTGAAAAAGTTTCCCCTTCGGCAAACACATTTTTAATTCCAAAATATCAGCTTGGATTAGTGTAGATGACAGATACTTCTGAGGAGTACATTAATGAGTGCTTTTCTGTTGCTAACAGCCTCCATGACAAAGATATTTAAGTTCAAGAATTACACCATCGTATACCACGGCTCACAAGTCGAGTAAACCTGTTGTAAAAAATGTTTTGAGCTAAATAACCTTCTCGGAGCTCAAAGCTGTTTTGCGTTTGCAAACAGGCGAAGTAGCCCCAGGGACGTTGCACTTGCCTTGTGCGATGCACTCTGATGTAGGCAAGGTGTCAGTCACGGCCAACAGTTATAGACATAGACAACCTAATACTACAGTAGCTGAACCAGGTGACACAGAAATGTTGCCTTCCTTCGAACGCTTACAAGAATATTCTATACCATAAAATCTTGGCATAATCACAGACCAATACCACTGTTTGTAGTACGAACCTGAACCGCAGGTAGTATTCGGTAGTGTTGAACTGCAATCCTCCTCTGCGCTTTTCCTACAATTTCTTACGCGCTGCGAGGATATATAACAGGCCCAAGTTATTCTGCTGGAGATAAAGAGACCCAGCGGACTAGTGAAGAACCAAGAGAGAAACGCTGCCAGAAATAACTTATTGACGAACTCAACAAGAAGCTTTGTACATAGATGTCTTCAGAACACTGGCACGGTCATTGACGCACATTGGTATCATGGCACGGCAGTCACAAGTGCTGTTGATGCTGAACTCCGTGGCGTGGCCCATGGATGAGGTGGGCAGCCTGAGGCGTTCCCTGGCTAATGTTTGAGTTGAGTGATTTGGACATGGCGTGAAACGACGAGCGGCTCTTAAAGCGAAACCTGTGGTTTCTGCAGAACAGCACGTCGGTCATGCACTGACGAAAGTTCTTGGAGAACAGAGCGTACAGGAACGGGTTCATGCCCGAGTTCATGTACAGTACGAGGTTCGTAACCACGGTCAAGATGGCGGCCGCCGTACTGGAGCCGTTGTACTCCTTCGACCAGTGTTGCCAGAGCTTCCGCGCGTGGAACGGGAGGTTGCACAGAGCGAAGCTGAACACGACGGCCACCAAGAGGCGAATGACTTTGCGTCGAGGTCTTAGCGCCGAAGCAGCCGCGTATTTAGCGTAGTGGAAGGTCTTCACGGGAGGTTTGCGCACTGCACCGCTGGCTTGCACGCCGATGCACCGGTTGCAGTTGGCCGCGCGGCCCGCGTGCTGACCCTCGGCAATACTCTGGTTTGGATTCGTGCATGCGATGGTCAAGGTCACTATCGACGTTGGCTCCCTGGTGTTACGCGATGCGGTGACGAATGTTTGAGCGTATTCGAGTTTGGAGGCGGGCGAAGGTGACTCCGAATCATCCGAGCATGAGCGGCACAGTGCCGTCGGGGTATCGGGATGTGTTTGCAGAGCTTGCGTTGATTTCTGGTGGCCCTGAGTTACGGAGGAGTTAAGATTGATCGGATGGTGTTGGGTTTGAGATTGGGCGATGTGGTTTTGTGGATGGGTCACGATGGCTTGACTATGCCATAGCTGGTAGCAGATGATGGTGTACAGCACGGTGATAATGATGAGAGGTACGAGGAAACAGACCACGAAATTGACCAGATCGTACGTCTTCGAGTCGTAGAGTGCTCTCTGTAGGACGCAGAGTGCTTCACGCTTGTCGTCCACCATGGCTTCGACGGTGCCGTACATAACAATCCTGGGGCTGCAGTAGGCGGCACTCACGAACCAGAGGGTGATGATGGTCACCCGCAGCCGCGTCATTGTAACCACCTGCGCAAGAACGAAGTGGTCGACTTAATCACAAATTAATCATCTAATGGGCTGATTATTACGAACGATGCCCGCATTTGCATGCTCCATTTGCTCCCCGCCCGCCGTTTTCAACAGCGCATGTTTCAGAATGAAACTTTTTATTTTTTTGGTTTCTCTTCAAAGGAACATTACGGATGTTACATACATTGCGTATTTCCGTTTCCTTGGTAAGGAGTCTGTAAAACTTCTAGACTTTGTTCAATACATGTTACTCACTCTTGGACAGATTTTTTGTTTCGGTAGCGTGCATACAGCGAGTCAATTGGTATTTCCCGCGAATGGAATACGACACATACCGCAACCCCTACATGTAAATAATGATGAGCAATTTTGCCTTGAAGTCATCTGCCTGTATACAGGATTTCGTCAAATTGTACTTAGATACAGGTTTTCTTTTAATACATATCTTAACCAACCCCATTAAGATGAAATCAGGTAAAAAGATGCTAGATGCTTGAGAAGGTAGCCAAATTTCCCACAATTTTAGAAATTGAAGATAATATTCACAAAAGAAGCAAAAGAAAAACAAAACAGGATTATAGTGCACAGCGAAAATATAAAAGCCACAGAGAAAAACTGAATTATCATAACAAGGAAAACGGAGAAAGTAGTTCGCAGAAAAAAAGATGACGGTTTGTGTGATGACTAAGGAACTTCATATTCGATAGCAGCAGTCGGTGGGGGAGGGCTCCTTTAAGCACAAAGTGTGCTCAGTCTTTCCTCTGAGTTCTCGAAAGAATTGCTGTATTAAATCTATACAGAACAGAATACCTTGGCAGTGCCACTCATTACATATGCGACGACAAGAATGACTGTAATTCCATTCCGCGATATTTTTTTATCTTTTTAAGCTAGTTTTTAGGGACAGGAATTGAACACTGCCTGCCTCCTTTCTCTGTAGACATGTAAATTAGCAAGGACCGGTATACAGGCAGAGGCAAATATGTCGTCGGTTTGAATGCCTGTTGCAAACTAGCCTCCAGCTCGACAAACAGAAGGATGCTAAAATGGAAGCAAAATGGTATGACGTCACACTGAGCATTGCACAAAGAACTGTTGCGTCACAATTTTCATACCAACTCCTGACTGTATTGTTTCCACAACTTGTGCGATGTTTTTTGCGGGATGTCTCAGTTTTGGAGTATGGCAACGGCTTTTTGAAAGAACGAAACCGTTATTGCCACGTAATACTAGGACAGCCTTGTGACGGTTAGGTTTTTTGCTGTAGACAAAAGGCTTCTCGACAGTCATTTCTTTAAACTGAACCGGCTTACCTGTTTATTCCACATGGGGTGGACGATAGCTAGGTAGCGCTCGGCGCAGATGACGGTCAAGATGAGGATGGACGCCGTGTAGCTGAGTCCATGCACGAAGAAGTACATGCGGCACAGGAAATCCCCCAGCACCCATTGTGGGGTGAGGTAGAAGAAAAGGTTCTGGTACACGCAGAACATAGCCACGCATAGGTCAGCCACCGCCAGGTTGGTCAGGAAGAAGTTGGTGGTGGTGCGCATGCGTTGGTTCATGATGACGACGCAGATCACCAGCAGGTTGCCTGCGACCGGAGATGCCGCAGAATTTCGCTAATGCTCTTTAATTAAACGAATAAACAAAAACTTGCAACATGCCTTTTTTATAGTTCACACAGAACTTGACACAATCGACAATGAAGGCATACTGACTTCTGAAGATCGTCTGGTAAGTTTGTACATATTGCCACGTGTAGCGCCCCGCGGCCGCCGTGCTTGGTGCCGACGACGACGAAGCGGTTGTTGGCTCGATAGGCGCGCTGGTGCTGGACACTGTCATCAGAGCTAGAAGCAAACCTGAGTCTCGGGTCTTACCTTCACGGCTCCCTGTGGCTCGAGTCGTGAAAATATAACTTAGATCATGTCCACGCCAATTCGAGGCAACAGGGAGAATATTTAGGTCATTCTAATCTCCTTTGTAACACTGTACTGGCCACTCAGAAGCAGCGCAGAATGTAACTACATGTGCTTGAAGGAAAGAAGCCAACAGTCGGCGAGGCCAAGGGAAGCATTGGGGATTGTACTTAATGTTTTTCTTTAATTATTACTTGGATAATCACAGAAATTAGTAATGTAAACTGTTTAGGGGAAAGATAATTAAACGCAAAGTAGAAGAAAAAACAACGTGCCGATGGTGGGAACCGAGCTTGAGCTTTATAAGGCCCGATGGTGCTGGACACTGTCATTGGAGCTAGAAGCAAACCTGACTCTCGGGTCTTACCTTCACGGTACCGTGTACCTTCACAGACAGGCCGCCCGTACCACGACTATCCCTTCCACCCCTTCGTCCTGTCTCATTCTTCAGACCCCACGTACCCCTAAGCCATTTCACGGTGAGCAGTTCGAAGACGCTGAGGACTGGCTAGCTCACTACGAAAGGGTCGCGACATTTAACGGCTGGGACGACGCTGAAAAAATGCGAAATGTCTACTTCAGCCTTCAAGACGTTGCTCGGACGTGGTTCGAGAACCGCGACGCCCCATTCTCTACGTGGGCGGCCTTCCGAAGCCAGCTCTTCGGTACGCACGCCCACAGTGATCGCCAAAAGAACGCCGAGCGTGCCCTGACCTCTCGAGTTCAGCGTCCGAACGAAGGGGTCGCAATGTACGATGAAGACGTCATGCGCCCTGCCATCGTGCCGACAAGCCCATGAGTGAAGAGAAGAAGGTGCGGCACCTGATGCAAGGCGTCAAAGATCAGCTTTTTTTCTGGCCTCGTGCGGAACCCGCATACCACCGTCGCGACGTTTCTGGCTGATGCTGTGATCATACAGAAACTGCTAAAGCAGCGATGCAGTCAGTATGCTCGGCCACTGAATTTCCTCTCCGCACCACCGCCGACTGATCGCAACGACTACAATCCCGGGGCGGACCTGAGCTCCCTTCGCGACCTCATTCGCACCTTAGTTCGCGAGGAGCTGCAGCAACTTCACGGGACATTTGCCCCAGGTCCGGCTTCTCTCGCCAGCGTCATCCGTGAGGAGGTCCAGAACGCACTTACGCCACCGACAAGTACAGTAGTTCAACCGCCGCACCCGGGCCTCACCCAGCCGATGACGTATGCTGATGTCACACGCCGCACAGCCCTGCTTCCTACTCCTTCGCCTTACAATCCACCCTAGGTACACGCTGCGGAACCGCTGCCCCTCTGGGAATATCGGCACTAGGTGCCCCGAAAGACTGATATCTGGCGTGCTCCAGATAACAGCCCGCTAGGCTACCATAGTGGCGAGGCTGGTCACCTCTACCGGCAGTGCCCTTATCACCAGATGGGCCTGAGAGGATTTGCTCCCGATAGCCCTCGTCCACGACCTGGTCAGCGGCCTCAGGACATCACCCAGTACGTCACCCGCCAGCGTAGTCCGCCACATTCTCCTCGTCGTGAGTCGTGATCGCCTTCGCCACGCCGCTCATCGCCCTCTGGGCGACGTTATAACGGTGCACACCGTGGTTCCTCGAGCCCTCCTCGGGAACACTAGCTCCGGCGACCTTTGGGGGCGAGGCCGCCGCACACCGATTCGCCGCAAAGCTTCCACTGCCGCACCGCTCGATTCGCCTCGACGTCGAACGCTGAATTCTCGTCCAGGTTTCGCCGCACAGATCAGATGGCTCCGACGTCGTCCGCATCGCCAACCAGTTATCACTGCCGTGTCGACTGAATCGCCCCGACACAGACCACACAACTGCCGCCCAGCTTCCGCCGCCGCACCGCTCGCTTCACTCCGAACCGACGTCGACAGGTCCTGGTCGGGGCCGGGTCTCCCTGGATATCACTGTTATCGTCGACACGAAGGAGATCATCGCTGTTATCGTCGGCACGAAGAAGATCAGTGCTTTAGTCGATACGGGAGCCGAATATTCTATCCTTAGCGGGCGGCTTACAAGGACGCTGATAAAAGTGATGACGCCATGGAACGGACCTGTATACGTACGGCAGGCGGATATGTGGTTGCACCACTGAGTATGTGTACGGCTCGGGTTACGGTGCGAGGCTACACATTTGTCGCAACGTTTCTTGATCTACGCGAATGCTCTCACGATGTTACTTGGCATCGCCTTCCTTCGTGAGCATGGCGTCACTATAGATCTACCGAATCGCTTGGTGACGTTTTCCTCTCAACTAGCCACCGAAAAGCATGAGTACCATGGGTCCCACTCCACGCTGCGAGTCGCCGATGATAGCCTCACAGTGCCACCACGCGCCAGCATCCTCGCCAGAGTTACCTGCGACGAGCCACATCACCGCCTCCGGGTTGTTGAGCCTAATGTGTCCCTCTCACTCACCGTGGGAGTTTCTGTGGCAAGAGGTCTGTTTATTTCGTGGCAGAGAGACGGAGGGGCTCATCACCAATTTCTCCAATGAACATCGACATCTGTTCCCTGGCACTGCGATCGTTTACGTTGACCATCTGCAAGAAGTTGCCGAATGTTTTGCTTCCGAGGAAGCTACGCCTAGCACCGAACCTGATGATGCCGTACACGCCATCGGCATCAATTCTAGCCTTTCCTCCTTTGAAAAGAGGCAACGCCAGGATCTATTGCTAGAGGCTCGTGCGTGCTTCACGTCTTCGTCGAAAGTCCAGCAAACGTCGGTCATTAAACACCGAATTATCACGCATGAAGGCACTCGACCTATCCATCAGCAGCCCTATCGTGTGTTTCCTCGGGAAAAAGAAGCTATCCAAGAGCTAGTCAAAGAGATGCTTGCCGATGGCGGCATTTAACCGTCAAGTAGCCCATGATCGTCCCCGGTCATCCTCATAAAAAAAAAAGACGGAACACTGAGTTTCCGCGTTGTCTACCGGAAGCTTAAGAGTATGACAAAGAAGGACGTCTATCCGCTGCCACGGATCGACGACTCTCTCGACCGACTTCGCCGTGCCAAGTACTTCGCCTCGATTGACCTCAGGAGTGGTTATTGGCAAATCGAAGTTGATTAGAGGGACCGTGAAAAAGCTGCCTTCGTGACACCAGATGGGCTCTATGAATTCCGCGTCCCCCCATTCGGGCTCTGCTGTGCTCCTGCCACCTTCCAGCGGGTGATGGACACTGTGCTCACAGATCTTAAGTGGCAGACATGCCTTGTTTATCTCGATGATGTGATAATCTTTACGCTGCCGTTCACGGAACACCTGTGCCGCCTGAGAACTGTTCTCGAAGCTGTTCGGTCCGCCAACCTTTCTCTCAAGCCTCAAAAGTGTCACTTCGGGTTCACCGAATTGAAGTTTCTTGGGCACATCGTGAGTGCTGATGGCATCCGAGCTGACCCTGAGAAACTTGCTGCCGTTGCTGCCTTTCCCCTCCTCACCCATAAAAAAGCAGTCCGACGGTTTTTAGGGCTGTGCTCCGAATATCGCCGCTTCATTAAAACTTTGCACAGATGGCCACTCTTCTGACACTACTGACTCGAGATGACACATCGTTTTGCTGGGGCGCTGAGCAGCAGATGGCTTTCGACGAGTTACGACGCCGGCTCCAGTCACTCCCGATCCTGGCACATTTCGACGACGACGCCGACACGGAGCTATACATGGATGCGAGCAACGTCAGCACCAAGACGGGGTCGTCAAAGTAATTGCCTACGCCAGCCATGCACTTTCACTTGGCAAGTACAACTATTCTACCACCGAAAAAGAATGTTTGGCAGTAGTATGGGCCGCTGCCAAGTTCCGCCGGTACCTTTATGGCCGACCGTTTCGAGTGATCACTAACCATCACTCGTTGCGTTGGCTGAAAAACTTAAAGGACCGTTGCAGCCGCTTAGCACGTTGGGCATTGCGCTTGCAGGAGTTCGATTTCGACGTTATAAGTCCGGCCGAAAGCACACCGATACTGATAGCTTGTCCCGCGCTCCCGTCGACCCTCCTCCGTCTGACACAACCGACGACGATAGCTTCCTCGAAGCAGTCAGTACGTCCGACCCTGTTTCCAGACAGTGCGCCGACGCCGAGCGGCGACTGATTATCGACCACCTCGAAGGTGGGCACCCTACAATGTCTCGGTACCTTGCTCGGAGGCTGTCATCGTTCTGCCTCCACAACAGGGTGCTTTATAAGAAGAATTCTACATCGAGTGCAAAATTATACTTGCTAGTCATACCGGAAATCCTCCTGGCCTGCCACGACGAACCAATTTTCGGTAACCTTGGCTTTACACGCACCCTAAACCGAGTCCGGCAGTACTATTACTGGCCACATCTTACTCCGAGCGTTAAACGTTACTTCCAGACTTGTCGACAATGCCAGCGGCGAAAAAACCCGCGCTAAAGCCACCCGGCATGTTGCAATCTATTGAACCACCCCTCACCCCATTCGAGCAAGTGGGCATGTACCTTTTAGGCCCATTTCCTTTAACCTGAATGGAAATAAGTGGATCGTGGTCGCCACAGACTATCTGACACGCTACGCTGAAACAAACGCCGTTGCCCGAGGTACTGCCGGAGAAGTTGCTCACTTCTTTATGAATGAAGTTGTGCTTAGACACGGCGCACGGTCGACCATAATTACTGACCGAGGCAAGGCATTTACAGCTCGGCTACGGCGGGACATCTTAACTCTCAGCCATACCGATCGTCGCACGACAACAGCCCACAAACAAATGGCCCAACGGAACGACTCAACAAAATGTTGGCGGACATGATTTCAATGTACGTTGAGGCTGAACATAAAATGTGGGACGAGATCCTGCCGTATGCAACCTTCGCCTACAATACGGCGCTGCAGGAATCCACGCAGTTTACACCATTCCGTCTCGTATATGGCAAGGAAGTCCGCACGATGTTAGAAGCGATGCTCCCGTGCGGGGATGAAGCGGTCGATCCCGATTCCGCCCCTTTCGCGGAACAGGCCGAGCAAGCCCGCCAGCTGGCCCGCTTGCACATCAAGGAGCAGCATGCCACCGACGCTCGATACTATAACCCTCGGCACAGGGACGTCCACTTCAAACCAGGGGACCAAGTGTGGGTGTGGACCCCCGTGCGCCACAAAGGCTTGTGTGAAAAACTGCTACACCGTTATTCCGGGCCCTATAATGTCCTGCGCCGCTTAAACAGTGTTAACTACGAAGTTGTTCCAGATCGAAGTGTGACCGTCAGTGTTCGGCGTCAGCGACCTGAAATTGTGCACGTGGTGCTCTTAAAGCCGTACTTTTCACGTGACTGAGCGCTGTGTCAACGTCGCGCTTTGTAACCTTGACGCTGCAAGTGAGACCTTGACTTATTGTACAGTTCACCTCACCCCTAATTTTTTTTCTCTTTTCACCTTGACATCGGGACGATATTTCTCTTTCGCGGGGGAGAATAATGCCACGTGCTTAGCGCCGCGCGGCCGCCGTGCTTGGTGCCGACGACGACAAAGCGGTTGTTGGCTCGATAGGCGCGCTGGTGCTGGACACTGTCATCAGAGCTAGAAGCAAACCTGAGTCTCGGGTCTTACCTTCGCGGCTCCCTGTGGCTCGAGTCGTGAAAATATAACTTAGATCATGTCCACGCCACTTCGAGGCAACAGGGAGAATATTTAGGTCATTCTAATCTCCTTTGTAACACTGTACTGGCCACTCAGAAGCAGCGCAGAATGTAACTACATGTGCTTGAAGGAAAGAAGCCAACAGTCGGCGAGGCCAAGGGAAGCATTGGGGATTGTACTTAATGTTTTTCTTTAATTATTACTTGGATAATCACAGAAATTAGTAATGTAAACTGTTTAGGGGCAAGATAATTAAACGCAAAGTAGAAGAAAAAACAACGTGCCGACGGTGGGAACCGAGCTTGAGCTTGATAAAAATTGGCAGCGCCAACACAGTACACATATTTTTTGTACTAATCTTTTACAGTGAAGAATAAAAAACTACTCGTGCTTGAAGATGTGATTTGGCTGAAAACATAAACGAATATGAATGATTAAAGCAATCTATCGGGTTGATATGTTCTTGTGTTAACCAATACACAACGGATAGTATTATATTTACAAGACACTTACCAGTTAGCTTGCGTTTGTCTCAGTTGAGAGAACCACTGTGATTGAAGCCCTGTCTATATTATTCCCCTTTTGCACAAGGTCCACTCGCCCAACTGTGCTGCCCAGGATCCCATAAATGACACAGCTACAGGTGCCACACGGTGGCTGAGCAGAAGTTGGGAACAATGGGTTCATTGTCAGCGGTCACGAGGCTACCATGTGTTTGTGTAGTGGTGACGTAGAGGTCTTTTATGTAGCGTATAACTTGATGCAGTTAAGGCGAATATTGGAGAAAACCAAACTGACGTTGAATACAGCTCAGAGCCCTGAAAATTTGCATGCAAAGTGATGAGTTCATTGAATTTGTGCGCTTTGTAAAGAGTTATATTAATGAAGCCAGTAGCGGGGCACGAATCTTCACCTCCCATATAGAGCTATTTGCCATGCCTGTATCATTTACTGAGGCTAAAATCTAACTAATATTGAGATGTTAACATTGTATACAAGAGCGCGTCTCGTGTAGAAGCACTACCTGTTGCAATATCAGAATCCTCAAAGAGCTTCATGCTAGTAAATCGAGAACAGAAGCCAATATGTTTTAGAGCGACAGCGAGAGTAAGGAAGTTCAGCTCGAAAGTTTGGTTGAATTTCTCACTGCAATGACGCTTCAGTTTGAATAAATAGCGCTTTTGCGCACAAATACAAATAGTCGCTCTGTTATATAGCACATTAAGCTTATTTCCCCTCCAGTCAGTGTCATCTTCCCTAAACTAGCACTTTCGCTACCAATTGCCGTCGTAATGAGCTTCCCCAGATTGCGAAGTCTTTCTCAAAGAGCGTCGATTTTTTAATACCCTTCATAAGGAGTAAGGGTTGTAATCTGCCATAGGAAGATGTATTATGGACAATAGCTCCAGCCATAAGAAGGCACGAGTTTGTTGGGCAGAATATGTGCACACCCTTTAGTGAGGAAACCAAAAGCAAAAATGAAGTTTCAGGCGATAGCTTGACACCTAGATTAAGGGACCAAATATAGATCAGATTTCAATGCTTAGGTGTGAGAAAAGTAAGAACATAACTACAAAGCAATTTAAATCAGAACGATATTTATTTTTCCGACTCAAAGTATACCAGTGGTATGTTTTTGTTTCCTATGAGAGGCACTACCAACAACAATAATAATAAAAAGCACATTTTGTTTTTCAGATATCCGGGAAGCCAGTGTGTTCTAGCCTAGCCGCGATTAAAGAAAATGTTATAAAAGGTTCAAAGACACCACAGCGGAAGCACGCAATACACGGAAAAAATGATATACCTATTTAGGAAATAGTGGCCTCAATCACGAAATTTGCGCATGCAAGACCGGAAAAAAAGGCATTGAATAATTACGTGCGAGGAATTATGCTATAGAATTTTACGCCGGTACTCCGCGTTCACTAAAAAAAAAAAAGTGTAGTTGATGATCAAAGTTATAGACTGGCGAATCGATAGCAGCCCGCCGAAAAGTATTTGCGAAGGCTGTAGAAATAGATTTCCACTAAATTCTATTCTGTAACCAGCTTTTCATAACATGACTTATCGCGCTAATTTCTAGCCTTAGAGAATACTAAGACAATCTTATTGTGTTTAAAAAAATGAATGTGTGTCTGCTGGCACACTCTGTTCTTTCAGCCCATATATTCACAAAGCCTGGACGCTTTGCATATACTGGTTCGATCACTGCAATTTCTTGCTATGGATTAGCGCTTCATTTGCCGCTATTTGGCACCCTATTATTATGTTTCGTGGCTTATAATACAATCAGTCTAAGGCCTATTGTGGCTGTGCATTTGATACCAAATTGTTTTGCGGACCTTTATTGAAATACGCCTGTTTTGAAACTACTTTGAGCTACACTGTCGTCAAAAGTGCATAAGTATCGTTGGTGTACCGGTTACTTGTTTGTTTGACACTGAAGTAAAATGTTCGCGCTGCAAAGATTTAGATAAAAAAAAAAGGAAGCAATGAAAGGCGTTTTCTGGCTTCTTCTTTTTTGTAGTAAACCAATGCAGCGTCTGAACTTTATTGCAAGATAGTGAACTTTCCTCACAGGTTTCTGATTGAATCATCCGGGGGGATGATGATGGATATTGCGGGCAGTTCCTATTTGAAGTTTTGCAACTAGATTTGTCAAACATGAGTGTTTGACCCTTGGGTCTCTGTTTTCGAGGTTCTGCACAACGCTCCGGTGAAGTTCGTAAGGTAATCACTTTATCCGAAAACGCTGTTATCAACTTTCTACTACTGTCGAACATGATGTATTCTTTCTGAAAAGGTTTAGAACGAGAAAGAGAGAGTCTTCTTTCAGACAAAACCATAATACAAGCTTCACTGAATGGTTTAGGCATACTACTCTGGCAATTGATGGAAAAGTGGACAGCAAAGTTGTTTACGACAGGGAAGAATAAAACGAAGCGAAGCCCTGATAGGTACAAACTTAAGCTCTTGATCAGCGCAACCTAGACGTCCGAGACAATTTTGGAATCTTGTTTGTCAGAAAAGAACAATTTCTGGCAGGGACAATGCACACACACTGAAATATTTGTAGTCTTCAGAAAAAAATAAAGAAAGCCAAATATGTTGCCTTCTTCCGGAGTTGTAATCTTGAGCTCTCCACGTCGTTCTTTCTGCCGCCCGCGTTTCCTTTGTACACTTTTCCGGCTGTGCATTTGTAGCCTACATATATCGCGGCTGAGCATAGGGCCCAGCGTAAAACGCATCGCAGGAAAAGTGTAGCCCATTCTAGGACAGATTTCCCCCAGAAGACGTCTTCCAGAAGGGCGTCAGTTCTCCAGCCGATGCGGCGCGTTCAGAGAGAGTGGCGTTGACACAGGACTATTGCCGTAGCGTTTAGTTCGTACAGGCACAACAACCGACCTAAGCACGGACTGCTTAGCGGCGCTAAGCGCTCTTTTATTACAAACGAGTCCTGTCTGTTCTTATGAATGAATGAGTAATTTAGCCTCAAGCAGAGCCGCACATAAACACAACCTGTTCTCTTCCTCCCCTCGGCACACGCGCTGTACAGGCGACGCAGGCAGCAGCAAATGTGGAGAGAGAGAAAAATAACATTTATTGGCACCCGTCAAAAGGTTGGCGAGGATCCGAGGCGCAGCTCTGTCCCAGCCATGTCCTCCCCCTCAGTCGTCGACTTGGATCTCTTGAATCTGAGCAGCGGCATTGAGAAAGGATCAACAGAACCCAACGGTCGCTGGAGTGTGGCGAATGGGGAAGACTTTCACTATTATTATCACCTTTTTGGAACCTGAAGTTCCATGATTTATCAGGATTGAAGGCATGCTTATGCCATTTCGGTTGCTCAAAAGGATATGAAGTTTGCTTGAGATGTGGGGAACTGGGTCATCACTCCGATGTGTGCGACCGTGAAAAACCGAAGTGCCGTGGCGGTGGAGTGGTATCGCCGCCCGAAAATCACCAATGCACTCCCAAATGTCGCGTATGTGGAAAGGGCCATCTAACGGGAGACAAACGCTGCAAAGAACTCTTCAGTGCCATAGACGTTATCAAGAAGAGACAATGGGAAGCAAAATTAGCCGCCGAGGAGGCAGCCAAAAAGAAGCTAGCCGCCGAGGAGGAGGCCAAGAAGCAGCAACAGGTCCGTTTTAGTCGTCGCGATGGTGTAGTGAGTCCCATAACCGCTCCCAGAGCCATACAAGAACCCGTTCCCTTTTGTTCCTGCGACTGCAGCCGCCGCCGTCCAATGTGGAAAACATTTTCAGAGTGACATGGAGAGCTAATTGCATAAAGACACATTCTCCACGCGCTCTTTCTGGCACTGCCCCCATCTCCGCTCAAGCTCGTATTTTAATTTCTCTACTCTCTGCTTCATGTCTAAATAAATAAGTTGGCCCTGCTGAATCGTCCCCAATGTGTCTCTTTTATTTGCCCCTCGTATCAGTATAGGGGCTAACTTCGCCATAGCATGCAACACCATGTAGCTCTGCATTAAGGTCTATTGGGCCATCCAGTTTGACAAGGCAGGGTATATAGAAGTATTTCATGCTTAAATGTAACTTGGACAAGCCTTCTTTTAAAAATGACGCGAACTTTTATGCGGTGCTCCCAATACACAGCAACACACACACCACGGCTTGAAAACAAACTCCTTCGTGCTTGCCAAAAATGGATGCAAACTAAACCCCCTGCGTTTCAAGAATAGTCAGGTTTACATAAAAGCATAGATTTGATTCAAAACGTTTCAACGTCCCTACGGAATATTTACTTTACTCATTGGCTACAATATGCCACCATGGCCATGAACAAAATGCACTTGCGAAGAATCAGTCTATTGTTGATGATTACGGCGTTTTAGTCACTTTTTTTGTTTCGTGCTTTTGTCATTGTAAGGACACGCGCTCAAGCAGCTCCCAAGATCATTCTGTATGCATAACTATGGTTATTCTCACTGAGCGGCTGTCACGTATCAGAATATCAAACTGCGCTTTTAGTATCTCAAACAGACTGGTTTCATTCTTTTGAGGCAAAATATTATTTCGAGTTCTTGCACAAAAGGTTGCGAAAGTCATATTGGTGAAGTCGAATGAGTATGCCTCACAGGAGTATGCTCTGGTGCTAAATTATCTGTTTCCAGCAAACCAAAAGGACTACACGAGAAAAGGGCAACTACTGCTTACACAATAGCCAGGCGAGATATTTTCCTTTCAGGTTTTTTAATGAGCCGTCCCCTCTCTGAAACGATATTGGAAAGCAGAGGCACTGAAAAGTGAGCAGGGAAATCCGAATAAAAAATTGGCAGATAATTAGAATATTCCTTAAAGTAAAATGTGAGCGCGGCACATCAGGCGTTTTCTTTCGGCGATATGTTGGGGTAAAGGGTTTATGAGGGGCGTGTAGATATACGCAGATGTACACTAGTCTTCGGGCTTCCAACATACAATCATCCTACTACTGCCATTTCGTTTCCCACTGTAAAATGCTGCATGTGAGGCTTGCCATCTCTGAAGTGGCAGGGGATGTTCAGCCTGATTCTGCAATACAAGGATTATGCATGAACTGAAGCGCAGTCGTCGCAGCAGTGTTAGGAGTCGCTGGATGTTGCGCTATTCCTCTATACGTAGCAACATCTTTCTGGTATTGTTCTCCACCTGTTAGCAGCTTCACCTACAATGGCAGCAACTCACCTGGTTATTAAGATTTATGCAGCTCACGAGACGCAAAAGCTGAGGACGAATGTTGTTCGCAAAATTGCCCACAAAAGTGGCTCCATTCACGTGAATAAAAGAGTAACGGTAAGTGAATTATGTGCACGCCAGGACTTCAACTATTTCTTTCCCTATACCACAGCCAAGCGCGCTAACCACTGCTCTACGCGGACTTCCTGAGAACAAGTCCATAATTCCCCATGCCTACCGTAAGCACGCCGCCGGAGGGTTTTCAGGGAAAGGAAAACAGCGATGCTGGGAAGGAGGAGCAAAATTTCACTGGTGGCGTGGTAGGTTCAAGGAAGCCGTTAACTTGGCTTTCGCACTGACATTCTTAGAAATTCCTCAGCATCTTGGCCAGTTTTTCCCGCCACAGCCACCTTCTGAATTAAAACTGCTTCCTTCTCGACGTAGCCTCAAGCACGTCCGCCGTTTCCTTTCATCCTGGGGACATCAAGCACCTATAATAAAGTATTGGTGTTTCAAGTCCCCTTTCACACATATGCTAGCTGTGGCGCTTGCCCTCCTGCTACAGGCTACGGATGGCAGACAAAGTAAAAAAAAAAAGCGAGGTTACGCCGACAACACCGACTACTAAGTCTGGGAAGCGCAATCGAAGAACGGGCGCACAATTGCTGCGCTTAAAGGAAATTCTAGTTTACTGCTAATTTATTGCGCTTGAAAGTAACAAACAGCTGGATCTGAAAACGCATACGCCGAAATATCGTCATCTTATATCCAATGAAGCACCAGGAAAACTGGACGCTCACCGAAAAAGCAGCAGCAGAAGACCAGAGTGTAGGCGACGACGAGTATGACCTTAACGTCGACGCGATCAAATATCCACCCATCCACGGGCTCCTCAATCTGGGACGGGCAGCAAGTGAGGTTGGGCTGTCCGCCGGAAATCGCTGAGCAGTTCCACAGCAGCTCCCTGGTGGACGGCGTGGAGTCTGGCCTCTCCAGGAGCTCTCGGCAACCAGCGTCCATTGAAGGTGCGTCTGCAAAGACCAATACCCTCTGTATTCTAACCAGCTCCAGATTAGAAAGTTTCGAAGAGTGTCTTAAAAGGGCTTAGAGTGTCGTCACTAGTTTAGTAAATTAAAACAGCGCAATAACCATCACCGACACTAGCAACGACGAGATATATTTACCTGTTTTCAGGTGGACAGCCTTAGGATAGATTGTATTAAGCAGGTATTCAGTAACTTTGTAGTCATAGACACGCGTTTTGATAAGTGATGAAAGTGAGCGACGGTATGTTCAAGTGAATGTGTGGAACCTCCTCGCTTTGTGGAGCACATAGTTCCCGAGGAGTCAGGAGTGGTCTCAGTCTTATCTTGGAGTGTTTTAAATGACACTGCTGAAAGACTTGACACTAAAATCACATGTCATCTGTTTGCGAATAATCGCCCAATTTATCGAAAACAAAGGTTTTAAGACGGGCAGATCACGTCTTGCTGACTGCGAGGTGAAACACTATGCATTAATTTGTTCGAGATGGGAAATGAGCACAAATTATGCTAAAACCGCGTTTACAAGCATTACAGGAAACACAGCAAATACCCTATGATTTGATCGCACGTCAGACAGAGAGCCTTTAGGACAAGTCAGCCAATTGGAATATTTAGGTTTATCCAGATGAGGGGGGGGGGGGGGTCAGGATTTGACTTCAAAAGTTTATGTGAATCACATTTACGGATAAGCTGAGCGAAAACATTGGCAACTGAAGCGTAAGCTGGGACTTTAGTTCGAGAATATCAGATTAACTGCCTATGTAACTCTTATGCGCCGCAAGGTAGAGTACGGGAGCATTGCGTATGATCTGTTAAAAAAAAAAAACAATAACAACGATAATATAGAGGTACACAGATGCGCAAATAAATTTTATATTTTCAAGATGCAGATCAATAGAATTTATTTGGCAGTTTAACGTCCCAAAGCGACTCAGGCTATGAGAGACGCCGTAGTGAAGGACTCCGGAAATCTTGACCACCTGGGTTTATTTAGCGTGCACTAAAATCGCACAGCAAACGGGCGCCTTGCTTTTCGCCTGCACCGAAAGGGGGCCGCCGAGGCCGGGATTCGATCCCGCACCCTTGGCAACAGTAGTCGAGCGTCGTAACCACTGCGCCACCCCGGCGGGGTTCCATTTCGGCCACGAAAATTGATGTTGAATTAAACTTGTCCCAGTTTTTAAAGCGAAGTGTAACAGACAGGTTACAATTTCTGGATTTGAACAAAAGCCAATTTATCTTCTACGCACAACGGTGTCTTCAAGAATGATCAACCCGTCCTGTAGAACGTAATCTCGCCGGACAGTCCCGTCCTGTTCCGGTAAGAAAAATACACGTAAGTCTTCAATTTTTTTCCTAAGGAGGATCGAATATTGGAACTTTGCACCCATTGCATAACAGAAAAAAATCTCTGGCACAATTTGAATAATACCTCTTAAAGCACTTAGATATCAGTAACACTTGTTGATATTGTTAAGATTTTTTTACAGAGTGATTCTGCACCTTAGCCTGGTGCGCTAACCAACAGATGGTGAACTTCCTCTTCTTCAACCTCTATTTTGGAGAGACTCTTTTTCGCACTTCCTTGTCCTCTTCTGTGCGCATGCCTGACATTTCTCCCTCCGCAGACGAAGACACTGGGCTGTCGTTCAGAGTCCCGAGAGTGGCAGCGCTTCATTCTTGCGACATGAACTACTTGTGTTTTTCGAGAGGGGCGACCTTGTGAACATTGGCGAGACACGACGTAATTCAACTCATTGATGCGTTTGAGCACAATAAATGGGCCTGTGTAGTGCGACAACAGCTTCTGGGACAAACCACGCTTGGAGAGGTGTCCAGAGCCACACTAAGTCGCCGGGAAGGTATGAGACATTCTGATGCCAACGGATCGTAACGCTGCTTATAGCGGTCCTGTGAGGCCAGAGTGCGTAATCGGGCGTCCCGACGAGCCTCTTCAGCGCGGCAGAGGGTGCCTGAAACAGAAAGCTCGGTGTCGAGAGAGAACGGCAAAATGGTGTCGAGAGAACGTCGAGGCGGACGTGCGTAGAGGAGGAAAATTGGACTTTAAAATGTTTTTCCCAGCACCTCCACCACACTGTTAAGGTTTATTTACAGAGTGATTCTGCACTTTAGCCTGGTGTGCAAACCAACAGGTGTGAGCTTCCTCTTCTTAAACCTCTATTCTGGAGAGCCTCCTTTTCGCCCTTCCTTGTCCTCTTCTGTGCGCATGCCTGACAATATATTTATAGAAACGTTCAATGGTGAGGCGTCTGCGACTTGTCTTTTTTGTGTTTTATTTCTGCAATCTGGCGGGTTATATCAACCCCTTGTAACATGTTTTATAAGGTTTTATTTAACTGAGTTGCCCAGGAAGGGGACCGAAAACAATTAGGGTAGTTTGAAGTAAATTGAGTTCATATATTACTCTAAGTTTGTCTGCACCGTGTACATACATATGCTGCCTTGTTTGCACTGTGTTCTTGGTGAAAACCGAAATGTAGTTAGCGCTAAAGTGCTAATCGGTATGTCGGTCCGCAAAGGCTACCAGTGCGAATAATTTTTATTAAACCAGAATTTGCTACTGCCCGATCCCCACTCTCTTACGTATTTAACATCTTTTGTTTTTGTTTTCAAAACGCGCGCTCCAATACCGCGATTGCTTGACAGTCTATCAATAAGGAATGTTTTCCCACGGATTCGCTACCACCCTCATCTGTGTAATAAATTTCGAGCACGTCCCATACAATCTGATCTTTCTTCTTTAAAATAACAGACGTTCGTCGAAGCAACGCGGCTCATTCGTGATGGCAGGACGGCACAACTAAGTTCTAACCACCTACATTGCAAAGTTATGTAGTACACTCAGGCATTCCTTCAAGTACCAACCACTAGCTGGGAAGCATCACCCTCGAACGAAAGGAGAATCCGCTAGACAAGAACATACGGAAAGTGAAAAGCTAACTAGAGTTGGAAGTAGAAATTTAAGCATAAGTGGTTCAGACATCCTAGTTTTCTTTTCACTTGCAAATAAAATACATTACATCCTCCCACACATGCTCACATCTATGTTCAACGTCGTATAAGCGAATAAAGATTAAAAAAAAAGAACATAGTAAGAATCCCGACTTTCACGGGAAACGATTGAAAAGAATCACCACATGCAAACATTGGCAATAAACCGCGCACTGCAACTTTTGAGCTTCTAATGTTCTCTGTCCACGTTTATGCCTTGGCTTGCACTTGTTTAGGTCTCAAACGCCTGGGAAGTGATCCTGTGATTTTGAATTCATCCTCCCATATATAATCATGGTTCTTAAAAACTTTGGGTGGTCGATAATACGTATACTGTGCTTCAATGATCGGACGGATGCAGGTGGTTAACGAGGGAGCGAAGAGACCAAATCAAGCATGAGACTAATAGCAGTAGAATCTACTAAACAGTAATGTTAACATGTCAGAAAAAACGCACCAAATATCCGTCGAATATAGGTGTGTCACGATGTGAGTGCTGGCTTATAGGGAAACACTAACGCATAACGCTGGCTGCTGTGAAAAGATACTCCAAAACTTGTGCTTCTGCCTAGAAACAGGGCGCGAGCATAGATATCTCAACCGCCGCCTACTTTAGAAGTATCGGTAATTCACCGGATATCCAAATGAGGGCGTAGGTTGTGCCTACCTCTTTGCGGATACAATGGTATCGACCACTTCTGATGATATATGGCAGCAACAGAACAGAAAAAATAACGGGCCTGATCTTCCGTCTTAGTATCTCAATATGAGCTATCCAGCGACGATGAATATGCAAAGAAGGAAAATGGCTGCGCGGGGCCTAAACATTCCGCCTGGCATTAAACACCTAGCTCAATAATATGTAAATTAGTAGAAAGTAACAAAAGCTAGTCGTCAACAATTTAGAGCAGGGGGGCTCAGCGCACTTCTCATATTTATAAGGCATGGCTCCGCTTGTTTGTTCATGTTCAATTCCACCGCTTACGTCTTTATTCCTTTCTTTGTTGTGCTAGACGCACCGACACTTATCTGGAATGATAGCAGCCACGTGCGACCCCTTCCACAATGCTCGAAATTAATCACTGTGCGTTAGACAGGCTTATCTGGATGTTTCCTCGGCATCAAATTGAGCGCTGCTGAGTGCACTGGGAATTCGCCAGTTCGATGGCCGATGAGAACGTTTGCTGCTATCGCTGCCGCCAAGTCGTTGATTCCTTTTGCAGGCGGAAGTCAGTCAAACATTGATGGCAGCTAAACTCTGTTAAGCCCGGATATGCATAGCGAAAGCTACGAAACAGGTTTTTCACAAATTCCGTTTCGAACGCTGTCGTAGCGCCCCGCCGGGGTGGTGCAGTGGTAAGACGCCCGACTACTGTGCCGGAGTTCCCGGGTTCGAACCCGACCTCGGCGGCTGCGTTTCGATGGAGGCGAAACGAAGTGGCGTCGTGTGCTGTGCGATGTCAGCGCACGTTAAAGATCCCCAGGTGGTCGAAATTACTCCGTAGCCCTCCACTACGGCTCCTCTTTTTCTATTTCCACTTTCATTCCCACCTCCCTCCCTTCCCTTACGGCGCGGTTCGGGTGTCCACAGAGCAAGTGTGACAGTTACTGCGCCTTTCCCTTCCTGTGAACCAATTTAACTGTCGTAGCTGATGCGTTGGCTGCAAACCGTATGGGGTGATCGGCGATTCGGCGGCGCGTCTTCTTGGCGTCTTCCGAATCTTCTTGCTCCCTTTGACAGGCTCCTCATTATTTTCCACCCTCTTCTATTTTCCCTCCTTCTTCTTCCCTTCTTCTATTGCTCGGAGCAACTAGTTGACATGGTTACGGCTTAAGTGCAGAAGTGACTGGCGAGGTTTGCCCGAATTGCGCCACTGACTATCCTAGTGTGGCTTTTGCTGTAAAAAAAATAGCAGTGGTTAAACGCAGTTAAGTAAGTTTGACGAGCGATAGCTGATTTATAGGTTTTCATAATACCGCATGTTCAGCTGACATCATCGCTCGCCCATCAATTGGTCTCCGGCGTTATTGAAGATAAAACATCTTACGTGGTCAAAGGTCTAGGTCAATTGGTCCATTATTTATGCAGCCATGCACCGGCTTAACATATGCCATCGATATGCCATATGCCAATATATAACAATCGAAGTTTCAGTTTGACCGTGGCTAAGCTACAAGGTCACCCGGATAGACCCAAGCGGACCCCAAGTTTGTGCCTAGTGATGTAAGACTAACACTCTACAAATATCTCTCAGCAGTACTTACGAACGGGCTAGTTGGCTATACGACTCCGACGACCTCTGGCGCTGCATGGTTATACACAAACACAATACACACACAAGATAGTTAAACCAAGTCGTTCACACAGATGATGCGCATATCTGTGTGAACGTCTTGGTTTAATTATCTTGTGTATGTATTGTGTTTCTGTATAACCATGCCGCGCCAAAGGTCGTCCGGACTCTAAAAATATGTTGGTCAATTTTATTTGATAAATGCGACCATTGCGTATTTGAGGTGCTCCATGAAGAAGCACGCTTTGCAGCCTTTAGTGCGTACTTCTGCAAGTCAGGATGGGAGAACATCATAAGCCTTTTTTACTTGTGGTTTGAATCCAGTGTTGTGCACTGAGGTCAGTTTCCTGTCGGTCGTTATAAGCCGGGCTTTACTTTCTCGGAGTTCTACTATAAGTATCTGGGAATTTATTTTGCGGCTGACAGTCGACGCTTTCGTGGCGCGGCGCTGCGCTTTTATATTGGCTGTATTCAGCAACTATCATAGGTTGTTCTATATACTTTGGTCAAGTATATCTGTCAGGCACTTCTGCTGGTTATATATGGTCCAACGGCAGAACATTTGGAACATATTACATAACTAATTTTGAGGCAATTGCCACATCATTCAAATACACAGAACCCGCTTTTAAAGAAAAAATGCACTCAGTGAACGCTTTGTCTACGAAGAAGGCTCATCGACTTGCCGGAAATAAAATTGAAAAATGTACGCACAAAGAAAAACGCACATGAAGCTGCCAAAGGTGTTCCACTCTTGCGGCTTCTCTCTGAGGTACAATCTCCCCAGGGATTAAACCGCGAAATGTGGCAGACGGCTGATTGTGCCACCTTAGCTCCGTACGTCCAAGCAAATATAAAAGCACGCCGGTGTGTGGGACGGTGCGACAGAAAAAGGCTTCCCAGATGATTGCTCTGTTGCAGTCGTCTTTTCTGCGTGATCCTGCACAGATCCCATGTGGTAAGACTCAATAGGATAAAAGTGTGAGTGCGGCTCGGTGATGGACGCCCACCCGACGTCAGCTCTTTGTTTCCATTTTTTTTTTGTTTTGCATGCAGAGGAGTATCGAATTGCGAAAGAGGAGTGAACAGTGGCGAAATTCATGTGCCTCGTCAGGTGATTTCCCAACACGAAGGCTTAGTGTCATTTATGACCCTAGAGATGGGCTACGGAATGAATGCTTGTAGCCTGCTACGGCATAATCACTTTTATTTCATTCACAGCCCATTTTCTTACATTAGATCTTTAATTTTATTGTATCAGTGCAGCTTACATTTAATCCCGTATTTGAATTGGTCATACATTTTAATGCGTGTACACGTTTAAAACCCCTGAATATTGTATCCGACTAGCAACTTCTTTGTACTACTGTCTTGTTCTCTGCTACGAAAAGCGATATTAAAATCCAAGCTCCACAACGGTATTAATTGCACCTCTTTGTCTACTTGACTTCAAGAAATTGAGAAGAAAAAGTATGTTGACTGTGCTTTGCTAATTTTTGGGTTATAGCTCTGTACTTTGAGTTGTTTTTAGTGGTAAATTCAGAGAATCGATCTCATTATGTTTAAATGTGACAGCCGCCATATGGGCCCTATCAAGCCGTTCAGTTGCTATGCTAACAAGATCAGGTGTGTGCATTGGTAAAGAAAGAAGAGTAAAATCAATTGTCTCGCTGACTTGGACCTCCTTCGGGGGGCAACGCCCCGCAGAACCGAGGTTAGTAGGCGGGCCATGCCTTAGCGCAGCCGGCCACCTAAAGGTGGCTTTGTCCGCGTAGTACGCAAGGAACCGCGGCTTGCTAACCGCGGAAGAAGCGGGGGGTTCGAGACCCTTGGTCCTGGGCGGTAGTGCTGGCCGAGGGAAAGCCCAGCCCGCTGCCAAGGCCCCGGTGGCGCTGCTCGCGAAGTACTAAGGGAACCGCGGCTCGCTGACTCAGGGCCAAAAAGGGGAGTGGCGACCCCTCAGTGCCGTACCTCTGTAGGTGCGTGCACGAGTATCTTTGCGGACACTATCAGACGGTGAGCCTGGATTTGCCAACCAGAAACTAGCCGTCAACATACTATGTTGGAGAGAAAACGGTGAATGGAGGGTTGTCTTAACAGGTGACTCTGGGCACCTCTCTTAGTACCTTGGAGTAGGGCTGAAGGAATCTTAGTACGGCGAAATGCGCCCCTCCAGTAGCCCTAGTACAGTCGGGGCGAGGGAACCTGACTTGGGGGACGGGGAACCCCAATGTGGCCAAGCAGCCTGTCTCATGTGGCGGAGACCCGGCGAACGTGATGTGGATGTGAATGCGCTTGAAGGCCGAGGGCCGTGCATTGGCTAAAGCGAGTGCTCGCCCTCAACTGAGGCCAAGAAATTGGAGCTCGAATCGAATCAGGATCATTAGAGAAATTCCCCAAGCTGCCCCGTTCCCTCCTATAGCCCCATAACCCTTTCCCTATATCCCATTTCCCTTTCCCTTGTCCCATCCCATCCCTCTATGTCCCAGGGGAGATCACGGGGGATCTCCCCGGGCCCGCTCCCGGCTGTGGGCCGCTGTGTAGAGTTTCCCGCATTTTTTTGGAACCTTCGGGTTCTTTCGCCTACGGGTGCAAAAACACAGACCAAGCTTGTCCTTCGGGACCAAATCTTTTATATTCGATTGGATTGAGCCTGTTATACCTAGTGTGGTACGGGCAGAGGCATATTATTTTATTCTCTTTTTGGTTGCCTCAACATATTATATATGTCTTAAAATACAGCACAAGACAACTAGTAAGCTTTTAACACTGTTTTGAACAGAATGCAAAATATTATAGTGCGTATCTCAAACAACTATTAAGGTTTCTGGTGACCACTCGTGTTTAGAAGGTTTACACAAACTTGCCTTTCTTTCTCATCGTACACGCTTTTGGAACATGGCACCACTTTATTTCCAATAAATAAAAAGCTGGTCAAATTTAAGGCACCAAAAAGAGGTTCTAAGAAAATTTGGACCTGGAGCCTTCAAAGAAAATTATAAATAGGATCTCTTCCACATGGCCAAGAACTTCACCAATATATAAACATTGTGTCACAAAAAGTTTTCATTTTCTTGAGCGAGGAAAGCAGGAGAAAGGGTCGTTAATGCATGCTTTAGGCAATACTTTTTTCAAGAACCCGAACACAATTGCGTACTTAATCATTCAGGGACCACCCCGTAAATAATGTGCATCTTGGTTAATCTGAAGCAAGAAGGAAAGTGTAAACCCTGGCTCCCTTAAAGGACTGTGAAGAAGAAAAAAAAAAAAACACTATCACTGCCAAACGCGGTGAACATTTCTTGAAAACTGGTTTCGTAAAGGTTGTTAACGGCGCCAAAGAGACGCTTGAACTTGCGTGTCACGTAGGTTACCGTTACGCTATCAACCATGGCTAAGAGGATATGCGCGAAGGCGTACTTAAAAAAGAATCGCAAAAGGAATCAATTTGACCGACGCTGGACTTTCTAGAGAACGCTTACTTTAAGGCTGCTGCGTTAAAATGCATACACAGGGTTGTCCGTGCTTCGGTGAAGAAGAGAGCAGGAGATAGTTCTCATTGAATCGCCATTGTATTCGACATGGCCACAAAATGAACCAAAGTGGTTCAGGAAGTGAAGAACCTGTAGGGAGAGCTTTTGAATCATTTGGGGAACTCCGCTTAAACAAGTGATAATTACGCATTTTTTTTGTGTGCCTATGAGTTGTTACGCCATCTAGAAGCAGTGAACAGAAGATTTCTGCTATTGCAGTTACTGCCTTCTGAAAATCATTTTTTCTTTCTTCTTTTTCACCTTAATTACCTCTGTTGTTATGTCTAAGAATTGTGGCTACTGAAACTCTATACTGATTTTATTTTGCCCGGTTGTTGTGCATTTATCAATAATCTGGAAGCTTGAAAGTCAGACACAATTTCCTTTAATCGCCGCAGGCGACGCCAGCATTCTTAAACTCCCAGATTTGGACCAATCAGAACCACCGTTTTTGATACATGGCCCCTACGGGAAGTTTCGAAACTGGTAATAATAAAGAGCTCTGCCTGAAGGTGGTGCTTAGCAAACTCTGTAACTTCGCTTCGACGTGTGGGCTGGTCTGACGCAGTGCTGCTCCGAAGAGGTCCGACACGTGTTCACTTTAAATATGGACGACCCTGTACGCGTATGAAGATCCACAGGGGCAGTCGTAGACGAAAGACATTGACACTCTCGAATCATACCTTTAAAAGCGGAGCTTAACTGCCCCGTATTTTTTTTTTTTTTGTGGCACATGTTGTAGGTTACCTGCGCGCATCTGAAAGCGGTAACCTTTGTAACGCCGTCTCTATACAAAGGCTACAAATTTCAACATGACGTGGTTGTCACGCTTTTTGCACGTCTCAAACTATCATATTACTAATAGTAATTAGTTCATAAGAAAGGAAAAGCCCAGTATAAGTTTTTCTATGGACACCCACCTGAACCTTGCTGTAAGATAAGGGAGGAAGGTGGGAGTGAAAGTGGAAAGAGAAAAAGTGGTGCCTTATCAGAGGGTTTTGGAGTCATTTCGACAGCCTGGAGTTCTTTAACGTGTGCTGATGTCGCACAGCACACGGATGCCTTTCCGATTAGCATCGATTGAAACACAAACACGGGCGGTTGGAATTCAACCCCAGAACACCGGTATAGTAGCCGGGCATTTAAACCACTGCACCATCACGGCGAGGCACATCATAAACATCAGTAGTGACAACATTAATTAATATTACATACCGCGGGCTACAAGCTTCTCGACAATTGAAGAACGTATCCGTAATAGATAAATATTAGGATGAGGCCCAAGCTACCGCTTCAAAGCTGACGCGATAAAGCCGTCAACATCGTTTATTCAACCCGCGATTACTTTTATAATTTTGTTTAAGTAGGTTGGATTTAGGGAAAATAAAGGCGTGCTATGTCTCCCATCTCGATTTTATAGGGTGGGGATGAAACGTCTAATAAAGGCTGCGCTGCTTGGTAGGACACGGACAAACCAATTGGAAAAACGCTGAGGTTAAGCGCAATGTACCAACTGAAGTTTTATTCTTTAGAATAAAACTACCCGGCTAAATATGGGTTTTTTCTTTCTCGCTCTCCCTTTTCAGTGGACGCCTATACTTAGAATCACAATCGGAGGCATGGCGTCGCTTCGCATCCCCGTAGCGCCCAACCAGACTCCAACTTTGCTAACAGATGAATGCTAAACGGGAATCTAAATGATATGACGTCATCCTGAACGCCGCAAGGAGTTTGATACAAAATGACATGAGAATTTTTACGGCAAGTTTGGGACGATGCCAATTGTTCACCAACAATTCCTGTTTATAACGATGGCATTTCGGCACCACGAACCCAGGATGCTCGAAACTGGTTGAAAAATGATATATGTGTCAAGGTGTTGTATTTTTATATACACGATCCATTTGTTTTTTCTTTTGCCGACAATACATCGTACACCGAGTTTGACAATGGAGGAAGAGATCTCTAGACACCTTGCCGTGTACAGCTTCCTCCCTTGTACGCACTCGAAATCCGGAACATGTGCAGTGCAGCAGCGCTTTGCAGATAGGTCGGAAATGGTAGACTTACAAACGATATCTGGTGTACGAAAATCTAACTGCAATCAGTAAACGGTCAATATATTCATTTAAAAAATGAAAACATCTTTTTGCTGAAGCACTCACCTCATATTCGATAAGTTCAGGGTTCGAGCTCGTGCGCCATTCACCCGTTGGTTTTCTATTCGGCAGAAGTCTGGCTCGATGCTCAGCTTTTTTGAGGTGAAATGCTTGGAAAAGGGCCCTCTAACCAGCCTCGTCATTCCCTTGATCGAAAACCCATCCACGAGGGACAGAAAGACGCCCTGTGTGATAAGGGCCATTGCGTCACATTTCAACCGCTGGGGTGCTCTAGGGGTCTCAGCATCCTCCGTGAGAGGTGAGGTGTTCAAATCCCTGTACATTCGCCAAACGCTGACGCGATAGCTTCTTTGGTTGATAACCACTAACAGAGTAAGTGAGGCAAAATAATGAAAAGAGTTAATAAGCTTGCCATACATAAATGCCGATTAGTGCGTTTTACCTAACGGCGGATCTACATATGCTATTTTCTTCACTTCTTCATAATATTTCAGCTTAGGTTAGGGTAGTGCAAAAGACCAGGAAATAAAAGTTATCACGCTATTCTGGCTTGCATCTTCATCACCAACGCACAGAAGCAGATAGGAATAAAAGGTGAGCTGAAGTGCTATTGGCAAAATCATGCCGCGACTCTGTATACCTTAACTTGCAACTGACATAAAACAAGCTCTCTGGACTGAGTAACAAAACGCGTTTTGTTTTTCTCACGTTTCCTCTGCTAGCCTAAATATCAAGCGTATGTGCGCAAATAGGATGGTGCCAACCGGACGAAGGAGATTAGTGGCGGGACTTAGCGGATGGTCTTCTCGAGAGAAGCGGGCTCTTGAAGCCCGCGCTAAGGCTTTCTATGCAACGTGCTCCTTGACGCCTGCGCGCGGATAAGCTCATTATGACTTGGATGCCACGTGTGGAGCTCATTGCTTTTATGGCGTTATCACTTCACTACTAGTTACTGTCTTTTCTTTTTCATCTATTCTTCCTTTTTGATTGCTAGAAGACGAATAGACACTTTATTTCAGTCTTTTTCCCCATTTCTGGGACCTTTTTTATTCCTTACGAAGAACGATTTTATAGTTGGTCTGGAGAAGCAGGCAGTCGCTTTTTTCTTCGCAATAAAATATAAGTTCCTTGCTAGCAAAAAGCGTTATTAATAAGTTCTCTTGCACTTATTATTAAAAAAAGTTGCGGAACAACCTTGAGTTAAACGATTGTAGGAAGTACTTAGTGGCTGTCCCTGAAGGTGCTTCATTCTGATTGCATGCAAAAGAGCATAACTAATGTAGCAGCAGACGTGTCAGTGATGAAAAATGAATGCACCGGGGTCACTTACTCAAAAACTGAAGTTTACTTATTGAAACCACGTTTCACTCTTCAGTTTTTTGGAGATACAGCTTTACTTACTTCGAAAAAATAGTTTACTTATAAAATTTAATTGAGGGTCATTCCAACCACAAGCTTTATAGCGTATTGGCCACAGAAAAGAATAACGAAGGCTGCCGTCAAGTAAAAAAAAAATGTATTTCAGTTTTTATAACTTGACACAAGGAATTGAAGTCATTTTTCGGACAAATAAAAGTACCCCTTGCCTCCCTATTGGGCGATGAAACTGTTTAAAGTACGTCGGTCCCTACTAGAGCTTAAATGCCAGCTGCAGTAAACAGTCCGACAGTTTTGAATGTCGCTGCTACTGAGTCGTATTAAGTAAATTTTAATACTAGTGGTCCCTTTAATTGCTCGATTAGAATCAAATAGAGATGCTAATTAAGGTGAACCCGAAGCTGTATTTTTCTACATAGACGTGGAACTGTCGCCAAAAAAAAATACTAATACCGTGTCCTCTTTGTCTTCTTCCGCTTCGTTATAATTATTGCCACCAAACGGTTTTTTACCTAACCCAATCCTAATGTCTTAATACTTGATAAATTAAACATACAGCAGTCATCCCCGCAGCTTACATCGCTTCTGGAATGGCCTCTAGTGAAGAGTACATTCAAATATTACCTTTTAAATAAATAAAAAACAATTTCATTTATTCATTGGGTAATTGATCGAGTGAAATAGGACAAAGTAAACTGCTTTAATGTGCCAAAAATCTAAGCAAAGTACTCAAGGAAACCGCAGGAGTATTCAAAAATGCTCGATTCAATTCAAAATTATCTCCTTTTTTTTTTGAAGAAGAAGAAGAAGAAAGAAGAAAGTTTGTTTATTCATGAAAACAGGTATTACATAAATAGTACAGAAGGAGGTCCCAGAGCTCAAGGCTGTGTCGGGACCTTCTTAATGGGATACAAATGGCTGCTTTATCTTAACTGTTCCATTAACCACATTCGCTAGTACGGCATTTTGTGACTTTGTTGTCGCCTATCCGGCAGCAAAGGACGAATATATAGCTGAGACATTTCTATTCGAAGTTGAATATTTTTTTTTGCCGCTGTGATTCAAACAGGTTCCTCATCTACATAAATCGATCAAATAAAGCAAGCCGGGGAGTAAACGCAGACATCGTGATCGATGGCGCGTGGCGCGCTCTAATAGCCACCAAAATTGAAGCTCGCATTGCCCGTAGCCTCAGCTTCTTTTGCAGCAGCACTATAGATCCCGTTTCCGAGCTTGACAACAAGTTATCGCGGCGAACACCGGTCTGCATTACATCGGCCTCGGCCGCACAGAGCGTGCGGTGCTTTTTAAAGCTGAGGCGGCTTGACTAGCAGCATGTCAAGAATGTCCGAGCGCCGATGAGGCGACAGCGTTCGCAGCAAGCCAAGATACGAGATTTCTGCTATTGCAGTTACTGCCTTCTGAAAATCATTTTTTCTTTCTTCTTTTCCACCTAAATTACCTCTGTTGTTATGTCTAAGAATTGTGGCTACTGAAACTCTATACTGATTTTATTTTGCCCAGCTGTTGTGCATTTATCAATAATCTACAAGCTTGAGAGTCAGATACAATTTCCTTTAATCGCTGCGGGCGACGCCAGCATTCCTAAACTCCCAGATTTGGGCCAATCAGAACCACCGTTTTTAATACATGGCCCCTACGGGAACTTTCTAAACTGGTAAAACTGGTAAACGGGTAAAGCGCTCGTGTGTGTATCCCTCATTTTGTCCTTGTCTTCTTTGCGCTACGTTTCCTAAAATGCAAATGCACCAACTCGCCCAATTCAGCATTTTTACGAGTGCGGCCGCTGACATCACCGAGCCACTGTCATGGCTGGCGAATAAAGACTGCTGCGTATGGGATTTTTTAAATAGTAGAAAGGGGTAAACCATTCATTGTCACAGAGAAGAAAAAAGGGAGGAACACGGCCTGTTTTGCGGGATTTCTTCCTTGTCTTTTGTCGTAGTATTCCTTAATATGAATCAACCAAGTCGCCCATCGTTCAACGTTCCCTTGTGAATTCACATCTTAGGTGGCTCGCTCGAAATTGTCAGCGTCGCTGCTCCGCAAGGTGCCTGTGTAACTGAAAGACTATGTTACAGACTGATGCGCCAGATGTATCTGTGCGTTCGTACTGAGGCGACGACCAAACAGCGAACACTGAGAAATTAAAATATTCTGAAATACATTTCCAAAAGCCGATACTATTATAGAAGTGGGGGCATCAGTGACGCCACCTAACAGGCAACCAAAAGATTCAGTGAGCTTAAGGACAGTCGTGTAACAGCTAAGTAGAGCAGTTATGCTACAAAAGTAAACACTCGAGGACACTTTGGCGGCTAAAGTGATGAAAGGCGAAAACCTGAATGCTGCACTCTGCTACGCGACTGTTGCGCATGTAGCGATGAATGCTGCAACCAGTAAAGCGAGCAACTACTCTTTCACATTCGGCGAGTGGATTTATTCAGTGAATTCTGCTCGGCAGCGACGAGATCGGGTTCCTTGTATCTTCGCAGTTCTACATTTACTGTTGTGTGGTTGATTTTACCGGGTGCGCGGCATTAATTAGGCAATTACGCAAACGGCGCAACTCCTAATTAGCAATAATAATTATTAAGTAGTAATTAGTAGTAAGCAGTTAGTACTTAATCAGCAATCTGTAATCAGTAATGCTTAATCAGTCATTAATCAGTAATTAATCATTGGTTGCCATAAGGCCATATAAGGCACGCATTCGCGCATACTGTGGTGGTGCTCTGTGATTGGCCGAGACCTCCATGATGTCATCCCGTCTCGACCAATCAGAGCCGCCTCAAAAGCATAACACTATTGCTGACGACAACGATGAGAACATAAAGGCTTTCGCCTTAATAACCATACGTTCAAGGCAAGGCGCAATGGTTAAGGCAAACAGGAAGTACCGCGGTTGAAATCCTGCTTAGTGCAGAGCTTTCTTTGTCTTAATAAATATACTCTTTTTCAGCCTTCCTTGTCTCTCCAAGCAACCGAGTCAGCCTGTAGGGCACCTCCAACCGGTTGCGGGTGTTTATCTTGCGCAATAAAGACATGTACACTATCTGCATACCTTTCTCACCCTAGTCTGCAATAAGAAAACAATCACCGATGCATCTACTTGGTTCGAGAAGATCTTAAACTTTCCCTGGTGCTCCACGCTTTTAAACCAAGGGACGTCAAGAACGAACCATGCGGGCACGCAAAGTGCATAGATGTGATTGCGAAGAAGCGAAGCCGAAAAACAATGAAACTAGCCGTCTGTGGCGCCGCCAAGCGTAGGCTATTGTTGTTGTTGTTCTCCTCTAATTTGATGGCCATAGGCACTGCAGATGAAGTTATGTGATGTTAGAAAGATAGTGAGAGACCGGAAAGTGTGGCGTGACATGGTCCATAGGGTCACGAAGAGTCGGACAAGACTGAACGACTGAACTGAACTGAATTTGATGGCACATACCGTAGGCTATGTTTGCCTTCCAACATTTAGGCTTCCTTTTTGCCGACTTCTTTGGATGATAACTATGCGCATACTATTTCCCGCTAACAATAAACTCAATTAACAATTCATACTTGTAACCGCAATGTGCATTAGAGAGCCTCCGTGATCTTTGCGCATTGTGTGACTTGTACTTGAGAGACCGCGATGAGGCGGCGATACGTGTACTTATTTTATCTCGCTTTTCTACCTTATAAGAGGTTTGTTTTCTAAGAGGTTGTTTTGCCATTCATAGCGCGTACTCTATATACACAAGCCAAACGTTATTTTGCTCTTTAGTGTCCCTCTAATCTTCTTGGCGATAAGAGAAAAAGAACGACACGAATTGCGAAATGACGAAGGCGCGCAGACGGCACAAGTTGTATGGAGGGAATCGGACGGCAAGCATGTGCCGAAGCAGCAATAAGTCCTGAAGGGCATGTTCTGGAGTCAGAGGAGTTATAACTTTCATTTGGAGGCCCTCTTTTTCAGTGTTGCTATTAAGCCTTCATTAGAGATGCGACAGAAATCATGGCTTTCAGGTGTACCTGCCTGAGCTGCGAACCATCCACGGCTCCTCGATCGGTGGTGGCGCACATAACCACCGTTTTTTTCCCTGAACCGAACTTTATCAGTTCTAACAACTTTCATCGGGAGTTTCATGATCATTAAAGGTTTTGAAGGATCCTTCTGCTATAAACGCTTCGAATATTCTGGGGCCATGGAGCAGTGAAAGTACGCATTTTCGCCGGCAGATGTTAGCAGGAATGTTTGTAATTATTTTTTTATCCGGCGATAATATACGGTTGATAAAATTTTTGAACAACCATGACGAAGAAATCTGAACATACTCAAGTTAACAAAAAGGAAGCTAAAGTTGCATGCGAAACCTTTGAAGCGGATGCAAAGCAGAAAACCCAGCCGTCGAAGTTTTTCGGTGCGTGTCCATGATTACACACCGATTATTTTAGCAGAATTTATGGCAATTGGGCTAGCACTACTAAAAGTTCCCTGCAGTCAATCAAAAATAATTTTTCTATCAGACTCTCTATTTTGCTGTCACTGGAGTCAGCACAGGATGCTCTGTTGAGCCGCTCACTAAAGTATTTCATACTGGGGTGGGAGAAAGAAATACGCTTCATCTGGGTCACTGGTCACCGCGGTATTTTCCAGAACGAAGCAGCAGATTTCCTGGCTAAATCAGCGCTTGATGCATCTGTTTCATGTACCATCCCTAATATCACCATTTTTGGAACGTCCTGTTTCCAGCGTTATCAATACCTAGCCGCTTCATGCAATGATCCTTTGCTATCCACAGCCGAATACCAGCATCTCATATAGTCATGGAAAGTTCGTTCATGTATATCACGGCAGTGTGAGGTAACGATGACTCTCATGAGATGCAGGATTTCTCGCCTAAATCTTTATTTATGTAGATGCGCGGGATCAGCCTCACAAACCTTTGTGAGGCTTCTTCTTTTCTCCCTCGTTATAATGGCACATACCCACAGTGGGTGAGGCTTGCGGTGAGATTGAAAATATTAATCACTTCCTTCTCGCTTGCCGAAGGTTTTCACATCAGAGGAGGGTGCATTTAGAAACCCCAACTGCATGCTTGGGATTTACGTTGTCGGTCCCGCTTCTACTCTCCTTCGGTGCGAGTGCGAAAGGATTTGCGGTGCCTCAAATTTGTCAGTACTTACATAACTACATCAAAGCTACGGACAGACTCCCTTGCTAATTGTATTCCAAATTTACAAACTTCCAAATTTTTGCTTCGTATTTTTTCTTTCAATCAATTTTTTTAAATCATAAATCTTATGTTTTTTCTTAGTTGATAATTACTTTAATGCACTAATTCAGTTTGTGTAGGACATTTGGCAGTCTACACTGATCCCTGGCCAATCCCCTTTCGTGGGTATGTGCCATATATCAAGGCAGAAGAAGAGGAAGAAGCTAGCGCCGTATAATACCTGTGCCCGAATTGCTGCCTACTGAAAGCAGAGGAAGCTCCTCGACCCGGCGGCGCACCGCAACTCGCGTTTGTCATGGAGGAAGCGCCCGTTTTCCAGAACAAGACCCTCAGCGCCGACGCCGCGTTACGGCGTACCTTCGGCCGCCAAAGGATCTGGCTCGTCGTTGGGCTGATGGCCTCTGCCATGCTGCTAATGTGTACTTCGGTGGCGCTGCTGCAGCGACGTTTCGACCTGGCTGGCTACTTCCGGCCTACGCCCGCCGCCGCCGCTGCCGCTGCCGCCGAGAACATCGAGCGTCAGCCGGCCAACGGCTCCGAGCGGAGGAGAGAGGAACTGGAACGGGAGCTGCGCGACGTCGGTGTCAAGACCATGTCCCACACTCATCTGCGGACACGTCTTCCCAAGCAACTCAAGAGTAGACGTCGGGTGCGGGGAAAGGCCGGGAAGCCACGGTGGAACTCCACAACAAAGTCAGCAGCCGCTGCACATCGAGAAAGACCTGGAGGATATGCGCGACGACGCTTTCGAGAGACTACTCCCATTAACATCAGCCACGAACTCGAGATTCTGCAGGGCTCGTTCGCCGCGAGACCATTGGAAATCGATGTTCCTGAGACAACGGAAGGACCAGATTCTAATCATGATCGGCACGGGTGGACGGTGAGCACGGATACCACGCTTATGTCACGAGTAGATCAGGAGACTTCAAGTCAAAAGGGGCCTGTTAAGATCTCAGTAGAGAGTCATCTTAGTAGCAGTAGTACACCTCAGCCTACTAAGGCCGCGGTCAAGACTACAGCTATAAAAAAGTACCCAAGGCCCACGTTAATGGCTACTGGTAGTGTCGTTGTTTATTTTCCACCTTCGACTTCAGAACGGCGGATGAAAGAAGAAAAAACTCGAAGCGTTAGTGTACCGCCAGCTTCGGTTTCGTTAGCCAATAACACGGTTCAGAAGCATATCCGCATGTTGAAGAAGAGACGACGGCTAAGGATACGCGTGACAGTTCCCGCCTCAAGGGCGCATTCATCATTCAGAAATCAAAGGGTTCCATCGCACGAAAATGTGAGCATAATGCTGACCACTAACAACGCCTCCGGTAACAAAGCGAAGCCAAAGAAAGGCGTTTACGAAGCTCCACATGTTCTCAAGAATTTCAAATCCAACTTCTCCTCGAGAATGAGCCTTCTAAGCTCAAGCAGTGAACATTTCACTACTAATGGCGCCAAAACAACCATTGATTCCGTCGGAGAAGTTTCTCTGGCTCACATTCTAGGAAAACACTCTACATTATCGCAGGGTAACGAAACTATACATATCACTCTGACTAACGAAAATATGTCAGAAAACATCACTGCAGTATTTGAAACCCAGACGTCTGCTGCATTTGAAGGAAAAACTGTGAATAGCCTCGGGAGCTCTATCGAGAAGGTCACCGCTTCGGATATCAAAGCGCAAAACTTTACATCAGAGAAGCCACTTAGTTCACTTCCGAAACCTCACGTCAGTTCAACGAGTAACGTGGTGAGTGGTGTGACGAATTTAGGTAAACCTGAGGCTGAAATAAGCCCTGCAGAAGTACCTACAGAAGCTCCAGCACTTGCGCGTTCAGACGGAAAGGAATTTGCTACTTTAACACCACAAAATGGTACCGCCACAGTTCTCACTATTCAAGGCGTTGTCAACAGCACTGCACAAACTATGTCGACAAAGCAGAATACCTCCCTCTCTTCTGAAAGTAGCCTTGACGTAAACGCTTCACCTGAGCTGGCTTCTGTGTCTTTCACTCGAGCTGGTGTTCATGATACAGATAATGAGCAGCCACGTCTACCGGAATATAACGAAACATTATCATCCGATGTTAACAGCCTAGTGGACGTCGTAGTCAAGGGAGCCAATAAGACAGCGGATGAAGTCCTGAACAAGATCCTTCAAAAAATAAGCTCCCAGCCTGAGATCTCGGAGAACGTAACTAGACATCGCGATGGCGGCAGTGAAGAAAGTTTAAAACAGAGTGGCGAAAGCGGGCGTATAACGTGGGATGATCTTGGAAATCATGAGAGTTCAAGCGGAAACGTCACGCCAGCGGCTATGTCGGAGCCAAGCCAAGAATATAGCAGCACCCTCGTTTCGACAAGCGTAAGTGAATATTCTTACTCACCAGTTCTGATGACGATGGCGACACCGTTGGTGAAGGACGTATCGACGCCTCAGCCTGTGGCGAAAGAGCCAGTTACAAAAGAGGCATCAACACACGAATTACCAGAAATGAACAGTTCAGGAAGAACCAGCTCGTCGCCTACAGCTTCAACATCTCAAGAACCAGTAGAAGAGGTAGTTCCTTTAGCAAAGGCAACCCCGAGAGAGCCGCCTGATGAGATAGTTCCAGAAGCGGCACCGGCGCCCGAAGTTCATTCTCCTGAAACAATCCTTCCAGAGACGACCACTGCACCGACGTTCGCCTACTATACGGGCAAGGACGAATGGATTCCAGGAGAAAACGCGCAGTTTATCGACAAGACTGGAAACCACGGTAAAAAACTGCACGGCCACTTTCAAAGAAAAGCAGCACTTTCGCACGATCATTTGGGAAGCAAAAAAGAATGGCCAGCTTCAGTTGACCTCTCGTATCGTTTTGCAGGCAGTGCTGAAAGCGATGCCCATGACGGCGACAAGTCTAAGGGCTCACATACACAAGAGGGAGCACCCGAAGGCACTGTTGATAACCAACATTCAGACGAAGAAGCGGGAAAGGAAAGAGAAATGGGTGACCTTTATTCCTCTTTGAAATCGGCCGTTCATGATGAAAGCAAAAACCGTCTCACTGCTGAGAGCAGTGACATGCTCGACTACGGTATCCAGCAGCACGAATCAAGCAACGAGGTTGACTTAGATACTAAGCATGGTGATTTTATAGCGGGCGGTGCTGCAGCGCAGAAAAGCTCGCAGGAAGATGGTAAAGGCGCCATAAGATCAGTGGCTAATTTGACTTATGTTGAAGAGAGGAGTTCAGAAAACATAAGGTGGTTCGCACATTCAGAAGAATATGGTCAGACTCAGGGACCCAATAAGTCGCTTGCAAGTCCAGAACCATTCGTGATCAGCAGCAGCAATGAAGGTGGAGTGAGGCAAAACACCGATACACGCGCTACAAGCAACAAGCCCGAGTCACCGAAAGTTGCTGTAGCGTTCATATTTACAGACACAACGAAACAACCACAACGGGTTGGTGCTTTGACATCTCCGCAAGGAACAAACATAACCAAGCGTTCTGCAGGGCCAGTGCAAAGTATGCCTGAAGACGACAGTTCATTCAGGACTTCATTCACCAGGCAATCTAGAGACAGTGTAAATACCTCCATTAGAAAAGATGAGCTCGAGAAAAACCTTGAACCAAAGTCTGTACCGGAAGACGAGAGGCCTAGCGTGGAGGCTGAGAACGAGTACTTTACAGCAGGAAAAGAAATCAAACTGCCCAGTAAGCAAAAGCAGCCGCCAGGCTTGAATACTGATATGACTGAGAAACCTTACTCACGAATCGAGAACAATGTAGACTGGAGCTCCACTCTAGATAGAAGAGAAGACGCGATAGCGAGCACGGAAACAAAGAACTCGCTTCTAAATGACGATATTACAAAAATTAGGAACACTGAAACACCAGCTTTTCCAAGAAGGTTTAGTGAACCTATAGTTCCTGGTATTGCAAGCACAGAAGGCATTGTTGTTACAGCTAAAGAAACAAGTCTGAAAATGCTGACACCAAGTCGCGACGTCAGAAGACCAGGTGTCCTCTGTGTCTACCGAAGAAGCCACGCTGGCTGGAAAAGCGCGAACATGTCCTACAGCCTGAAGTCTTTACCTTATGAATATTGCTCCTCAGTGCTCTACTGCTGCTTGGGACTACGACATGATCTGGCTATAGAAGACATTGAGGACATTACCGATTTCAAGTATCTAGCCACAGTGAAAACTTTAAACCCAGGTCTGGAGGCGTATGTGGTCATTGAATCAAACGGGTCAAGCGCAGTATTCCGGGAATTGTTGTCAAAGAGTGTACATCAAGATATATTCCTCCTCCTCGCCGTACACTGGATGAAGGCCAGAAAAATAGACGGAACTTACTTGTATTGGCGCGACATACATGACAAGGACGGAGACGAACTAACCAAGCTTTACCATTACTTCCATGACAGCTTCGATAAGTCCAAACTGAAGTTTGGTGTCATCTTGCCTCCTGGTACGCAGTATTTTGCCAAGGCACCAGCTTTAAAATCCCTAACGGACGACCTCGGTGGGACCAGCAGTCGCATCTTGCTTGCCCCTCCGGAAATGGAGGACTCGGCATTCGTAAGCACAATCTCCGACCATGCTGAGTTTCTTGCCAAGGAGTACAACAGATATCCGAAGGACGTCGCCGGAGCTTCAGCTTCCATCTGTCCGATGATACCTTTCTGGGGAAAAGCCTTCAAGATGCAGGTAGTTATTCGGGACACTGGGCTGACATTGAAACCAGTAGGGCGTGGCAAGCCGAGGGCCATCACTCAAGAACCAGGGAAGCTGGCCTTCTTTGAGTTTTGCCGTGAACTGGGAAACAGCCTATTCGTGTTCCCAACCCGTGAACACGTTATGAAAGGGGACGAGTACATGACTTTCCTAACGCCAGTGTCCCTGGAGAAGTATCTGTCGTCTATGGTGTCACACAGCTCTTGGCGATGCTTTGGTTCGTGGGGTCCCGAGTGGGACGACTTTTCTGGACAGTGTGGCATGGGCCGCTTTCCTCTGCTCAGGACACTGTACGAGTTCCAAGTTAACAGCACATTAAACGTGCCCGCTGCATCTGGCACCAGTGAAGTTGTTGACAGCTGAAAAAATGTCGTTTTGGTAGTGTAACTTGGCCTTCAGGCTTTTCCGCACACGTGCAAACTGCTCGTTTTTATAACTTTTTTCGCTGCGCTTCTGCATTACCATATTATAAGGAATGATCGTTCCATTGCACATAGCTCTCCAATTAGATGTAATGAATTTTCATTATGCGCTAACATGGAGGGTGTAAATATTGTAGCGCTTTTTATGCTAGATCGAAAATTTTTCCTCCAGGATAAGGTTACCTACAGCTAGCTGTGAGGTAGCTGCGACTGTTACCCTCAAAACAAGAACAACTGATGGAAAGGAAATGCGCTTAACATAAAATACGTTCTAGCTCCTGTACTCGAAGAGCAGGAGGTCATGGTCTGTGTAGCGTTAGCGGCAGAGCCCTTAAAAACTGTTTATAGAAGTGGTACGATTGCAGACTACTTACGAGACACTGTCACAATTGCTTCGACTAGACTTTAAGCACTTAATAGGCGTCTTTGCGTTGGAAAAACATGCAAAGACTTTCTCTCGCAAAACTAATGTGAATTTCAGTTTCTCGCTTCAGTGCTCTGCCTTAAGAAGACAAAGTCCTCTGGAATCGTCTCCTTCGGTAAGATTCAGCCGTGTCTGCCAATAGTCTTTTTCGACTAGATAAAAATAAATTTTGTTGAATAGAACTCTAATATGTTGTCAAAGCGGTGTTTTCCTCGTTTTACTCGTTTGTCCACTGGTTGTGCGTAGATGGCTGAAATGAGACACACATTGGTCACTAGTTATGTCTAGTTTTAAGGCGAGTCCAATCTCATGCTCCACGCCGGGATCGTCGTCTTGGCCTCTTGAAACACGGCACATACGAACACAGTGGTGGTGATGATGATGACCTTATAAAAAATGGAACATACCCACGGCGCCGGATTGGCCAGGGTGCATTGTAGATTGTAAATATATATTGTTACGGGGCGGCAAGCCGATAATGAAAGGAGACAGAACATGATCGATGGCGACGGTAGAATGATGCAATTAATGATGGCGGACCTAGCGCGAGCGCGCCTGCCCACGCCATTGTCCGCATCTTAGTATTCGCTCGTAACACTACCCGGGGCCACCGAGCGATCGTCCCGATCGGTGGACGAAGAAGAAGTCAAAGTTGCTCAGATTTGTGACATGACGGTGATCTTGTGCGGACCGGTGAAGAAAGAAGAGAAAGAAGGTACCGGCTTGCCGTCATGATGACCAATAAGCCTGGCCGAGGAAGCTTTCGTTGAACCGGTCGCCAGGATTTGATGGCTGGGTCCTAGGTACGCATCAAAAGGCACAGGCGGGGGCGATGTCTTCACGTGTAGTGTTATATCGGGTCGGTGGGTTCATCTGGTCGGCGTTTCGGGTCGGTCGGATCATTCGGCCAGGTCTTTCGTGCGCTGTGCCTTGTGATGTGTCCTTGCGCGTGTTCGTGGCGTCTCAGGTCGGTGGGATCTTAAAGGTGGGCTGCTTGTGTTTCTTCGTGTCTTTTGGTCAGGGCGGCGGACTGGACAGAGGTGGAGAACGGCGATGTGGCGTCGGGTCCAGCAGGCTGGGGAACAGCCAGGTGATGCGTCGTCCCAGGAACCCGTTGCCGGCGGCGCAAGATGACACAGGGCGCAAAAGCTCCGGGCCAGGATGACGAGTGATGATGATGTACCCCGCGCCTCCAACCAAATGTTACGGAGCGGCAAGCCGATAACGAAAGGAGACAGAACATGACCGATGGCGATGGTAGATGACGTTTAATGAATTATGGCGGACCTACCGCGAGCGCGCCTGCCCACGCCATTGTCCGCTTCTTCTTCTTCGCCCGTAACAATATGTTCAAGGACTGGAGTATTCAGATAAATATGGATGTTTAACTAGAATTTGGAAAAAATAAAAAGCAAAAGAAAAGGTAATGAAATCAAACCTAGCATAGGAATCTACCTGTTGAAATTATGTAATCATGAATAGAATCGCACACTTGTTTTAAGGCGTATCCCTTGAAATCGCACAACTTGCATCAACGTCCTTATCTTCCTCTTTGCGCTACAACGTTGAGTTGCGTCGCAATTCTCAGTGCAGATGCAATTGTCTTCTCTTCAAAAGGTTAGCTTTTCCAGTGAGTGAACTTTTAACCAGACAGCATGTTCAAAAAGCGTGACTTGCTTCAGCGGACTGTTCAGTCAAAAAGTTTCAAGACGCAAGTTCATACGCTTTCCTTGAGGATGACAGTCTCTGGAGCTCAGTTTTTCAGAGAACTTCTCACTACAAGCATCGTTGCAACCACCTCTGTCACAAGCGTAATGAAGCTACTGTACAAGAATTAAAGCAGCGCTGTCAAGGCATTTTCAGTGATTTGCTGAAGCAGGGCAAAAAAACGTACTCCTGCGAATGAAACGAATTTTCAATGCATGATTATGCATCTCCGCTCTCTAATCTTGGCTCAAACTGCGCGAATATTTGTACGCAACTTCGATTTTACTATGGTTAAAAAAAAAACAGTCCCGACTTTATTAAAGTGTTATATACAGGCGAAGGTATTCGCATGCTTGGAGTGAGGGGGACGTGTTCGGCGGCAAACTTTTTAAGAATTCTGAAACATCTTGAGTCGGAGTTGTCAACCATTAAAACGCCATTGTTGGAAAGATCTACAAGGAATTGACGTCGCATGCACTCGTGCTCAATGTTAAATGCAGTGGGTCCTCAGTCAAATCACGTGTTTAAAGGTGAATCACAAAACTTTCGATGTCACTGTACAAATTTGCACATTGGTCACCAGGGGCGAGAGTTTTATGAAATTCGTTATTACAGGTGCCGTGGCATCTGTGATGCACGGAGAAGCGCTCGTGTGTGTATCTTTCATTTTGTCCTTGCTTTCTTCGCGCTACGTTTACCAAAATTCAAACGCACCAACTCGCCCAATTCAGCATTCTTATGCACGAAGGGATTATAGAGTCGATGACATTGACTTTTGATAAAACTACTATTTGATGAGTGTTGATTTTTGATCGTTATTAGGCCATGGCAATCTCAGACCTCAGGATAATCTGGGGAAACTTTATAGAAGTTCTCGTATCGCAGCCATTTTTCAATCTTGCAGCACTGCCGTGAGCTCAGTTTCATAAGCTTTAAGCCCTGCGAAAGAAAGGAGAAGCGTTCCACAGCTCCACAAAAAGACTTCGTGCTGACCGCACGTAGAACGACAAAGCCACCGACTAATAATCCTGGCAGGCAACCAGCCAAATAACAATGAAGTAGAAAAAACTAGCGTGCAAGACGAAAACTCACTGGCACATTTTAAGACAAGAGGTTTAAAGTCGTACAATTCCTTAGAACACCAGAGCAGACAGCGAGGCGGCAGCGATGGGGAACTGATTCGTTGCCTGCCTCACAAGTACCGCACTAAGGCATGCAAAGCCGCACGGCAGTTTAAAAAGCGGACACAATAAACAAATTGCAATAAAATTACAAAATTCGGAACAATGCTTTTAGGAAAAGAGTTATCGGGTTTAAAGAACAAGGTATTTTATATTTAATTTTGTTTTGTTGCAGCATATAAATTATTAATATGTTGAATATTTTGTCGGAGTGTTTTGTGTTTTGAAGATTTAGTTTCCTTGATCTTGAACAGCACTGTAATGTTAACCGACTTAGGCATAAAAATAAGTATCCGTATTACAGAAGCAAAGTTATTGTGTATAGTTAAACATTTTGTAAAGCAACTAAATGCTGTGTCTCATGAAAATAATCTAGCAGCAGCTTTTAGTACTTCTTTATGCATTTCGTGCGTTCAGATTAAGCTGCACATATTCCACACTTCTGGCATTGTCTAGATATTGCTAGAAAGATATATTACGATAGGCCTCGCCTCGGAGCATGCAGTGCTAAAGGGAAACGGAAAGGATTTAACTAGTGCAACTCCCCACACTCCCACTGTCGCCACTAAGTGTCGAAGGTACTCACGGAACAGCTTTGACTTACCATAGAAATACACTTTCCCAGTCGCAAGTCTTTTTCGTCCGCACGCTGTCGTCTCTAGAGAACTGCCCTTTGTCAAACGGACCGACTAGACCCGCCAAACTCATTTTAGACTCATTCTGAATAGATTCGAACTTGCCTTTTCTTCACTCTTCTCACGTCACTTTGACCAGATTGCATTAGCCGTTATTATAGAATACATCATTGCACTTATGCAACGCAAGCCATGGAGCGTAGCATTCATTAGCACTTGCGATGGTGAACTCTTGCTGTTCCCTCACTTCAAGATCTGCGAAGTTATATAGGGTTTCTGATTGATAGCTAGCTGTCCGTCTTCTTGACCTCTGAAGACTGCAGTTTCCCGAAGTCTGCGTAATTCGCTTTCTCGCTCCTCCCCTCTTATTTTTCATCCTTCTATTCATTTCTTTCTTTCCTCAAACTTTAGGCTTATTAACGCGGACCAAAGTTTTGTGTTCAGCCCTGCAATCATCGCATTCCCAAGCGGCTATCAAAAAATCTGTCGCTTTGGCTATCCATCTTCTTCATGGTTTTTTTTTTTTTTGTTGTTTCTCGGGAATTGCCAAAGAGGAAGGAACCCCCCACAAAAACATGGTATTCATCATTCTGCCAGGTCTTCAAAGATGACATAACCTGCTTGGTACTCGCATTTCATGGTGCATGTTTAAAACTTGCCCTCAAGTTTTCACGACAAGCAAAAGTCGCCTCCTTTTTGTTCTAAGACCGCTTTTTCTCACGCTCTGAAGAGCAGAAAACCACGAGGCCAACCGCATGCACTGTATTCTTATGTTTCTTGTTCAGTCGCTCAGAATTATCCAGCTCAAGTGTAATGTAGGCTATTTCTTTTCTTTGACATTTAGGGTGGAAGCATGTTAGTAGCCTGTGGGGACAGGTACCGTACGTTAAGCCCCGTAAAAGGACATGGCTGAAAGTACATTGCTGTGCTACACCAGACAAAAAGGCTACCACATGAACAGGACATGGACGTTACACGGTTTGTACTTGTCTCTGTTGCAGCGCAGTTAAGTTATTTCAGTCATGTCTTGATACCGTCTCGCCCATCTTGCTACTTTATTACCGCATAAAGGGAAATACGTGCTCATTCCTCTAGTTTGGCTTCGATATGTTACCGGCACTGCGACAGGGGACGACGAACAAGAAGAGACGACAAGACAAGCGCTCGGACTAACAACTGTAGGTTTAATGAAACATACAAGGAAATATATTCTCACATGACAACCAGAAGCGCATGCGTTATCCCTTCTCACTAAAAAAACAAAACATACAGCTATGGATCCAAATATGACAGTTCACAATCATTGATGATTACTGATGATGTGCTAACGCACGTGTCACTATTTTTATGGATTTGATAAGCCTCACTGATTTCCCTGGTCAATTTGTTTTGATTCCTGAAAATAATCTTAGATTTATCAAGGATCGGAGTGCATACTTTTCTCGATACCTACGACGAATCTGGATCATTAAGATTACAATCTCTGTAATGTAGTGCTAAGTTGGAAGAGGGAACTCCTTTCAAAGACGTTTTATGCTGGCGCAGGCGCGTATTGATGCATTTCCCCATTTACCATATATACCTCTTCCCGCATGTAAAGGGAATATCATAGACTACTCCTTCTGCGCATGGCACAAAACGCAGCTCATGTTTTACTTGACATCCTTTGCTAGTTCTTCGTTTTTGTTTTTTGTTTCTCCTATCTACCATAGCACAAATTTTTCCCAGCCTATTGGGAGCCCATATCTATTGCCAACTTGTTTGAGCCTGTGGGATAGCTTGTGAACGTACGGTACTACCGCATAATTCTTTTCATTTTTACTTGTTGTGCCCGATAGATCCCACATACTAAATGACTAACTTTTTCAGGATTTTATTAGGAGTTCCCTCATCCAACTTAGCACTACATTACAGAGATTGTAATCTTAATGATCCCGATTCGTCGAAGGTGTCGAAAAAGCATGTACTGCGATCCTTGATAAAGCTAAGAATATTTTCAGGAATCAAAACAAATTGACCAGGGAACTCATTGAAGCTTATCACATCCATAAAAATAGTGACACGTGCGTTAGCACACCATCGGTAATCCTCAATGATTGTGAACTGTCATATTTGGATCCATAGCTGTATGTTTTGTTTTTTTGGTGGGAAGAAATAGCGCATGCGCTTTTGGTTGTCATGGGAGAATATATTTCCTTGTATGTTTCACTAAACCTTCAGCTGTTAGTCCGATCGCTTGTCTCGTCGTCTCTTCTTGTTCCTCGTCCCCTGTAACAGTGCCGGTAACATATCGAAGATGAACCAACTAGCTCAAATTTCTGTGTTAATACTAGTTTGGCCTGTTTGGCGCAAATGAATACAGTAGCCTAGTGAGCATTATGCTGGCTATTTTCACTTCGATTGTATTTTCTTGAATAGGCGGCCCTTAGTCCTCGTGCAATAAAGGCTGGTCATCTTTATTGCATGAGGAATAGAGACGTGTTCTTTTTATGCGGTTTGGTTTTGGTTTTGTGGGGTTTAACGTCCCAAAGCGACTCAGGCCATGAGAGACGCCGTAGTGGAGGACTCCGGAAATTTCGACCACCTGGGGTTCTTTAACGTGCACTGACATCGCACAGCACACGGGCGCCTTGCTTTTCGCCTCCACCGAAAAGCGGCCGCCGAGGCCGGGATTCGATCCCGCGTCCTTGGGAACAGTAGTCGAGCGCCGTAACCACTGCGCCACCCCGGCGTTCTGTATTGTCTGTGCAATGACATGTTTAGAAGAGAGTTCAATTTACGTGGTATCAGACCGGTCCGTTCAAGTGAACGTGAAGACAACATCGTACATAGCTTCGTAAAATGACGTATACATTACATTAGTGGTAGTACACAGCATCAATAGCGTGTACTTAGGCATGCACCGCCTGATGCACTTAGGAGATATCTAACTGAGCCACAGACAGTGTCATGACCATCAGAGATAGCAGGAGTGGTGAGGCGCTTCTAGGACGTAAGCCATTCAGTGTGTCATTTTATTATGTTAAAGCCGAAATATGCACGAACGACCCAGCTTTAAGGCAGAACAGGATTAGCAGTTTTCGAAGTTGTTGATGTCCATCGGCTATTACGTACGAGCGCATTCAGCTCGTTCGGTCTAAAAGCCGTCTCCGTACCCCACTTTCGGCCTAGGATGCTCTTGAGGAGTTATTGGAAGTGCTCGGAACATGGCAGCAAAACTCTCGGGAAGTTTTGGGCATTGAAGTCTTTAGTTGAGGTGTTGTCCCTTCCCTTGCGGTGCGGTGCGTCTTTCTTTTCCTATAAACCAATTTGCAAAGGAGCTGAAGCTTCGCCTTCAGACGCGATAGCTCCTGTATTAAATTGGTTTTCATAAACTAATTTTTCTATTCCCTTGGCAAGCGGCTCTTAAGCGCCGCCTGGTTACCAACAGCACAAAAAAAAAACGCCCTGGATCTGCGTAGAGAATTTGTTTATTCCGCCGCACTTACTGGTTTATTTGTGACCAAATCTAAGTTTGATGATCGGGAAACTTGTAAATATTAACTTAAAGCAGTCACTCCTAAACTTTATTTTGGCTGGAAGAACCCCAAAAGTCATCAATAAATGGCGCTAAGGACCTCCTCACTCCCTCACTCCATCTTCAGCAACCCGTTGTCGCAAGTATCCCAATTACTCATGTCTCTTTTTGATGAACATTTCCGGTTCTTTTTCCTTTAGTTAAATTTTGTAAGCTTTTTGACACTATATTCTTTCTTTAAATGTCTACCTCTCAATCCCGCTGATAACTCTCAATGTAGGGGCTCGCTTGTAAACGCTCACGGGAACTACAAGAGGAGCCCGAGGAACAGAAACCTTTGATTCCGCGCAATCAAATTTGAGAACCCCTGATTTAGAGAACTGCATCACTGTTTGTGTATATGTGTATATGTGCAGCCTTTATTGTAAGTGTAAAGCTGAACAGTGGGAGACCGTGCACATTCACATCTCTTTAGAGACATACAGTGTTGGGGAGCGAAAACAGGCCTACACGGCATGGCACAATGGTAAAGCTTATGCCCCTGTTCTTGCTATCTAATCCTCGGACAAAGGGCGTACGTACGATATGTACAAGTCTCTTTATACACAAAGAGAGCAGTCGGTACCACTTGAGCACTCTACTAATAATTATTTCATTATTACTTTTAAGAACCAACTGTTCCTTTTCATTAAAAAGTAATATTTACTTAGATATATGTTATCTAAAGTTCACTTTCAACTTTTGTAGAAAAATGGTCGTGAAAGTTCTGTCTTCGTGCAAACGATGCTGCCGTCTATTTCTGCCTTCTTTCCAGGTTTCACTAACGTGTACTCGTTAAGATGAACTTAATGACCCTGAGGCAGCGCCAGTGCTGCCTTTTGTAATAAGGGCATTCGAATCGCGGTTTCTGCTCCACAAAACTAACAGGATGGTTACCACTGAGTAAAAAGATGTTTAATATCATCTGGTGAAATGTTTTCGCTTTTCGACATATCAGTTCGAAAAATTATGGGAACGCTTCAGTTCACTCTAAGTGGAGACACGATGGCGCCTTTAACACCGCATTCCGTGAATTCCGCCATTTAGAACAGATTTTGGCAATGTGTTAAACGTGTTTAGTAAATTGCAGATAGGTTTGGGCGGACGTGAGTTCTGTTCCGTAGATGCAGCGGGATCAGTCATTTCTCGTCCTAGGTCACCAGATGAAGGCCTAACGCTTCACGGGCGAAGGAACAAGACTGCTGGTGGTGGTGGTGAACTCTTTTATTGCGCCAAAAAACAGGAGACCAGTCAAAGGACCGGTTACGCTGGCTTACAGGAGGTCGAAGGGGATTCCTTGGGATGTCGCGGCCTCCACCGCGCGCTGGATAAGCCAGCGTTAGTCTTGATTGGCACCAGAACAGGACTGCCTGCAGAGGCTACACGAGCCGCGACCAGGCGCCGTTTTTATTTTCTTCGCCGGGCAGCCCGCAATATCGGGGCTGTCGGCGTCACCCAAGAGGGCGCTACAGGTTTGTTGCTGCTGTTGTTGTAACTGTAGGAAGGAGGAAAAGAAAATGCACGGGCCTGCTACTGGCTCTGCAGCATAGCCACCTCCGCTGCCTCGTGCAGCCAGAAGCGAAAATAGAGAAGAAAAGGAAGAGGGAGAGAAAGAGGCGCGCCGCAACAACGGCCGTCGTCCACCACCGAAACGGTGGCGGGTGCAATGACGGCCTACAACAGATAAAAATTTTGTGGCAGGCTAGCCTCCGCCGCACGCGGCGGTCACCTACCTGTCCCAGCCCCACCAGGGGTGTAACAATACTCGTTTAGCGCAGAGAAAACGAGCTGCATCTTTCACAATTCTCCGTGGACACCTGAAACGCATTCTAGGGGGATGGTCGAGAGTAAGGGAAGAAAGAGTGAAAGAGGTGCCGTAGTGGACAACTCCAGAACTATTCCTACAATCTGGGAATCTTGAACATGCACTGTTATCGCCAATGGACTCACTTTCGTTTCGCCTTCATCGAAACTTCACCTCCGTGGTCGGTTTCAAATTCGGGTACTTCGGTTCGGTAGAAGGGCGTCTTGCTACTGAGCCACCGCTGCAGGTGCACCGACCTTCTTTGCTTGCGCCGACCTCTCTCAATTTCTATGTTTCTGCCAAGAACGTGTTTATTGTGGTGTTTTTTTCTACGAGCAGTGATGAAGCCACAAAGGATGCGTGTTCGATTACAGCAAGCTATACGTATAGTAGCGCCCCTGTTTCCATGATAACATATGGCTTGCTATTTTTGGTTGCCTCGGCTTGCTAAAGGCAGCTTTTTGACATCTTTACGAAGATTTAAAGACTATCAAACATGTGCCTATGTGATAATATAGGGACTATGCGTTTCGAATAGCGGTACACTTGGGCAACGCATTTAATTCAACTCTGCTTCAGCCCCTTTACTGTGTGAATAGCTCTAGGCTGCAGAATTTAGGAGTCACACAGTAAACGAGCCCCAGGGCGGGTAATTCAAACAGTACTTTCACACTTTATTATCGGTCTAATTAGGTTAAACCGACGATTAACTCTCTAAACCAAAAAATGCTAGCAAGTACACGCTGCGGTGGCCCAGTGGTTAAGACGCTCGGTTAGTGTACCATTATACACGGGTTAGAACCCAGCCGCGGCGGCCGCATTTCGATGGAGGCGAAACGTAAAAATGTGCGTATGTTGCGCTATGTCAGTGCACGTTAAAGATCCCCAGGTGGTCGAAATTATTTCCTCGCCTTCCACTACGGCACCTCTTTCTCTCCTCTTTCACTGTCGCCCTCTTCCCGAATCCTACGTCTGCGTTTAGGTATCCACGGAGAAATGTGGATCTGCTCCTTTATCTTCAACTTAACTCTCAAGGCATGGCTCATGCGTCTACCAAGCTTCAGGAGGAGGAGGGTTAACCAATAAAAGCAACCGGTTTGCTACCCGCCGCTACTGATCATTTCCTTTTCTCATGACCATTCAACGCAGCCGCCACCATACCTGCCCATGTTCTAGTGCGCAAACAATAATGCGGACACTACAGCAGAGCAAGAACATTGGCAACCATAATTGTGTCTGATTCGTGCTCTGACGCGGGTAAATCAAACTGTACTTTCGAACAGTGATTTCAGGGCGCAAAAATTACTTCGGGGGGTCAAACCCAGCCAAGAAGGTTGTGACGCAAAAAAAAATAAGCATTACAAAAGCGGAGTGGCTCGGACCCAGTAAATTCTCGTCAGAAGCGAATTCGAAATGTCGCAGCTATCGCCGCTTTTCTTTTTTTTTTTTGTCAACATGACATTTATTATACTGAAATTATGAAGCAATATATCATTAGAGAACTGTTTTATCGTAACTGTCGCAGCAGCTCATCTGTCTGCGCTCAGGCTGCAACACACTTTTGCGCTGTGCATTGCACGCCGTCTTCGCAACCAAATTCTATCTGCGAGCAAAAGCTTTTGCACGCCCTACTAGCATATTTAAGCGATGAAGCAATGTATATGGAGCACTACTTCATCTTAGCTACCATCGCAGCCAATTAGCGCATGACTCAAACTACAACAACACTCTGTCGATGTGCATGAAACGGCGTCGTTTTCATCAACTCTATCTGTACGCAAAAGCATTTCCCGTCCTACTCGGTTTAAATGCGTTAAAATTGTATCATTTGTTCTTCGTCACTTTCTTTCAAATCACCCATAAACCAATTCGCCCCACGAAAAGTGCCTTTTAGCCGAGCCACTGTCTCCTAGACCCGTTTACATCACCGTCATATGTGACGGAGAGGTCTCGCACATCACCTCTTTGCGTCAATGATATTTCTCGAAAAACGTCTGAAGGGTGCTAAGTATTCAGCTTCTCCGATGCATGGACAGCTATAGCTTATATAGCTTAACGCCCTTCAGAGCAAAACGAGCGCATCGAACCATCTTCGCTTACACGCCATGAAGACCAGGCGCCTGTCTGGAAGCACTTTTCAGAACTTCTCAGCCTGACTCGCCAATGTATCCGACGTCTAGAGTGTTTGATCAGTTCGATAGAAATCTTCTGTTTGGGTGGATGGGATGGCTTTGTTTATATGTTTGCACATCGTTTCCCCCAACACATCAATATCATAGAGAAAGCGGCCAAATAAACCTCTCAGGCTAATCTTGCATGTTCACGCCACGCTGCTTACATTTCTGAGAATGACTTTCGAAAAACTACCAATGTTTTTGATTTCTGTATTTTTTTATTCAGGCATTGCACTTTAACTAATCCTTATTTATTAGCATCTTTACATCCTTATGATACCTCCTTCTTGCATCATCTATTTTTCACTAATATATACTGCAGGTGCATAATCTAGTCCTTGCAGGAGCAGCGTACATAAATGCAGAATGCAAGCAAGACGTTGAAAAAAGTATAAGTGAGCCACTAAAGTATTGTCACTATTGTCAGACCAGGAAGATAGAAATTAATGGGCTAGTCCAACGTACTACAAGACCAAATAAGTTAATAGGCATATGAAGCAACACATCGCATTGTAAACCAAACAGATATTGCTTTAGTGCATGGTCAAGGGAAAGGATAAAAGTAGAAATGTTCCAGGCATTAAAACTTTACATAAAAGATAACCTTTTGCAATGATTGCCTGCAGTGGACGCTGGCGATGGTGACTTATTTGTCTAGTGTTAGAAACTTTCACATAAGGCAGAGGGCGAAGGTTTAGTTTGTTAAATAACATTCTGCATACAATGACACAACGAGACATCATTCAGCCGGTTTTGCTGAAGCGCAGTGTGAGCAATCCTAAACATCGTAGGAAGGGAGAGGGGGGGGGGCTCGTTTTTTGAAATTTTAAACAAATTAACCTTATCGCTATAATTTTTTAAGAGGATAAATATTATTTTTGATGTGAGGGTTAGAGACTGTGGAGGTATTGAATTTCAGACCCAAGCCGGATGTTTAGGATTTGATGCATCACCATTTAGTTGACATGTGAGATAAGGCACGCTTGAAAATTCTGCTGAAACGACCTCTAAATATGTACACTTCATGCAAGACTATCGGCATCAGTGACAGCTAGGTGTTTGTAATCAAAGTCTTTAGTAGCAAAAAAGTTATCTTGAGTAATACTGAAATGTACTGGCCTAGTATTAAGTTTATTTATTTAGAAATATTGAACATGACATTCGGGATCTCTACAGGAGGGGTACAAACACTAACATACAACAAAAGTACAGAGCATACCTCTTAGATACACATGTAGTTCTTGTTAAGGTTCATACCCAAATGTTTCTATTGAACAAGATAGCTGGATACTTTGTGCCCGCCAACTCAGGTTCCACGTTCGTCAACAATATAATCATGATCTACACACAGTCAATGGAATTAGTAAAAAATTAAGCATAGTGCCGAATAAACTGCGTTTCAGTGTCTCGGTCGTCACAATCTAGGCGTGAGCCCCGCCGGGGTGGCGGAGTGGTTACGGCGCTCGACTACTGTTCCCTAGGATGCGGGATCGAATCCCGACCTCGGCGGCTGCTCTTCGAGGGGGGCGAAAAGCAAGGCCACTGTGTACTGTGCGATGTCAGTGCACGTTAAAGAACCCCAGGTAGCCGAAATTTCCGGAGTCCTCCACTACGACGTCTCTCATAGCCTGAGCCGCTTTGGAACGTTGAACCACACAAAACAACAACTACAACAACAATCTGGACGTAAGAAGAAACGAGAAATAATTTCTACAAACAAACCTTCTTTTTGTACACATGAATTTAAAGAAGGACGCAGGATATCCGTGTTTTTTTTTTGCAATGTCAGGGCACGGTAAAGAACCCCAGGTAGTCGAAATGTCAAAATTTCCAGAGACCCCACTGCGGCGTCTCTTATAGCCTGAGTCGATTTGGGATGGTGAATTCTTTAAACCAATTAAAACAACCTTTCAGGATTCGTGCTGATATTATGATAAAGAGATTGTCTCTAAAAGTAGCTTTTAGAAATGTAATGGGTAACAATGCGGTCGAATATTTTGCAGAATGCGCAAATTATACTTTATGACTTTAGCTCCCTTTTAGTAAAACGGTACATACTTGACACTCTTTCAATTAGGTGGTGCTCAGTTGGTATGTAAAGAAGGTTCAGTGCTCTTAGCCAAAAGAAGGAAATGGTGAGAAGAGTGTTCACTGAGGAATGAAATATCAATGACATGTCGGCCTTCACATTTAGTGGAAGTTATATAGCATAATCAGACTACTTCTGCTGACGTGGCTGGTTGAACTTCGGATGTACTTCTAAATACTATGACCACAAGAAGAAGAGCAAACAGTTAGAATTTACTCACTCGTAATCTGTACCGTTGTCGCACTTTGCGTTACTAACTTTTCAATTATTATGTTTTTTTAAACGTCACCATTGGATTTAGCAGGATGAGTGGCAACATCTATCACTCTTTTTAAAACTAGAAAGTTTTGTATTGAAATAGAGTTTGTTTTGTAACCTTAATTTTCACAACGTAGGTTTGCGTTAAATTGAGGAAGCTTTCTGTTTGCACTTAGCAAATATTTCTTAGACTATGGATGGAGGCGATCAGTTTCCTGGTAGGCCATATCTTTTATCCATCCTTTCGCACTTTACTTGTTAGTATGAAATAATCCTTTCGCACTTTACTTGTTAGTATGAAATAATCAGTGCAGTACAAAATAGTCTTTGCGAAGAGTTTATATAAGCGAAGGCATGTATACTCTAATGTTATCACGAGGCTTATTTTCCAAATAGCCACTAAGGGTCGCATTATTTTAGCGAAATAAAAATCTTTAGAAGGATTGAATTCAGCTTGTGGGATTGCGGGGAGAGGTGGGCATGTAGAGAGGAGCGAAAAATGTTTTTATTTAATAAAAAAAAAAGACACTAAAAAGATATTCTGGAAATACTAGATTCAATGCTGACATCACTACTAGACGGAGTTCCTGTTAAAAACATTAACAAGTAATTGTCACGGGTGGTGCCTTCCAGTATCTTAATAATACCGCGAGAGCGTCGATATCTCGATGAAACGGTGCCAAATCGAAGCAGATTGGAAGCTGGGATAAATAAAATAAATATGGGCCTCAGTGATGGTGCTGGAAAAAAGGGGTGAGTGCTCGGTTGTTCTGCATCGTGCGAAGCAACCTCTGTTAAGCAAGTGTTATCGCTAAGTTCTGAGAGCGTTTTGCCTGTTTCGTTTGCAGCGCGTTCATGGCTCTGGATTAGGGCAGACGCATAGAGTTTGTTTTAAATATTCCTTAACGATTACTACATTAATACGAAGCTAATTGTTTGTGATGAACTCGGCAATCTTGTGAGCAAAACCAGTATCAAGTATAGCTCTTCGCAAATTCCTTTCACAATAACATCTGTCCCGGAGGCGTTCTGCATAGCTTAGTTGGATACAGCAACTGCCCAAAAAAGGTATAGGTAGCATGTTCCAACAGAGTCCCCTCCACTTGGCGCAAATTTTTATTTACGTATGAAGTTTAAGAACCGTATACCATTCCTTTAAAGCACTGTCGCTGGGTTTGTAGACGTATGCCATCACTAAAATTCCAACGTTCACAATCTGTGAGGGTTGGTCCGTCAGAATGCGGCCGATGGATTAGGGTTCTGATCCGATAAAAAATTCTCTGTCATTTTTACGCCATCACGATGTTTTCGGTATTGAACATTCCTCGAACGGGATAAAGAAGAAACCCAGGAGTTATCGTTTTCATATTCTCTCTCATTCCCAGGAGGGCAGGAGCGGTGTTCTTTTTGTTTTATTCATGTTTCTCAGCTTCTTTTGATGCCGAAGAACAATCAAGAGCGTCTACAGCTGAGTAAAATTTATCTGATGCGCCCTATAACCTTCCAACAAGCAGGTTATCCATTAGAAATTTTTTACCGCGTCGGCAAGTCTGCTTCGCCTCTTTTGCAGCCGTCATGCAGTAGAGTACCCTTTACAGGAGTGCAAAACACGAACAATTGGTGGCGAACAACGTGAGTGATGTGAAAGGGAATAGGCTAACTAGTGAGCTTCAATTTTGTGAGCGCATTGCCTTGTGGTGATCTTATCGCACACTCACGCATTGAAGTACGTAGCCAGGGATGTGTGATGCCCTATAATATGGCCTGCGCCAAACTGTGCTAGTCCGAGAGGCTTTAAGTTAACACCTGCAGAGGAAAGCAGCTTTTCACCCTTTGGTTAAAATCATTTAGTACTGTCCAATTTATGCATATATATGACATATAATATTTTATAAGCATTTCATAAGCGCCATCAAGAGGCTTAAAATTGCACACGCGTGCGAGGCTGGCCTGGCACTTGCCTGCCTTGGCGTTTCAAATCTATCGCACACTGATGAAAGGTGATGAAAACAGCGCTACCAAAACACAATGCGAGAGGGGTTTTCTACTCTATTGCGAACAGATGAAAATGAATGACTACGGCGGTTCCCGAAATGCGGTATGTGAGGCTGACAGTTAAACACCCAGGAAACAAGACAATGGTATGTACCTGAATTTACCAATGTAGCACTTGAAAGTGACCAATTTGACCTTTTTATAATTAGATATGTTGTTTGCAAACTGGCTCACGCTTGAGAATTTGAGCAGTCTGTATTTGGTTTAAATAAATGCATTAATGACAAGAAACGCGTCATTAGTCGTGCATTCTGAAGCAGCCGCCAGCTCTGCGGTATGCGCCGTCGCGGGTTCGATTCCCACTAGAACCAATTTCAGTTACGGGGATTTTTTAAGCCCCACACTAGGTGCAACATAATTAGACGCTGTCGGAGTTTCATTCATATCCTAATTATAAATTTAAAATACGGCATGGCATGGCTGCAAACGACAGAGACGCTAGCATGCTCGCCTGCTGTGAATGCAAGGGTTGGGGATTGAATCCGGCTGTGACAGTCACATTTCGTTGGAAGCCAAATATAAAGGCACACGCGTGCTGTGCAATGTGGATGTGCGTTAACTAGCACTTGGTGTTTAAGTGTAACACGTAGCTTTCCATAACTAGATCTGGCATAGGCCGCGTGCACTTCAGGACGTTATGCAGTGTAATTCCAAGTCGGCAGGTATCGAAGGTCAACTTATTACGAGATCCCAATAAAGCAAAATGACGCCCTTTTATTTATTCTGGTCACATAATCGAAAGAGCGATAAGTTATCGCATTCACTGATTGTCTCATATCTTGCATTTAGACGCACTCCCTAATATCCCCACTATTCTACCAAGGCAATCGTCTTCGTCTATTACGTCGTGGGATATTATGGATCGTCTTCGCTTGGAAAAGAAGCGAGTTTCAAACTTTTCTTGCGCGTCATCCTGTACAGGCTGGCCTGCTGCAGCACAGAAAGTCTTCTCTCAGAATGAGCAGATGGAACACATTGTTGTGTTGTGGGTTTAACAGTAGCACCCTTCATATATTCAAGTTTGGCTGTTATAGCGGAGTACGACAATCTCCAATCGTAGATGGACCAGAGTGAACAACAAGCGTCTACGGACACGTTAGCAGCCCACAAATAAAGCCGATGCTTTCCGCTCTAATTGCGTCGTTGTAAGGTGGCGTGCCTGTCTAAGGCAAGGTGAAGATGCCGAACGCCTTGAAGCTCCTCTCAATTACGCGTAATGAAATTATTAGATGGTGTAGCCATCTACAGTAAAGCGAGTCTAGTAATGTTTAATTTGGCATCCTGCATGCCGGCACAGTAGGTGCTGCATCGGTTATGGCATGACCTTCAATGGCGAGATGGCACTTCAGTCACACTCCAGCGGTGCCATCGATGTCGCTGAGGTAGAACATTGTGCTTTGAAAGTGAATCACATGAGCTAGAGGCTTCCCCCTGAAACATGTGGCGCGAGCTCCAAGAAGGCCCCGGTCAAGCTGAGGCCGAAAGCTCTTGGGACCCTTTTCGCAAACAAGCTGTACGACAAGGTGATCAAATCCGGATCTTCAAGACCTAATATTATCCAACGGCATTTAACTCGAATGCAACAATGGCAAATTTACAATCTTGTCGCATGGCTGATGCTGATTATCCTCGTTACGGTAGTTCTCCTCATATATAGTTTTTTTCGGTAATGCTGTCTCTTAATCTAGTTCTGTCGCTTACTACGAATCTGTACGAATAATCTACGAATCTGTAAACAGTTAAAAAAAAGCCCGTATAAAAGCTCCGCTAACAAGCCTTACGAACTTGTCTTCTTGACTTATTTCTGATTCAGAATGGAAGGGTCCTGTATCAGATCGACTCCCCTTAGCCTCCCACCTGAATTGAAAAGCCCCAGCTGGCAGGTCCTGCCAAATCGACTGTACCACGTTACTGTGTGACGTCACATAACCCTACGAATAATCTATGTCCGGCCATGTCAGCTGCCAGCTACCGCCTGACAGAGCCATGCGGTGATTTCTCTCTCACAACGCTGACAGTGCCGATGCCGCATTTTGTGGATAACAGAACCTTTAAAACTGTCGTCTAAAAATTCCGCGTGTCGACGAGATTGCATAGCGTGGGCTAGAGAGCCAGCCTGACAAAAGCCGCTACAGCAGTCCCAAAGCTAAAACGCATCAGGCTGGCTTGCTGTAGTGCTTAGCGTGCACCAATTAATCCTTGCCCTCAGTTTGCCCGTCTGCGATGAAGCGCAGGCTGCCAGAGCCTCTATCTCCGGACAAGCCGTCATTGGAATCTGAAACTGACAAGCATAATTCTAGAACATTATCGACCACAGCAGGGTTGTTAAATAAACAAGCCGGTGTTAACTAGAATGTCAAAGCGAGGTTAGGTAGCAAACTTATGCATACGCAGTGCCAGTGTGACCGCATTAAAACGATAGCGTTTTTAAAGATGCTGGTGTCCAGAAAAACAGGCGTCCGCGTTATTGGCGTTGCCAGTAGTGTCAGGGTTTGCGTCGGCACTGTGAGTGAAAAAAATTGAAGCAACACTTAAGCTTGGCCTTAAGGGTATCACTTGACACCGTTATTGACTCCCGTTTCCTAAGTCGCTTTGCGGATCTTTGTTCGCTTACATGGACATTGCTACTGGCCCGATTAATGATCTCTTAATTCTTTATTTTTACTTTCTTCTTTATCTAATATCTCAAACATACTTTTTATCATACAGTCGTGTGTGAAGGTCACCTGGCGTAGATATAACGCATCTAGCCGAACGTACATGCTGGCGATACCTAAGGCTGTATGCGTGTCTCAGTCAGAATGCAAAGGTCCAGGCAGGGTGGTTCTTATTTCAGCAACCCAGCTGAAAGGATAGGTCAGAGTTGGCAGCTGCTACCAAATCAGCCACTTCATGAGGCCACGTGACAACAGGCAACCCTTCGATCATTATGTGCCAGTCCATGCTCTAGCCACAAACTACCACCTTTTAGAGCCATTTCCGTGATTTTTCGCACACAACACCGACGTCCACGGCAGATTTTTTTGGGGAACGAGGCCCTTTAACTCTTTCGCGTTAAACTCAAGCTCCATTTGCTATAAAATAAGAAATGCTTCGAATTACTTTACTTCTTAACCGGCTCGGACGCACAAATCCTGCACATTTACACGAGCCTTATTGGTTCCTTCTATCAGATATTTATCCTCGTTGTGTAACAGCAATGACATTACAATGCCACAATTTTCCGATGTGGGTTTGATGTCGCTGTCTCTATATATTAATTTTCAACGTACTGCAGTTTGTTATTTCTTTGTTGTCTTGAGACTTGTAGCCTTTGTAAGTAATATGCATCGCGCCAAAGTTGACTTTTTTTTTATTATCGGGCTTCCAATGGAAACAACGGCACACTCGAATGCCAGAACGATGCAGTGTTCTTTCTGTCTCCCCTTTTACATTTCTCGCTTCGTGCATCTGCCTCACCTTCCCTCGCTCTCATTTTCTTCCTTACCTTTTCCGGGAGGGAGGAAGCAAATCAGGGAGGTAAGGAGATAGAGAAAGAGGAAGAACAGGAAAGGACAAGCGGAGAGGCATTCGCTTTCTCTCCAACGGGTGCAAGGAGCCCCTAAAGGGCATCGAATCTTTGATGACGCTTCGTGGGCCGCCTATCGATCGTTTGTGGGTCGACGCCGTTCGTCGCAATTCCTGTAGGGCTCTATGCTGTACCGCCGAGCCATTGATCATGTCAACGCTGTCATTTTTGGTGCTAAACGACAGGAGTAGAAAAAAAAAACACTCAGAGCTCGTCGTCGCTAGTCATCTTAATCGCAAAACCAGAGTTTCACACCTTACTCTGTTTTATCCCCTGTGTTGGCTTCTCTCTGTGCGCCGCTTGCCGCTAGCGACCGCGTTTCACGCTCCCGGTCTCGTGTCATCGGAGTTTGCCGGTACTGTTTTCTGTGCAGGATATCTTGCTCGTTTCTCTCTAAAAGGGACTGCTTCTCTTTCGCTTCGTTCGGCGGTATCTATGGGCTTTAGAATCGAGACCACGGGCAAGAATCAACAGGAGCGCATAAAAGATTGGATGGTAGTCATGCGCATAAAATGAGGCTTTCTTGGCGCTATCATCTCAACTTCGTCTCTGCCTGCTTTTCGCGTCATCCGAGGGGCTCTAATTTCAACTCGGCCGTTTATGGTAGAGCGCATTTGCGAACTAGTTGGAAAATATTGAGGTTATCCTTTGTGATCTCTTCGTAGTGGAAGCCGCTTTGGAGTTTCACAGATATGTATGCCCGTTTCGTTCTTTCAAACCCACTGCTACGCTTTTTGAACTTATTTTTCTGCCGTGGGGAGCGTGGAAGAAAGTATAAATAATGGTGACTCTAACCTGGAAACTCGCTATTCGGAACAGCCTGGTCACCCAATTTGTTGTTGAAGGCAGGTTGCATAAAATATTAGAAATAATGTTGCGAATACTTCCCCTTATAAGTGCGAGTATGGGTTAGAATAATGTCAGGCTACCTGCCTGCGAAAATGCCTTACTCTATTTTTATGGCTGCACTTACGGTCGAGCGCCCGCGCGGAACCAGACAGAACAGAAATGCAGAAGCTCTCGTGTGGCGTTCCTTCTCAGACGATTCACGCTTATTCAAGCTTTTTGCAATACCACGGCACTGTACGTCAGCAATTTCACATTCAAACGTACCGCTTTTGAACTGTACCACAAGAGGGCGCGTTTTTGTATTGGCGATGTACGGATGTACATATTTCACCTATGTGGCTATACCACGCATGCATGCTGGAAAATATATCCCCTAAACATTTCTTATCGGAAACTTCCTTTATGGATATGTGAGTCATGTAGTAGGAAAATAAGTAGAGCTTTTTTTTTTTTCTTTTTAACTGGGTTTAGCAGTGTTTATCTCGGTTTACAGACCAGATGTCTCATCAGTCATAACTTTTCGTCAAACTGTTCTTTTTTTTTTTTCAGATACCTTAATCACGGTGAGTTTCAATCTCTCAAAAGCCAAGAAAATCGTCCACAAATAAACAGATATAGGCATTTTCATCAACGACCGTTGTTATATAATTTTTTAGAAACCCCCCCAAAAAAATACAGAACGAAGGCAGGAATGTTAAACAGAAGTGTGTTGCGGTTGGCTACGTTGCACTGACGGAGAGGGATGAAAAGATGGAAAAGGAGGATACTTTGTAAGTCAAGTATATATATTGATATGTGCCTAGCGCCACGTGGCCTCTGGGCTGGGCCGCAACGACGACGAATCGGAGATTGGCGCTTGAGGAGCGCTCGTACTAGACAGCTTTCGGAGATTAAAAACTTTTTGCGTCCGCCTGCACGTCCCGGTACGTCTACAAGACCCTACGTTTACTCGAACGTCTGTGGCAGCAAGGGTCGTGACAATGGCTGAGATGCGAAGTGAAATCGTCTACGTAAATTAAAACAGAGAAGGCTCGCGCACGCTTCCCTGGGCAATGCTAGATCACACAGGCAAAGTGTTAGAAACGTATCGGCTGAGTTCTAGAAATAGACTGCGGGCCAGCTGATAATCCCGCCTTGGTGACTCAGTGGTTAGGGCGCACGAATTTTGAACATAACTTCACGGGTTCGATCCAGGCTGGGGTCGCAGCTTTCCGGTGTAGTCGAAAAGCAAGGCGCCCGAGTACTGTGCGATGGCAGTGCGCGTTAAAGAACCCCAGGCGGCCGAGCCTTCCGGTGCCCTCCCCTACGGTGTCTCCCGTAGCCTTAGACGCCTCACTAAGTTAAAACCTAAAAGCAACTAGTACAAACTGATATCAAATCACGGGGAAACAGTATCAGTTAATTCCATCAAACTTCTACCGTGAGCAATCTCATCGAAAGCCTTCCTTAAGTCTAAAAAAGAAAATCTATTGTATTTGGTGGTTAATTAGCAAACGAACTATTTCTTGAATTGGCGCTACTAACTGCATAGTCACGTCTTTGCGAAGACCTGGCAGAGTCTACTATGTTCAAAACATCTGTGATAAGATGTTGTTGATATTGTGGCTGTAGGAATAAGGAAAAGAAACTGCACGGGCCTGCTACTGGCTCTGTAGCTGAGCCCCCTCCGCTACCTCGTGCGGACAGAAGAGAGAAAGTAGAGAAGGAAAGAAAAAGATGAGGGAGAGAAAGACGCGCGCCGCAACAGCCGTCGTCCACCACCTAAGTGGTGGCGGGTGCAATGACGGACTACAATAAATAAAAGTTCGAGCTATTCCGCCGCGCCGGCCTTCAACTCAACTCCAAGAAATGCAGTTTCGACCATAAGGAAATCAAAGTTCTTGGCCACTTATTGAATGCTGCTGGTGTTAGCCTGACCCCGATAAGATTCGCGCCATTCGTACTTTTCCCACACCGCGTTCATCTAGTGATGTTTGAAGTTTTCTTGGCTTGTGTTCGTATTTTCGTCGTTTCGTCCAGAACTTTGCAGCCCTTGCTCACCCTCTCACCGCCCTACAAAAAAAAGATGTACCTTTCTCTTGGGGCCCTGACCAGGCTGCAGTGTTTTGCGAACTTATCGCTTCTCTCACCAATCAACCCGTCTTGGCCCATTTCAATCCTTCGGCCTCTACTGAACTCCGCACTGACGCTAGTGGTCACGGCATTGGAGCTATCCTCACTCAGCGACACCACGACCGCACCAGTGATTGCGTATGCCAGCCGCCTACTATCTAGGGCAGAACAAAATTACTCTATTGCAGAGAGGGAGTGCCTAGCTCTTGTTTGGGCTATTGCGAAATTCCGCCCTTATTTGTTTGGACGACCCTTCACTGTTATCACGGGCCGGCATGCCTTGTGCTGGCTATCTTAACTGAAAGACCCCACTGGACGTTTGGGACGCTGGGCGTTTAGGTTGCAAGAATGCACCTTTTCCGTGGTTTTTAAGTCTGGTCGGCTTCACCAAGATGCAGGCTGCTTGTCACTCCACCCTGTCTATCCTCCAAGCTCTACGGCCTGTGACATTGACGCATGTGTCCTGTCTTTATCGGCCTTTTCCCACATAGCCGACGAACAGCGCTTGGACTCCGCACTCCGGTCTATCATCGACTGTCTGACTACCAGCCAGTCGTATCCCGCCCTCGCCATTATCGTACTCAAAGGGGACGCACTATACCGCCGCAATATGAGACCTGATAGCGCTGAGCTCTTGCTCGTTGTTCCGAAACATCTGCGCTCCACCATCTTGAAACAATTTCATGATGCTCCCACCGCTGGACATCTTGGCGTGTTCCGCACGTATGACAGCGTGCGCTGATGTTTTTACTGGCCGCGTCTCTATCGCTCAGCATTATGTGGCCGCATATGAGCTGTGCCAGCATCGGAAAAAACCATTCGTCGTGTCATCAGGACACCTGCAGCTAATATCCATCCCGACTGACCCGTTTTTCCGTGTTGGCGTTGATTTGCTAGGACCCTTCCCGGTCTCTGCGTCGGGCAACAAATGAATCGCCGTAGCGACCGACTATGCTACGCGTTACGCCATTACCCGCGCGATCCCGACTACTGTGCTACAGACGTCCCTGAGTTCCTGCTCCACGACGTGATACTACAGCATGGTGCCCCTCGTGAACTACTCACGGATCGTGGTCGCTTCTTCCTCTCCAGAGTGGTTGACGAGTTACTTCGTGTGTGCACCATTCGCCACAAATTTACCACTGCCTATCATCCTCAGACCAATAGCCTCACAGAAAGCCTCAACCATACGCTCACAGATATGTTATCAATGTTTTTCTCCGGCGACCATCGGGATTGGGACATTAATCTACCCTTTGTAACATTCGCCTATACCTCTTCTCCTCATGATACCACTCGCTGCGCTCGTTTTTATCTGCTCTTTGGCCGACACCCATTACTCCCCTTTGATACATCGCTATCCACTACTGACGCCGCCACTAGTACATACGCTCGTGAGGCCGTATCCCGCGCTAATGATGCTCGCCACATTGCACGCGACAGGCTCTTTGCCTCCCAAGGCTCCCAGCAATCCCGTTATAACAGTTGCCATCGAGATGTACACTACGCCCCAGGCTATCTCGTTCTGCTCTGGCTCCCATCACGCCGGGTGGTGTTGTGCAAAAAACTTTTACCACGCTACACAGGCCCCTATCGTATCTTGCGCCAAGTCACCGACGTCACATACAAAATTGAACCTTTGAACCCGAAGTCTTCTGCGCCATGAGCTTCCGACATTGTGCACGTGACACGCCTCAAGCCGTATTATTCACTCCCTGCTTCGTTTACCTAGAACGCACTGGGACTGTGCTTCTGCGGCGGGAGTAATGTTATGTGGTGTACCATGCTGGCATTGAGCAAGTGAAGAAAGAAGTGTCTGGGTCTGCGGATGAAGGCGGAGCTCAGTGTTTAGTTGTGCGGCTAAGCGGTGGCCATCGATTTGAGAGTGGTGTTACCCATTGGTGCGTGATTTCCCCTCGTGACAATATGTACTTGCGATTGTTTGCCATTAGCTGTAAAAGAGGTGCCAACAGAGAGGTGCGTCAAAAAATGCGCCTATCATTTCCTGAAAACAAGCTAATTTTTATTCAATGAAATGTGCAGATTTCCAAAATCTGTGCTAGTCTATCATTGCTAAACCTCCTAGGAAAACTTCGCCAAACCATGTCAAACTGTTCTTACGCATGTCCTAATCGGTTTATGGGAGGTAAGTCCCAGCAGATATTTTTTTTTCCTTTCAGCTCGTATTGTATCGTATCAAAACAAGACTGAGTAACTACCTGGAAGACAAGGACCTGTTTTCAGACACGACGTTCGGCTTCAAACTCAGGCTCTGCACACAGGATCTCCTACTGCAGCTCAAAGTGATTGTCGATAACAAAATATCGGCACGAAGAGAAGCATCATACTGACCATAGATTTGAAGGATGCATTCGACAACATAGTCTACAAAGCGACACTCAGTGAACTGTTGGCAACAAATTACCAAAGAAAGACTTATACGTACAACAAGGCTTTCCTAGCGGACAAAACAAACACCATTAGAATTTATAACATACGGCTAGAAACGAGAAAACCACCTAAAAGGGGCACACCACAAGGATACTTTATCTCTCCAATACTGTTTGAAATTGCCATGGCAAGAGAAGCAAAAAGACTCGGGAATATGCAAGGCATAAAACTAGCACTCTACGAAGATTTTGTACCGGTGTGAACCCAGAAGTGCTCTACTGGGGAAAATGAAGGACATTTACAACTCGCTGCGCAAGAAATTAAAGAGTTTGAACTCTCTAGAGGATTAGAATACCCCCCGTTGAAGTCGCAATAAATAATATTACACTCTCTCAGGTAAAAACCAGCAGACATTGACATAATCATAAATAGACACCGGACTCATCAGACGGACAAAATGAGAGTACTGGACCTGTGGATACAAGAAGGAGGCAAGCGCATTTACACGATCAAATCGCTTACTATTGTAACTAATCAAACCTTAAGAATAATAAGCAGGATAACAAACAAATAAAGGGATGAAGGCGCAATGATCAAGGATGGAGACGCAAGGCAGATAGTGACAACGCCCGTCATGCTGCGCTTCACTTACGGTCTCCCATATTATAAAATAACCAATACATAAAGGAAGATCAACGCGCTATAATCTGCAAGGCATATAAACTGGCTCTGAGATTACTGCCATACGCCTCGAATAGAAAGTTTGACGATATGGGAATCCGCTGCAGCTTCGAAGAACATATTTAAGCCATGCTCGGCTCCCAGATCAGAAGAGGCGGGCCCTACTTTCCTTACTGAACTCGAACGTCCCAAATTAGAATACAATAGCACTCAGACCACAAATATAGCACCAGAAATCAGAGACACATTCATGGTCAGACCGCTGCCCAGGATGGACCCAGCCAGCTATAACGGTAGGAGGACTGCAAAATCCAAAATCCTTGACAAACACATGAACAAAACCATTTTTGATTTAAGTCGGCGCAGCGAGGTACAAAGGCTGAGAGGCGACCGCCGCCGTGCCACTGACTCAAACGCAAAGCCTATATATGGAACAACTATGCGAACCAAATGCATCCTGATGGTGGAAGAAGTGGCAATAACCCTAGCAATATCGAAAGGAAACCGAAGACATCAAAGTTGCTGAATAGCCCCAGACTTCCCAGCCACCTATCTAGCCTTCCAAAACAAAAGGATTATTTCCGGAGCAAACACGTTCCTGGCCACCCGGCAGACAGGCCAGAAGGAACAGACCCAGGCAGGAAACACGATCGTTTGGGTCCATGACACTAGAGTAGAGGGCAGCACTGGAGTAGGCGCCGTCGTGCTCGGTTTCGCTAGCCGGGTGGTGGGGCCATTGGTAGAGTGACAACAGCAGAAGAAATTTGTGGTGCACGTTGGAGCACTAAAGTGCAATAACGCGAAAGCCTTTGTTTGAAACCTCGCTGATTCCTGGTTTTACTGCGTCTGCTTCTGTACGCTTTGAGGTGCGGCGTTTGAGGAAGCGCCAAATAAATGCCGCCGCAAGGATGACGTAAGCTATCAGACAGCCCCGCTTAATCGAGCCGTATGGAGGTGCCTGCGTGGCCTAGGGATAACGTGAATGCAAGGGCAGCCTGATTCTGATATCACCCTCCTACATGAAAGGAGAGACCCAAGTTGGCCGCGTCTGCCAAATGTAATTTCAGGAAGCCCTGCGTCCAGTTAGTGCTCAACCATGTCAGCTGCCTGCTACCGCGTCCTACGTAACGAAAGCGTATTAGGGCCTTAATATGTCCCCCTTTGGGGGGCCGGGCCCAGTGTGGCTTACCTTGACCTACAGTTGCCGTCAGCTTGGGTAGAATCACGTGACCTAGGGTGGCCGCAAAGTGTGACACCTGCAAACGACAGTATGAGCCATTAAAGGCTATCAGCTTAAAATACAAAGAAACAATGCGGACATCTATGGAGAGGCGTAGAAGGTACGCGCTTCCATATGGCATACTAAGCCGACAGCAAGCGACTACACTTAGGCGTCTACAAAGAAACACATATTCAAACACAGCACTGTACGACAAGATATGGCCCACACGATACAAAAGCGAACGTGTCTGGCGCGGTGACAGCGTTATATTATACCATGCAAACCGGAAATGTAGTGCTAGCCCCATAATGCCTAAAATAACCCCAGCCTACGTAGTGGCAGGACCTTCTAGCCGACTCGGACGCGCAGCATCAGCTCATGCTGCTGCAGCGATGCAGAGCCGCAGCTGAGGCCAACGGACTCCTGAATCAGGGATTGCCGACCATGGGTGGTGTCCAGTCTGAACGAGTCGCAAAGCACGCTGGGTAATTCCGACTTCCGGGTGTTTCTGCGAGACGCGGGTCTGCTGCGCTGTGCTTGAACCTCGGCATCGACAGGCCTAAATTCGAGTCTTCACGTGTTTTATAAGCGCGAATGAAGTGGTAGAAAAGGTCATAATGATCTGCACACGTGTTATGACCCTATTTAGCGTTTTGTATTTGAAGAAGTCGGTGCAGCGGTGGCATAGCGGTAGAACATCCGCCTCGTATGCAAGAGGACCGGGGCCCAAATCTTGGTACCGCGCAATTCTCCACCGGGTTAAAAAAAAAATCTTCGTGTCGATGGAATTGCATAAACAGGCTTAGGGTGCGACCTGATGCCGGTGAACACCTCCGGCAACGCACTCCCTCACCGGAACAGGAGTTGACCACCCTGGTGCAGTAATTGGCCGCAACCTCTCATGATTAGCTCCGTAAACCTCCAGCCCTCAGTCCCCAGCGGCTGCGGAACAACTGACCACGGCGGCGGTCAGGCCTGTGACGCAGCAGGGGGTGCTAAGAATTCCTGGTTCCGCTGGACAGGCCGCCATTGGAAACTGACCCTGGCAACGTTTAACGCTAGAACCCTAGCTAGTGAAGCTAATTTAGCGGTGCTGCTAGAGGAACTAGAGGGTATGAAATGGGTATGGAAATGGAAGTTAGGGACAGGACGGAAGTCTTAATATTAAACTTTAAGCGATTCAACATAATTTCTCGACGTTGTTAATGTCAGCTTGCGATTGGCGGCAGTGTTCATTATCTCCAATATTAAATGATTTGAAATCATCTGCGAAGAGCAAAATTCTCGAGTTCTTGACATCTAACGGCAGATCATTAACAAACAAAAAACAACAGCGGTCCTAAGTTTGGAGCCTTGAGGCACTCCCGAAGATGATAGAAATTCGTTGGACACACAGCCGCACAATCGGACGAGGTTACGGCGGCTGCCAAGGTACCTTTTGAGCCACCTAGGGTACATGGGGCAAAGTCCGTATTTTGCCATCTTCATCAGAAGTACCTCATGGGAAGCCGTATCGAAAGCTTTAGTCATGTCAAAGAAGACTGCATCTACCTGACCGCGATCAAATACATGTGGGCCAGTATAATCAAGAAAGCTGCATAAATTCGTTTCCACAGATCGACCTTTTAAAAAACCGTGCTACAGAATTGAGATCTTCTGCTTGAAGTAATAAGCCCACGCGTTCATACATAACCATTTCAAAACTTTTCGCAAAAGAGCAAATCAGTGACACAGGTCGAAAGTTGTTCACATCACAAGCATCGCCACACTTGAATACAGGAACAACTACTGACAATTTCCAATGACAAGAAAAAACACCAGTACGTAACGATAAGTTGAACAATTGCACTAAAACAGGGCCAAAAATGTCAGCGCATCCTTTGATTACGAAGCTGAGAATTTCATTTACTCCTGTTGAATGTTTGGCTTAAGTTTCTGAATCGCCAAAAGAACCTCATGCTCGGTAACATTATCATAAGCCAAACAGTCAGCGCTGTCTTCAGAAGTGATAATAGCAGCTGTGTTATCATGGCGCACAAAACAAGAGCTGAAGTGATTAGCAAAAGCTTGACACACATCTTGAGGTTTAAAACAGATACCATCGCGAGTATTTATGACAGCAGCACTAACCTTATCATTTCGTTGCTTGCGCACAAAATCCCAAAAACTGTTTGCTTCTTTTTTAAAGTTCTGTTCAAGAAGTTTGTGGTACTAGGGTTCATCAGGTGCAATCAGTTTTTTCACAATTTTTGTGCCCAATGAATATCTTTGGTACCAATATTCAGTTTCAGATTTCACGTACAGTTTATGATACTTCTGTTTTTTTTTTTTCAAGTAATATTTCAAATCGCGCGAGAACCAGCAAGGAAATCTACACTTCGATTTACGGCGTGGAATTCATTTTTTTCATTATACCCTGTACAACTGATGTAAGTAGCTCGAGCCTGTGTTTACATCCTCAATCACAAGAAATTCTGACAATTCGTAGGCCTGAAGATCATTGTACAGCCTAAGGTAATTGCCATACGCGTATCTAAAGTTTTCTGGCATCATCTCACGCACTGGATGAAAAGATGAAAAGAACGACAAGGTAAACGGGCAATGATATTTGTCTATCAGAACAGGAGGATCGCGCACCGCTTGCACGCAAAAAAGAGGCACATTAGATAGAATTGAACGGCCTTTCGCACATGAATGGCCTTTCGCGTAGCGGCGACGGTAGCCATGTTTGACATTTAGCATGACCTCTGAAGTCATACCAAGGTGAGAGTAGTGATGACAGACGGGCTAATAAGTCAAGTCGTCGAGTAGCGGCGGCCGGTAGCCACGGCACGCCGCGCTCCTCCCGCTAGAGGCGATCCTATTGGTGTCCCCCATGTACGTGTTTGCTACTTCGTCCAGGAACTCCTCGTCCATACCCTCGAAAGCATGTCTGGTTTTCAATAATCTGATTCTTGATTGGGTTTTTGAATTAGGTCTAGAAGGTGCCTCAATAGACCCCACGTTTTAGAGAGGCTCATGCCCTTTTCCATATCGTCGCCTCGGCTACACCAATTTTGTTCACAAAGTTTGATCGCGTAATCCTCGATCTCCCTATTGTGTCTCGCAAGCCTCCTTCTGAGGTTGCGATTCCCACTTCGCTTTTTTAACCTGCGTTCCATGCTATGTTTAGCCTCCCACATGTGCAGTAGTTTGCTATCGGCTGTTTCTAGAGCGTCTTCCCCCCCAGGACCCAACGGGGTCACCAACAAAAGCCTGAGGAACCTAGATAATGACTCCATAAGTGCCCTAACAGAGTACATACAGGTGATCTGGACCAAAGGAGAGCTACCCCCGCAATGGAAAGCGGCAAATGTAATCCCAATACCAAAACCGGGCAAACCATCAAAATTGGAAAACCTGAGACCGATTTCCTTACCCTCGTGCGTAGGAAAATTGATGAAGCACGTGATACAAACGAGACTGACGCGTTTCATGGAGCAAAACAACCTGTGGCCGCACGAGATAGTTGGCTTCCGACCAGGCTTGAGCACGCAGGACGTGATGCTCCGACTAAAAAACGACATAATAGACTCACGATCTAGGGACGCCAGAGTAATCTTGGGACTGGACTTAAAGAAAGCCTTCGACAACGTCAGGCATGAGGTGATTCTCGGCGGTCTCCAGGAAATCGGAGTGGGATCCAGAACATATAACTACATAAGCGACTTCTTAACAGACAGAAAAGCTTGTATTAAAGTCCAAGACATTGAGTCTCCCAAATTGCAGCTAGGAAGCAGGGGCACACCGCAGGGATCGGTTCTCTCCCCATTCCTCTTTAACGTGGCGATGAGGGGTCTCCCAAATGCGCTGAGCAACATTGAGGGGCTCAAATTTAGCATGTGCGCGGACGACATCAATCTCTGGATAAACCAGGGGAGTGATGCGAGCATAGAGAGACGACTGCAGCCAGCGGCAGACACAGTAGTGGACTACGCGGCTAGTAGAGGGCTTTCGTGCTCACCGCAGAAATCAGAACTACTAGTCTACAACCCAAAATCGTTGAGGTGCAAGGAAATCGGAGAATTCGATATCAAAGTGGAAGGAATGTCCCTACCAAACGTCGGTCAAATACGAATCATTGGACTATACATTCAAGAGAATGGATACAACGACGGAATACTAAAAAAATTGGAAGGCTACGCCACACAAGTCCTAGGCATATTCAGAAGAATAACATTAAAGGGCCGAGGCTTAAAAGAAAGGAGCTTAATCAGACATATGCAAGCATATGTCATAAGCCGCATAGGCTACTTTACGCCGTATTTAAACCTCAGAGCAGAGGAAAAAAAGAAAATTAGAAGCCTTCGTTAGACAATGCATAAAGAAGGCCCTGGGCCTACCAATGAGTACATTCACAAAGATGCTGTTCGCTATGGGGGTACACAATACGTGGCAATAAATAGCAGAAGCAGTCACAGTGTCGCAACTCGAAAGGCTAAGCCAGACAACAACAGGAAGAGCCATTTTAAATATGGTAGGCCTGATGCAACAAAATTCGAGCATCCCACGGATATACCGCGATAAGCTAACCATCTGCCCTCTTCCTCGGCACATGCACCCCATATACAACGAGGAAAGGAGGTAAAAGAGAGCAGAAGCACTCAAAAAGCGCTTCGAGCCACTGGACAGCAAGGCAGTTGCATACGTTGATGTGGCGAGTGGAAAGTCGGGTGCGGCGGTAGTCTCAGTAGTCGACGGCCGAGGCGCCCCAGTATCGGCAGAGGCGGCTACAGACGGGCGCCTTCATTAATTTACACATATTACACATGATGCATCCCACGACATTCAGAGACTAGTGCCCGTGGTGCGGGAAGACCCCTACCCTGTACCACATAACTTGGGAATGCAGCTCACATCAACTACAAAAAATTGAAAACCCAAATGAAAGACAGTGGGAGGCTTTGCTGGCCAGCTCTGACCCGGAGGCTCAGCTCTACCTGGTCACAAGAGCTCGCAAACTGGCGAAAGCCAGTGGTGCCCTGGACTGGGGGCGCCAACCGCTCGTCAGCCTCGGTTGAAGAGACGAAGAAAAAGATCCCCGAGCAGTTAATAAAGTTCACTCACTCACTCACCCAGTATCGGCAGCCACTATCGGAAGCCACAACTACGAAAGAGCTGAAGAAGTTGCGATAGCTCTCGCTTGCGTAGGGACGGAAGCAAAATTCATAATTAGTGACAACAAAACAGCCATTTACAATTACGCAAAGGGCAGGATCGCACCAGAAGCGGTGCGAATCCTGATCGGAAAACAGCTGAATAGAAAAGTCAGCTTAATATGGACTCCAGCGCAAACGTCTGTTCCTGGTAACGAGGCGGCACACGAGTTAGCCCGAGATCTCTACTTCCGGGTAACCGTGGACCCGCCTGATTGCCAGAACATGGACGAATGTCTAATAAATTACACAGAAATAGTCAAAATTATAGACAAAGCAGAAACCTGGTGCCACCACCAGATAAGTGTCTGAACAACAATGAGGCGACCGCATGGCGGCGTCTACAGGCAGGGAATTACATCCACCCGGTCTGGGCCTATCACGTCCAGAAAGATGAGCGACAGGACGATAAATGCAAGCAATGTGGGGAGAGAGGGACCCTCAACCACATAATTTTGGAAGGCGCCAGCTCCCCAGGGGCTAAGACAAAAAAACTTAGTATAGAAGCCTGGGAAACCCTTCTGCAGAGCGACGACCCAACTCTTCAGAAGCAAGCCATCCGTCTGGCGGAAGAGGCCGCAAGGAATCAAGACCTCTTTGACTGCCTCTAATCGCGGAGGTCCCGGCCCCCATCCCCTAGGCCTTCGTGCCGGGGGCGGGGAGTAGTGGGCCTTCATTCTGGTGGAAATAAAAGTTGTTCACACACACACACACATACCAGGAACGAGAGACGGGCTAGCAAGTCGAGTCGTCGCGTAGCGGCGGCCGGTAGCCACGCGTGAAGACGTGGCGCATTGCGTTCCTTCTGTTGGAGGCGCTGCGCTCGCTTTGACGTCACAATAGAGAGGTAGGTGGCGGAGCCGGGGGTATATACTCGCGTTCACGAGGTGGTGAAGCGTGCTGAACCTGGCCCTGATGGAGCTAGGACAGGTAGGTCACCGCCGCTTGAGGCGGGGGCTAGCCTGCCACCGAATTTTATCTGTTGTAGGCCGTCATCGCACCCGCCACCGCTTCGGTGGTGGACGACGGCTATTGCGGCGCGCGTCTTTCTCTCCCTTTTGTTTTAGAGCGCAGCTCTTTGGCGCTCGTTCCTGGGTTTCGCGTCGGCGTCGGCGTCGGCCTCGTAACCAGCGCCTCCCCACTTTCATCCCCCCAGTTCGAGCCGGCGCTTGGCAACCGAAGCCTCGCAGGCAGCGCGGAGCAGCCCGAGAACACAAGGAAAGGAAGGGGGTTTTGGGGGGGGGGGGAGACGTCGCCGGAGGAAGCGCTAGCAGCGACTGTCTGATGCCGCTGACGCCGCTAGCGAGTCAAGACAACGTGACCGCGTAGATAATAATAATAATTGGCTCACAGGAAGGGAAAGGCGCAGTATCTGTCACACGAGTTTGTGGGCACCTGAACCGCGCCGTAAGGAAAGGGAGGGAGGTGGGAGTTAAAGTGCAAAAAGAGAAAGAGGAGCCGTAGTGGAGGGCTACGGAGTAATTTCGACCACTTGGGGATCTTTAACGTGCGCTGACATCGCACAGCACACGGACGCCAAGTTGTCGGTTACATCCCTAAAGGTACCTATACATTCTTTGGTTTTAGATGTTGTGGAGGCGTCCGCAGCACCCCGAGGTAGCGAGGAGCGGGCGAGCATGTGGGCAGCCTCGTTGCCGGCGAGACCGGCGTGTGCTGGGGTCCAGATTATGGTCACGCTTTCGGCGAGAGACGACTCGTTCAGAAGTTTTGCAGCACGATTGCTGACTCTACCCTTGCTAAAATTTCTAACCGCCGCTTTGCTATCGCTGATGACTTGTTTCACGCCTGGTCGTGCAATGGCAATGGCTATTGCAATCTCCTCCGCCTCTACCGGCGGTAGATCTCGATTTCTTTCTATTCCTATGGCGATCCCAGTGTCCAATAGGGCGACCGAGGTTACGTCGCCTTCTTTCCCGATCGCTGCATCGGTGTAGGCGACCGATCCCGGCGGGAGTTTGTCCGATTTGTTAGCGAGGTGCTTAGCTCTGCTTTTTCTCCTCCCCTCGTCGTGTACGGGGTGCATGTTCTTCGGTATGGGCGAGACGTATAGATGCTTTCTGATTTCTCGATCTATGCTTTCTCTGACACTTTCGCCTTCCCCGGGCGCTAGTAGGTTTACCCAATCGAGGATTTGCCTACCCGCCGCCGTTCCTACGAGTCGCTCTCTCTGGGACAGCCTGACCGCCGAAGCCAGCTCTTTCCACTCATTATGCAACCCCATTTTCTCTAGAATGTCGTTAGAAGTAGTTATGGGGAGTCCTAGAGCGCACTTCGTGCATCTCCTAATTATGGTGTTTAATTTGTGTTCTTCGGTCTTGTTGATATTTAGGAATGGAGTCGCGTAGCACATTCTAATTTTATTTCTTTCTTCTCTGCTTTCTGTCTTGTGTTCGCACGAGGAAGCGGAGGTGGCTCAGCTACAGAGCCAGTAGCAGGCCCGTGCATTTTCTTTTCCTTCTTCCTACAGCCACAGCCCCGTAGGGCCAGGAGCAACCAACAACCCGGTGTCAACCCTCCAGAGGGGTCCGTGTGCTGTGCGATGTAAATGCACGCTAAAGATCTCCAGTTGGGCGAAAATACTCCGCATCCCTCCACAACTGCTCCTTTTTCTCTATTTCACCTTTCACTGCCTTTCGCCTCCATCGAAAATTTCGGGACACTTAAGGCTTCCTACGTGAGGCAATGCCAAAGCATTTCTTTCCTGGGCATGCAGTTCCGCCACCATTGTTAATATGGCAACGCCTGGCGCATTCATACATGTATGATCATGCAGTCACACCAGCTACGTTGCGCTGTTATCGTGGTGGTGAAAACGTTTAATAAAAATAGTGAGCTACATAATTGGTACTCTGGGGTCAGGCTTAGTGCCCTTCCCTTCACAAACACTAGGTGGAGTCTCAAGTACGGGACCCCAATGGCTTCCGCTGCAGCAATTGCTCGTTTGACCAAGGCCTTTTGAGCTTTTAGGTCGGAGCTGGCGAGTAGGGTCGCCTCCCAGTCCTCCCGGGTGGTGTTTGGGTTAAGCGCAAAGGCAGGGTTGGAGGGGCACGCCCACACCATGTAAAAAAGGTCCGAGGACATTTCCCCGCAGTGCGGGCACTCCCCGGAGAAGGCACTGTCAAAGTGTTGAAGTGACGCCGTGCACATCATGGGTATTCGTAAGGAGGCGAAGAGACAAGCGTTCCTCCGCTTTTGTAACCCTTTACACGGGTGGGTAAATATTGTGTCTGTTTTGGTACATCTGATAACGTCAGTTCCGATTATTAGTTATGTCCGGATGTGACGTCATGGTGCGGTCACATCCAGCCTTGACATCAAGTGTTGTAATGACGTCACCAGGTGATATCATTTTCAATTATCTCTGTCATTATCATCATCCCTGTAACTATTACTAACTTTCAAATACTAACAATAATTATGGATATGGTTGCCTACGACTAAGACTATGTTAGCTGTGACTATAACTAAGACTATGTTAGCTGTGACTATAACTATCTGACTGTGAATGATCAAACCGAAATTCTTTCCATTATTATCAATCTGTAGATGATTGATAGGTCTGAAAGACGTATGTGGTCACACTTTCGGGTCACAAGAAGCATGATGCAAGAAATGGTTCCATATTAACAGCGGATCTCACAGTCGGGATTGGACAGGCAATCCTGCATTCAGCATTTGAACGCCGTGACGACCGAGCCCCAACGGCTGCTGCGATGCACGAAACAGTCTTTTATTGCGAAAGCAATACTGCTAGCACTTTTCTGCCGTCGGTGGAGGTCATTCCTTCGCTCCGGCTACCACGTGACAGCGTGACGTCACGACCAGAGGAGAGCAGCGGCCCCAACCAACGCCGTAGTCGTTCCTTTGCTCGGCGCGGCGGCTACCGCGTGACGGCCTCCTCGGCCCGCCGCGTGAGGGCGCTCGCTAGGAGAGGATAAACGGGGCGCCGCAGGCGCGTTCCGCTTAGTCATGTCTGAGGAGTTGTGCAAGGCGTCGCTGGGGCGCCATGCCGAGGAGACAGATGAAGAAAGGCAAGAGCGGTTGGTTAAGCAACGCGCCTATGCCGTAGAATGGCGAGCCCGGCGGCGTTCTACAAGAGCGAGCCAGTGTTCAGACCAAGAGTCAGACGGAACAGTAGAAACCATGTTGTGTCCAGAGTAAATCCTTTAGTTGAACAAAAGGAGAAGCCATGCCAAATCACTAGCAGAGCCAAGCGCAGCCAGGGAGGTATTGCTTTCGCAATCACTCAGGCTTAACCAGAGCTAAGCCATAGCTAATTTTTACCGACCAGTACACAAAGTGGACTCCCTACTTTGTACTTTCATTAGCTGAGGCTTCTGTAGCAGTCTTGGAAACTAACCACAGTTAGCATTTCAACACATAACGTTCTTCTAAAACTGTCAAAGTACGTAACACACGTTCATAGGAATTTCAAGTAGTGATGTATTCATCTTTTCCGACTTCAGAGGTGTCGCCACGTTTCAATCAAAAACACGCAACGGACGAAGTTTCGTAGATTGACTGCATTATTAAAAAGCTAATTTTTTAACACAGCTCTGCCTGAGGCGATGGATAGCAGGCTATTCGGCATGTTCAAAAAGAAAGAAGAGCTAACGAAGAAGCTCAAAAAGCAAAAGTGGAACCGCAATCTCAGGAGAGAGATAGCCAGACACAACGTCGAAATAGAAAAATACGCCCGGAAACTCGAGTCGCAACGTTGGGATAACAAATGCGACGAGATGGAGGGCACCATGAATGGGACCAAGACGTGGCAACTGCTCAGGTTCCTGATAGACCCGACTAAGTCCAAAACGGTCGCCAATATAGAACAGGTCAAGGCGAGGTATAACTTTAAGGGTACGGACAAACAGCTCATTGACAAGCTCAAGTCCATGTACGTAGCTCCCCCCGCCACAGCGCATTACAGAGATTACAACGGACCGGCGAACAGCGAGCTTGACGCGTCCATAACAGTGGCAGAAGTCAGAGCGGAGCTGCACGGCCTAAAAAGACGCTCGGCCCCCGGGCCGGACCTCGTTAATAACAAGATGCTCGCAAATCTGGACGACGAATCAATCAATGCCCTAACCAAATATTTAAATCAGGTGCGGGAGAGTGGTCAAGTACCCCAAGAGTGGAAGAGGGCTAAGATCACCCTAATCCACAAGCAGGGAAAACCACCGGGCTTGGAGAATCTCCGCCCAATATCACTAACATCCTGCGTAGGCAAACTACTTGAGAAAGTTATTCAGAGGAGGCTAACCAAATACACCGAAGAGAATGATGCGTGGCCGGCTGAATTGGTCGGATTCAGGCCCGGCCTTTGTACGCAAGATACCATGCTCAGACTACATAACGATGTTGTCAGAGACTTCAGGAAAAAAAATACGAAAGCTATTCTAGGCTTAGACCTTAAGAAAGCTTTTGACAACGTCAGTCACGACGCCATTCTCGACGGGCTCGCTGAGCTTAGAGTAGGCGAAAGAACCTACAACTATATTAGATCATTCCTGCGAGACAGGACGGCGATCATCAGCTTTCAGGGCTTATGTTCGGAGGAGTTCCCGCTGGGTAACAGAGGCACTCCGCAGGGGGCTGTGCTCTCACCTTTCCTTTTTAACATCGTAATGAGGAAGCTCCCCAGTAAGCTTGGCCATCTCGATGACTTAAAACTAAGCATCTACGCGGACGATGTGACCGTCTGGATGTGCGAAGGGAACGACTCGTACATCACATCCAGGCTCCAAGAGGCAGCAAATATAATCAGCTATCACGCAGAGGACGTAGGTCTATGCTGTTCGCCAGAAAAATCGGAGCTCCTGGTAATGACCAGCAGTAGTGGGAAGATAACTCCAGATATCAAAATTAAAGTCAACGGAAACAAAGTCCGGAAAGTAGATGAAATTAGAATATTAGGTATGATTATCAACCGCAGGGGTAATAACAAAAGCCTGATGAAGAAATTAAAAGATCAGGCGGAGCTCGTAGTCAGAGTATTTAAGAAGACGTCCAACAGAAGGAGTGGTCTCACGGAGGCTAGTAGACTCAGACTCGTACAAGCTTTTGTCACGAGCAGAATGTGCTACGCGACTCCATTCCTAAATATCAACAAGACCGAAGAACACAAATTAAACACCATAATTAGAAGATGCACGAAGTGCGCTCTAGGACTCCCCATAACTACTTCTAACGACATTCTAGAGAAAATGGGGTTGCATAATGAGTGGAAAGAGCTGGCTTCGGCGGTCAGGCTGTCCCAGAGAGAGCGACTCGCAGGAACGGCGGCGGGTAGGCAAATCCTCCATTGGGTAAACCTACTAGCGCCCGGGGAAGGCGAAAGTGTCAGAGAAAGCATAGATCGAGAAATCAGAAAGCATCTATACGTCTCGCCCATACCGAAGAACATGCACCCCGTACACGACGAGGGGAGGAGAAAAAGCAGAGCTAAGCACCTCGCTAACAAATTGGACAAACTCCCGCCGGGATCGGTCGCCTACACCGATGCAGCGATCGGGAAAGAAGGCGACGTAACCTCGGTCGCCCTATTGGACACTGGGATCGCCATAGGAATAGAAAGAAATCGAGATCTACCGCCGGTAGAGGCGGAAGAGATTGCAATAGCCATTGCCATTGCACGACCAGGCGTGAAACACGTCATCAGCGATAGCAAAGCGGCGGTTAGAAATTTTAGCAAGGGTAGAGTCAGCAATCGTGCTGCAAAACTTCTGAACGAGTCGTCTCTCGCCGAAAGCGTGACCATAATCTGGACCCCAGCACACGCCGGTCTCGCCGGCAACGAGGCTGTCCACATGCTCGCCCGCTCCTCGCTACCTCGGGGTGCTGCGGACGCCTCCACAACATCTAAAACCAAAGAATGTATAGGTACCTTTAGGGATGTAACCGACAACTTGAAGAAAGACCGGAGGATATATCCGCCACCGGTTAGATCCCTGAGTAAAAAGGAATCGTACGACTGGAGAAGACTCCAAGCTCGAAATTTCTTTTCGCCCCTGTGGAGGAGTTGGACGGGTGCCAGAGGGCGGAAGAGGGACGGTGCAGAAACCGAAATTTGTAAATTTTGCGGCCACGTGGCAACATTAGATCATATAATATGGAGATGCGTTCGTGCCCCAGGGCGCAACGCGATTAAAACTAGCGATTAATGGGAGACCACGCTAAGAAGCTCCGACGAAAAAACACAGCGATTCGCCGTCCGCCTGGCGGCCGAGGCTGAAGACCTCTTCTCCTAGACGAGGCCGGGTGTCCTCTGGCCGCGGTGTGACAGACTGCCTCCCCGGACGCCTGCGTGCGGACTCGTAGGTGGCTGCTGCACCATATTCGGCGGAAATAAATGTTCTTCCTCCTCCTCCTGCAGCTTAAGTGAGAAACTTCGTCTTTGTCTTACGGCTGGTTCTAACAAAGTAAAAATGGTTGCACGTTTGAATAATTCGCTTTGATATGCTAAGCGATACGTAGCGTTCCTGATGATTGTGCGCATTTAAAAATGTTTGTTAGGCCGGGAACAAACACGAACTAATATTCTCGTTTTTTTTTTTTTTTTTTTTTACAGGGCCCCACATAGTTCGCACAATTTAAACCCCAGGGAAGAAGGCAACTCGAAGAAAAAACCGAAGGCAAAGCCACAGACCAAGGCTTAAGCTGAGGAGAGTAATCTGAAGGCGTTCTATCTCGCACTAGCAGCTCTCAGCAATGTCGCGCACAGAGTTTTCGTTCAGGTGCATAATACCGATGCGCGAACTGTTCTTGTATCTAGTGGTTGCTGTACTCACCTTCATCTTCGTGATGGGAATCATGAAGCTCGACAGAGGCCTGATGGAACACGGAGACTACTACTTCGGCGTGACTGCTCCACGACAGCCCGAGTGGATACAATGACTTCATGTGTGTTGCGGGAGCGAGCGTCTGTGTCTTGTGCGCCACCGTTCGAGACGACCTCCATTGCTATTTCTTCGCATACCTTGAACGTCAAGGTAGGAAGGACGCTTGTGATTTTGTGTCTGTGTGCGTACAGTTCTAATCATACCTTGAACGACAAGGTAGGACGGACGCTTGTGATTTTGTGTCTGTGTGCGTACAGTTCGAATACCAAACTGACCCGGCGGTCACAGCCACAACTAGAGCCATGAGATGAAGTCATGTCAGACAAGATCCGCTCTGCTGTGTCGGTCTCCGTCGCGAACCTTGATGGGAAATAAACTGCCTCATCAACATTTCCTGGTGAATGAGTGGTTAGAGCAATCGGCAACTCAGCCGGAGTTGTACTTTTGATGAAGGTGTAACGCATAATGCGCGCATAGAGTCTGCAATTGCAGATACTGGGGTGGTCGAAATTGCTCCGGGTTTCTCCGCTATGGCGTCCCTAATAGCCTTTGTTATTTCGGGACGCTGATTCATTTATAGGAAGAGGAAGGCGCGGTAACTGTATCACTTGTTTTCTGTGGACACCTCAACTGCACCGTAAGGGAAGAGAGGGAGGTGGGAATGAAGGTAGAAAGAGAGAAAGAGGAGCCGTAGTGGAGGGCTACGGAGTAATTTGGACCACCTGGAGATCTTTAACGTGCGCTGACATCGCACAGCACACGACGCCTCTTCGTTTCATCTCCATCGAAACGCAGCCGCCGAGGTCGGGTTCGAACCCGGGTACTCCGGCGCAGTAGTCGGGAGTCTAACCACTGCGCCACCCCGGCGGGACTATTTCGGGACACTGCAACTCCACATACCACATACTCGTAACTGCAGCGCTTGTTCTGTGGTTTCGACTCTCACTACTGAGCCAAACTTCCCAAGTTCGAACTCGGCTGCGGTGGCCTCATTTTCATGTAGGCGAAACACAGAGGCGTCCGATTGCTGTTTGAGGTCAGTGCACGTTGTAGATCCCCAGGCGGATGTAGGGACTTAAGGTGGTGGCGTTTGTTGTGTGAGGGCGTCGGCAAAGGCTTAAAGCGGGGAACGACTAGGCTGGTGATTAGCGAGGCGTCCGGCAATAAACAGGGCTGAAGTGAAGATGAGCACTTTAGTGAGGCATGCCGCCGCACTGCATGAAAACACGACTTCACCGAAGCAGCGCAAGCGCAACTCAAACGCACACACAGCGCAACCAAGGCTTCGCCGCATATGTTAAGTGATGTCGTGAGCGGTACGTGGCGCCAGTGGTGAGTGTATTGCTCACTGTTGTGTCATTGGATAATGACATACCCATGAAGGAAACAACTGGAGAAACTGGCCACATATGTAGGCGCAGGAATAAATTAGGTGGTCGCTTAAATGTCTCTCAAGAGAATGGCGGAAGCCTACCCTTCCTGTCCTATCATTTGCCTCCCATAGTTTGTCTAATATTGGCGCTCATTGCAGTGCTACATATAATTAGTTTAGTAGAGGGAATTTATTGTCTTCCACACACATAGGTACTTGTATATACACACACACGCACTGTAGTACATACATGGGAGGACAACGAAAGGTGCGATACTAACAACGATCACATATTAGTTATTCCGTGTTCATCAATATCTACAGTTTACAGGAAAAGAAAGGCGCAGTATATGTCACACTTTCTCCTGTAAGTGTGGGTTTGGACGGTACACCATCACTCCCGCCGCATGGCGCTATTCTTGGCGCGCGCTCAAGTGTGGCTGTAAGGCTTGTGCTCTGATCGGTCTCAGCATTTGTTGGATTGTCTGTGCAAGATTCTGTGCTGGACGTTCAATGCATGCGGTACTTGTGTTCTGGGAGCACTTCTCAACTGGGTGTCCTAGTGTTGAACGGCGCGTTACGTTCTGGTTGCTAGAAGGAGAGCATTAGCTCTAAAATACAAGCTCTTCCTACGGACCCCCTCTGAGTTTGGTTTCCCTTTGCTGCTGGAGACGGGGGTAGCGCTCCTTTTGCCTCGACTCGGACCCTCATTAGCGCGGTCTCCCGCTGTCCCGTCGCCCTAGTGGGAGCGGCCGGAGGCTTTCGTCGCGTAGCACTGCGATGTGTAGCGCACATCGAAGGTTTTTAGAGAAGTTGCGGTGACTGTGTTTTTATTTTGGCTTGTGGAAAGGGGTATGCTCTCGGCTCATCTCGGGACTGCTCCCGACCCTCTTTGGCTGAGGCTACTCTTGCGATAGGACGCTCGCGCTGGCCGAGCGCTGGTGAATGAGTGAGTGAAAAACTATTTAGCTCTAGATTGGCATGTCTTCTGCGGTTTTCAGATGGCTTCGTCCATCTTCTAAGACAAAGGTCGGTTGCCCTTAGTCCAGGGCTCCGCTGGATGCTGCTGCCAGTTGTGCTCGCCGAATCAGACCTTCTTGGTCGACTCGGCGATCGCTGGAGAGCACCCCCTCCCATTGCTCCGCACTCGGGTTTCTTATAACGGGTAGCACGCTTATCTTCTGGCATGCCCATGTTACGTGGTACAGCGTGGGTGGTTCTTGGCACCAAGGGCATTTGTCAGTGTACTGTGTGGGATACATTTTGTTGAGTACGTGTAGGTTCGGGTACGAGCCCGTTTGTATCTGCCTCCACGCGACTGAGTCCTCTCCGCTAAGGGAGTTGTGTGGTTGTGGGTACCGATTTCTGCAGCCCTTGTAATAGTATCGCCGAATAATCTTGGGGTACAGGTTCGTTCCCCTCGAGGTCGCCTACGTTGGATGCTCGGTAATAAGTGTACCTTCGAGCTATCCTGTCCGCCTCTTGGTTCCCTGTTACTCCCGCGTGTGCCGGCGTCCATATTATCGTATGCTTTATTGGTTTTTTGTTTGGTTGTCGTGTTATGTGGCCCCCAGAGCGGAGTATGCGGAGCGCTCTGTGCCCGATTCTGCCGCGACGATAGTTGCGGCATGCTGTTTGCGAGTCTGTAAGGATTGTTAGAGACAGTTTAGATCGATAGCCTTCCGCTGCCGCTAGAGCAACGGCCGCTTCCTCAGCCTCGACTATGAGTAGCGGCTGCTATGGATCTGGTACAAAAGGCGCCAGCTCGACTGCGGGGACGAGGAGTCCCTTGTTTCTCAGCTTTAGCGGCCGACTGATCTCAGCCAGTTGCTATTCGTCTCTGATTGCTCCCTTGGGGAAGCGAATCCATGTTGACTCTTGTACCACCTCCTGTATATAGTCTCTTTCTCCGGTTCATTAAGAAGCTGCTCCAAGAAGTGTCATTTGTCTCGGATGGATCCACCTATCGGAAGCCTGAAAATTCCCTTACTGTGGCGTTGTAGATTGCAGGAACGCTAGGCAAGAATTAATCTCGTGTACTCTCGCTGAATATGACATATTTTGCGCACTCCTCTTGCGCACGGAATTTCGTTCCTATAGAAAGGCTTTCGCCTTAACAAGCCGATGTTATTCCGTAGCCCTCAATCACCTCTTTCTTCTATCACTCCCACCTTCGCCCCTTCGCTAACGGTGCAGTTTAAGTGTACACTGATACATGTGACTTACTGCGTCTCTCCTTCTCCAATAAAATAAAATAATACACATGGATCCTTCATTTTAAACTACAATTTTGAAGACGCGTACGTGCAAGGTTGTTCAAAGATAGCCGTGAAACTTGCGGAGTGCAATGCCTTAGAGAATAGCAGTTTTGCGGGTCGTTCAAGGCGCAGCGTTTCACCCGAGAGATTTAGGATAAAGGCTCCAAAAACAACGCCCTAAAATGGGGGTTGCAATCAACATGCGCCGAATTAAAGCACGCCGCGGGTCTCGGGTCCAACTTTAAAGAACACTCCGGAATGGCGTGCGCCTTTAATTAGCTTGGCTTAGAGCAACACGTGGCGTCCAGCGATGCGGGGGCTGCTTGCCTCAACACAGAATTTGCGCTGCCGCTGCACGGTCTATGGCGTTCGCGGCAAAGGAATCTCGCAATTCAACAATAAAAGCGCATTTGGCGGCACACACACACAGAAAAAAAAATATGTCTGGCTTAGCTTATGGTTCAGCCTAGGATGCGAAGCATACTAGCCTAAAATTAAACATTACCTGGCTATACCTGGTTAGCCATTTATAGACGAGACATTACCTGGTTATACCTGTTTAGCCATTTCATAGACAAGAAAAGCTCATGTGTTACTCTGCTTCTTCCTTTATTTTTTTGAAACCAATAAATACACTATGATGATCAGTAAAGTAATGGCTCTTTTCTTCTGCCGTTTCCGTGGCTGTTTGTAACTTGCGCTTTGCGGTCTGGCGAGCCGCCCTCTCCTTGGTCGACATCTCGCTGCTCAAGTATGTTTCTCTATGGCTCAACTGACTCAACGAGTGCGTCGCCTTTTATACAATTGCGTGACGTCAGTATCTCCTAGCGGTAGGAGCGGGAGATAGGCCGCCGGCGGAGGCTGCGCGTCCGCAAGCGAGCGCACGAGTTGAGCCCCAGCTTTCACAGCTGTTGTGACGTCATATCAAGTGGTGCGCCGATGTAGGTCAAGTGGTAGCTACGCGGCCGCGCACGGCGCAGCAAGGAAGAGCTCGGTTGTGCGGCTAGTATGCTTCGCATAAAAAACGTTTTTCGTGTGTGCCGTCAAGCGCGCTGTCCGAAACGAATCGGCTATGAAATACTGTTAAATAGCCCAGGCTAATGGTATCCTGGACTGAGGAAACCACCGACGCTATTCCGTTAAACAATTAAAGTTTACTCTCTCTCTCTCTCTCTTTCTCTCTGCTGTTGTTAAATGGCGTAAGAAGCATATGCTACCGTCCTCCCTTCCCTTACGGCGCGGTTGTGGTGTCCACAGAAAACAAGTGAGATAGTTACCGCGCCTTTCCCTTCCTATAAATAAATCAGTTTTAAGCATATGCTATGTCCAGAGATGCCCACAGCACCAAATTTCAGCTATAGAATGCGCTTTTTGTTTTTTTGTTGCTTCCGGGCTTGCTGCATTGCAAGACTTATCAATTCACGCAGTTCGGTTGTCATGGAAACAAAAAGCAACAAAGCATGACAGGCTCGAATGTGGTTTCTGCAGCACGAAGCAAACTGCTTTTGTCAAGAAATAATTACTTCATTATGAACTGCGAATCAAAAGAGAGATTTAAAAAATAGGAAGGGGCTAGCTCCGCCTAAACCTTCTAGGACGTGCTAAAGTAAAGTTTAGCATGGATCTGGTTTTTCTTGGTGCGTGGTTTAGCAACTAAAGCCCGGGTCAGAATTTGGTTGACTAGTAAATATCTAAGATTTATGATGTCTTCGGCGGACGCATTCGTGGAGTTTTCTGTTCACTCGTGCATTGCCGCACGTTCGGCTGGCTGCCATTCGTGCCTGTGCGACAGCGTGTTGAACGACGGTGGAACGTGATGCAATCGTGGAGCGCTCTAGTACACGCTGCATGCACACGATGCTGTGGACGCAGCTGTATTAAGACGGAAGCTTTTCCTGGCTCATGGGCGGCGGAAATAATTGCACAAAGTGTTTGCAGGTAATTCTCCACGAACTGACACTTGAAGAAAAAAATATCTCAAAATTTCTCCGCAATGTCTGAAAAATTCTATTCCTCATATTAAGTCACGCTAACTTGTTTCTCCTGCTTGTCGTGATAGCGGTACTGCACATGTTGCATTATGAATGGCGTGACCAATTAAACCAGTGCTCATCTTTATTTCTGCCGCAGATTACAGCGAAAAGATTCACAATTTGTTTCTTGGAGACTAACAGTTTCCTGTATTCAAACGACAAGTAGGTGGTGGGCACTTTTGTCTAAATCAGTACGGAAAACGTAATTATGAGTTTGAAGCACGCATTACCTGTTTTCGAAGAAGATTGGTGGTTGCTTGAAGTTCGTCCAGTCCTGAAGATCTTTTTGGTCTCTAAAACATTACAAATGACGTGCAATAGCGTGACCGCATTGGGTGTATAGATTAACAGCTGACCGTTTGGGCCAGTGGGCAAATTTTTTAGAAGTGCTCTTCTTGCTACTACGAACATGTCTTTGTAGTAGAAGCACCAAAATATAGGCAAAGTTAAGATAGCTTTTTATTTATTTATTTATTTATTTATTTATTTATTTATTTATTTATTTATTTATTTATTTATTTATTTATTTATTTATTTATTTATTTATTTATTTATTTATTTATTTATTTATTTATTTATTTATTTATTTATTTATCTATTTATTTATTTACTGCATACTGCCAGCCTGAATGTCAGGCTTTAGGCAAGAGTGGGGGGTACAGAAGAATACAATTCACGAGAATACATAGTACATTCCGTTTTGCGAATGACGGCAACGAAAAAAAAAGGCATACCACTTGTACAGGGCAAAATGGTAATTCTTCACGTAAACGTTTATCCCCGTTCCGCAGAACAGTTTTCACCGGTAGGTTTCGCACATAGAATTCGCAGGTAGGTTGCCGTGCCAAGGTCCTCATAACTGTAGCTGAACCTCTTCCAATGAAGCTAGAGATGCAGAATGTTGCAGAAAATAAAAGATGGTAAATGTGACTTTAGGTGATAAGACCTTATTCCCTCTAGGGTAGAAGGAGAGTGTCTACTAAGCGTCTTCTATGTCCACTAAGCGCCACATAAAGTTTTCATGAGACATGGTGTAGATATTTTTTCATTCTAAAATCTTTTCTTCGTGCCTAAGCTCCCATTGAGAAAAGAACGAAAAAGGTTTTCAACCACTAACACCAGACTAAATTTACTAGATGAGTAACATATTTGTTATTCCTTCCCTTTTACCTCCGTGAACAGAAGTTTCTCTTAAAATGTTGAAGGTCCTCTGAGAGCTCAACTCATGCATTAACACGTCAATATATCCTCCTCGTAATTCCACATGAATGAACTGCCAGTATAATGATTCAATCAAAGTGATTAAGCGGTATCTGGAAAACATTTTACCAAGAGTGATTAAATTTCCATGTTTAAAAAGACTTCTGCTACCAAAGAAGGATAAACAGACGAGAAGAAGCATGGCACCTTGGTTTACGCGTTTACGCGAAAGATGTTACCAGTCGTGGGAACAAAAAACAAAAGATTCTTTCGGGCTCGTTATAAAGAACAATTCTCTTTCAGGCTCATTATAAAGAACTTTTCACTTTATTTTCATAAATTAGTGACGTTCTTCTTTCGTAGACCATACATAAGGGAAGAGTGTAAACTGCATGGTCGAAGGAGATAATATGTATTAAAGGTATGAATGTGGTGGGCGCAAAAATTTGTTTCCTTCCTACAGCTCTCGTCGAAGCAACGCAGTATTGTTTTGGCTCTACATAACATACGCAAGTCGAGGAACAAAATTTAATAAACAGGAAGTCAACAGCACGCAAGAAATGTATTTGGTCGGAGACCACGCTCATCTAAAAATGCCACATGGGGCAGGATATTGATCTTGCAACGATTGAGCTTGCGACCGTTTCTGCTTTAATTTTGTAAATGAGCACTAGTAACCTTGTTTTGATGCCAGTGCATTTCTGAATGCGCGCTGAGGTTTGTTTCGCGTCAAGTCATGAGCGGTGAAACCATTTACGGCGCAGAAATTTATTTTCAGTCCTCACTTTCCAGGCTTGAAACACATACCGATTCACAACCTATAGCACTTTTATATAGGTGTTGGGAGCAAATGACCTATTTTAATATTTTAATGTAAATGGTACGGATAAGCCAGGTGCATTGAGAACAAGCTCTTTCTACTTGTGCCTAAAGGGTATTTAGGACTCGCACGTAATGAATTTAGACATCTGGCGTCTTCGGCATCACTTGAATGGAGTCAAAGCTAGCGTTTAGAGAACACCTTCCTTAAGACGGCTGTTGATGACACAAATATCTCGTTCCTGAGCCATGTCGGAAGGAGACATTGTTTTCACCTGAAGCCGCGTCTGCAAGCCCCCATCCTTGCTCTCCCCTCCGCCCCCTTCCCCCTTTTCTATTCACATAGATACACTCCTCCGCAGAATTGGAGTGACCACGCGAGCCGCTGCAATTATTATTTTTCGGTACAAAACAATGCACCTGAATAATTTGCTTGGGCAAGATGGCAAACATATTAGTGACACTGTCCTTTGCGTAACTTATAAATAAACACTTCACCGTAAGAAAAAGGTGGCGTGAGTTTTGTCAAAGCGCGTGGTCTCTCCACTTTTGCGCCAGGGTGTACACTGCCACTCTTCGCTGCGTCTTGAGACAAACATATGCGTGTGTTTTGGCAAGATGGCAAGCATATTAGTAACACTATCTTTTGCGTAACTTATAAATAAACGTTTCATCGTCAGGAAAAGGTGGAGTTAGTTTTGTCAAAGCGCGTGGTCTCTCCACTTTTGCGCCAAGGTGTACACTGCCACTCTTCGCTGCGTCTTGAGACAAACATATGCGTGCCGATCGACTGCTTGAATTACCCCCTAAACATAGCTCATCTAAGACAATAAATAACCAAAGCAGTTTTACTACAGCTCACTGATTAATAAGCACCACGTGAGCGCCATTTTCCCCACCGCAGTTTATGAAGGCAATTATAATACAACTCTGCCAAAAGAATGCAGTGTGTGAACAGAGTTTCTCTTTCATGGTTTACCGTAAATTCTGGTCACAGGCTGGGCTGTTAATGTCTATAAGGTTGAAACTCGGAGCATTCGAAATTACTCACAAATAAAAAATATATCCAAGTTCCTTTTGCAATATTGCCTAATATCACACGTGATATCCAAAGTAACACGATGTAACGAGTGCCCGAACTCCAGCAAGAAATATATATTTTTCTACCAAATACTAAATACCTACTTTTGAATATGTAGCGGGGTGTAGAATGTGTACGCAGCTTGATTCAATTGAGGGGAATGATAGATGGAAAACAAGCGGCCCGTCACTAAAAAAGAACGAATCTTGCTGTCTCGTTTACCTGTAGAGGATTTAGGTCTGGCTATAGCAGCCAAGATTACGTTTAACAGCTAGAGCTTACCAGAACTGCTTTTCTGAAGCACTGTACATCTCAACACCTTCAAATTCATAAAGATATTTCCCGGTTTACTTTGATCATGACTCCTTAGAAGCGAAGTTAAAAAAATTAACGCAAAAAAGCACACTAGCTAAGCCCCGTCGTGGCCGCTTGCACGGCACCCCTTTAAGGCTTAGGGCATGAAGACGGGTGTGGGAAGGGGTGTAGTCGGTGCTGGCGTTGGGAGCAATGAAGTCCCGTTCTGGTCTTGGTACTGTTGCATGAACGACTGTACGAATACGTCATAGGCGAGGAAAAGCGCCACGGTGAGCGTGGCAAGAACCAGGAGCCCGACCGCCACGTGTGCTTCCTGCGGTGATGCAGCGCCGAGGGGTTTAAGTGACGCCACTGCAGTAATTTTAAAACCTTGCCTCAAACTTTGTGGAGCGCCAGCGACATGCCTGAAAGCGCTCCGCTACCACTAGCACATTTGTCCTGAGCGGCCATATATAATTCACTTCGAAGTCGCAGTGCTCATTCTTCTATGGCTGCGGCTGCGAGCCTATACTTATTATGGGTAGGCCACTAAATGCAGAGATCATTGTTCTTTCTCACAATGTAGGGCAGTTAATCGGAGGCGTTTCAGGTTAACATCCCTGCCTTCTTCCTGCTCCCTATCTTTCTACAAGATTTACAGGGTGCTAAAAATGAAGCGGGAATCTGTACATTTAAATTACTGCGAGAGCAGTTTTCCTGATGTTGGTGCACGTGCTTAGGCCAAATAGACCTTTCTTAGAAATTATTCCTTAATGTTAGAGCTACAGTCTTTTTACCGAAATGATAGCAAGAACAGCAAAACCACGCTCAATATGTTAGTCTTGTTTTAACGACGCCATAAATTTTGGTGGGAGCGGAAGCTGCAGAGGAGGCTAGAAAAATAAACAGCTCATCACAGATATGCTGCAGTTGACAATTTGGTCCCCGTATTATCTGGACGTGTACTTGGAATGACTTTGTATTGATCGAGCACATACAGTGTGGACTTTGGCGGCACAGATCGGACTACCTGCTAAGTGCTGTTAACTGTAGGAAGACTTCCCGGCGATGTATGAATTCCACACCAAAATCCTCGCAATGGCTTCTGCTCAATAAAATGCTTTTAGTTAATACCAGTAATATTATGCTGAAGTTTCGCGTGAATCAAAGTCTCAATAGTTAAGCTCAGCCTAGCCTGAGCTGCTAGCCTGAACCTTTAGGAGAAAGACGAGCATCATAATAAAGTTCGCCCTTAAACATGTGAGGTATGCTCAAAGGGGCTGCGGTGTCTTCCCATATTTTACTTATACCTCACTTTACCCATCTGCTGAATGAAACTTGTTTTTAAATATTACTGTACAAAATAGTTTTCTACATCTTATGCACCTATTCATGACCTTCATACTCGTGACTGCGTTTTATTACCTAGAGCACGCACTAGATATGACAAGCGCTTTCGGAAGTATTACATGACACAAGTTCTTAATGAAACATTTGAAGAAATAATTTTCCTTCAAATAAAAAGTAAACTATAGTTCTATTACGCTATTAATCACTGCACACTCTTTGATGGCAAAGGTTATTATTCACACCATAAATTGGCTGTATTACTTAGTTTCACGCCTGCGCGACAGTATTCCAGGCCTGTTATCTGCTGTCGGGCGCTGCCCCGAAAGCCTTCGAAGGCTTCGGCAGGACCACATTTCGATGCAGCACTTGAAATAAGCGACATTGCTATTAAAAGGGCAAAAATAGTGAATAACGGAAAAGCCAAAATACCGGCATAAAAATAAAAAGAACCGAAAATTTTCAGTACCGCCTTGTGAGCTTGAAGCCAACGTTTTTTTAGTATTGCAACAACCAAAACTACCACACATTTTTGCTGCATGAATTTCAGGAGTGCACGCAATATACTTAACCTTTTCCTTCGTAATCAACTGTTTATGGATAACCTTTGCCGTAATCTATGCTCATATTTCTTGTTGCTCTTAGTGTGTTAGGTTCGTTCCATCTACTTGTATCGTGGTAATTCTAGTCCTCTAAATAAGCACTTTCAGCACAACGCTGAAGCTTACCGCTACCATCTACTTCTACCTCACCACGTTAGTACACATGTGCACATCGCCTTGAGGACGCCAGGTGGCGCCACATGCCCTCCATATGCTAGTGTGCCTGGACGGTACCGCGCTTCTGTACAGCGGCGCTGGTATCCAAGCATGAACCCTGGCCACATGCCAAATAGCGCGTATGCCGCTGACGGCACGGCACTTAGTTAGAAAGGAGCGGTAAGTGATAGTGCTAAATGTGTCGCATACCCGAAGATGGAACCTGCACGCACGTTGCAAAGCTCGCGAACCAGTTGCCACTCCTACTTATTGGTTCCTTAAAATAAGAACTGCGGCATTTAGCCATACAAAAATGCTTTGCTGTACATTACAATGGAGAACTAACGTACAGCCGGCCACATTTTTAAAGGCATCGCGCAAGCGCCGACTGCCCGGCTGAGCGGCGCCTAGATGAATCGAGTGAAAATCTCGATAGGAAGCCGACATGAGCGCTGAGCATGCTGCTGCAGCCAGCGTTGTCCGCTCGGCTCTCCTGCTCCTTTCTAAGCAAACCCTGCAAATTCATGACCGTGTTCTCGGCGCGTTTGTTTCATGTGCTATTTGCTGTGTGTTTTTGCTTTGAATGCGGGAAAACTTTACGTTCTAAGCACGACGCTACACCTTGGCTGTGTTGGTGTGTGGCGTCTCGAGGGTGTTTCATTAAACAAAATAATACGCCGATATACAGGATGATCTGTAATAGCTATATATAGTAACGAGCACAGCTGGTTTTTTATCACGTTGCTTTATTTACCGGAAACATGGGCAGCACCGTAATGAACCGACAAAAGAAAAAGTCGCAACTGTTTGGGACTCGATACATAACAGCCGATTATTGGCAGGGCTAGCGTTGCAATAATTAGAACGACTTAGACGACGATGCTCACTGCAGGGCAGAAATTATGGGCGCGCCCTCGCGTGCTTTCTCCTCTCGTTTTAGTGCAGAGCCGCCGAGCATTTGACGCTCACGCGATATCTTTAGAAAAGAGCGCCGACTGTACTCGCTTGCGCAGCGCTCTTATATTGTACATGCTGCAGACCGCATGGAGCGAAAACCTCGAAGCGACGGCACGCCTTCACCCCATGTGAAAAGCTAAAGAAGGAAGAGCTATGTTTGCATCGTCGTCTCAGATACCAGCGACGTTTAAGAATAATTGAGATTCAGGGAATTTCAACGTGATACGTAAACATCACCCTGAACATGAGAACTGAAGATCAAGCAGACACTCATGTGAGGCACATAAAGAAAATATCAAAGAACGAATGAAATTAGCCGTATAAGTGATAGTTTTACTGAGAGCGCTAGTACATTTTTTTTATCGTTTTTGAGTTTATAGCCGGCTTTTTGATTGGCCTAAAGCGAAGGGTCACCTGCTTTTTACCTCAGTAGTATTTTGTTGTAATCTTCTTGGTATAATAAACGTACGTTTGTCCATTGGCAGTCATGAGAAAACACAGATGCTCAGAAGGCCTTCTTCAGAGTTTCCACTGTTACACAAAGTAGTTAGCTTAAAGGACGGTTTCGAGAAACCGAAAACCTTTGCAAGGAGAGCAGTATTGGGAATTCCAGTCATAGAAGTTTGTGCCAGCTGCAGAAGCCGTCGCTCTAGAAAACAGTGTTCAAATAGAAATTTGCTGAAGCAACAATCGCTGAAAAACTAAAAGTGCTCATTGAACGTATATTTTGGTTCGAGCTTGCTGGCCTTTATTAGCTCATTTTGGGGGTTCGTTTTTTGGCTTGTTGACTATTTGTTATCGCGTTCGTGTCGTTTGTTGGTCCTGTTCTACACGGCGATACGCAATAACTGCGCAAAGCAAAAAGTCTGCAATAGCGGTCATCGTCGATTCTGCTCCTAGTTTAATGACTCACCTTTGGAAGTGGCGGGTCAGGGATAAAGAAGGACTTGCGTGGTCCAACGCTTGCAAAGCCCGAGCGTGTCTTGGTCAGGACATATTCGCCGATCTGCGTGACGAGGTGACAAATGTATAAAAAATTAATTATGCTACAAATTATAATAAAGTTTATTGTTAAACAACGTGGTGGCGCAACATTATCAACGGCAAGACAGAAAGAAGCGATACCAAAGAAACACACAGTCAAGGGCGACGCAGCATAGACTTTGTGTGTTCCTTCGGTGTCGTTTCTTTGCTGCCGTTGGTAATGGTGGGATTGACTATTAAGACAATCTGGCTTTTCAAGGCGGCGGAACAAAACAACGGCACAAATGCGTAGAAGAAAAGAAACCGTTACGTCGCAACATTTCTTCTCTCTTACTGTTTCAGTAACATGTGTCACTTCAACACCGGTATATTGTGGCCAGCAGCTCTCGGTATCTGTCCCCAAAGGCCCACCTTTATGAAAGGCTCTCAGTGTTCGGAACAGCACCACGTCACATTCTGTTGCGACATGTGTGAGAAAGCAGCAGAACTATCGATAATCAGTATATTGAAGCTTTAGGTTTAGTAGTGATGTTTACAGAAACTGCTTGCCAAATCAAGCATCATCTTCCAAAACAAAGATCTATAAAGTTTCAGTGTCATGTCTGAACTGCGTTGCCACTGACAAACTTTTATTACGAATGAAATCAAAAATTTCTGATCATATTGAGTAGAGAAAGAAAGCACTCTTCAGAATTTGCAAGCAAGCATAACACCCATGCTAATTATATCTGTAAGCTACAAAGTTTCAACTTCTTCCAACTAGCTCAAGTACTATGTTCTAACTTGCTCTACTTTCCATGTTACTCCAACTTCACTTCTGAACTCTCACATCTACCTTTTCTTACAATAAGTATTCTTAAAGTTTGGATGCCTTTCTCGAGGCCTGTAGCGCTCACTCCACATGCGAAAAAAAGTTAATAAAGAGCTAACGCTGCTAATAAGACACGGTTTTAGAGCCCCTGTAGCCATTGAACAGCATTACAGCAGCAAAGGATAGCATTTGTTGCGATCGATGGAGTACTTTCAATCACTGTTGTGACTTATTCTTTTGTTTCTAGAACAATTAAAAGGGAATACATCACAATAAGCCCCATATATTTATGCCATAGCATTTGCAGTGCCGAGAAATAGAAAGCCGTCTGGCGTACGGCGCTGGCGTCTGTATGGAACTCTCTCCTGGAAACATAGCAGGAAGTGTTGAATAGGATTTTGCGCTCTCCAACTGCCAACCATGACAAATAGAAAGACAGACAGAGGAGGGATTATCCTCTTTACTTGTAGGAGAGAGAGTGAAAGCAAAGCCCAACTAGGAATGGCTGGTGTAAACATGAATGTAAAAAGCGATTGCCAATAAGCATGGAATAAATATAGGTCATAAATATTACATAAATGAGTGAAAAATAATGAAACCATAATTGGATAGACTCAGGAATGAAACAAATTCGTTTCCTCCCGATCAGCCTTGCTGGCAACCCCTAAATGCCCCCCCCCCCCCCCCCCCACTTCTCTCCCCACTACCCTTATGAATCGCTGCGGCATATTTAAGCTTGGTAGCCCTACAGTACTATTCGGATCGCCAGATTTTGAGCGTGATGTTCCAAGGTCTCTTATTAGCCAAGAATAGCTATAGCATCCACTGTTATCCCTGTTCAGAAAGGACCACTGTTATATTATTTTTTGTTTATTTCACAGCTAAAAGCCTGTATCCAGTGCAGAATATTTTCAGATGCCAAGCTTTAAGGGAGTATACTCTTCGTTGTATAGAGACAGCGACGTCTACCCTTGATGTTATATTACTCGAAATAAGCTCTGAAGAATAGTGGCATACGTTAAGATTGGTAACAATGAGCCGCGCGGAATCGCGAAATTATATTAGAGCAGCACTGTTTCCTTCCGCCGCACTCATTTCAGCAGATTGATTACAGACTTTAGGGGGTTTTATTCTGCGCAGAAATGTGGCTCAGCATCGAAAGCTTTTTTATTGTCTTTCTGGACTTTCTATACATTGTTTATGTCAGCTGCTGTTTTGTTGGCTCCAAGTGTATTATTGTAGAAGGACCAGTCAAGTCAGCAGCATCGTAGGATCAAGGACCTTTTTCGTTTTTGAATATGTCAGTAATTGTATTAATGTACTGCCAAACAATAAACGAGAAACAGCACTCTTAGGTGAAGTTAAGTGTTCCTCGGGAAGACAGATGATGAGGTTCAGCCAATGATTCAATGCAGTTAAAGAGCCAGAACGTCTCGCTGTTCTCAAGAAAATTTATTGAGACGCGGCCACCGTGTCTAGCTATATCAGTTTTACGTTAAGCCTAAACCACGTGCATAAAAAACAATCATGGAATGCACAGTAATACATTACTTTATTTTTTTTAGCCTAATTTCTTTTTACATACGCCAATCGTTTAGCTGAGCCACGGAAAATTTTCCAGGGGTCTCAACTGGCAAGTCAGAGCGAATCGCTACATTCGTAGGTGCAAGGAAATATGCGAACTGCAATGAGTGTCTTCGTCTGCGTGCCTTGGGCTTGGTGGCGATAGCCTCCGCGGTAGATCTCCGAGGCAGGGGAACATAGACCCTTTTTGCAGTTGGGGATTCCATTGACGGTTTCGGTTGAGCTTGAGCAATCGGACTTGGCTCAGCTCCGGTCAGTGTCTTCAGCACGTTTTCAAGGTCGGTGCGACAGGCGCCAAGTGCAGTAGCCGCATGCAAGGTGTGTGTGATCACAGGGTTATTTGCGCAGACAAGCTGCAGCCGTCGAGCGCTTCAAACACAACAGTAATCGTATCAACGTAGAGAACGTTGAAGATGCAGGCGAACAAAATTATTGCAGAGATATCTAATTTTGTCAATAAAAATAGCAGCTTACCCCCTACTGCGTCATGCTTCCCCGAATCAATCAGCGAGCGATAGACAAGTCAAGGAGTTGCGGATTTTGGATAAATGAGGTATTAAATGCCGTCACATGAAAGCAATGTAGCAAAGCATAACTTTGAACGAAGCTGAAACATTTGCCTTGGAACTCAAACTCAATGAGCAGTTACCTTTTGGCTTAGTTCATACGCACACAGAGTACAAAGCGCTGCTTGCTACGCCAAGTAAGCTCAGTGGAGGCGTGTCTGAGGTTTAGCTCGTTACTAAGAAAACAAAACGAAAATAAAACTTGCCATTCGGTAATTCATTGAGTATATTTTTAAACACCAGCACGAGATTTTGGCTGCATCATACATGTCCTTGCTAAGCTGCCGTATAAATAGCCATACTGCGGTACATGCTTAACTCCTATCAAACCTCCAGGTGGCGTCTCAGTTTGTAAATTCGTTAACGCGGTGCTAACAGGCATAAGTTTCCAAGTTGGGTCATTCAGGTGGCATTACTAAAAAACATTGGGGGCACACTTAGGATGCGTCTTTGAGGATGCGTCGCGTAGCATTAACGGCTCCCGCAAGTGGCTAATACTAGCATTAATTGGTTAACAGGAAGAGAGGCGCGGCATCTGTCGCAATTGTCCTGTGGACACCTGAACCGCGCCGTAAGAGAGGGGGCATATTGGAGAAAAAGCGAAAAGAGAAAAAGGTGCCATAGTGGAAGGCTCCGGTTATATCCACCACCTGGGGATTTTTAACGAGCACTGACATCGGACAGCACAGGCAGGCCTCTCCGTTTCGCCTCCATCGAAACGCAGCTGCCGGCGGTCGGCTAGTGCTCTTTATTATTTTCGCGTGCACCCTACCCTCACTAATGTCCATGCGCTGCTTTGCCAATGATACCAGATATAATTCGGGCAGCTGCCTGAAGTCTGCCCCTGTCTCAAATTTTACTGCATGCTTCCAACATGGCGTTTCGGAGCATACCAATCATAACGTACGTCGTTCATAGAAATCTCCCGCAATCCAGTGATTTAGTGCACGCTTGGTATATGACCCCTTCAGGGTTACATATTGCCCTTGTAGACACACACGCAATCATTAGCATACAGCAGCAATGTACCACATAGTGTGAATCACCACGCGACAAGCGTGAAGCCTCGCTTTAACCAAAACGTAAGAATATGGCCGTATGATCTCCCTGTCTGACTTCAAATCCTAGGATGTTTGGCTTGATTTCATTCTCCCCTCACTTTTTTAGTTTCCCTTTCAGCACGATTTATTTACATTATTTACTCACATGCCCTAATAAGATTTGAGTCAGGCTGCGAGCTTGGAAAACAACTGATACAATGATTCATTTTTCAATTCCGCCGCTCCTAGTGGGAGGTGAAATCTTCACGACCAGTCTGGACGTTCTCGGAGTGCCGGCGGACCCAGACTCTCGAGTCTGCACTGAATATTTTTATAGGTTTTGTGCAGATTCTCTGTAGAATCAGTGCTGAACGGAGGCCTTAATGGTGTTGCATTAGACGTTGTCAGCTATCTCAGCAGGAAAGTCTAGGGCTCATATTTAGAGTTTTGCGTCGTTTTCATAAGTGTCGTTTTCGCCCCTACCTCCAGTCTTACGTTTGTTGAAAACATCAGCACCGGGTGTCAGTTCCTTTGTTACTAGTTCCGCTCCCGGCGTTTCCACTAATCAGTTGAAGGCGAAAATGACCAAAACGACACTTCTGAATACGACGCAAAAACTAGGAGTACGGGCCCAGATGCCGTGCCGCCTTTGAGACATAATACAGTTTTGCGAAGAGTGATGGATTCCTTCGTCTGCCTGCCTTGGCTCTGGTGGCGGGGACCTCCGCTGCAGACCCACGTGTCGGAGGAATACGAGCCCCTCTCGCAGTTGGGGATTCCATGGACGTTTTCGGCTGAACTTGGGCAGCCGGAGTGGGCTCCGCACCGAGTATTGTCTTCGTCGGGTTATGCAGGGTCGGTACAATGACGGGTGCCAAGTGCAGTAGATGCATGGGAGGTGTGAGTTTACAGAATTATTTAAGCAGATAAGCTTTTTGACATGGAACGTCCCAATGGCAACATATTATGGTGAGGCTACCCAAAAAAAAAAACATAAAATAATGTGCCTCTGCCTGTGCCACTAGGTATAACGGGCTTTCCCAAGGGCAACAGTAACGACAACAACAAAAAAAGCGCTGAGACCAGAGCTAAACAAATATATCAAACAGGTACTTCATGCTATTGCTAAAAATAGCGGCAGTCACCACTGCTACATATTTTGGCGCGGAGTATAAAAGAGCAATGTATAAGCAGATTCGTATCCCTTAATTTTGCAGCCGATTTATTATTTATTCATGTGCGCGTTTTTTTTTTTTGTGTACAAAACAAAAATTTATTGGATCGACATTATCAAAAATATTGATCAATAAATTTAATTCCTCAATAAATAATTGCAAGTGCGCATTTTCAGTCTCATTTTGCCACCGACTGTTAAAATACCAAAGGGTTTTTCCATTTGTTAGAAAACAAATACGCTTTCTTTTTCCTGTGCTTGGCATACCCACGTGCGTTTAGAACCTTCAAGTAGAAGAGAAGGCGGAGTCTCGCAGACAAAAAACTGCATTGCGACACTTAGTTTTTAAGGGCCTCGCCACCTCGAGCACCCCTTTTAAATGAAGCGTTTCCCAAAGTCCGTAAAGATATCCTCAAATACGTCTAAGTTCGAAAATTTGTCTTAAAAGACATCTAAATTGTCCCGCGACGCTATGTGACGCTAAGTGGTTGCATCGCAGGTTTAATAATCCCAGTCTATAAATATATAAGGCCGCCGCTGGACTTTAGTTAGGTTAGGACAGGCGTAGCGTTGTAGCGTGAAAAATAAGCAAAATTTACCAAAAAACCTCAAGAAAAACCCCTGTTTTCACCTTGTCACTGAAGTTTCACACGACTACAGCGTTGGAAGCCGGCTTCCATAGCCGCGCCACCGATTCGTCTATGAGCGTGGGAAGTGACCGAAGAGCGCAGTTCTCAGAAGCACCGTCCGCAGCGGCGTGCCGCACTGTTCGATATATTGGAATACTCTGTTTAACGCGAAAACAGTGTTCTCCATTTGCAGTGCATGAGATTTTCATGTCGGTGTTGCGAATGTTCTGTGTAAACATAACTTGATATTTCTGGGTCAAATATTTTACTACGGGAAGACAGCATTAACTCGATGCTGATTCGAAAATATAAGGCGTAGAGAAGTGGCACAAAAAACAATCACTTACAGATGATTTCTTAACAATGCAGTCGAGGAAGCGGTTGAGCACATCTGGAAAATGCGCCTGTAGCCCGAGTGGAATAAAGAAGCCTAAATAAATAAAAACAAGAATGCCAGAGAGACCGGAAAAGTGGGCTAAAGACATATTACCGCGCTTCAATAAGTCAGTTATTTCCGCCCTAGCTCTTTATTCAAATTTTTCCCTCTCATAAAAATAGCCTTTTCCCTAACTCATAAAATTGAATTTCACCCATTTCATTTCCTGTATAAAAATCGCCAACTGCGCTTTAAATATAAGTAAGTTGATTCCTTATATCTCTGTTCATCATCGTCATCAGCCGAACTATACCCACTGCAGGCGGAGGCCTCTCCCAGTTTACTCCGATTAACCCGGTTCTATGCTGCTACGCCCACTTGGCCCTTGCGAAATTCTTAACCTCATTCATCCACCCAATCTTCTCCCGCCCCATGCTACGCTTTTCTCACCTTGTAATTCAGTCTGTTACTCTTAGACCCCATCGGTTTTCTTTTCTTCGCACTAACCGTCATGCCCATGTCAATTTCTTCTTGATTTCGTCTAGAATGTCAGAAACTTGAGTTATTTCTCTCACCCACTCTTCACGCTTCCTATCTCTTAATGTTATAGCTACCGTTTTCGGTTCCATAGCCCTCTACGTGTTCCTCAAATTACGGAGAACCATTTTCGTTAGCCTCCACGTTTCAGATGAATAGGTGAGTACAGGTATGATGCAACTGTTGTATACTTTCCTCTCGAGCGATACCGGTAAGCTGCTAGCCATTTTGAGCGAGTACCTTCCAAAAGCACTCCATCCCAGTCTTATTTTCCTAGTTATTTATCTTTCGGGCGGTTACTACCCGTCCTTAGTAGATATATTCGCCTACCACTTCCGGCACTTCGCTACCTATTTTAAACTGGTGTTTCTTTCCCAGGCTGTTAAACATTACCTTAGTCTTCTGCATGTTCATTTTTAGGCCTACCTTACTGCTTTTCCTCTCTAGGTCACCTATCATTCTTTGCAGTTCATCCCCTGAGTTACTTAGCAAGGCAATGTCATCAGCGAATTGCAGATTATTGAGGTATTCTCTATCCACCCTTAACCCTGTAGGGCTCGTGGCGCGCCGCGCATTCGAAGGCCGCGCCACTTCCCAATGCTCCCTGCGCGCGTGCCTGTTTCCCTCTCCCCGCTCGCGCGGGGATAACCGGTCCCGCGCGAGGGGGCTATAAAAGAAGGCACGCGCCGCGGTCTCGTTTCTTCTTGGTTCCTGGCTCGTCGCTCCCGCTTCTCCCCTGGCTCTCCCCACGAGAACGACCCGCAGCCACCCGGACGACGACCCCGGACGGCCTCGACGACCCCCGCGCGTAACGTGAGATAAAGAATGTTTGTTACACGGCCCACTGTGTGTTTTGTCGTGCGCATGCCTCGGGCAGAGGAATCGCCCACAACCCTAACTGCTCCCATTCCAAATCTCTGAATACTTCCTCTAAGCAAGCTGTAAATAGCACTGGGGAGATCGTGTCTCATTACCTAACCTCTTTCTTTATGGCAATTTCGCTTACTTATTTAGGCAGCACTATGGCTGCTGTGCAGCCGCTATAGATATCTTCCAGTACTTTCACATATGGCTCACATACACCCTGATCTCGCAATGCCTTCGTGACTGCTGAGATTTCGACCGAGTCAGGTGCTTTCTCGTAGTAAATGAATGCTATGTATAAGGGCTGCTTATATTCCGAGCACTTTTCTATGAGCTGGTTGATAGCATTTATATGATCGATGGTAGAGTACCCTTTCCGAACTCCTGCTTGATACTTAGGTTGATTGAAGTAAGATTGCCGTGATAGTATTAGCGATTACCTTAGCAAATACATTGTACGCAACAGATAACAAACTGATTGATCTGTATTTTTATTTCGAAAGCAATACTACTCTAGGGCGCGGCCGCACCCATGTAACGCTGTGACGTCACACCCCACGTGACACTAGAGTGAGAGCTGGGCTACCAACTCAAGCGGTCGACATAGCGCGGCCGCAGCCACGTGGCGCTGTGACGTTACACCCCACGTGACACTAGGGTGAGAGCTGGACTGTCAACTCAAGCAGTCGGCGTAGCGCGGTCACAGCCACGACGCAGCGCGTGACGTCACACTCCACGTGACACAAAAGCGGTCGGCACGGCGCCCTAGAGGCGCAGCTGGTGCTCACGTGATACGTGACGTCAGGCACGTTCATACTGCTTGATTAAAGCGGGGCTTTATATGTGGGCTAGCAGGAGCTGTCAACTTGGGTCTCTAGTTTCACGTGGAACGGTTATGTCAGAATCAACCTGCTAGGACTCTGGCATTCACGTGAGGAAAAAGAAAAAGAGAAGAAGAAGAACGCTCGGTCACCCGCAGCTAATGCTTTCGCTCAATATTTGGTTCAGCAGTGTTTAACCCTTGCAATTTTTTTCATGCCCTTAGCATCGAATTTCTTATAAATTAAAATAATGTTATAATTCTGCCATGATTTCGGTACCTTCGAAAACATTAAAGCGGCTCTTTAAGCAAGTCCATTTTCAGACACTAATACCGTCCAGTGGTCCATTGTCTATCACCGTGCCCTGCTACTAACGTCGCCAGTGCTCGTGCGCTGATTGATCCCTACATGGCCGCCGATCAGCACGTGGAGGAACCTTACGCCGTCATGGCAATCTGAGAATGCCATGACGGCACTGAGATGTGCAGTAGCGGATCAGCGTAAGGGAATAAAGACCGCGCTGTGCTGTGTCTCTGCGCAGTACCGGGAAAGTTCTGCCACCCGACCTCACCTCATCATTTGTTGCCTCTTTGTCGCCCGGTTTTCTTTCTTCCTGTGATGCCAAGGCGGGGCTCGTTATAGCCAGCTGGTCCTGGCCCGGCGTAACAGCCTTCGGTGCAAACTTCGCGGGCCCCTGTCGATTTGAAGCACTATTAAGCGTACAAAAAGCGGCAACAGGCCGCAATAGAGCAGCTGCGGAGTTGGCGGAAACCCAGCACAATGATCGGCTTTTTCAAGTAGCGCTTACGACACAACGCTGCAATTAAGAGTGACGAATCATTCAGCAAATGACAAGGCACTAATACCTGATATATGCTTACAGAGGCACAGGGTAAAATACATGCCGATAACGCTCACAGAACGGAACGAAGAAGGGCGAATACGACTATTGTGATTTGATGATGGTGATGATGATCGCCATAAAACAAGCGTCCATATATCGTGTAAAGAATGAAAAGAACATAAGTGCACCAAGTAGGCGAACTGATGAAGGACGGCAATTCAGGCTTGCTGTTTCATTATAAACACGAGTGCCAAGCAACCGAAACGATGCCCAAGAAATAAAGACAAGCACATGGGCTGGCTACTGACCAACTGAGAAGGGAATGCTTTTTTTTTTCGTAAGCCAATAAATAGCGGAAGAACGAAAAAAAAAAAAAAAAACTTAAGACATCACATAATCGCAAAAACAAAACGAAAGACCAAGGAGCAAGAATACAAAGAGCACACAAAAGGCAGAAATTAAAGATTACGGATTACGAGGATTAAGATGTAGCCATTACGCTTCCAGGAGAGTGATCGAAGGCGTGCTAATACAAGTCTGTCCTCTAATGTGAATAATTAACGAAAGCATTCGTGGATTTAACTGGCTGTCTCTTCCTTTCATCGTCGAAGAACGAGCGTCTGTTCAAGCACTGCTTACAATAGATCGAAAAAACCTTCTTGCCGTGCCAGTGATCATTGAATTGGTACGCTGAAGTAGCCGGTCATTAACATAACGTCCTGTTTGACGACCCGGAAAAAATTGCAGCATCTTGATTCTCCTAGTCCTTAATACTTAATCTCTGTTTTATTTCGTTCTTTGTATGCTTGGTTATGATTTGGTTTTTTATTTTGTGGTTGTTCTTGACATTAAGTTGTGTCTACAGCTTTTTGTGGGTTCTGCTGGTACTTGATGGCTTACAAAAACCGCTTTTCAGGTGGCAATAGCGAGCGCGTGTGACCCTTTGCCTTTGTTTAATTTGCACCGCATTCGTGTTTCATTCTCTTTGCATTAAGCAGCTACCTAACTACATTTAGTTTCAAAGTTTGATCCTGCTATAGGACGGCACGAACGTTCGTGCATTTTCACAGAACTAAGGAAAAAGCACCGCAAACTTATACCAATGATTGGATAGAATTACAGCGTTCCGTTTGAAACGGGGCGGTGGCAGTTGCCACGATGCTCGAGTTGCTTTTTTCCTTGATATTTTAAATGTTGGTATTATTTCTCAACAACACCACTTTTTCGGTCACTGTTTTTCTTATTTTATTTCTACCCCTCTAACCTTATGTCATCCACCAATCTTCCAATCACTTTTTGCTAACTTGCACAGCAGATTCATTCACCCATCCACCGGTGGCTCTAAGGGTCTCGGAGAAGGTGGGTGCTCCTGCATCGAGATACGGATGGATACTATAAGGTCGTTATTAGTGCATGTTTGCTCGGGTTTTCTTTTTGTGCGTGTGTGTTTGTGTTTCTTGCCGTTTCGGGGAGCTGACCCGCGAGGCGCGCGGGCGGAGCGGCGCCCGTACCCAGGGAGGGGTGATCTTTTTCTTGTTTTTGGTAACAGTTTGAAGTGAGGGGCGGGGGGTCTCGCGCATTGAAAGGCGTTCGACCGCTCTGTGTTTGGCCTGTTGGTTAGCGCGCGAGGCTCCGAACGCCGCCGGCGGACCCCGTCGAGCGCCCTTTGGGTGTTTTTACAGTGTTTTTTTTTTTTTGTATGTGTAAGAAGCGGTCATAAATCTCGTGCGCATCCTCGAGAGTGGTGGAGAGGCCGGGGTTGAGATGCTTCGGGGAACTAGCTCGGCTACGATTTTTCATGAATCTGTGTGAACGGAGGGGGGGGGGGGGGGGGGGGACACCAAGGACGTTTTCACGGAAAAGTGAGACCGCGCGACAAATACGAGTTGCGAGGGGTAGCCCGGGGGTTGCGGCCCGAGAGAAGAAGACGGACTTTCTCCCGTACGCTCGCTTGGGACGACGGACTGTCCTAGGCTGGAGGGTAACCCAACTCAGTGCCTCTTCTTTCTTTTGAATGTGCTGTGCTTGTTTATCTAACCAACGTAGTATTTTGATTAAATCAGTTTGTTAATTTAGTTTGGCCAATTGCGATTCTTTCGGCTAAGCAAGGGGACGAGACCATCACCAACAAAAAGAAGACAAAAAAAAAGAACTTCAAGAAACAACGAAAAGAAGTTTACTGATACCACCCCAGCGCTGGCCACCGAAAATTGCCCCTTTGTGTTTCCTACGGGGTTCATTTTCGCAGGGTCGTTGTAGGCGTTGGTGTTTCGCAAATATTACTCGGATATCAGAAACTGACACGCTGACTGATCGTTTCCTTTCTCACTGCACGGAACGTAGAAAACCCGAGATACCTGAAGTGATATTCAGTATTGTATAACGGGCCAAGTTACTACTTTTTTATATGGGGTGGAACATGGTAATTCTTCAAGGACGATTAAGGTTGAAAAATACACAATGCCTCTTCGCCATATGCTTCCGCAGTAATGCGTATGTTCTCACGTCTCCTCATTCCATCGCAGAAGTGCAGGAAATCTAGATTTTTGTGCCATGGTTGTGCGGATCCAAATTTTCTGTCTTTGCCCTCATCCTGCTGTGCGTCGTTTGATGCTATCAAACAAGGCTTCGTGGGATTAACCTTCACTGCACATAATCACTGTGATTTCTACAACCCTCGCACTGTATGCTCCGGAGAGACATCTGGCCCATCAGAAGCAGCTTTGCTCACTAATTGTGAAAGCATTCCCCATGAAAGCACAAGAAGACTTCGCTTGATCTAGTAACGTATTTCGCGTAGACGAACACTTCTAAAATTTTTGAATTATGAAATTTTTTCACACGCCCTTTAACACTGATGTCTGGCCGCACGGAACGCTGCCTTTACAGAGTTAGAAACCAGCGTTCAAACTTTTGATTCCTAATTGTTTTACGTTGTTGGCAAGGCATACGTTCGTTTCGAGGTAACCGCTTACGTGAATTGTTATAGGCAACTTTAGGCAACATTTGCTCAACGCGTGGCGTGATGATAAAAACTGCTTAGCACTAATGAAGAAAGTCGTTGGAGGCACTTAGATTTAAGTGCGGTAAAGCGAAATCCTTGCCTTTCCACTCATTTACCGCTTTTTCTCAGGTTTGCTTAATTTTTCCAATTTTTTTTCTTTTATGCTACTTTTTCTTCTTTACTCTTGCTACTTCTATTTTGGTTGCTTCTCTATATTTTGTTTTACTGTTTTAACCTTTCTGTCTTTTATTAGCTTTCCCCTTTTTTTACTATAGACTGACTATTTACGAAGTTGTAACGCAATGACGAGGCATGCTATTGAAACTGTGCAATAGGTTTGCACGTGTTTACCACAATTTTGACGCATATTGCACAATGTCGACGCCCGTGGCTGTTTTGGCGTCTGCACACTCTATCGACATCCTTTGCTATTTTGATGTCGAATTGAATTTTCGCTGTAATTAATTACCTAATTATTACACATCAAGGGCGCATCTTGCGCACAGATAAATATTTCACCCTCTACTTCTAACTACCACACTCATGAGCCTAAAAAAGCAGTCGCCTTAAGATTGCCACTTTTTCTATAAGGACTAAAATATGAGGTAGTGCATTCTAACACAACTCCCCAGTAATCGAAAAAAAAAAGTGATAGCCTAAACAATAAAAGCTTATCCGTTGCGATTTCTCTGTGTTTGCCGGATTCATTTAGGCTGGCTCATTTCTTTGATTTCAAATATGCACCGAGGATGGTCATGACTGTTTGATTGAAAAGGAATTTTTGTCGTTTGCTCACTAGCTGACACCGATTCGTCGTCACCTTCACCGTTGTGGCTGGAGGTTGACCCTCCTCTTTGTCGAGCTTGGTCACGTTCTGTGGGACTGGGACATCGGCAACGGTCGCCTTGCTTTTCTCCCGACCAGGCGGAGCGAGCTGGGGCGCGGCTTTTTCGGGCTCCTGAAGACAGGGAGCACGATGGCGCTGAATACCGTCGTTACAATCGTTGCCATGTAAACCAGACATCCCATGACACATCCCCATGCTCCCCCCTTTTTAAGGCGAAGGCCTTTCTAGGCTCATGGAACGAAGACCCGTGCGCTAGAGTTGTGCGCGAGATCTGCCATATTCCGCGAGAGTCCGCAAGATGTGTTCTTGTCTAGCGTTCCTGCCATATGCAATTCCACACTTGAACGTGCGCCCAGGAACGCCATTAACAGTAGAGATGGTGTACCGTCTAAAGAGACTTGCCAGAGAAAGTGTGACAGATACTGCGTCTTTCCTTCCTTTAAAACAATTATAATTATAGGTAGCACTGCAGCGAACGCCGATAAGAGGCAAATAATGAGAGGGAAATTATAGGGAAAGAAGGGTAGGCTTTCGCCATATTCCTCTTACGAGACATCTAAGGCACCCTTTAATTTTTGTCCCTAATTTCCGCAAAAAGCTTCCATTTGGTGGCACTGTCACTGTGCGCTTGTAAATCAAGATAATGATATATCTAAGGGCTTAACCTGCTCTAATGGCACCATTTTCCTCTACAGTATGCTTGCAAATTCAAGTTTTATGTGAACGGACTTTGTTGCCTAAACACGAAATAAAAATAAGGGCTCTAGATATTACTCTGCTAACCAGCTATCTAGTATTCGCTTTATATCATACTTTCGGGATTGTGAGTGAAATAGTTGTCAGGCGACTGTAGAAATACTTCTTTCCTGCGGAGCAGAACCCTCGAAGTTGTAGTTACGCTTTTCATATTCAACATTGTGGGGGTTTTCACGGGGCTCCGGCTCCGCTCTGAGAACCGAAGCCACATCGCTAGCTCTGACCATAGCCGTGACCGGAAGAGCGACACACCGAGGCACAGCCAGCGGGCCAAGCTGTCTATTGGGAACGCGCAATGTTCTTCCTCGCTGTCGTATCAGCATCCGCGCACTCCGGAGATGCGGCGTAGGCTCTCTCCGGGTGAAGCTGCTGTCCGCCGAGATAAGAGGGGAGAGTGAAGGAGGGGCCGTTCTCTGACCCCTGCCCTCTCCGCCACAACGCCGGGGGAAGGAGGACAGGAGGGGAAAGATGAGGGCTCCCCGAGAGAAAGAGAGGGTGTTCGCTGCGTCGTGCGGGCGTTTCGAGGCAGCGGCGACATCGGTCATCCTATATGCCCTTCCCTTCGTCTCCCTTCGGTCGACTCGAGTCATTCGTCTCGACACGATTCGAAGGCGCTGGATTAAAAGATTCCTCGGAGTCCCTCAATCCTCACAGATTCCCGCTACCCTTGCGGAAGCTGGTATCTATCCTCTGGATCTTCTACTCGCCCAGAGGGGACTGACCCACATTGATCGTCTCAGCCATGCTCCAGATGGTGCCTCACTCCTAGCACGGCTGCACAGCAAATCCCATTCTCGTATGGGTAAGCTGTATATAGTGTACAGAGAAATCATCGGTCCTGTCCCAGGTTTCTCAGTCCTACCCCCTCCACCCAATCGACCCCCAATTCCTGTCTTTTTGGATACGGATGGCCACACCAAATGTCACACCCCTGCAGCTGCCTTCCAGCAGACAACTGCAGCCCTCCTTGAGGAGTGTAGAGGATCTACACTCCTCTTTACGGATGGCTCGGTTCGACCAGCTACCTTGCAAGCAGCTGCTGCTATGACAGCACCGCAGCTAGACCAGTCTAGGTCCTGCCGCCTGTCATTCCCTGCCAGTTCAACAGCTGCTGAGCTGGCCGGTCTACATCTAGCCGCACAGTTCATCGCTTCCAGTGTCCCTCCTGGACCTGTGAATGTTCTGTGCGACTCCAGATCTGCTCTGCAGTTCCTGACTATCTACCACGGCACCAACCTCTCGGTGAACATTCTCCGAGCCCGTCTCCTAGCCCTTCAGGACTCGGGGTATCAAGTGGCCCTACATTGGGTTCCAGGACATACTGGAGTCCAGGGCAATGAAGAGGCGGATGCCCTTGCCAAAGCGGCGCACGACAACGGCGCCCCAGTCACTGAGGCTGTCACACCTTTTGACTTTTCAAGACCCCTCTTGAGAAGGTAGATAAGGTCTTTCCATCCTGACCGTCGTATTGCCGCTGGTGAACATCTCCAACGGCTCTCTGACAAACTTCCACGGGAGGACAAATCCCTCCTCCTACGACTTCGAATAGGCTGCACGTGGACTCCGTCCCGCATGTATGCCTGTGGCCGAGCTCACAGCCCAGCCTGTCCCTCTTGCGGCAATGCTTGCAAACTGGGACACTTGCTCCTCGTGTGTCCAGCCTCCGCTGGCCATCGCCAGAAACTTCTGAATGGCTATCGGAGTCTTGGTCTCCCTGCTGATACGGAAGGGCAATTGCTCTTCCCAGCTCGGAACCAATTTTCTGCTCACCGGCTCCTCCTGATTTATCTGGAGGAGTCTGGCTTCAGCTCTGTTCTGTAGACCTGCATGGGCCTATAGTGCTTCGTGCGAAAATGGCGGCGACATATACGGCGTCAGCAACCTTCCCCTCCCCAACCTTCCCCTAATTCCAACTTCCCCTTCCCCCTGGTCACCAAGAGTGATGCCACAAAGATGGCCAACATAAGACGTGACCAGTATCCCCTCCCCAAAAAATAAACCATAGTCACCACCACCCCAATATTGAATTCCCACACCCTTCCTCCCTTAATTCTGACTTCCACCTGGGCGCCGTTTTCCCTTTTGAAGCTGCAGAGCTGATCCCTCAGCAGGTCCATGCCGCAGGACAGGCCGCCAAAGCAGGACGGCCGCCCTCGCGTCGGGCTGGCTCCGCAGGCCGCACAAATCCCCGCTGCTGCTGTCACGGGGATGAAGAGGAGGCGAAGTCCGCTGGCCCGCCATCCGGTCACGGGCCACCGGCAAGCCCCCAGTGCGCTGATCGCCTACGACCGCGACCGCGCCGGCTCCTCGCAGGTCTTAAATCAGGGCAGCAGGCTCCGTCCCTCCGCGTACAGGAACCACTCCGGCCTGCGTTTCTGTACGGCCCGGGTTCTTCAGGGTTCTTCTCCAACCAGGATTGAACCGGCGTACTCGAGTTCGCGAAATCCCAGACGGCGTCGGGAGAGGTCAGAGTGCACTGGAATCTCCTCGCCCTCCCGTTCGTTATTCGGTCGAGCTCGAATGCGAGTTGCTCCAAGAACATTTGTAAGCTGGCGCAGCCACAGAGCATGCTGTCTAAACATTGCCTTCGCCGCTCTCGCCGCCTGAGCGCGAACGGCGTGGCCCGTACGTGCGCCCGGAGTGCCGGTGTCGTAAATAAGGCCAGTCGGCGGGCTCGGCCTGTTTGAGAATGCTCAGCACAGGTTTCGCATAAAGGAGCTTCGCCGGCTTGTGTATGGACACTTGTCGGGTAATTTCACAGGAGACTTATCCTGGGCTTGCGGTTGATATTCGGCGATTTAGCCTACCTTCCGCACGTAACATCGCGGAAAGGACTGCCTTCCCTTATATCCGCTCGCGCAAACTCACGATTCTGGTGTTTGTCCGTCGTGGTGTTTGTGGTGGTGAAAAACATTTAATTAGAAAATGAGAGTGTGCAGGCCTAAAAAGGACCCTTTACGTGAGTGAAGTCCTTAGTCCGGGACCCCGCTGGACAAAGCCGCCGCCCTCGCCCGTTTCGCCAGAGCCCTCTGGGACCCCAACGATGAGCAGCTGAGCAGGGCCGCCTCCCTTGCCTCTCGGGTGGGGAAAGGAGTAGGGGAAAGGGTATAATTTTTTTTACATGCCCACACCATATGGTAGACATCGGAAGTCTCCCCAGTGTGGGCACGGCCCATCTATCTTGGAATCGAAATGTTTAGCTATAGCAGGACACAACAAAGTGTTGGCCTGCAGGCGCCTCAGGGTTCGTTCGTCCTCCCTACTCAACCCATTTGCAGGAGCCGCCTGCCACGTAACCCACCGCGCTTGTTTGAAACGCGGTGGATCATACGTCCAACCTGTTCACCTACTCGCTTGAGTTTTACGAGGGTAGACTCCGGTCTTAGGATATTGTGAATAAATAAAAAGCTTGCTGTGGCTCAACTTGGTTAAGCCTGTGGAATTGCGAAAGCAATTGGTCCTGCTTATACATAGACCAATCAGTTCAGCTAAACATTCAAGCTATGCCTAGTTGAGCCAAGTGTAGCCAGGCGGTTCTTCTGCTTCTTCAGCACGGCGCCGCCGCTTGACTGCAGCAGATCGTTCCAGCCTCGCGTTATACGCATCATCCGACATACCGTAAGGCTGCGCCCCGACTACTGCGAAGAGCCGAGTCACAGCCCCTTTTATCCTCCTAGCGTGACGTCACAAAGAGCGAGCGCCCTCTCTCAGCTGCGACACATCGCCTTGTATGGACTCGCCGCCACCATCCGATGGCGCGAGCTGGGGCCCCGTCTCTCGATCTGGTTGACGTCACAGGGTCACATGAAAATGACGTGACGTCACCGCTGCGGCTCCTGTAAGGACTCGCCGCCACCCTCCGATGGCGCGAGCTTGGGCCCCGTCTCTCGGTCTGGCGTGACACCCCACGGTCACGTGAAAGGTCATGTATGGAGGCGCCTAGACACGCCAAAGGCTCGAATTGCTAGCAGTATTGCTTTCGCAATAAAACCCAAGATACGGAGCTCCTCAACCTCTCTGTGTAGACTCGTATTATCTTTTGGGCGTGATCGGATATGTAAAAGTTCAGATTTCGCGGGAGCGCATTGGAGTCCACAGCCAGCGGTGTAACCATCCACTATTGTAGCGGCCCACTGGAGGCGGTCCTCCATGTCTCTAAGGCTCCCTTTGCTCGTCCAAATTGTGTTGTCATATCCGCGTATAACGCGTGACGGATGCCTTCCACCCGGGCCAATTGATGTGGAAGCTGCATCATTGCTATATTGAAGAGGAGTGGTGACAAGTCCGCCCCTTGGGGTGTGCCCCGTGTTCCCATGGGGTAAGGTACGTGCTCCTCGTCTTCGATCCTGAGAAGTGCCTGACGCTTCGAGAGAAAATCTCGAATGTGGGCGAAGGCATTGTGCCCACAGTTAGCTGAACTCAAGTTAGACAGGATACTGCCATGTTTGACCTTGTCAAACGCCCCCTTCAAATCGAGGGCGAGGATGGCCTTGTCATTTTGGCGCATGGCAGTGGATCTGATTATGTCTCGGTGTAATTGGAGTAGGACATCCTGTGCCGACATGTACGAGCGGAACCCGAACATGGTGTCGGCAAAGAGTCCCTTGGACTCCATGTGTGGAGAGAGGCGATCCCTTATCATAGTCACTATGTGTTTGCCCACACACGAATTGAGTGATATGGGCCTCAGGCTATCTGTATTCTCCACCTTCCCTGGTTTCGGAATGAAAGTGACCAATGAGGTCTTCCAGTCTGGAGGGAGTGGATGCCCGTCCCAGTTCTAAGTAATGTACTCCAATAGATGTAGCTATGTCGAGTTGAGAAGATTCGATAACAGTTTGACTGTTATGCGATTTCGACCCGGGGCAGTACCTCGCCTCATTTTAGCTAGTCCTGCCTTCAAGTCATGCAGCTTGAAGGAGGCGTCGATTTGGGGGTTAGGCTTTCCCCGCGTACTCGTACTCAGGTACTTATTCGTCAGCCAGATCCTATTCTAACTACAGTTTTACGCGCATTTATGGCAGTACTCATCTCTTTAACTTTTCGGCCCTGCCACGTGTTATACGCCTGTGGAATGACCTTCCAAACCACATCACCTCTCAGCGCAATCGTGAAATTTTTCATGATCATCTAGTCAAACATTTCATCGACAACTGTACTTAGGACGTTCTCATCTGTATCAGGGAGTCATGGCTTTGTTTTCCCTTTATTTCCCTGTCTTATCACATGTGGTTGCTACGTTGTTACTATTTTTTATTTTGCCATCTGAAAGATATGCATCTGTTTTCTGCCAGGTTACTTTATATGTATGTTTTCTTGTTAATTTATTTTGTTCATGTTGGGCTTTCTCTTTTGCATGGCTGTTATATTTGCAATGATTGCTTAATATACTTTCGTATTTAACACTGTTCATTCCTGCTGATTTTGCTGCTTTTTTAGACACTATTATATGTATCTATACTTCTTCTTGTACCCCCCTTGCACAATGCCTCCCTGGAGGCCTGTAAGGTATTGTAAATAAATAAGTAACTGGGTCTTCCATACGGCAGATGTACCTGTCGAACAGGGTGTCCGCTAGTTGAGCCGTTGTACCATCGTGCCCGTGCAAAGCCCGCCAGAGCTGTTTCTGCATCTCCGCTCTCGTCTGAACGGGGTCAATGAGGCTGAGAAAGAGGCAGCAAGTCTCTCTCGAGCTCATTTGACGCGCTGCTGAGTTACAGCGTTCGATCCAATTTGATTCTGTGAGCTGGGCGGCATACGCCGCGTCCTGCGCAGTCAGTTCGTCAATGCGTCCCTTGAGTTTGCGATTTAGATTCTGTTTCTTCCACCTTTTCGTTAGACTCCGGCGTGCCTCCCACAAGTGCAGGAGGTGGTTGTCCAATGCGGGGATCTCTTCTGTAGTCTGAATGGTGGTGGCATGCTGTTGTTGTATTTTGTCGAGCTTCTTTGCCCACTCCGCATAGCCACCGGTGAAAAGCACGGGAGAGATTTCTTGCATTCGGAGGTGGTGCCAGTTGGTCAATTTGGCCTCCCCCCCCCCCCCCGTTTCCGATGTGCTTTCACAAGAATGCTGATCCTTAGAAGGTAGTGATCGCTGCCAAGAGAGTCCCCCAGGTTCTCCCAGGTGGCGGCTTTAGTGTTCTGGATGAGAGATAGGTCAGGACACGTATCCCGCGTCACCGAGTTGCCTACGCGTGTGGGGCAACCCGAGTTCGTTAAAAGTGTTAGACGAGGCGTGGAGATGATCTCCGCCAGCTTACGTCCTCTGGCCTTTTCGTAGTGGTAGCCCCAGTGAAGGCTGGGGGCGTTGGAGTCTCCAACAATCCCTAGCGGGTCTCGGTCAGCCAATTTGATCGCTCGGAGAAAGATTTCATTAAAGGTTACGCGCAGCTTCTGCGAGGGGGGGGGGGGGCAGTATATGTTGAGTATGTGTACTGAAAGGTCGCTACGCTTCAGCGGCAGAACCGTGACCATGCTGTGCTTGTGATCCGTCTCTAAATCGATATCGACCGAAACGGCAGTATATGCCTTATTCACCAGGATGCACGTTGTGGGGCCCCCCTGAAACGAATTGTACCTAGTGAATTTAACGTCTGCTCCGGGCTCCTGCAAGGCAAGAATCGCTGGTGCAGTACCGTGAGACTGCAGGTAGAGCTGGAGATGCGACCTCTTCTTTCAGCTCTTCAACCCCCTGCAGTTTTATTGTATGATCTCAAATTATTCGCACTGATTGTTGTTGGTTTTATGCTGGGGGCAGTTAGCCATACTGAACGTTATTCCTTAATTTGGAGGGGGGGGGGCACATCCCACCCCGTGGTTGATGGTTCGTCAGTCAGAGGCACCAACATCTCCAGCGATTGCACCGCCGGATTGACCTCCTGCTAGCCCGCGGTGATATGCTGAGGTGTCACCTTCACCTTCCGCCTACAAGTGTCTGGTCGCAAAGATCTCGAGCGGGAACGGGTAGACCTGATTTGGCTTTGAATAGCCAGCGTGACGGATTCGGTCACCTGGTTAACAATAGTGGGGAGAATCTGGCTTAGTTCGGTCTGAATGAGCTCCAGAACGGAACTCTTAACTGCCTCCATGATGTCGCCTGGGAGCGCCTCCATCTTACGCTCTAGAGCGCTCTGGCCGCCCTTGAGGACCGTGAGCCCCTCGGTCACGACTCCACAAGAGGAGTCGGAGATGCTGGCTATATAGCCCGGACGCTACCAAATGCGCGTCCTCACTCAGATTGATCCATAGACGAGAGCCCCGCCGGAGGGGACTTTGATTGCTTGTTTAGCTTATATTGCCACTTTCTGAATTTTGCGCGCCAAAATTTCGGTTTGGCGCCTGAGATCAGCTCTTTGTTGCTATAGGGCGGTTTTGGTGGCGGTAGGGGAGTGAGAGTCGGCCCTAGCCCAAGCACTCACCTTGGGTTCAATGGGTGCCAAGGGCGGGAAATCCCCGGCTGAGAAGTCAGGCGGAGGCGGCGGCTGCTCCGGGGCCCCGGAGTTCACATGATTTGCACCACCGGAATCCTTCTTCAACTTCCGGCGTTTTTGTTCTTCGGGGGCGGATCCTAGGGTAGCTTGCCCTTTGGCTTGACAGGAGGTGGGGTCCCTGGCTTGATCGGCTTGCGGTACTTTCCGGAACATCTGGAAGATGCCGTAACATGTGCTCCCCCGCAGAGCAGGCACTTTGGGGAGCATTCGTGTTGAGCTAGGCCCTCAGGCCTGACAGCCACCTGAGACCCACAGAAGACACATCGTCCGGTCTGTTGGCGCGGGCAAATATCTGCCCGGTGTCCTACCGTGCCGCAGCGGTAGCACGCAGGAACAGTCTTCTTATAGAGACGCACAGCGACACTCTCTCGATAGTATTCGATTTGTCGCGGCATCATCTTCCCGGCGAAAGTGACAACCGCGGCCGGTGAGTCCCCGGGTTTTCGGACAGATAGAATTTTTCTTCTCCACGTCAGGGCAGCGTGAAGAGAAGAGTTGTTTTCGTTCGGCGCAACCGTGATGAGACCTTTGTAGCAGTCATCGGGGGCTTTGAGGTGGCCCCGGAATGCGAGCTGACGTGCTGCGCTCGTCAGCGTGACATCTCCGAGTAAGCACTTGGCGGCTGAAAGTGTGTTAAGGGCACACACTAACACATTTTGGTCGTACACCGGCCACACGGTGAGTCCCACGTCCCCAAGGTCCCTCAGTAGGCCGTCGACGGCAGCTCCGGCTTGTCCAGGGACGAATGTAGCCTTCAAGTCCAATGTTGCGGCTGGCTTGAGCACAACAATAATTTCTTCTCGCCCAAAGCGCGGTGTTTGCAGCGGCCGCTGTTTGGGCTGGGAGGCTCCGCCTGTCACGGAAGACCCGGCGGCCGCCTCTTGCCGGGTAGCGACGCCGGTGTCTTTTGGAGCTGATGACTCCTTCTTGTTGCGCCAAATTATCACCATATCATCGAGGTATTCCTCTTCAGACGGGATAGAGTCCTCGGGTTGAAGGGTGTCCATGTTCACCACTTGCAGGGCCGACGGATCGTACCCACGGATCGTGTTGGAGGCCGTCACTTCCGGGGAATCCGCGGCAGCCATGGGAGCTGCGGCGCGTGATTGTCTGGGGCAGAGAAGCGGCCGGGACCGTGGGGCTCACCGTGCAAGCGCACGGCTTCCCGGGGGGCCCGATTTGGGTGCGGCGCGGGCCAAAGTTTGCGTGCTGGCGGAGCTCGGAGCGCGAGAAAATCACGTCCGACCTCCCCGTGCGCCGAACCTTGTCCGTCGTCAGCTCAAGCTGCACTGGCAGCCGACGCCGCCGGCGCTACTCTGCGTGCAATATCCACACTCGGAGCACTCCCCCTTCTTTCAGCGATCCCGCTGACAGAGGGTAGTGTAGCCATGCCCACGGAGTGGCTATGCGCGTGATCTTACATGCGCAGCATTTGACAATTCTTTAGCGATTTCGCTGGCTGTGGGTGCTAACGAGCCGCTGCTTGCGTGACTGCACGTGCGCGGCATTTTTCCCGTTGTAGGAGCGACTGCGCTGGCTTCGGGTTTTCAGCGGTGCCCGTAGACACTGCCCTCGGTATCGCTTTCCTACGCACTGTTCAGCGCATGCAGCCGCAAAGTTTCACCACCATTCACTTCCAAGCGATGATCGCGGAGTCGTTTACTGTGCTACCTTCACGAATGGGAATGAAATGGCAAAAGATTTAAATCAAATGCTGCCGGTTACAAATGTGCCTCTTGCAATGATAAAACGCCAACAAAGACAGAGAATCAATTCAATTATTACTAAAAACAAAGTTCGACGTATATTTCACCGGTGCCGGTTGTATAAATGTCTTGTGCGGGAGTAAGCCACCCGCATTCTCCTTAACAATACAAAATAGCGCACCGGAAGTTTTGTAATCTCCAAAGGAAAACCAGAGAAAGGGAGAGGGTAACACGACACCAATTAATTACTACTCCAATTCTTCTCGCGGTCTTGATGGTGGTTGCCCTAAGCCACTCACCACTGAGCCTTTACTGATGATGTCTTTGGACGGCTTCACGTAGAGCCGATTGCTCAAAGGTGCTCTATCTTGGCGACCAACGTCGGCTGTGGGCTGCTTAAGTGTGACGGGCGAATCTCTCCGCTTGGAGGCCGCAGCGCTGGGGCCCAGTGCGGCCACCACCTTCTTGTCCGACTCCATCTCTGCGAAGTGTTACCGACGTGCCCACAAAGGCTTAGCGAGCGGGGTCGCAACCGTCTTTTACGTCTTTTCACGTGAGAGCGAGAGTAAGAAATGGGTCAGGAAATGATCACGATGATGATAACGACGAAAAATGAGGCAAGCAATGGCTTGTATCTTGAGGTGATTGGATGGTTCCCCAATCATTTTTCTGGTTTAAAACAGTATTAATGAATCATTCATCAAAGTTCACCTTTGCGAAGATATTTCTGGGAAGGCTCTAATACTTGAGGCTAGGAGAGGCTTACAAGAAAAAAGAAGGTATACTGAAGAAAGATAACTCATATCTTAAAATGAATATCGACGAGGATTTCAATTTTGTACCAATACGTTTTCTCATACGTCCAACACTTCTTTTGATTCAATCGGAAGTATCATAACTTGTGTTATAGTACAGAACGGCACAGATAATATATTGATTATTATAGTACCTGACAGTGACACAAGTGCGCACAGTGCGTCACCTCTTGTGTATAATTCCACACTAATTGTTTGAGATGTCTTCTAAGCAGATTTTTAAATATAATTAGAATGGTATCAGGGAAGAAAATTTTCCGGATTGAAAAGGGCACTTGCGCAAAAATCCAACTGAGCGCTTATTCTGCGAGTGCGTCTTACCGAGCAGTGACTTTAGTGTTTTGATGAATTTCATTTTGTTTCACCGCTTAGTGTCACAAACAAGGTGTTTTATGCTCCACAGCCAGCGCAGTAAATAATGTTTGAAGAAACATTGAGCGATGTAGCCGGTCGTCCGCCATTCGCCCGAAGAAATATTTTGTAATCGGTAATAGCAACAAAACGTTTTCGCAATTTCAAGATGTGCATCTTCGCAACAGAGATTGATTCAATTATCGTTACACTGTTTACCTGCAAAGTCCTGGCTTTTAGATGTCACATTTCATTCAATTACGACACTTACTATAACATAAGTCCATCCTAATAAATGTTTTACCGCTGTGCCGTTGCCATTATTTACTTGGTTGGCTATGTTCAAAGCGACTCGGGCTTAGAAAAACACCGTAAGTGTAGACTCCAAAAATTGCGACCACCTGGAGTTCATTAACGAGCACTGACATCGCATAGCATACGGGCACCTTGCTTTTCGCCTCCATCAAAAAAAGGTCCGTAGCGGCCGGGACCGAACCCGTATCCTTTTTATCAGCAGTCGAGTGTCCTGACCACTGAGTAGACGCAGCGGGCGGAGCCTGAAGAGGGCACATTTCACGTAAATGACATGACCATAGACGAAGTCAAAGGCAACCAAACAAGGGTTGATGTGGAGCATCTGTCCGCAAGCCACAGACTCGACAAGTAGACTTGGCAGCACTGTCAGACAACGCAATAATGATGTCGCGCTGCCGAGACGAAGATAGGACCACTTCACAAAATGTTGACTCGTGACCTTAGGCTCCGCCTCAACCCTTGTTCGAACTCTGTGTACTCGTTTTGTACGCCTCCCGTAAAATGCGTTGCGGGGCTAGTTAATTCATGTCGTAAACGTATGTAAAGCGCGACAGAGACACCAAAATCAGACAAGAGTGACAAGCGCCCTATCCTGTCACTGTTGTCTGATTGTGGTGTCTCTGTTGCGCTTTACACAAGTTTGTACACCTAGTTTTGTTGCGATCGAGGAAAAAGTCCCTCCCCGTCACCCCTGTGTCCTGCTTATATTATCTGTTGAAATTAGGCCTTCCATGTGTATTCCGGTAGGATAACATTTAAGGGTTTGCCTATATTGAGCACTTTTTATGCGTCTGCATGCCACTCTGGCTACAAAAACGAGACCGAGACAATTCAGGTTAGTTCCCTGCCTCAATAAAACAGACCTGCCCAGGAAATCGAAGCGAGTAGCAGCACCGAAATAAACTGATGGTTTTCAGTATTCGCCTGGGTATATATCGGTGTTTGTAAAAAAAAAAAAAAAAAAAAAAAAAAAAAAAAAAAAAAACAACCTTGAATTTTATTCAAAATAGCCGTCGCTACCCATCTCCATCTACCGAGCCCGTGGGATTCGTGACTGATTTCGACGATTGCGAAAAGCGAATTCAAACGTTTCAGCGAATCCCATTAGCGATGCCGTGTAGCTTCGGAAACAGAGGCATGAAATCGACGATTGCTCAATTTGGAGGGAGCGCATCGAAATTTCTGGGAGCGCCGATCTGCGAGGAGTGCTGAAAGTGGTCGCAAGCTGTCCTCGGCATTCACTGCGGACAAAATTAGGCCATTTGATTTCTTGCAGACTCAGCATACATACGTCTCGACAAAAAAAATCATAAGCAAGCGGTTGTTAAACTGGGGACTGTGATACAATTAGTGTCAAGTGCCGACTGCAAGCGGCATCAACATTGTTAGTCCCGCTATTTGGTGCTTCCCGGATGAGCAGTCGCCACCATCGTACAGCTTGCAGATTTATTGTTCTGCGCAAAATAGTTGAGGCAATTACCGACAAAGCAGATAAAGAGTGTATTCATCATAAGGAAGGCTTTGCTTATTTTATGCTACGTAAAAAGCAGACTTCATTCTCTGAAGCTAGTAAACAACAAGTAAGGAGGTTCAGATTGAATGGAGCACAGCCTACCAAGGGGAGGAGGGGGGAGGGGGGGAAGCGGGGCAAGCAAACACGCAAATATTTTGATAAACTACTAATTAGACTCGTGTGCCCGAATACTGTAATATTAAGCATAAAATCCTTCTATTTCTGCATCATGTAAACTGTATTGCGACAAGCGTTTTGCTAAATTTTGTAATTTACTTCAACACAGTTACTTGAGTCCCCTCTTTATAACTGTGTTTACTTTGGCAACAGAACTTTGCGTGCCCTGTCACAGTGCTACGAGGCAGGCAATGAAGCAGTTTTATCGCTCAATCTCAGCTTTCAAATAACAGGCCTATTAGGCAGGCATATCAAACAGCCTATCTGGCAACACAGCGGCAGGAAGATTTCTTGCACTTGGAACTCATTGTAATCGCTGCGAACTTGTCGAATCTAATCTCACATCTTAGTATAAGAGGCTCTCACGCCTACAAAAAATTAACTTTTATTCAGTCGTGCGTGACAAATCAAGCCTCGCTACCTAACCAAATACAAACACATATCAAGGTCCTTATTATACCCAACGATGTGCATCCTGTCTGCCAAGCCGACACGCGTGAATGCAGGTCTGAATACTACATAGGTCTTGAGAAAAGACTTGGTCAATGTCGACGCCTTCGAATATCTACGCTGCGACGCCTTCGCGCTAGCTCTAGCTGACTATCAGGACACCCTGATTCTTGCTAGGTCTGTGATTATCAAATGATTTGAGCAGGCCGAAGCAGTTATTGCTTTATCATTGGGAAGCTATGTTTCCACAAAATCTCAAGGTCAAATTCAAGGTCAAAGATCAACTGACGTGGGAAGTAGCTTGACGCGTGCTGTTCTTGTTGAGACTGTAGGAAGAAAGAAAAGAAAATGCACGTGCCTGCTACTGGCTCTGTAGCTTAGCCACCTCCACTGCCTCGTGCGGACAGAAAAGAAAATAGAGAAGAAAGAAAAAGAAGAGGGAGAGAATGATGCGCGTAACAATCGTCGTCGCCCACCACCAAAGCGGTGGCTGGTGAAATGATGGCCTACCACAGATACAAATCCGATGGCAGGTTAGCCCTCGCCGCAATTAAGCAGCGGTGACCTACCAGTCCGAGCCCAGCAGGACCAGGAGTAACCACCCTCCAACTCCACCTCCAGATACCTAACGTGTGAGCATCTGCGTGCCGAGACACATGACCATTGACGTCAACCCTCGAGTATATATGGAGGCGCGCCACGCATCTCGGCCGGAGCTGCACCATGGACTCGGAAGAAGAGCAACTGAGCAGCCATGCTAGTTACTATCGTCAGTTGGCTGCACCTGACAATCCGAAGGACATTGAGTTGCGTGCTGAAAGTTTGCGCAGGAGAAGAGAAGGGACTAAAACCAATACTAGTGGCGCAAACACCTGACCAACATGAGGAGCGTCTTGCGAAACGCCACTGCGGCGATGCTGTGATACGTGAGCGACGAGCAGCAATGGCCGCCGCCGCCGCTTCTACTTCTCCATGCATCTGCTATCGATTCACATTAGCATTAATCAAAGCTAAAAACAGCCATTTTTTGGAGAATGGAATTTTTTTTCCACATTAAATATACGAAATGCTATACTGTTTGCAATAGAGGCATATGTTATCAAAAAAACATTCACTTGAAGTAATTAGCAATAGCAGAAGTTAGATAATGACGGCCCCAGAAATATTGCAGTGTGATATTAGATGAGGAGATTACAACCTCGGTTCAGTTCTTTGTAACTGCGAGAGCTTCGCATGTTTTGATGTTAGTATCTCCTTTTGTGGCCGCCCATAGGTATTCCGCATTATCAGTGAGAACAAAAGCACCCCCAGGCGTTGGGCAGCATAATCTCTTTTTGACAGACAGTGCCCTTCAAGGACCTTGTTCCTCTTTTACTTCATTATAATTATTTTGTGCTAAGACAGTATGTTGGTGATTCGGAAGAATATGAACGAGTTGCTCTCTTGAAAGAAAACGAAACCTCTTACCACGTTTATCGAGATGCGAATATAAAAACGGAAAACATTTACTTGCTGAAGAGCAAAAGAACTTGCCGCATCCAATAAAACATTCATGAGAGGTCTCCGTACGTACTAAAAAAATATATTCATTTATACAGTATCCTTTAAAGGGCACATTATTAGTATGCAATTCGCTTGTATTTATTTAGTCCTTATATCGCTGGTCGCTGAGGGAGCATAGGAAGTGCCGACGATAACCGCCCTCTTGGGTTATATTCGGAAAACTTCATTAACGGAAACTGATGCGGACCCTGGTTGCGGAAATCTGTAACGTTTGGAGCCGCTATATGCATATATATTCACGGAAGGGAGAATGAGCATAAGCACATTTGTACATATTTGAGAGAGAGGTTTTGAATATGTCAGTACCATCTTTTTCAAGAATATTCAATATTCTTGGAAGATTATGTCGGAGCGTTTGTTCTCCATATGTTGTCAGCCATTTCAAAACTTTCCACTGTTCTGGAACTTGAGTGTTGCAGATTGGATTATTGGGGCATAACTCTGCAATTTCTATAAAAGCTGTACTCTGGCGAAAAACGTAAAGAACACACTAGGGGAATGGGCGGTTGGAAAACGAGGTAGGGGAGGCTAACATGCCGAACTAGGAGGCTCAGGTAACAATGACGTCTTTAGGGACCCTTAATAAGCGCATAATTAGAAGGTAAAGATTGAGAAGGATGATGGGAAGTGTAACGGTGACAGTTGCTCTCACGAGGTACTGCAAGGATTCCTATACAAGGCAACGAGTGGATCAACTTAGCGCGCAGAAAATACAAAGAGCGACTGCTTCGTATTCAACTTGTGTGGGGCAATATTGATTTTCCCTCTTGTGTCATCGCGATGCTCGATTCAAGCGCACATAAAACTCACCCCGCGTTCACAGTCACCGCCGGCCTACTAAACAGTTTTCTTAGTTTGGGCTGCCCCCATGAAAGGCTCAATAGCCCATACACGCATATGCGAGAACCAACGGACTGACGAGGGCAGCAGCCTTCTTACGCGATATTTAGCATAATACAGCTCCTTCCGGTAAAAAGCCACCACCGCCGAAGACTGCGGTAGGGAAAAATTCAATTGGTCGGCAAGGAGATGGAGTCACAATCACATCACCTCGCACAGTGATTCAAACATCGAACATTCCAAGAAAGCTAAAAGCGAAAGTGTCGAAATGAAGCCAAAATTGCCGAGGACGTTTCTCTAATAGGGGGTGTTGCAAAAAACGAAAAAATTTATTGAAATAAATTTGTTGCTTATTTTATTTATTTATTTCACGAGTACAACCGGAGGGATCTCCCGGCAAAACTGCTTTTGCAGCTTGACGGGGCCCCGAGAACCAAGGCCCTCTGCATGCATGTAGGTGCCAATGCAAAGTACTAATATTTTTCAAGTTTCAAATAACTTAAGAGACAATCTCAAAGCTTTTTAAAAAAGCTATCGCGTCTACTCTTGTGGCAAATCTTAAGCCCTTTTTTATTATTTTTTTTAATGAAGCACATTGAAGGTTGAGACAATGAGGAATCTCTCGCAAAATCAGGAAATGAACAATTAAGTAGCTTTCTGCAGTTTGCGCGCACAGTAACGCCCCGAGTTTCGCCTCGTCACCTCAGATGGTATGGAGCCGCTGCGAACCTCGAAGGCTGCGATTATAGACAGCATTGGGGATCGCTCTGGAGTCAAAATTGCGACTAATTTCGCAAACCAATTTCTTTGATATGTGAGCCCAAATCTACTGCTGAAGCAATCGGGAAAATAGATCATTCGGAAAGTAACTGTCTATACGAGGGGGCGGGTCGAGGGCGGTTGGTGACGGAAGCGAATACCTAAGTTGGTAGTTTGGATCACAATCTCCTTTTTATCGCAATCACGATCTGATCTGTGTTTAAGTTTTCGTGTGATTGGAGGAGCGCTAGAAATTCAACAGTGACAAGGACACGTAAAGAGATAATTTTCTTTGAAAGACACACACAATTGTTATCAGCGTCCATCGCCGTCGTCGACGGGCGACCGAATTATTCCTTCAGTGGATATCTTTACCACTGTCTGTAAATGCTGTGGATCATTTAAATAGTCGCAATAACCACATTGCATCATTGCAGTGATGATGACGAGTACCTCGGTAGGTACCGCGTATTAGTGTTTCGACGTACGTTCCAGTTCCCTCGTCGCAGCTACGAAACAGGGGTACACGCTCAAGCCCATACACTCGATTCGCTTGCACCCCCCCGCCCCGTTCCCCGAAACAGTTTTCAATCGCGCTCATATGTGCGGAATGCCATGACTAGTATTATTAGTTTCAGGACAGACCTTGCGTATATTGACTGCAAGACTTTCGAGTTTTCTCGCAAGAAGTGCTTTACTATGGATAGACTGCATCTTAACTGTGAATTACGTTCACTAAGGTTCACTTGAAGAAAATTTATTTTCCGCAGTATAAAAACGTTTAAACGTCAAAGTTGAATCTTGAGAACTTTAATAAATTTCACCTCTCTTTTTCTTCTTAACTACCAAGTTATTCAAAAGAATGATGAAAGCATTATTTTCTTTTCAAAAACAGGATGTCCATTAGGCGATAGAGCATTTTTCGTTCGGCGTCTGGGCAAAGGTCGCCCCAATATGAGTTTTCTAAAACCCACAAATTCGCGCCTTTGTCCGGAATCGCTTCCTCACCCTTTCTTGGAGAGCATGAATTTCATTTTTGTGCCTTTTAAACTTCTCAAAATATAGTGGAGCCTCTTTCTCGAATGCAAGAAAGCATGCTCGAGTATTCAACTTTTTTTTTCTGCTCGCACTCGGCTCAAACTTTTCTTGAAAGCCGCGTGCATAAAGTGGAACGACTTGCTCTAAATTGCGCAGATGCTTCCAGACTGGAGACCAACGGAACATATTGCCGGCATTGGGACATTCTCCGACGTCTCCTTTTAGGATCTTACAGGTGAGGGATGAAAGAGCGGGTGGTTTCCCGGGCAGCATAATGAAAACAAAATCGCAAATAATAAAGTTAGATAAAATCGGACAATACAAGGTCAGAGACGAGGGTAAAACATCAAAGCCAAGCTCACAGTCTAGGTCAGAGGTCAAAAATCAACTGCGTTGGAAGTAGCTCAACGCGTGAGCAGCTGCGTAGCGAAACACATGATTGCTACGTTAGTCCGGAGTACATATAGCCTCAGCCGGAGCTATCGCTTCATGCTAGCTTTTTTTTTTTTCTTGAAAGAAATTGCTTTAGAATAGCTTGTTAAATATTTTCTTCACAAAGGAAGGCTTACCTAAAGATGAGTGCTTTTGCGGAGGAACTGCGTAAGGAACAAATAATTTCCTATAAAAAAGAAAGCAATGATATTGTCACGCTAATGACGACGATGAAGGATGGTGATGGTGTGACAGAAGAGGAGGAAGAAGCGTTGGTTTTCTGGGCGCTAGTAGGCTTCATCTTGTTCCGCTACATCAGCACTGTAAATAAACACCCCTTCTTATTTCATCGTAACAACTTGGCGGAAGGTGCTCCGTACGATCCCCTCGATCCCTACCTACAGCGCTGCAAGGCCAACTGGAGCTTCGACGTAGTCGCCGCATCGCTGGACTGCACCGCTCACGACCATTATGGACCACACCGACACAAACCATGCAAGCCGCGACGCTGCAAGCCGCGACGCTGCAAGCCAGGCTGGCGGCATGCCTGCCCACTCCAACCCAATTCCGTCCCAGCCTTACCGGGAACCACGACCTTTTGCCGGAGAAGAAGGTGAGGACGTTGAGAAGTGGCTACTTGATTATCAACGAGTTAGCCGGTACAACCGGTGGGACCCCCTTACCATGCTAACAAACGTCGTTTTCTTTCTCACTCACACGGCTCTGACCTGGTTTGAGAATAACGAGGATAACTTAACGACTTGGGAACGGTTCGCCACCGAGTTAAAACTGCGTTTTGGAGACTCTGTTCCCAGCAAAAAGCGGGCTGAGCAGACCCTTGCACAAAGAGCTCAATTGCCCGATGAAACTTGTACAACTTACACAGAAGAGATCCTCAAGTTATGCAAATGTGTCAATTCCAACATGCCCGAGGAAGACAGAGTCGGTCACATTTTGAAGGGTATCGCGGCGGACGTGTACAACTTCCTAATCGCCAAAGACAGCCTTGACACTGTCTCCGATGTCATTAGACACATCCGCGCGTTTCAAGCTTTTAAAACACGTCATATTGCGCCGAAATTTGGGCGGCTGGCCAACGTGCCTACCGTGGCCAGTCTTGATGACCATGCCCAACTAGATCTTCCGTCAACTATCCGGCAAATCGTGCGCGAAGAACTTCTACGGATCAACACGCTTCCCCTGCATGAATCTGCTGAGGTTTCTGTCCAGAGGGCCTCTAGACGGCAGGCTTCACCACCACAAGCGATTCAAGTACAGCATTTCTCTCAAGCTCCTGAAATTGCAGCTTCTATTGACTACCCGCCAATGTATTTTGCCAACCCGACTGCGTCGATGCTTGAAGCCCCAAGGTATGACGTCACCTCAAGTGCACCTAGATCTTCTATTCGATCTACAAGGATTCCTGTGCAGTGTGAGCATTCAGCCAGACCTACGATGCGCCCTGCTGTGCCTGGCTCGTATCCACAACAGCATTTTATACCTTCCCCACCGATATGCTACCGCTGCGGAGTTGAAGGTGACATCGCCAGGTACTGCCGCCACGCTATAACCGCCCGGCGCCTCCAGCGGTACCCAACAATCGGCAATACAGCCCCGTTTTCCAGCAATCCACTCCCCGTGGGTACTTCGGCAACATCCAGAACGGGAATCTCCGCGACCATTCCCCAGCATCTGAGCGAAGTGTTACTCCTCCACCCGCCTTCCGTGCACGTCGTTCTCCATCACCGCGGCGGCGCCCCATGCCGCCCCATCCGGAAAACTAACCAGCGCGACCGATGAGGGTGAGGCCGCTGGAAATGTGCTGTGTGCCACAATCCCTCCAACTGCAATGCTCAAAAACAAAATTCGTGTGTTCATTGATGGTGTGTGTACATTAGCTTTGGTAGATACGGGTGCGACTGTGTCTGTGATGAGTAATCAGTTTAGGCACTTGTTGGGACGCAAAGTGATGTTTGAATATGACCGTGCTTCAACGTTTTGTGGTGTGAGTGGAGAGGCGTTGCGACCACTGGGTGTGTGTAGTGCGCAAGTGTCGGTGGGTGGTGCAAGTTTTCAAGCCGAATTCGTAGTCTTACCCCACTCTACGCATGACATCATTTTAGGAATGGACTTCTTGAAGTTTTGTGGCGCTACCGTGGACTGCCGAAGTCAAGAGGTTCATTTTGATGGCTCGCATCCGCCGACACTTTTTGAAAGTGGCCGTGACGAAGAAACAGTTTTTAGTATTACCGAAGACACCGTAGTTCCACCCTTGTCTGCCATGTTCGTCCCCGTATCCGTTCCACTTCTTGAGAAGGTTTCATTCCAGGCCGTGGTGCACCCAGTTCACTCAGCATGCCTGAAGAAAAATGTAATTATCCCTCACTGTATGATCTCCGTGCATCACGGTAGTGCCTCGTTATGGACCATCAATCCATCGTCCGAGCCCGCACTTTTACCAACGGGATTGAAGCTTGCCTCCTGTGGACCCGATGCGCCCCACGTCGTCGCTTTGGTCACAGATGCTACGAGTGCCACCGTACCTCTGCCTGCTGATGAAACTTCGATCATCCGCATGATCAGCGCCGATCTCAGCTCACCTCAACGCCGTACTCTCGTGGATAATCTTCTACCTTTTTTGCCTATGTTTGACTTTTCTGAAACAGATGGACCAACCTCTCGCCCTGCACATCGGACCCATCATAGCATCGACACTGGTTCGGCTCGTCCATTCGTCAAAAGCCATATCGCGTGTCCCCATCTGAGCGCAAAGTCATTCATGAGCAAGTGGAGGACATGCTACGGAAGAAGGTGATACAGGAGTCATCTAGCCCCTGGGCTGCTCCTGTTATTCTTGTACGCAAGAAAGACGGTTCGTGGCGATTCTGCGTCGATTATCGGCGTCTAAATTCTGTTACGAAAAAGGACGTCTATCCTCTTCCTCGCATAGACGATGCCCTCGACTGCCTCTCTGGTGCGTCCTATTTTTCTTGTCTTGATCTCAGATCTGGCTACTGGCGAATCCCAATGGACATTGCGGATAAGAAAAAAACAGCCTTCGTAACGCCAGATGGCCTTTATGAGTTTAATGTTATGCCATTCGGGCTGTGTAATGCGCCAGCCACATTTGAACGCTTTATGGACACAGTTTTGCGCGGCTTAAAACGGGACATTTGTCTTTGCTATCTGGACGATGTCGTCATATTTGGGAAATCCTTCCAAGAACACAGTGACCGTCTAGTACGTGTCTTGAATTGTCTGCACAACGCCGCCCTAATTCTGAACTCCAAAAAGTGCCGCTTTGGAGAGCGCCAAGCGCTGGTGGTAGGACACCTTGTCAATGGTGATGGTGTAATGCCGGATCCCCAGAAAACTGCCGCTGTTGAGTCTTTTAAACCCCCGCAGACAGTGAAGGAGTTGCGCAGTTTTCTAGGGTTGTGCTCGTATTTTAGACGCTTTATACATCGCTTTGCTGACGTTGCTTACCCATTGACGTGCCTTCTCCACAAAAACTCTACTTTTAACTGGACACCAGACTGCGACGCGTCATTCCGTCAACTGAAGTTTCTTTTAATATCGAAACCCATCCTACGTCCCTTCGATCCTACTGCAATGACAGAAGTACACACGGACGCTAGTGGAATCGGTCTTTGTGCAGTCCTTGTCCAACGGCACGATGAACGAGAGCATGTTATCGCGTACGCAAGTCGTACCCTGAGCAAACCGGAGCGAAACTACACAGTCACCGAACAGGAATGCCTAGCTGTAGTTTTCGCTGTGCAGCGTTTCCGTTCCTATTTGTACGGACGTTCGTTTACTATCGTAACTGACCATCATTCACTCTGTTGGTTGCGGGACCTTCGAGACCCATGTGGTCGCCTCGCACGCTGGGCCCTCCGGTTACAGGAATATGACTTTGCCGTGGTGTACAAAAGCGGGAGGCGTCATGCAGACGCAGACGGTCTTTCTAGGATGCCAATGGACACGACTGGACCTGAAAGCGACGATTTCGACAATTATATATCGACCCTCGAGCCAGCGTTCCCCGACACGAATGTTTTCAAAACGGAACAGCAAAATGATACCAGTCTGCAGCCTCTCTTTGCCCAAGCCAACGTACCTACAAGCCGTTTTTGGGTGCATGATGGCCTCCTATGGAAAAAGAGTTATTCGCCTGTCGGCCAGCGATACCTACTCGTAGTTCCCAAGACGTTGTGCACGGACGTATTGCGTGTTATGCATGATGATCCAACTTCTGGGCATTTGGGATCGGTTCGAACACTCCACCGTGCTCAAGAAAGATTTTACTGGCCCAGAATGCGCTCGACGGTTGAACAATACGTTGCCAGTTGCAAGCAATGTCAACGCCACAAACGTCCAACTGCAACTCCGTCTGGCTTGCTGCACCCTGTGAAGACCCCGACAGCACCGTTTGATCAAGTAGGCATTGACCTCGTAGGTCCGTTTCCGAAGTCCGTGGATGGAAATCGCTGGATTGTAATCTGCGTGGACTATCTCACACGTTACTGTGAAACCTCCGCTCTCCCATCTGCTACGGCGCATCAGGTGTCGCTTTTCTTGCTGCACTCAGTCATCTTACGACACGGGCTGCCACGAATTGTCATCACTGACCGGGGCCGACAATTCACTGCTGATGTTGTTGAAGAGCTCATGCGTTTATGCGCCGTAACTTTCCGACACTCGACGCCATACCATCCCCAGACAAATGGCTTGACTGAGCGCTTCAACAGAACGCTTATCAACATGCTAGCCATGTATGTGGACGCAGGGCATAAGAACTGGGACACCATACTGCCCTTCGTCACGTATGCGTTCAATACCGCCACGCATGAGACGACTGGGTACAGTCCATTTTTTCTGCTCTATGCCAGACCACCAAGCTACTCTCTGGATACTATCCTGCCCTTCACAAGCCGTGAAGACCCCTGCCTGGCTGAGACCCTCAGTATCGCTGAAGAAACTCGGAGAGTCGCCCGATTACGGTCCGGTGCTTCACAAGAACGTTCTAAAGTGCGATACGATACCAGTCACCGGCGGGTCACGTACTCTGTAGGTGATTTAGTCTGGCTATGGCGTCCAATTCGGCGCCTTGGCCTACATCAAAAACTCTTGGCCCATTATGACGGCCCATATGTGGTTATCAAACGCATCAGTGATTTAACTTATGGAATAGCCCGCCTGACAGCATCGGGTCGCCGGTCTGCCAAAACCGAACTGTGTCATGTTGCCCGCTTGAAGCCGTGTCAGCCTCGCACGGCTCACGAACACGCCCAGAGGGCTTCGTCTGAGTAGGGGGGAAATGTCACGCTAATGACGACGATGAAGGATGGTGATGGTGTGACAGAAGAGGAGGAAGAAGCGTTGGTTTTCTGGGCGCTAGTAGGCTTCATCTTGTTCCGCTACATCAGCACTGTAAATAAACACCCCTTCTTATTTCATCGTAACAATATATTTGGTGTCTTTGTCCTCAAAATGAGTATAATGGCGTCGTGAATGCGAGTTGCTTCTCATTTTGTGCGATCGACGCTATGGTCATAGGAAATATCCAATAAGGGGAAAGCCTTAATAGCTCCAATATGAAAAACTATCTGCCGTTACCACGCAAGCGCAAAGGATTTAGTGAAAATATATTGAAACAATGTCACTATTTAAACAAAAAACACAAAGTTCTCTTTAAGGGCAGTCATAAAGCAACACACTGGACTTAAATGCCAACATACTTCCCTGAAATTTTTTCTCTTCTCAGACTTCTGGCACGCCATTTCCTCGTGTGGTATCAGTAACAGATGTTCGTGTTGCGCCAGGTTTTCCCGCCTTTCATATCATGGTCTTAACGCAACGAAACTTCAGAGAGTGTCTCCATGGTGCCATGCCATTTTGCTTCCCAATTACCATTCCTCTACCAGTCAAATTAGAAGCAGTTTTCGATAGGGATTGAAACCGACACCATAGGTGCCTCCAACTGTATGATTTTGAAAGAGGTTTTGGAGTTTACGGCTCCGAGATTGCTCGTTTAACACGGCAGTTTACGCCCTGCAAGCACACACACAACGAATACATTATGAGCCGAAAGAACCTTAATGCATGTTTAAAACCTCACTCTAAAATACCTCACCCTTGAGACTATAACGCTTTCGCATTTTCATATGTAGTTATGTGCGTCTCTGCCGCATTTATTTTCACTCGGATCTAAGACCTTCCACTGTTCGCATGATTGAACCAGTGAACATAAATTTTTTTTCCTGTGCTTACTGTTTATTCCATTTTCTGAGTATGCATCAAGAAAATGAAAATCACCCTGAACATATGTGCTTAAGGGTATGTAATAAAAATATTAATTGAGCTATATTGTTTCCTTCTTCCTTATTACGATAGCCTGCTTTGCATAGCTGTATCGTATGAGGAGAAAGAAAATCGGCGGCTTTTCCGTCGGTGAAAATGCCGCTTACAATGTTTCAAAGGAAAAGACCCAGAACGCTTTGGTGCACGCCGAGAATTATCTGAACAAATGCTTGTGTCATTGCAATCGCTGCGTTATTGAAAGCTTTCCTTTACTCTTGCAAGTTTTAATCAAGCAGCTTCGGTTTTTTTTTTCTTTTTTTTTTTTTTTTTAGTGAGCGCAATGAGGAGTCATCTTCTGTCTGTGCGCAGCACTCCCAGCTCAGTCACTGCGCACTTGTACCAGATACTGCGCTTAATCAGGGTACCTTTCCTCGTTTCTACTAAAAAAAGTGGCAGTAGTTTAACCGGGTTAAAACCAGTTTGACTTGTAATAGATCTGTTCTTGATTGATTTTGCTAATCTGTTTCTTAAGCTTACGTCAGCGCTCCTATCATGTTATCACTTACGCTTTTGAGGATCAGTCACTTTTCGAGCTAAGAGGTTCAAGGTTGTTAGTCATGGTCAAGCGACAAGTGAATCATGTATTCATGCACCAGCTTACCACAACTTAACATAAGTACTGGACGAGACTGGCTGCTAGACAAGCTAAGTCTCAGTTTGACCTTGGCTCAGCTTCAAGGTGACCCGGACGTCGCGTCCAGGTCTCCCAGATTGTATCTGGAGGAGCAGAGCTATTCAACTAAAATACGGGGTCGTTAGCAGGTGCCTTGACACCAAACATACCCAGAAACGAAATTATAATGTCTTTGTTATTTATGCGTTAACGATATGTAAATTTGGATAGTGTGTAGCTTGCAGTGAGTGTTTGATAACTGTATTTAATTTTATTTCGCTGCTTGAAAGGCTTTGTGCGATTAAAATTAACTCCTTCGCAGAGCCTTTTTCGAGCAAGGGGAAAATAGATATTTTTTATTTCAGCACCTACACAACACTGTGTTTATCGCAAAAGCGTATCAGTATTTTTTTTTCCGTGCCCCATCTTATATACTGTTTTGTTTTTCTACTACCGGTGCACTTCATTACTATGAGGCTTGCACTGAATACTCAAAGCAGGGTGATTTTTATATGTTGCAAGGTCGTTGGTCTAATACATCTTATTGTTGCATAGAGCTCCATATTTTAACACAGCAAAATTTCAAAAGTTAGTATTCTTCTTTTGTTTTCTTCTTTCTTGGCATTAGTGTATGACAAAAATGAAATAAATATGGCATGAAAAAATTGATCGCAAAAAAAAAAACAGTCCCTATGCTTTTGCGGATTTTTTATCCTGGACTTTTTAAGACATCATTATTGCGCGCAGCTGTGACAGTTGATAAATAAAAAACCTGAACGAACCGAGCCCAATTAAATGCGAGAGACAAGGAACGGTCAGACACGAACGATGTCTGCAAAGTGAATACATTTTTTCCGCGGTTCCGCGGCCGCACAAAATCTTGTGATCAAAAGATGCTCAAAAATCGAAAGAAAATGGATAATCCACCTAGCGCAGATGCGAAAATAATCCTGGGCAAATATTTTGCGATACCTCAAATGACCGGAACATCGAAGACTTCGGTACGCACGAAGCTCCTTTGGGTGCGATAACTAATCCTTAAAAGGGCTTTTTGTTCCACAAATCAAAGTTACACTTGAAAATGGCGTGTCTTTGAAATAGTCGAACTTAATCGCCGTTGTTTCTTTAGTGGACTGCTAGGTTGCCTTTTGCGGCAGCGGCAACGATGGTCTAAACGTTTGCTCTGCAGCGATCATTATTGCGTCCATACATGACGCATACATGAGGAGCCTCACAAAGCAGCACTCATAAACGACAGGCTTTTTTCTTTCATGTACCTGAGTAGTTCTTATTAGTATTTTTTTATTATTATTATGAGAAGGAGAATCAAAATTAAAGGTGAAAATAGGGCTCCTTGTAACCACCACAAAAACAGTACAATAGGCGACGGCATCTTGTAAGCGCAATATTTATTGTACATAGAAGAGAGAGCGAAAAAGAAACAAGCAGCAGAATATATACAAGAGTAGAGCAGTAGATTATAGATCAGGCAAAAACAATACTAATAGTCTCGAGATTGAAACATGTGCTGTTTTAACATTTTGTGAATGCGTACAATTGCAATGATGATTTTAGTGAAGGATGAGTGTTATTCCAAGCTGAGGGGGCAAATAAAGGAGTCGTTTGTTTCCCGTAATTAGTGTATAGCTTTGGCAACATAATGTAAGAGAAAAACGCGCTGTTATGATTTATAACTATATTTCCAGAGACGAACTCAACGAATTTTTTTATGCCTTGAATATGTATATTTCCCAAGCAGTGCGTGCTCTTTGTCTAACTATAAATATGTCACAGACGTACCATGGGCTGTAGCGTTTTGCGATTTTGGTTATTTAGTGCACAGTGAAGCTGCTGCAGGGGGCGGGGTCCGCCCTCAAGCCTCCCATAGGTTTTTTGTCCTCGCCTCTCGCATCGTTGATGTGAAACAAACATGATTGATTGGTTGATTGATTGGATATATATTTATTGACGATCTTGAAAAGAAGGACCACGATGTGAAATTTGTGCAGTATTTCGACGGGCAGGATGTGCAATGACTGGAACAAAGTTGCAAATGGGAAGAAAAAGGGATGACTCTAAGGGTCTGTTTCTGCAGAGAAAAAAGGCTAGAAAGATTCGTTCGGTATATGCTGCCCATGAAGTGATAAAATAATAAATCTGTTTTGTGCTTGTAGTGGCACACCATCGTACAATGCTGTAAGGTTCCCTTGCTAGGAAAATAGTCGCCGGTGTTGGGGGAGCAACACAACATGTTCCAAGCCTGCGAATGACAGGGTTTGAGCTTGCGGCATACCTGGTGAACATAAGGACACTACGGCGATGTCGCCTATGTTTTCCTGCGCTTCACAGTGTCGCGGTTCCTTTTTAGCAACATTTAAAAAAAACTCAGCAAAGGCCACTCAAGAAAGCAAGCAGACTCCAAAGCGTTCCACTGAGTGTGGAAACTTCCCTACAGCTGGTGATGGCACGGCCTAGCGATAAAATTCTTTAAGCCTCTTGAAGCAGTGTGGTGCGTCAGTATTCTGCAGCGCGTTGACGGAAGAAAACTATAGTTTTAAACCACAGTGAATGAAGCGCAGATTATAAGCCTTCTATACCCGGTTGTATTGGTATGATAGATGTCATGATTAAAGACACGACTGACAAAATCAAAGCTGCGGTATACCGAATCGTCCTAAAGTGCCCAAAATAGTAGAGGTGTCTATCGGTAGCCGGTTCCGAGAAAGCACACGGACGTTGGCTATGTTGTGCCCGAGCACGGCGAAGAAATTGTGCTTATGGATTTGAGCAGCAGCCCTCGGCGAGCAAACACATGGGTTTGAAGAAACAACTTAAGCGCACGAAGTTACAACTTATTGTTTTAATTTTCGCGCGCAACTTTGAAGTGGCATCCGGCGTGCTATTTGTGGCTCAGACCTGAGTTGGTGCAGGCATTTCTGATCATAATAGTCGAACACTCGATACTCGCGTCAGGTTGCAATTTACTCTCTCTCACTAAACCACGAAGTGAAGTGAAATGTGGAGTTTTCATCAAACCTGCCACTTACGCAAGAGAGACATTAACGAAAGGCTATTCGGAAACTACAGCAGGTTCTGAATGTGCAGTTCCAGCCTGGTGCACGGGTTTGACAGCCTGCAACAAAGCAGTTTTCCGAAATATTAGCAGCGCTCAAGCGCGGTTAGACCAAGTTTGACGATAAAAAGTTCCGTTTTGCTCATACCACGGATTCATCTGACGACATCGAGCGCATACCACGTAATTGACGTTTCTGAGTATTATTCATCCTTCAAGGTCAGAGGTGAAAGGTGGAGTGACCAGCTAGATCGTGTAGTCATGCACAGGCTCACTATAGCATAATGCACTGGAGCGAAATTTGTAGCTGATAGGCAAAGTCCTAGTTTAACCTTGGATCAGCTTCAAGGTAACCCAAACAGAGCCAAGCTGTCTCCGGGTTTATACCTGAGAATAATATCTACCACTCTAGACCACAGTTTCCTGAAATCTACTTGCAGACTAGCTGGTTCAATCGACTTGCTCACAGCAGCCAGCATGCATTAACGAAAACGAGACATTAGAGAGCAGCTTAGGAACAAGCACTGGTTGACAATGAACTTAGCGTTTCATGCTCTACGGTGGTGACGAAAAACACAAAGTATTTAAATGGAAGCAGAAGAAATTGTAGTTCTGCCGTTGACCAAGTACCCATTGTGCAAAGTACCGGGATTAAATATATGATAAATGACAGAATCAAGTAAAATTTTAACCCTGTCAGATATGTATAGGTGAATATATTTTCCATTCATCTTAGCCAAAACGGTGTGTTGATTTTGAGCTAATCCCCCTATTTATAGAAGCAAGACAAAACACTCGCCGTACAGCTTGCTTCAAATTTTGCATTGCAAATTACGAGCGCTGCGACGGAGAACAAAAACGAGAGAGTAAAGACAAGGACAGGCGCTCCTCAAATTTTGCATCCTCAAACGTTGTGGTTACGTCGTTCTCTTTGTTTTCATCGCATCACTGTGTGTGTTCACGTGGCTGCTAACAAGTAAATAGGATTGTCTTTTCGACGGCGAACCTGTTACATTACATTAAGTACTGTAGTTGCCGATGTTTTACTTCTCTCGTGCTTTTAGCCTAAAATTATCTTCTTATGTTTACTTTGGGGCGTTTAGGACCAATGTTTGCATCTTGCTTCAGTTTCTAGTCCCAGATTGTTTTAGTTTCCCATTTAGCTTCTTTTATTTCACGTTTTTTATTTCAAAAGTGCTAATCAAAGTGTAGTGTTCCAGTCGAGCACTTGGTGGTTTTTTATTGGTGTACATAGAATAAAAGTTACTCACATTAGACCGATTGTGGAACTTTAAGAGAAAGCTCACTTCAACACATCAGGCAAGCTGGTGCCGCAACCACCTGATGCTCGTAGCCCTAAGGCCACCCTTCTGCACTCACCGCGAGCACTCCGGTACATTTTTTATCAGACACCAAATTGTCGCCGCCACCGCCAGTTCTTCTTCCATATAATTTTGTTCACCTGAGCGGCAAGAAGCAACAAAGATGGCTGATACCTTCAATGATAATTTCGTCGATCGAGGAAGAAAACTGGCTAATGCCTTTCCTTCAACAACGCCTCACCTAGGAAGACCTATAGCAACAAATAATACCTTCGCTTTCCGGGAGATAACTGAAGAAGAAATGAGGTCAGTAATTAAAACTCTGCGAGAAAACAAAGCTTGTGGTTATGACGGAATACCATCGAAGGTGCTAAAAGACAATATCGACATTCTTTGCACCCCCTTATGCAACATAATTAAACATGCGATGGTTAGCTCTCAGTATCCAATAAACTTGAAGATTGCGAAAGTTGTGCCAGTCTACAAGACAGGAGATCCCAATGACCCCAGTAGTTACAGACCCATATCTGTGCTTAGTATAATCAATAATGTTTTTGAAAAATTAATATCCTCACAATTGAACAAGTTTCTGCTTGATAATAATGTAATCTGTGCTGAGCAGCATGGCTTTATCTCAGCGAAATCAACAACCACTGCTGCTGTCACATCACTTTCTCACCATATTAACACTGATCTTCACAAAATATTCCTCGACATAAAATAGGCACTTGAGTGCGTCTGTCACTCAGAGTTATTGGAAAAATTAAAAGCATGTGGTATTAATAATGCCTCTCTCCAGTTCTTTGATAGCTACCTTTCCGCCAGAAAACAAAAAGTAGTGCTGAGTGACAGACACTCCACACTACTACCCGTGACTTGCGGGGTACCGCAAGGATCTGTATTGGGTCCTGTTTTGTTTTCCATTTTCGTGAACGACCTACCGCAGGCCGTTCAATTTTCAAAAGTCTTTATGAATGCAGATGACACTGCTCTTTTGTTCACATCTGAGTCACTCTTGGGCCTAGAAAATACGATAACGTCCGAACTGTTTAATGTTTCAGAATGGTTTCGTGGTAATAAGCTAACAATAAATGTAGATAAAACTAAATATGCAGTATTCCACTCCAAGAGAAGAAACATTGGCCATAGTACGATTCACATATCTCTAAACAACGATTGTGTTCAGCAAGTTTGTTCTTTCAAATACCTTGGTATCATCTTTGACCAACACTTGCACTGGCAAGAGCAGATAGATAAGCTATCTAAAAAGCTAGCTTTCAGTTGCTACGCGCTTACCAAGGCGAAAAGGTATTTCAAGCATGGCCTCACTTGATTCATCGCTATGGGTTTTGATTGCGAAATTGGCCAGTCAATATCCGAGAAGTTGAAATCGCCTGCTAAAATAATTTGATCATTTGGCTTAGTAAAAGTTCTCATATAATCTGCTAGATTATTTAAAACACTGACAGGTGATCCAGGAGTCCTAAACAAAGTTGCAACAATGTACCGGACATTGTTGTGGTAACCCTTACAGAAAATGCATTCGATATTAGGCACTTCAGGCATGCCCACTATATTTAACTAATTTTTGAACATTATGGCGACTCCTTCTCCTTTGATACCACGGTCTTTTCTAAGTACACTGTAGTCAGCTGGTGCGAATTTGCTATCATAAATGGTTTCGTTTAACCATGTCTCAGTTAAAACCACGATATCTGGATCTTCGCAAAGTAAAATCCCTTCTAACTCGCTAATTTTATTTGATATGCTTCTGCTGTTTACATTTAATATTTTTAGCGATTTGGGAACGGGCTTTTGCTGTCAGTTGTTTTTGCTGTTTAACTTAAAACGGGCACTTTTCACTTCATCCCAGCCATACATTATACTGTCAACGGACAATTCATTGTACACCAATTTTACCTTGGCTCCATTTTCTTTTTCCCGCGCGGCACTCTTCCACAGGTGCTTTCGGATTTCCCGCATTCTGGTAGAAAAGTCTTCAGAAATTGAAATTACGGATCCCTTTAGCTTGTAGGCTGACTTTAATGCCGATGCCTTCCCTCGGTAATCTATAAACTTGACTACCACAGGACGTTCCTTATCTCTATTTTTTCGACCAAGTCGGTGAGACCTATCAATGACAGAGTCAGTTAACCCTAATTTGTCTTGAAAGACCTCAGTAATCAGTTTACTTTCAAGTTAGGCTGCTGTTTCTTTGTCTTCCTCAGCTAATTCGTATATAACTAAATTGTTTCTGCGACTCCTATTTTCCAAGTCATCGACTTTGGAGAGATGCGCCGATAACTGCTAATCAACCTTCTCGACAGTGTCCTCTATTAGACTCACACGGTTGTTCAAAGCGTTCAAATCTGTTAGCTGTTTTTCAAAACCTTTTATGCGTTCGGTCAGAGCTGAAATGTTCCGCTCAATATTGGTTTGTGAACTACGTAAGGCTTCCATAGCTGAGGTCCACTTTCCCTGGCCGTCCAGTAATTCTAGAAGCATTTCTGTTTCTGTAGGGCCCGGATTTGCCTCAACATTCCCACACGCCACCAGGTCTCTTGATATAGAAATGAAATATTTGAAGACATCAAAGGTAGTGGGCAGGGCAGCAGCACTAAGAAGCGGTTATAGCTTCGATAGCATTTAGTAGATAAGTATCGACTAACCTGCAGCACAAAACAGAAATGATTCCTTAGCATGTTGCCGCTGAGGCTGCTGTCATGCCAACTGATGAGGCTCGATGTGGTGTGTCCTTTTAAAGCGGGGAAGCAGGTCATGTGGACCGACGTAACCGCTGTTGGCATTTACGTGGCGATGATAGCTGGCGCTGTCGGATCTTCCACGAGGCAAATGTTACCGACACGTGTCGATGATATCGGATACGCCCCCATGCTTTTACTGTGACTTGGTGTAGTGCTGAAACAACTGCATGACGATAATTCAGCTCGCAGCAGAACCGCAATAACCTGCAGCACAAAACAGAAAGGGTTCCTTAGCATGTTGCCGCTGATACTGCTGCCATGACAACTGAGCCCCCCAGTCCTCTCTGGTTAGGTTTGATTGAGGGCAATAAATGGGTTTGATTGACACACCCAGGCAATGTGGAAGGTACCAGCCACGTCACCAAAGTACTGTCACGTGCCGTAAAAGGATATATTGAAATATACTAATGCACCACCGGGCGAGTACAGTTTTGGTGAGGATTTTGATGAGGAGGCGCTCGTCAACGTGATCCAGCTCTTTATAAGGGGCCGGGTGGCGCTAGTGTTCCTCCTTGTAGTAATCGGTAGTCTTTGATTGTAAGGGCCTGATTGTCTGATTGAGTGTAGGCGTCCAAGGACAGGGAGATAAAAAGGGTAAAGGGTACGCGTGCGGCCTGATCAGGCTCTTCGTTTCCCTGGAGCCCCTGGCAACCGGGAGTAATAATAATAATAATCAAATCAAATTCTATTTTCCTTTGCACAAAGTACACGGATGGAGCAGCCGCAAAAAGCTACTGCTACCAGCAGCTTGACGAGGCGACTGCCCCCCACTCATGACAGCAGCAGAGGCATAATATGGAACAATCCACTATCAAAATAACAAAATGAGAGTTACAAATGTACTGTATTACGAGACAATATATACAGTGTCACAAAAAAAGGAAAAATAATAGGGAAAAAAATATCACTATCAAAACAACGGAGCGTTACAAATATACTGTTATACGAGCCAACATATAGTGTTTCACAAGAAGGGAACATGGGATTGACGGATCAAGAGGAACATCACGCTGAGTTCACATTTCTCATTGTTAGATTGTTATACCCCAAGAACAAATGTTTCAAACATCTTTTAGACACCGTAGTTATATCGATGGACTGATGAGCATAACTGTTGAGGAGAACTGGCAGAGTAAAGGTTAATGACTGTTGGGCATAGTTGTTTGGCGGGGTTGGTATATAGAACACATCTGAGCGACGTGTGTTGTATTTCTGAACAGTTGGCTTCAGTGTGGCGATATTGTTGTAAAAAAAGGTTATTCTTTTTTACAGCTGTGGTGTACGATACGGTAAGACGGTAGTTATAATATTCACAAACCTTAATAACTGCAAATCGTTTAAGAAGTTCTTCTGTGCGGAAATCATACTTTATGTCAGATATAATTCTTATTACTTTCTTTTGTAACAACAATAATTTGTTTAAGTTCGTTTTGGTTGTCGTTCCCCATACCAAATGGGCATACGTCATTTGGGATAGAATTAGAGAATTATAAAGCAACAGCTAAATCTTCTGAGGTAACACATGCCTACATTTGTTTATTGTACCAATATCTCTGCAAACTTTCTTGTAGGTGCCATCAACGTGTTGATCCCAAGTTAGGTTACTGGAAAAATGAACACCCAGAACCTTCATACTCTCTACAATTTACATCGGAGTGTTACCAAGCGCTATTTTGGGTGCGGAAACACATTTGTTCTCGGGTCGGAATAGGACTGCCTTAGTTTTTTCTGTATTTACATACAGTGAATTATGCTTCTTCCATGCTGCAAACAGCCGTAGTGACTCATAACTGACTGTTTCTATGTCTTGGGTTGTTTTTCTTGTAATTAATAAACTTGTATCATCAGCATAACAGATCAAGGAAACCCGTGAGTTTGGAAACAATACAAATCATTGACATACAAGCAGAATAAAATTTCCCTAGAATACTTCCCTGAGGAACTCCTATTTTTATGTCTTTAATGTCTGAAACAAAACTGCCAATTGATACAAACTGCTTACGCTGACTTAAGTAAGATGATAGTAACTGATGCGAAACACCACGAACACCGTATGATCTAAGCTTAAGAAGAAGGTCTTCATGTCGCAAGGAATCGAAAGCTTTAGAGAGGTCTATGTATATTCCAAGTGTTAAATTATTTTCCTAAAAGCTTTTTAATATTATTTCCTTTTGCTTCAGTAGCGCTGTCTCGGTAGAGCGATACTTGCGAAAACCGTGCTGGAAATTGTGAAGCGCTGAACGTTTAGTGAGGTAGCTAGACAATCTTGAGCGTATAAGCTTTTCCAATGTCTTGGAAAAGATAGGCAAAATCGAGATAGGCCTGTAGTTTTTCATTATGTTTCTATCCCCACCTTTAAAGACCAGAGACACTTTAGCAGTTTGCATTGACTTAGGAAAAACACCGGTAGACAGGACTAAATTGAAAACAGGCGTTAATGGGGCTTTTATAATTCCAACCACGTTCTTAAAGGGCTTTATTTGTAAATTGTCAGCGTCGCACACGTTGCTGTTATTTAAATTCATCATTGTGGAAGCGATTTCGTCTTCATGTGTAGGACAAAAAAAACATGGTACTTTCGCTTGGTGAAATATCTGGTAGTGCAGGATCTGTTTCTTCTAAAGAAATACTTAAAGTTGAAAACTGGCTTATGAATTAAAAAGGTTTGCTGGACTATATTCTGAGAGATTTTTACCCTCATGGGAGATCGCTTCGATTTCATTAGAGCCATGGGTACGACACAACACAGCATCTAATTTCCTCCAGGTTAAATCGGAGCGCTGAGCATCATGTAAAAATAAGTTAGAGTAGTAGGCTGATTTAGAGTTTCGGATTATACTGACAAGCTTATTTCGAAGAGATTTGAATTCAATAAGGATATTTTGATCTTTTGTTTCAAGAAACTGTTGAAAAAGACGCTTTTTGCGATCAATCTTTTCTAGAATATCCCTCGTTATCCAAGGCTTTCGGATTCGATCTGTCTGCTTGACAGTTTTACGAGGAAAACTTTCAGTATAAGCAGTCTTCACTGTTGCCAGAAAAGTTTCGTAGGCCTCCTCAGTGTCTGTTTTTGTGTATAAATGTTTCCATGTAATGTTCTGCAAGGATGTTTTAAAGCGCCCTAAATTGTTCTCCAAAATATCTTGAATTGTTCGTATTTCTTTCTTCTTCTTCGACGGAGTTGTTGTTTTCACAATCATATAAGCAGGCAAATGATCACTTATATCAGCAGCTATGGTATCTGCAATTATCAGTGAAGATAAGTGGTTAGTTACAAAGAAATTCAGCACAGCCGAAGACGTACCAGTGACTCTTGTCGCAGTTGTGTAAATAACTTCACTGCCATACATGCTAATGGCACAACTTAATAATGCCTGCCTTGAAGCACATTCAAGCAAATTAACATTAAAATCATCACCAACGACAAGCTTCAGGTTTTTTTCTGATGCAAAACACAAGATTGTTTCGAAAAAGGTACAAAATTGGTCAAAACTTCTATTAGGTGGTCTATATATACCAACGTGAAATTGATCCTTGCAGTAAACTGCTACTGTTTCGTAGTCATCGGTTACAGTGGTGAAGTTCTTTTCAACCTAACACTGAAAATATTTTCTGACGAGTAAAGACACACCACCCCCTCTCTTCCTGTTTCGAGTCACAAAAAATGGGAGTAGCCTTGTGGTGTATACATTTCTGAGCCTTCATTGTACCAGGTTTCAGTTAATATGATAACTGTAAAAGTGAGATTGAGGGTGTCAAAAATATTTCTAAACTCTTAGTTTTGTTTTTTGCTGAGCGACAGTTAAGATTCAGAAAGGAAAGGTGCTGTGTATGTTTTCTATTTCTCTGAGAAAAAAAGCTAGGGTACAACAACCATGTTGGATTAAATTGCATAATCTAGTCTACACCTCGAGTTCCTGAAGAGTCATTTCTGACCTTACGACGATCGCTGCATCCCCAACGTCTTTCCTCAAGAGAACTTTGCCATTTGCATGCCACGCAAAGCGAAACCTGTTTATTGTCGCCCAATCGTTGGCTTTCCGCAGTAGCTCTCGGCTGTGTTTTGTCAGATTTTCCATGACAAATGCATCCTTTTTCGCTTCCGCCAGTTTTTTTCGTTTCTCAAGCCATATATCCCGTTGCATCTGACGGGCATACCTCACAATCATTCCAGGGATTTTCCCTCTTTTATCAAGTAGACGGTGGATGGCAGTGATGTCACCAGGTTGCAATAGAGGAAACTCAAGTACAGGTGCAAGGTCGTTAAGTTTTTGGAGCAGATCTTCCCCTGGTGTTATAGGAAGAGCATGGAATTCTAGATTAAGACGCCTACTGCGCCACTCTAGATCATTTACACTTCTAGTTGTCTCTGGGTTTCCAAGACCCGCCCGTTATCAACCTTATCTAGTTTTTTTTTAGTGAATGTATTTCCCTGTCCTGTTGATCCAGACGAGTGATGATATCATCGAACTTTTGCGACATGTGTTCCACAGATGTTTCTATATCAAGAACCGTATCTTTCAATGGCAGAAGTTGTTCTAGCTTTTCATTTATCAGAGCGAGCTGGAGTGCTACATCGCCTGGCGAAAAGTTTTGCTTCGGTTTTTAAGCCTTATTGCTGGCCGCTGCTTTTTCCCGGAATGATGCGCACTTCCAGGTTTGGCGAACAGACTCAGTTTTAGATCGTAGCGTTCTGTCAGTTACGCCGCAACACCTTCCAGAATGAAAGACACTAGCACATGAGCTACACGCAACAGACGAGTCAATTAAAACACAGGTTTCAAGGCAGGCAGGACAAACAAGGTCCGCCATCATCACGGTTGGCAGAATTAAGAGCAACACTCCAAATGCAATTTGGCGGCAGCAGCAGCGGAAGGTAAAAGTTCTACACGCAGTATTAACAGTGCATTACAACTAACCTGCGTAAAACAGCAATACTTTTCAGCGGACGTCCCAGTAGCCGCCGCTGCTGCCAATGAAGGGAGGGTTGCTCTTTGCCAGGGCTTATGTAGGGCAGGCTGGCCGTCAGGTGTCGCAGCCGTGGTTCCGTGCGGTACGAAGAGGTGATTGTCGTTGCTGATATGCGGTTCACCTGTCAGCAGATAGCAGCGTGGTCCTGCGTAAAACAGCAATACTTTTCAGCGGACGTCCCAGTAGCCTCCGCTGCTGCCAATGAAGGGAGGGTTGCTCTTTGCCAGGGCTTATGTAGGGCAGGCTGGCCGTCAGGTGTCGCAGCCGTGGTTCCGTGCGGCACGAAGCGGTGATTGTCGTTGCTGATATGCGGTTCGCCTGTCAGCAGATAACAGCGTGGTCCTGCGTAAAACAGCAATACTTTTCAGCGGACGTCCCAGTAGCCTCCGCTGCTGCCAATGAAGGGAGGGTTGCTCTTTGCCAGGGCTTATGTAGGGCAGGCTGGCCGTCAGGTGTCGCAGCCGTGGTTCCGTGCGGCACGAAGCGGTGATTGTCGTTGCTGATATGCGGTTCGCCTGTCAGCAGATAGCAGCGTGGTCCTGCGTAAAACAGCAATACTTTTCAGCGGACGTCCCAGTAGCCTCCGCTGCTGCCAATGAAGGGAGGGTTGCTCTTTGCCAGGGCATATGTAGGGCAGGCTGGCCGTCAGGTGTCGCAGCCGTAGTTCCGTGCGGCACGAAGAGGTGATTGTCGTTGCTGATATGCGGTTCGCCTGTCAGCAGATAACAGCGTGGTCCTGCGTAAAACAGCAATACTTTTCAGCGGACGTCCCAGTAGCCTCCGCTGCTGCCAATGAATGGAGGGTTGCTCTTTGCCAGGGCTTATGTACGGCAGGCTGGCCGTCAGGTGTCGCGGCCGTGGTTCCGTGCGGCACGAAGCGGTGATTGTCGTTGCTGATATGCGGTTCGCCTGTCAGCAGATAACAGCGTGGTCCTGCGTAAAACAGCAATACTTTTCAGCGGACGTCCCAGTAGCCGCCGCTGCTGCCAATATTAATAATAATAATAATAATAATAAAAATAATAATATTAAAAATAATAATAATAATTGGTTCACAGGAGAGGAAAGGCATAGTATCTGTCACACTTGTTTCCGTGGACACCAGAGCCTCGCCATAAGGGAAAGGAGGAAGGTGCGAGGGAAAGCGGAAAGAGAGAAAGAGGAGCCCTACTGGAAGGCTACGGAGTTATTCTGACACCTAGAAAACAAAATAGGTCTGGCTTAGCTTATGGTTAAGCCTAGGATGCGAAGCATACTAACCTAAAAAATTAAACATTACCTGGCTATACCTGGTTAGCCATTCATAGACAAGACATTACCTGGCTATACCTGGTTAGCCATTTCATAGACAAGAACGCTGCTCAACTGACTCAACGAGTGCGTCGCCTTTTATACAATTGCGTGAGGTCAGTATCTCCTAGCGGTAGGAGCGGAAGTTAGGCCGCCGGCGGAGGCTGCGCGTCCGCAAGCGAGCGCACGAGTTGAGCCCTAGCTTTCACAGCTGTTGTGACGTCATATCACGTGGTGCGCCGATGTAGGTCAAGTGGTAGCTACGCGGCCGCGCGCGGCGCAGCAAGGAAGAGCTCGGTTGTGCGGCGAATATGCTTCGCATAAAAAGGTCTTTAAAGTGCACTGACATAGAGGGAGGGTGGTTGCTCCTGGCTCTACGGGGTTCGGATTGGTAGGTTTCCGCTGTTTGAGGCAGGAGCTAGCCAGACATTGATAACCTTCTGATTGAACTTGTGCTACAACACGCTCTAGCAAAACGTGTTCATCTAAGTGCCATAAAATAACTATGAATGGCTATTTACACTTGCAAAGCGCGTAGCTAACAACTGTCCCTTACTCGTTGTTGGAGATTTTAATGCCCCACATAAAGCCTGGAGTTACCCGCACGACACACGAAAGGACGCCGGGTGCGGTTAGCTGCGTAACCCCCCAAGCCGGTCTCTCCTTTCTCACTAACACTACCTTTCCTACCCGCACGGGAACCAGTGTTTGTAGTTGTGGCTGTAGGAAGAAGGAAAAGAAAATTCACTGGACTGCTACTGCCTCTGTAGCTGAGCCACCTCCGCTGACTCGTGCGGACCGAAAAAAGTAGAGAAGAAAGAAAAAGAAGAGTGAGAGAAAGACGCGCGCCACAACAGCCATCGTCCACCATCTAAGCGGTGGCGGGTGCAATGACGGCCTACAACAGATAAAAAAATTTGAGGCAGGCTGGCCCCCGCCGCATGCGGCGTTGACCTACTGTCCCAGCCTCGTAGGGCCAGGAACAGCCACCCTTCACCACCTCAACCCCTCTCCAGTGTCTGTAGAGAGGTGGTGGTGGTGAAAACGTTTATTAAAATAGTTGCATGGAGATTGCTCTGAGGTCAGACTTAGTGCCCTTCCCCTCACAAACACTAGGTGGAGTCCCTAGTTCGGGACCCCAGTGGCTTCCACTGCCGCCATGCTCGTGACCAACGCCTTTTGGGCTTTCAGGTCGGAGCAGGCGAGTAGGGTCGCCTCCGAGTCCTTCCGGGTGGGGTTTGGGTTAGGTGCAAAAGCAGTGTTGCAGGCTCAGATCCCGAGGCTAAGACATCTTCAACCCCCTGTCCATGTAGTGTAGTACATATTAAGGCACTCCAGAATCTCGATGCCCAATCTGTTGCCGCCCTTACCGAATACTTTAACGAGTGCTGGCAAAGGGGCACCATCCCGCCGCAATGGAAAGAGGTCAAAGTGGTGTTTGTACCGAACCTGGGAAACCTCTGCTAATTTCAAACCTCAGGCAAATCTCTCTCACCTCTTCGGTCGGCAAAATAATCAAGAATGTACTCCAGACCAGAATTTGTCAATACCTCTAAGGCGAAAATCGCATGCCCACCTGCATGTTTGGATTTCGTCCTGGCGTTTCTACACACAGGGTGTATTCTTACAGCTAAAGCATCACATTCTCGACTGTTAAACCTATGACACCAAAGCTATCCTATAGGTGTGGACTTTACTAAGGCATTTGATAATGTTAGACATTCAACAATCCTTCAGAACTGTACAATCCTGGGAGTCGGCCCCATGTTGTATAATTACAACTGAGACTTCCTCAGCCAGCGCACAGCCACACTTACCTTTTGCGACCACTGCCTCGCAAGGATCACGCTAAGTACACGAGCGGCTCCCGTGTTTGTATTGCTAAAAAGAGTCTTCGGCGTGGCTTCTGCTCGTGCGTTCTGCGGGCGGCGCCTGCGGTTCTCGACGACTTGAAAAATGGCGACTTGCTCCACCGAAATGGTGGCGCTCGCATTCCTCCGTGCTCGCACCCTCTCCCCCGTAGTCTTACTCGGCAGGAGGAGGTAACAGTGCGCCGGATTTGGGCAGGGCGGCTCTGGCCCCATCTGTACGACATTGTTGGTGTCATGAAGATCTGCCAGTGACTGACAGGTGCTGCATAGTATTCAGAAATGTGGCGCAACAAACACGAACACAAGAGAAGAGACACAGCACACGCGCGCCCTCAAGCCGTTATACTGGCAGGTGCCCTCACTGTGACTCTGCACCTGAGGCCTGCAATGTGCGTCACATGCTGTGGACGTGTCCATCAACGACTCACATTGGACAACGGATACTCATGAAGGTGGGCCTGCGGTGGAATCGCGATTGTGATTAAAAGAAGTGGACAATGGATAATCGCTACACCGCCAACCTCTGCGAATATCTAAGCGCAACTGGACTTCACTCCTTCTTTTAACTTTTTATCTCCTGCCTCCCATTCCCCCTTTCTCAGCTTATGCCTTGTGGCAAACTTTTCGAAAAAGAAATGGTGGATAGGCCGCCCTCTGGTTGGCTTATAAGAATTGACGATCGCGAAAGAGTCCCGATATAGTCCCGAGTCGTAGCCGCGTTTTTTGGACAGCGCCATGCTAGCGGCGTGGAATGAGTGAGAAACTTTATTTAGCGAGAGGGAATTCTCCCGGCGTGGGTGGGACCCTCAGTCCAGGGCCCCAGTGGCCTTTGCCGTCTTGCGCGCTCGGTCGATCATTTTGAGCTGGTCATCAGGCGTCGAGCAGAACAGCGCAGCCTCCCACTGCTCCGGTGTTGGTGTGGTGTTTATTGGCCCTACCTGCGTTTTTTCACACGCCCATGTAACATGATAGAGTGTAGAGGGTTCCCCGCATAGTGGGCATTTATTCTCGTATGTTGTGGGATGGATTTTACTGAGTAGAGTTAGATTGGGGTATGTATTAGTCTGCAGCTGTCTCCAGGCCACCGACGGCTCTCTATTAAGGCATTCGTGGAGAGGTGGTAGGTTGGTTGGTTGGTTTGTGGGGTTTAACGTCCCAAAGCAACTCAGGCTATGAGAGACGCCGTAGTGGAGGACTCCGGTAATTTCGACCACCTGGGGTTCTTTAACGTGCACTGACATCGCACAGCACACGGGCGCCTTGCCTTTCGCCTCCATCGAAAAGCTGCCGCCGAGGCCGGGATTCGATCCCGCGTCTTTGGGAACAGTAGTCGAGCGCCGTAACCACTAGATCCTCCTTAAGGCTCTTCGATGTTCAAGGATGGCTCCATAGCGTCTAGTGACTGCGTCCAGATCCCAATCATTGTGCGCCTCACGGTTGCCGTATGCTCGAGCATTGGCGTCGGCACGTTTGTTACCTTTGACAATCTTATGGCCTGGTGTCCCCGTTATGAAGCATCTCGAAAAGGTGATTTTTCTTACCTTCAGTATGCGGATGGCCACAGTGGATATGCGTCCGCTGCTATACCTTCTGCATGCTTCTTGCGAGTCCGTAATTATTTGTGTAGTAGCCTTCTCACCCTGGTAGGTGAGAGCGATTGCCGATTCCTCAGCATCGAGGATGTTGTTGCTCTTGACGGAGGCGCAGTTGATTTCCCTAAGCTGATGATCAACCACGCTGGCTACAGCTCCGTATCGTTTTTTGTATGTGAATTCACGTCGACATACAATATTTTTTTCCTGCGAAGCTTCGTCATGTGCCTCCGATCTTTCCTCTCTTCTGGCCTTGTGTATTTTCGGATGCATGTTTTTCGGAGTTTAGATAATTTTTCCGTCGAGGTGTCGCAGCCGTTAGGTCTAGTTCCTCCGCTACGTAGTAATGCGTAGGCTTGCTGATAATGGCAGAAACATTAGCGTACCTGGACATACCCGGTGTCTCCAGGATCCTGCTGACTTTACGGATGCAGGCGCAGAGGTTTAACGGGGTTAGATCAAGATTTCCGCGGTTCCAGCCGAAATCTACGGAGCCACTACGCCACTTGCCCGATCGCTCCGCGCTGCGCTCACCGCCGGTGGCGGCTATAATATGATAATTGGTTCATGAGAAAGGAAAGGCGCGGAATCTGTCACACTTGCTCTGTGGACACCTGACCCGCGCCGTAAGGGAAGGGAAGAATATTAGTTCACAGGAAGAGAAGGGCACAGTATCTGTCACACTTGTTTCTGTGGATACCTGAGCCGCGCTGTAAAGAAAAGGAGGAAGGTGTGTAAGTGAAAGGGAGAAAGAGGAGCCGTAATGGAGGGTTATAGAGTATTTTCAACCACCTGGGGATTTTTGATGTGCGTTGACATCGCACAGCACACTAAGGTCAGAAATTTCTTTATGAGGGAACCCAATTTTGCGTGCCTGTCTTTAGGAGGGCTGTATACATTCAATACGTGCGTGTTTGCCGCTCCTCTTTGGAGAGGAAGAATAGTTATATAGCAGTGCGCAATATCCGGCCGTGCAATATGAGGACACCCCTAGCACAGAACATCTCGGTGTATATAGAGAGCCACCCAGTACAGAAACCCACGGAGATCAAGATCCTAGGGCAGTATATCCCGCAGGGGCGACAAAACACCACCACAATGAAGAAGCTTACAACATCCACCGAGCAAATCCTCCGGATGATACATCGTATCCGAAATAAACACCATGGCATGAAGGAAAGGGACACCATCCGCTTAGTGCAAGCTTTCGTGATCTCGCGGATAATGTACGGGACGGCATTCCTTAACCTCTCCAGGTCGGAAATTGAAAAGTTGGAGACACTCATCAGGAAAGCCTACAAGACGGCCCTGGGGCTACCGAACTCCACGCCAACGGCCAAGCTCATGGCTCTAGGAGTACATAATACCCTCGAAGAGATGTGGGAAGCACAATGGCTCTCACAACTCAATAGGCTCGCACTTACAACACCCGGCAGAGAACTGCTCGAGAAACGCTCGAGAAGATCCATGTTAATCAGCCCTATACAATTGACCAAAGGGAAGAGGTCCCACGCGATGTGAGAAGACGCATCAACGTGTACCCCATTCCGCGGAATATGCATCCCGCATATAACATCGAGAGGCGGATAGCAAGAGGGGAAGCCCTGCAGAAGAAATGGGACAAGCAGACTAACACCCTTTACGCGGACGCAGCAGGACCACAGAATGGAGTCATGACTATTGTAGTCTCAACGCCTGCGGAGTCGTAGGTGAACTGCGCCTCGGTGAAAACATCTAACCCCACTCACGCAGAGGAGGCAGCTATTGCATTAGCTGTAGCATCTAACCCCAACGCCGTTGTGCTCACTGATTCCCAGAATGCCTGTCGCAACTTCAATTACGGATTAATTCATAAGTCAGGGTTGTCATTGCTAACTAAGCACCCACCCAACCAAGCATCAATCATCTGGTTTCCCGGTCACCTGGAACTACCAGGAGGAAACGAAGCCGCTCACAGGCATGCCCGAGCTCTTCTATACCGGGCGTCTCCCCCTGATGACCATGAAGGGTGCCGTGACCTGATAGGTTTAGCAGTGTATGCTGACAATCTCGCGCCATACAGAACAGCCGGAAAGGAGTACCCAACACCACACAAATCCCTCAATGAGTTAGAAGAGAACATCCTTAGGAGACTACAAACCAACACATACCCAACACCAGCTAAATTACACCTGTGGTACCCTACACTATACTCTCCGCAGTGCCCACACTGTGGAGAGGTAGCTAACCGCTACCATATGGTGTGGGCATGCCAATTTAATCCCTTAGTTGACCCCATTCCCAACCCCTCGGAGGAGCAGTGGGAGGCTATTCTGCTCAGCGATGATCCTGACCGTCAGCACTGGCTGGTGGGGAAGGCCAGCGCAGCAGCAGCAGCCAATGGACTACCGGACTAGGCGGCCCACCCACATGTTCTGAGAATACTGAATAAATAAGATGTTTTCAATCAATCAATCAAAGCACACGGATGCCTCCGTTTCTCTTCCGTCGAAACGCAGCCACCCATAGCCGCCGCCGCGGCGGGGCGTTCAGGTAATTGTTCCACGAAATGTTAAGCGATGCGGGTCAATGCCTGTGGTATTTCCTTCTTTTTTTTCTCTGTCTCAGAGTGCACTGTTTTTTTCACCATGTATCTCCGTGCCGAAAAATCCGAAATGAATAGGCGATGTAACAAGCGCTGTTGCCTCAACACTTAAAAGCTTTAGCGTCCTACTATTTTTATAGTGGAGAAGCTTTAGATTGCTGGATATATTATTATTGCGAAAGCAATACTACTTTCACTTTCAAGCCTTTGCGGTGCGACGGCGGTGCACATGAAATAACCTTTCGCATGACCTCTGTGTGACGTTACGCCTCAAAGCTGGGCGAACAACTCGCGCCGTCCGCGAGAGACGGCGGTGCGCATGAACGGCGGCCTAACTCCCGCTCTCTCCGCCAGGAGCGCCACAGGTGTTCATACGTCACGCCTCAAAGCTGGGCGATCGATTCGCGCCGTCCGTGAGAGACGGCGGTGTTCTTGAACGGCGGCTGAACTCCCGCTCTCTCCGCTAGGAGCGCCACAGGTGTTGTGACGTTATACAGCTGTATACAGCGGCGACCGACTCGCGCCGTCCGTGAGAGACGGCGGTGCGCATGACTACGATGCCGCCTACTGCTAAGGATGCTTTCGCAACCTACCGGGCTTAACCAAGCTAAGCCTCTGCCAACTTTTTAGCCTTGTTCCAACCCAGGCTAACCATCAGATACTATACAAGGTGGATGCCACTAGGAAACGGTGATCAATGACACATAATGTTCCCCGCAGTGGAGGTGCAGTGGTTAAGATGCCTGACGACTCTGCCAGAGATCCAGGGTTTAAAAAAATTAATTTATTTATAGGAAGGGAAAGGCGCGGTAACTGTCTCACCTGTTTTTCTGTGGACACCGCAAACGCGCCTTAAGGGAAGGGAGAAAGATGGGAGTGAAAGTGTAAAGAGAGAAAGAGGAGCCACAGTGGAGGCCTACGGAGTAATTTAGACCACCTGGGGATCTTTAACGTGTGATGACATCACACAGCACACGGACGCCTCTTCGTTTCGCCTCCATCGAAACGCAGTCGCCGAGGTCGGGTTCGAACCCGGGTACTCCGGCACAGTAGTCGGGCGCCTTACCACTGCACCACCCCGGTTTGAACCCGACCACCAGCGGCTGAGTTTCGATGAAGGGGAAACGGAGAGGTATCCGTGTGCTGTGCGATGTCAGTGCACGTAAAAGATCCCCAGGTGGCCGAAGGTACTATGCAACCCTCCGCTGTGACTCCTCTTTCTCTTTCTCCTTTTGCACTTTCACTCCAAATTTTTTTTTCCCAAATGGCGCGGTTCAGGTGTCCACAGAAAAACGCGTGAAAGATACTGCGGCTTCCTTTAACAAATTATTATTATGATGAGGTGTAGAATCACTAGCATCCTTCGCGTCTGCTTCAGCAAATAGCGGACATAAGGTTAGCAGCGAGGCTTCGTGTCCCGCTCTGCTGTTTATACACTTCTCAGTTTCGAAACAAATGAGACTTTTTCCGGCGCAATCTCTGAGCCGCAGATTACACATTTCAATAACTAATACTCAATAATGCAGTACATTATCAAACAGGGCCGAAGCGTTCTCACGTTCTATCCTTTTCTTTTTTTGCAACAAAGTGGCGTTACTGAACTAGAAGGGCGGTGCAATGCGTTCTACAGATACGAGATTAAGTGGAAGATTCGAGGAAACTAGCTATAAAATATATGACTGAACTTCGATGAAATATATATGGATGGAGAAGTGAGGTGCATCGGCGTGTTCTTGGATGGTTTCCTATGTTCAATGAGGGCATCTTTTGTATGTAGATATTTCAACCACTACTTACAATCAGCCGCTGCTTCAGATAGGGTTCAAGCGGCAATGGAAGAGATGCCTCGGGCGAGTACACGACCTCTTCGACAGTCAGAGCGTGCTTTCTAAAAGCATGACCATGCACTTCTTTCCCTACTTAGCGACAAAGCAGAGAGTTAGGAGGAGTGGAGTGGGAGATAGAACAGTAAAGCTCTGTGATCCCCCCGCCCTAAACATTGCTCAGTATCATTTGGGTAACACTGAGTTCGCGGCTCCCGCAGTATGAACACCAAGAGAAAAGTTTGGCCCGCGCATAAAACCTCAGCTTTTTGAACTTTGTGCGCGCGCAGCCTTCGATGCTGGGGGTGTTGCGGAAGGCGCGTTTGCGTGTTGGCGTGACTATTTTCGTGGTGTGCCCAAAAGAGCTACCCGATTTTAAAGGCACAAATGATCAGTATTTAGCGCGTTTGCATACCAAAATACGAAACTACAGCAAACGTGCAAGAGTGACATTACGCACGTGTCTTGTATTTTCAAAACGCAGTATTACTGGAGGCTCGGCTCGCGACATTTGCAGTTCAGTTCGCGACACTTGCAGGTCTTGGTGCAGCTGGTGTTTCTAATTCTACGTATGCTCTTCTTTCATGGTGGTTTTGGCACTGATATTTCAAAAAATTTCACTCGCGGATACTGCGTGAACCAAAGCAACGAAACCAAGTCCCATCTTTTCAAGACTCCTGTTTTCGCACACATGGTCCTTGTTTCACTTCCTATAGTGTTCGGAAGTGAGCAGAAGACTTAAAACGATGTGTCTGCCTACACACATACGAACCGTCAATGCAGGCTCAATAAACACACACGGACATTACATACATACATACATACATACATACATACATACATACATACATACATACATACATACATACATACATACATACATACATACGTACGTACGTACATACATACATACATACATACATACGTACGTACGTACGTACGTACGTACATACATACATACATACATACATACATACATACATACATACATACATACATACATACATACATACATACATACATACATACATACATACATACATACATACATACATACATACATACATACATACATACATACAGACATACAGACATACATACATACATACATACATACATACATACATACATACATACATACATACATACATACATACATACATACATACATACATACATACATACATACATACATACATACATACATACATACATACATACATACATACATAGAACAGGAGAGGCGCAGGCCGCGAAGCAGGTGTACAAGTAGAGAACGTGGCCGAACCACAACGAATACGCAGTGATTTTGGATACCTATACATCCTCGTTCCATATGCGGAAAGAAAATAAAATAAAAGAAGGAAGAAAATTACCTGGAAAGATTATAAAAAGAATAAAAACGAAAACTTGTGAAAGAGAAACACAAATAAAGCAAATAGACGGGGAATGGCCGAGGGTATCTTGCTAGTGAAGAGCGCATAGAGCAGGCGTAAAGTGGTCAAACAGTTCTCGATGTGCGCATAAAAGATGTACACTAAGCTCCACTGAGGGTTGTGAGAAGTAGAGGCTTGTATGAATGACAGGCGCTTGTGAGGCACGCGTTATCCGCCTCTTCTGATTAATCTGGTTGTCTATTCAGGGAATGGGAGGAGGAGTGGACAAATAAGGATACAGAGGAGCAAGGGTCACCCTGTCTGAGCCGGTCTCAAAGACAGAAAAGCAGATAAAAATGGAGGAGCATGGACTGCTGGTTAACGACACATGTGTGCATTGACTGAAAACTCACCGCAGATACGTGTCGTTAACCCACCACCTTTCTTTCTGCTTTGCTTTTTTTTGTGTTTGAGTCTCCCTTTGACGGGGTAAACATTCGCCTCTAATTCCTCGAAACTTTATTTGTTCACTCCTACCTCCCCTCCTCCATTTCACTGGTAAGCCACCAAATCCGGTCAGCGCGTGGGCAATATGGTTGATTTTTGGTTTTTGGGGTTTAACGTCCCAAAGCAACTGAGAGACGCCGTAGTGGAGGACTCCAGAAAGTTCGGCGCCCTGGGGTTCTTTAACGTGCACTGACATCGCACAGCACACGGGCGCCTAGCTTTTCGCCTCCATCTAAAAGCGGCCGCCGAGGCCCGGATTCGATCCCGCGTCCGTGGGCAATTTAAGAAACCACGGGGAGAAAAGCAAAATGCTTGCAATCAGTTGCGCCCGCTATTCACTGTAGCCTCCACTCTTCGCATAAACACCTGAGCGTTTAGTGTCCATATCTTTTATGCACTCCGCTGTTTCTTCGAACACCTTTCGCCTGCTCACAGCGCTCCTTACTAGCAAGCCCCACGTCGCCTTCCTTCTTTTAATCAAATTTTTCACCCTATTTTTTCTGGTCTCTGCATGCCTTTTTCTCTTCCTCCTTTATTCTTCTTTCCCGCATACGGAAATCATAATAACTTATATGCAGTGCACTTAAGGCCGCAGTTTAAGGAATGCTCGAGATATCCGCGGTGAGATATGTTTGCGCAGGGTTGAGCCCAAATTGAAGGATAGTTTCGTAAGAAAATGCAGAGTTGGCTCTGATATTGCAGGTAGTAGAACATGCCTCAGTCAAATTCCATGCTTCAGCCCGTGGCAAAACCAAAATAGATGAAGAGACCCGCCTAAATTTTGACTTTGTATATTACTCATCGGTCAGTGTTTTGTGCCCGTTTTGTCCGTCATTAGCAACATCTGGGTAGTGGCCCCGGTTTAGACAAAATGGTTTACTTTACCATTTTACACATAAATAAAAGCACCTCACAGATTACTTTTAATCATCCCTGGCTTCGTGTTTACTGTAATAATAAACTGTTTTTATTTGAGCATAAATTTTCTTTCCATTTGAATAGTCGACTTGACTAGCAGGTCACCGGTGCAGTTTAGTGTATTAATCACATGATTATGCAGGTTATTCGTGACGCCTTCGCCCTGTTTGTGTTTTCTTTTTAATCCAAGGGAGAGACAAAGAGACCTTTGGTTTTTTTATGAGGGTGCAGAGCGAAGTTTCAAGCCACCAGTGTCGACTGTCTGAAAAGAAACGAGGACTCACAGCTACAAATGCGCAGCTCTTTACACGGGTTTTAATGGATTTTCCGTGAGGACTGAAGTCTTGATTCCGTGACGGAGTCGCTCTGTTTACGCGGAATGCCAAATATAGAAGCAATTAATGACGCTAGCATGGAATATTCCGGATCGAGTGTTTGTTAGGATTAGTACTGAGTATTTTTGCGAAACTGATTCTGAGTAAAGTTTAAGTTGCCCCAGTGAAGAGCCTGTACCCTGAACGTAGTGCTTTATCGAGATGAGCAATGTTAAACTGCGAGCGCAGAGGAACATTGTCGTACGCACACGATGTTAAGCTTGCATTCCTCATTAGGCAACGAATGGGCGTTAAAAGATCATGAAATGTAATTTCTTGGTTTTTACCGCCAAAATTAGTAGTGCGTACTTAACTGGCGCCATGCTATTGCGCTTTAAGATCAGTGTTGAGCACATTTTCCCTTCAGTTGTGGGTACGAACTAGTCGATAAGCAGTTTTGCCATTAGAAACTGGTTATGTTGTTTGAACATGGGAGCGGTTAAACACAGTTAAACCAAGATTAATGAGCTATAGTTCTGTGCTGCTTGGTTTCGCTATAATACCACGAATTCAGCTGACGCCATCGCTCGCTTATCGCGCTATCTATGCGATTACCGAGAATCGACCAAGTCTTAAGATGAAAGGTTGTTAGGCAAGGTCACGTGTTCAGTTAGTCATGTGTTCATCTTACCACAAAATAACACAATTCGCGGGACTTGTAATTTAGTCGTGTGGTCTTGCGACCAGCCTTCCATGCAATAACACACTAAGTCAGACTTGAGTTTAGGCAGTCTAAAGTCATGTCCCAGTTTAATCTCCACTCTGCTTCAAGGTCATCACGACGGAACCAACCTGTCCCCGTGCTTGTGCCAAGGTGATTGAAATTTACTCTGAAAGATTGAATGAATAAATGCAACAGCTTTATCAGCGAATAAAGAAAATATGATGGGCAGGTGTCTACTGGTTGGCGTATTGTCTTTTGTATTGCGCAAACACAGACGACACTATGTGATTATAGTTCCATTAGGTTTCTCTACTGGCGCTGGTCAATTACTCAGCAAAACGGCTAGTTCCATCCATTTGAAAGTATCAAAACGAAAACTCAGCTTGTTTTGCGGATACAAACAACGTTATATTTTTCACAAGCATATTTAAAATTAGAAGCTGAAGAGTAAAAATAGAAACTAGCATCTAAACGCCAGGGTTTAGGCAATGAGTACGCGAGAGCTCACGGAATATAATTTGCGTTTTTTTCTCAATCCACTTGAATCTAAGAACAGAAAGCGGCAATAGTATTGCGCTCTGCAAATCTTATCTGAATATATATGGCGGAGGTTCTACCGGATAAAATATGTCCTTAAATATGAATACGAAGCACTACAGCACCATTAATTAGTTGACTAAAAAATGAAGCCTTAGAACATAAAATAAGAATGAGGCCTCATTTTGAGCAAAAGCAAAAATTCACTTGTTAGCTATTGCGCACTTTAACAGAGACACCTCAATATCCAATGCACGCAACTCAGAACAAAGCGTCTTAAGCGATACTCAACGCACAATCACCAAAAAAGGTTTCTTTAAACTATAGCAGTGCTTAATTACACTTGGTTGAAGCACCTAGGACGAGCAACAGCTGCTTCGCATTGTTTTGCTAATGCCACGTGCTCAGCGATCGTCCTTGCGCGCCTATCGCATCATTTGCAATTAAATAAAAATCAATCGCTTTTCTTGGCCAAAGGTTAAGCTGGAAGTTACAAGGTAAAATGTCAGGCTCAAATGTCATAAGTCAGAGACAATTTGTCAGTTATGTGGTCGTGCATCATCTTACCATAGCATAACACGTCTCTCATATCATGAGCCGTTTCGGACTTTAAACCCCATAAACTGAAAAAATAATGAACACTGGGTGAGACATGCCTATTGACATTCTATGTCCCAGTGTCCCCCAGTTTGACATTTTAACCTTGGCTCAGCTTCGATGTCAGCACGACTGAACCTGGAGGAGCAGAGCGATCCCAATAAAGTAAAACAGTAGTAAAGAGAACAGACGTACGCAAGCTGAAGCAGATCAGTCTTTCTTTTCTTAGGCCAGCAATGCTAATTAAACATTTTAGATTCCTTTTACCTTAAAAAATTCACAACGCAGCTCAATTTAAAAAGTGAGTTCTATGTCGAGATGTTGCAACAATGCGTTACTTCCGAGCCCATATGTTGTCATTTAAAACTACGCTGTATTGGAATGCGGCATAAACGCATTCGAGTCCACCAACACTAAAGCTAACTAGGTTTATAAATAGCGTTACATTCCGCTGCTAGTATTGACTAGAAAAAATATTGTTACGCCAATTATGCTGCGCCGCGCGTGGCTGGCTGCGCATGTCACCTTCAACAAACACAGGGTGGGTGCCTGCTCACTCGGCAGAGCTGTGAACCCGCACAAATACTGCAGCCATAGAAGGCAACAATATATCGTTGGTAACATACAATGCGCTGTCACTAGGGTGAGATGTGTCCTCTACAAAGGCAGACAGGATATTGCGGCGCAGAGAAATTTCGCCAGCTGCGCAACCGACCGTTGCTCCACAATCGCTCAGAAACACCATGTGCGGCTGGTGCTAAAACTTCAAACTCAGCTCGAAACATTTCCCCAGCAATGACGACTGGCACGAAGCAGAGACTCACAGGACGCAAATGTTCTCTCCAATTCCGCGAAAGCTGGCACTTCGGTCCCAACAAACATTACTTTCGGTCCAAGGAGATTTTTAAAACTGACTCATTACGGAAACTGTGGCACCAGTATCCACAAAACCAAACGTATTTACATCATTTAAAGTAATATGTACTTTGTTCTTCAACCTCAAAGCAGGCAGCGGGACTGGCGAAGATGACCGTTCCGCGACCTCTCCTCGAATGGCTACTCCTGCTAGTTTCCCGGTGGTGGCGTAGGAGAGCTTCGACGGGGTGACGGGGACCGACCGTTCTCGGCGCGGGTGTGTTAGTATGAAGCTGCCGTCAGAAGCGAGAGAGTCACTGCGAAAGGCACCTGGGCGCGGCAGTTGTTGTCGAGCTTGACTCCATTAAATTTTGTTGTCCCGGAAACCTGCCCTAGGTCGGGTACAAGAACGTGAGGCCTGATATATCGGCGGTGCTGACAAATCCGCGCGATGTGGCCGCGGCGGCCGCAGTTGTAACAAACGAACGACTCACAAAAAACGTAGGTGCTGGAGTCGGAGTAATTCAACAGTGGTTGATATACGGTGGGAGCTGCAAGATACACGTTCAGGTGTGGAGAAACGGGGTGCTTAGAGGTGCAGAGGCAGGTTTATTACCGTAGGAGTAGCGCGAATCTTCTGCTTGCCACGCCCACGAGGCAGGATGTTCAGCCTGCTGTGGCTGAACTGCGCATTTTGAGTACACAGATCGCGCATCGGCACCTTGCAGGTGCTTGGCCAGCTCTTCACTCACAACTCTGCGGACCAGAGACGCGAGATCATGGTGGACAATGTAGTTAACTCTGGCCACTGTCGGGACGTGGCTAGGGTTTATTTTATGAAAAGCAAATGGCAAACATCTTCGACGAGCCCCTTTAAATCTGACCAACTTCTTCTGCTTCGAACATGCGTCTATTCACAATGCGGAAGAGCTTCAGGACTTTCAAGCGTACTCGACGTTCACAACATCATGTGGTTGCAGTCTCTCCAGACAACTGGGCTCGTTGGGAAAGGGTACGTTCTGCCTTGCGTCTTTTTGATGTGGAATCTCCAAAACAGTTAGTTATCACTTCTACAAACGTCTCCCACGGAGAGAGGTTGTCATCGTGGTTCTTGAACCACAGCAACGCTGTGCCGGCCAGAAAGAAGCCCACGTTCGCAAGTTGGGTGGCCCAGTCCAAGCGATTGTATTTGCTGACACGTTTGTAGTGAGTCAGCCAATACTCAACATGCTCATCGCCCAGACCAAAAAATTCTCTGGGCTTCAGGTTGATGCGGACAGGAACTGATCGATATTTGATTTTTGCGGCCTGAGTTGGAAGCCGTTCCAGTTGAGCGCGAAGAGTGACCTTCTCCGTCGTGGTTTGCTATGGCTGTTATGTCCGGCGGGAGCCCGGCCAAGCGTCTGCTTCGTCGATATTCGGCACAGTTCAGGACTATCCCGCAAGCACAAAATAGGCGGGGAATGCATGAAAGCCAGGAACAGTCAGAGCAAGGTGTTTTTATTTAATTTTATTTTGTATTAATATCTCAAAGGCCCCGATATGGGACTTTACTTGAGGGCTGGGCTTGTGTAAAGCGATAAATGGTGACAGGCTAGTGCTATACGTGGTTAAGATGAGACAGCTTCTTCGATAGCAGCTTTGAAGCGTACAGGATCATCTATGAGTGCCAAATGTTTAGGAAGGTCGTTCCAGTCGTAAGCGGTCCGCGCGAACATTGACTGATGAAACGTAGTTGTGCGAGCACGTGGTGAAATGACGCTGTTAGGATGGCCTGTGCGAGGTGTTCGATGCGCTGCTTGGATGAGTTGACTGTCAAGAAATGATGCATAAGAAAACTTATGATAAAGGCAGAGGCGGGAAGTTCCATGACGAGAAGCGAGAGTAGGAAGTTGCAACTGAGATGTCATGGCAGTGATGTTGGAAGCGTAAGAGTCGTTCGAAAAAAATGAAATGGGTGACACGGTTTTGTATAGATTCAAGAAATTTAGTAAAGTTAGAATGGTGTGGATCGAATATAGCACTGGGATATTCGAGTCGAGGTCACACAAGTGTTTTATCAGCTAGTAGTTGTACATAAGAAGCTGCTATTGGCAGGTTACGGCGTAGGCATATAACAGTTCGATTAGAGGAATTAATTAGGTGGTTTAAGTGGCAAGACCATGTTAAATATTTAGTGATGTGAACACCAAGGTAATTAAACGAATTGGTTGAAGCAAAATAAATATTGTCAATTTTGTAAGTAGGGGGAGTGTAGTTTCGGTGCCGGTGGAAAAAATTGAGTAAAGTTTCAGAAGTATTCAGTGACAGCAGCCATGTAGCGCAGCAATGTTGCATGCGAATTAGATCATTCTGGAGGGCAGAAGCGTCGGACGATTTAGTTACAGGGTGGTATAGTACACAGGCGTGAGCGAAAAGGCAGATGGTAGAATTTACTGATGAAGTGAGCGTTAACGTATATTAGAAAGAGTTTGGGGCCGAGGACAGTGCCTTGGGGTTCACCTGAAAGAACACGTGAAAAGGAAGAGGTCTGGATATTGGCAAAGACAAGCTGCATGCGGTCGGTTAGAAAGCCTTGCATCCATTTAAAAACTAGTGGATGAAGGTTTATTCGAGACAGTTTAAGTAAAAGGTGGGAGTGGGGTACTTTGTCAAATGCTTTCTCGAAATCTAGAAATATATAGTCAGTAGGGGTGTTGCGATCAAGATTAGAATCAATGTCATGAAAGAAGCGAACAAGTTGTGTTTCACATGAATGTCCTTCACGGAAGCCGTGCTTTGCTTGGGTGAAATAAATGAAAAGATGACAGAATGGAAGCGACATGGGAGTAAATGACGTGTTCTATGATTTTAGAGCAATATATAGTTAATGAAATTGGTTGGTAATTACCTGAGGATGATCGGTCACCTTTCTTGAATACTGGAATGACATTCCGAATACGCCAGTCAAGAGGGATGGAGCCGGAATCAAACTACTGCTGTAAAATTAGCGATAACATAAGGTGGTAAGCATTTTCAGTGTTTTTTTTTTCTTTTTTTACCTTTGGAGTTGATCCCGTCGGTGCCGGAGAAGGACGAACACTTTAGTGAGTCGATTAGTTGGACAGTACCATTTGGGTTGAAATTATTTCTTTCCATTGGCGGGTACGAAAGAGGCGGGAAGTCGGAAAGGTTATGGGTGGATTCTTTAGTAAAAACTGAACAAAATGAGGCATTTAATAAATCGGGTACATCAGACAAAGTTACAGGTGAGCCGGAATCGTCGCAGAGCGTAGCAGTATTAGTTGCACCAGGGTTAATTGTCTTCCAGAAGCTTTTTGGGTTGCTCCGAAGGGTAGTAGAATAGAACTAGCGTTTAGTATGGGTAGCTATGTTGTAATACTGTTTCTCGATGACGTGGTATTTGTTCCAAGCTAGTTCAGTGTTGATCGCTTCGGCAGACCAGAAAGTTGTTTTTTTCTTGTTTTTAGGCATTTTAGTTTCGCATTAAACCACGGGGAACGTGCTCGTTCTGTTATGGTGATATAGATATAACCAGTCCTCGCACATGCACCTTCTAGTTCACATGCGCAACGCTGCGCGGAGCAGCGTAAGTGGCGTAAGAATATGTTGTATCGAAATTTCGGCATGGTCCATTGTACTGTTGCGTATGATCTCTGAACCTAGATCACAGCCTTCCTTACCAAAGGAGTAAAGATTGGCTATCTCATTAGCGTGCCCCCTGCTTATTGAGTGGTAAAAGCTCGCAAAACATTTACTGATAACGTCTTTATGGAAATATGAAGACAAGAAAGTGAGATCTAGGAAGCAGACACACAAACACCAGAGCTTCCATACACATGAATTGTTGAAAATGGCAGCTCTTTATCATGTGTAACGCTGATCAGACATCGTAAATTAATAGAAATACAAAAATAACATTAAAACATAACTAGAAACGATTTTTGTTTAGGCAGAAAAGAACAAGACTCCAGTATTATATGTAGTCAACGAGAGAAGAGTATGAACCACTCTCTGGCGGTTAGAGTCTTCTGTCCGCGACTCCGCATGCCAGAAGCACTAACCTAACATCGCGAGACAGTTGGTTCTGTACAGAGTCAACAATGCCCTAATTATATATTTCATCCTAAAACCGCTGTTCTAACGTCTGAGGACAGCATGAGCTATGCCATCAGTCTCCTCGAGCTAGCTTGCATCGTATTTATTCTTCCGCCTTAACGGTGACTCTCCCATCCTCCTTCTTTACAATACCGCATCGACGGGGACAAACCGTTTGTACGGAGACTTCAGCAAATATTGTGGCTCGCATTGTGGTGAATATTGTACATATTTATTTACTTAGTGCACTAATTGCTATCCACTATCCGATAGTGCCTATGTGCAGTCTTGGTCAAAAGTCCTGAAGCCAAATAATTGTCATCTCAGTGGCAAAATGGAGCCTTCACGCCATTATTAAAGGCCAGATGGCATTTAAAATGCAGGGAATGATTCCTTATCACAGCAAGAAATTGTCTCATAGGATTGCACGGCCCTTTAGTTTCTGATAACGCGGTGACGGCTTCATTCTGCGGCTGAGACGAAGGTCCTTTGGCTTCAGAACGTTTTACCAAGACAGTACGTTCAGATCTACCTGGTTGCACTAGAGCTACCGAAGAGTAAGCTGCTATAGACTGCAGGTAATAAACTTCTCCCTGTTTGCAAACAATGTGACGTCAGGGAGGCACGTGACGATGGGGGCGCGCCGGGCTTGGTGGGCAAAAGCGCTCCTTTCGGCCGGGTCTCCCTGCTGCAAGGAGCGGCGGAAAGCTGCCCGCTGCTGTGCAATGTTTTCTTCAAATCTTGCGATAGACATATTCGCATCCGGCAAAATATGCGGCACTCCTTAGTACACGCACCTATTAGCAATTTTTGCCTTGAAAAAGATGACAGTCTCGGCAAGCATGCATGCAATTATTTTTGTTCAATAAACTGGCACGGCCGCTTGCCGACGACCTGAAGTTCTACCAAACGTTTGAAACGCATAGGACGTAAGCATGCTGGAAAACCGGTCAATTCAGGCATATTACAAGTATCATTTTTTTTTCTTTTTTTTTAATCTTCGCAAAATCGACTGTGAGCCCCACGAAGCGCTGGCAGTTATGAGCGAAAACAGCAGCGCACGCGCGAGCTTCGTGCTTGGCTGGATGACTTCCATCCCAAGTAGTAGTAGTAAGTTGTTCTATTATAGAATAAAATAACAATATTAAAGGAAGGAAGAAGATTTTGTGCCTGCCCCGGTATTTGCTTTCGAAATGAGCTGAAGAACCTGAACTGGGGCGGCGGAAAGAAAGGGATAGCAAGGAAACGAGTAGGAGAAATCAAAGAGGTGACCGACAGGGACAAAGGACAGTTATCCCAAGTACAGACATTTTTAGTTTTTGTAATGTTCAGCGAGACGAAGAAAAAAAATTAGAAAGAAAAGTACTGTCACCAAAACTGTGCTACAAGGAAGCTAGCAATAACATGCGAATGAGTCCCATATTATGGAAAGTAACAAAGCACGATTGGTACCCCAAAATAATATTCATGCAAGGCGCACAAATATTCATAAGGGCGCTTAAACGATTTCAGTAGAAACACTTTTCGCTTGGGACAGGATAGCTTTTGAACGAGCTATATAACGATTCCGTCAAGGGATGCTCTTATACTTCGGCATCATGCCGCTGACATGGCCTTGGGAGCCATTAGGTGAGAGAGCTGGCGCCTTCAACGTGGCCTACTGAACTGGAATAAATTCAATGCCGAGCAAGAATCTCTAAAAGCGCTGCAACTGATCCCATGCCGCCCGGACCTTTTAGAGCGCGGTTGGCCAGCATTCAGCACGATTCGTTCGGAAGGGCAATAAAGCAAACTAATAAGTGCTTGCTCTTTTTCCCAGAATTACGCGAACGCACGTCTATACCAGAAAAGTGTGCTTACGGGTGAGAACAATGTCGAGGCCTGCCGGCGCAGGACGTTCGTTGCTTGGTTCTTTGTACAGCTGAAAAACACATTTGGACTGCGTATAGAACGGAAGAAACATGCAGTTGGTCATCTGCGATCGAATATCGCATCACACCACGCGGGATCTTGACGGCGTTGCAAAAAACACAGCAAGTTGTCACCAGACGAGGTCAAATCCTTCGCACCATGCCACCAGCAGCGGAATGTTTTGCCCGCCAAGGGGCGGGCGCCTCCTTCGCCCCTTCTCCGGAACGTCATTCGTGACGTAGGCCGGGAGAGGTCTAGTCCCTGAGCAGCGCGGTTCATACGACTAAGAAGCCGCCTCACCCTACTACAACACTATTTTTACGCGATAACTTTAAGGGCCCCGTGTCACAGAAACGTAGGTGTCGGCGTTGTGGTTGTAACGCGTAAATCAAAGGAAGTAAAGGAACAATAAAAGTTTTGCTGAAACCAGCGGCGTCGAACACGGTTGCTTCGCAGTGCGAGGCGAGCATGCAACCACTCCGCCATAGAAATTTTTTTTTCTTTATTGCCGGTCATCACCAACACAAAACAAAACCAACAAAAACGCGTTACAAGCAGAGCGGTTACCACAAGCATGACACTGTTAATACAGAAGCCGGCAGGTTCATACGAGTTGCCTTTGTCAAGTTAAAATTCCTTCAGCTCGCATAGTGGTTCGACTCCTGAAATCCAGTCTGGCACAGGGGTCTTCAATTTGTGCATTTCAACCAATCCGTGTATACTCTCGCGAAAGTAGAGCCTTGCAGGGCGGGCGTCAGGGTCACAGTGAAAACCCGCCATTCTGGACCGCCATAGACTGTGCAGGCCTATTAGCATAACCATATCAAGTGGAATCCCATCATTATTTTCAGTTGGCAGGAATCTAATCCCGTATGAGTCTGATGGTAATTCTTTTTTAACAGTTCGTTGCAGCACATCCCAAAAATAGACGCCCTCCCAACAGTGCAGAAATACATGGTCTATTGTCTCTGGCTGTTTACATATTAAGCAAAGTGAACCCCATGGCAGATAAAAGCCCTTGCTTTTAAAAACGTTCGTACCGATAATGTTCCTGTATGTAACTTAAAGAAAAACGTCTTTACCCCACCACTCCGCCACAGAACCGCATTGCTTCTCTTCAAATGAAGGTCGACCTAATGCATCCATTAGTTTGTGACTATCCGCTATTGTTCAGGTGCGTCGTTAGAAAGAAAGAAATTCCGAAAGTAACAGCTAAGCGAGCAGTAAAGAACATTTCCGGCTTTGCTTATCTGCGATGAATCGCTCACTGGAAAATCCTTCGATCGTACGGCGCTGCAGAAGCAGATGGCGCGAGAAGCCGCAAGATTCATAGCCTTATACATCCATCCGTCGCCTTCAATCCATTAGTGTTCAAGGACAGCAGAGAAAATACAGACTAGAGACTTTAAGAAAGAAATATCCTAATTAAGGTTATCGACTGGGGGTAAAAATCGACACAGGAATGAAATTTCACCCTGCGCTAAATACAGAAAAGGAGTGGTGTGTCATGAGAAGTGTGTCGTTGTGAGCTTGACAAGCATGAGAAGGCGATACCAACAAGGCCCGATAACGCTATCGCATAGAAGTCTTAAAGGCGAAGCTGAAGCGCCTTTCAATCATTTTTTTTTTTTCATCTCAGAATAAGTCTGACACGCAAAAGGTATCCGCGCAAGTAAGTACTCACTGCTTGTTGTTTCGTCGAAACGAAGCTCACCATTGTGCCGATACTAATTCGAAGCCAACATTAGGCCCACGCTAATTTTAGCTTAGCTTAGCTTGCTTACATTAACTATGAGGCCAAGGCATACTAAAGGTTCTTCAAGATGCTACGCATATTTTTGCAGTACTGAAGTATATCCACCTTGTCTAGCAACGGTCACACGCAGAGTGTTTGAGAAGCACTTGTAGCTGGGAGTGATGGTGCAGTCCGGTTCTCTTTCTGCGCCCATGTACCTTTTTTTTATACTCCTGTATCGTCTTGAGTTTAGAGACTCTTTCCTCTCCTGGTCAGGACTGCTAAACCGTGCCAAATTCAGCGACAATCCAAATCGAAGCGCGCAAGTGACCTGTATTATTGCTTTTTGTGTGCCTATTGAAGGGCCATATTATCTATGCACAGACAAGATGATATACTGAACAGAGGCAATTAAATTGACGCGATAGTTCATCTCGTGGAGGGAATGATGAAGTTACAACGAAGCCTGGTCTGGATGTACAGACGAGCATTCTCATCCCCCATTTTGAACCTCCGGAGAAAGAGCCAGAAATGCATTTGTTTTAAGCGCCATTTCCAAACCTGATACACTGCAGAGCTTTGCAAACGCTCAATCTAAGTGCCACACAAAATCTTAGAATCGGTTTTTTTTTAGGATAGCAGGGATTGCATTCACACACTCGTTTCATTACAAGGGTTGTTCAACAAGATTCGACAAAACGTACCCCCTGGCAATGTGGAGATATAAACATTTTAGTAGGGTGGTTCTGGACACACCACAGACCAAAATGAATTTAAAAAAAAAATCGAAACAAGACCAGCGAAACAATGTTCTTTTTTTATGATCTAATTATGCAGGCATCGATAGACTGTTTTCCTGCAAAAAAGGGAGCCTTCACAACCGCTGAACTAATTAGGAATGTCTACTTGGTCACCGCTAAAGAACTACTCTTTATTGTTCTCTTTTTCAGTTTTCCTTCAGTCTAGGTAAACGTAGTCTCAGACTCTTCTAACGACCAGGACATTATGACTGTTACCTCGTTGCCATCGTCTCAAACAGTCGGCTACCGTCTTTTCTAATAGCTGAAAAGACATGACACTGAAATAAACAAAAATTCTTTCTTCCCACTTACACATGAAATGTCAGCAGCGATCATAGTCGTGCTTCAGGCGTCCATTTAATAATCAGGAATGTTGCGAAGTATAGTATAAAAGAAGGCATGCCGTAGTATTCTGTCTTATTGCTCCCTCGCAAAAAGCCCCGCAAGCGTGGATTCCGTTCACGTTCACATATTTAGTGAGTTGATTTAGAAAGGAGTACAACGCGAAGACTTTGGAAGCGGCATGAGAGAGGCTGAGAAGAGGGGCAAATGGAAAAGTGCTGTCTCACTTTGGGGTACCGCGCACCACCCTTTGCTCAGTTGTCGCTTACTGTTTCTATTTTTATTTATGCTCAAGGCATATGGCTCCCTCCTTTCCGGCTACGCTCGACTGTTTCGTCACTGGCACTAAGCTTCCCGCTCCTACTGGCTTCGGGTTGCCAGGACTTCGGTACATTTCGCATTGTGCAGACTGGTGCTGTGTGTCCGTTATAAGCTCGGAGTTGCCCGACGAGAGTTATTAGCCAAAGAGTTCGAGGTGATAACATTAATTAAACTTGCAGAGCGCGCGTTGTTCTGATTCTATTCGTCCCAATCTGACATTCTCTTCATATGTTCATCCTCTTAACCTTCTTGTTAGGATTTAAGTTAGGTTCCTGCTTCTATTTTTTGTTATCACATGACGCTGTGTGTTGGCTGTTATTTTTCGTTGGTCTGCAGAATAGACCAGCAAAATTCGATTTCTTGCGATTGATTCACACTTATTGGTGGCCGATTAATTCAATGTAATTGAAAGAAAAGGTGCTATCGTGCCTTCTCCGCAGAGGGAGAAAGAGAACTTTAATGAATGTAGAGAAAAAGTGAGACAAAAGAAAATAACCAAAAGACAGTCATTACCCGCGGCAATAGCACTGTAATTATGACGCTCAGTTACTCATCCTGAGGTTGTTAGCTCCGGTTGGACTACATTTTGTTTTATTGATTGATTTCCTGTTTCATTGATCGATTTATTGTTTCATTGATTGATTGATTGATTGATTGATTGCTTCCTTTATTCACTGAACGAGTGAGCCAGAAAGAGAGAGCGAGTGCATGAGGGTGAGTGATTGTGTAAGTCAGTGAGTGAGAAAGAGAGTGAATGAGCAAGTGAGTGCCGGAGTGAGGAAGTACACTTATGTGCGCTAACAGGCGTTCAATTTTAGCGCACGTGCATGCACGCTCGCGTGCGCATGAAAAAAAAAAACCGAATGCGCATCCTTAAGTTTGAGTATCAACAGAAAATACTGACCCCTAACCTAGCACTCACCTTAGAAATAAATCAGGCACCACAGAGATAACACCTAAAGGTGAGAAGAGATGGAGCAATACGAGCAGACATATAAGAGGCCGGTATAGAGGTCTTGATAAGCCGGGCATGAAATGCGGTTGCGTTTGCAAGGCCATATAGATGCGGGCAGAATATTCAAGCACTGCATTAACCGAGATATATACGCCCGTCCGCGACTCACGCCTTGGGTGGACACAATTTACAAAAAGCTTAGAAGAAAAAAAACTGTCAGAACTTTTCGTAGTTATCCGCCTGGTAATAGGCCGTATGCAAAATTGGTAGCGCCATCTGGTGAACGCGTTCGAAACTACATACGCCATCTTGTGTTGGGCGAGGGACCCATACTGCCCATACGCCTGGGTGTCTTACGGACGGATTGAGCTGCGTGCGTGCGCGTTAAAGCGGAATGTTTATATAGTGCTTTCTACCGGCAAAATGCCCGCACACCGCTGTGTTCCACTCTGCAAACAACGGGGAGTGATTGACGACTGTGGAATCAAGGTAAGACTCGCGGGATTACTTTTTAATCGAGAATGGTTTCACGCAAGACCGATCTTCTTCAAGCGCCGTGTTTTTAGCATTTGATGCGCAGTGCTAGCGACGTTTAACAGCTGAATTTATTACTAGTTTTGACTGTAGTGTGCGAGTAATTTTAAAGCCAGAATCCAATACGCTTTAAAGCGACGTACCATTAATACTTGAGAAAGGCTTGCAAAATTTGAGCATTACCCACTGGTCGTAAACACTGCAGCTGCGATGATTGAACTGGTAATGTGTTAGGTGAGTGTGACCCAAGCTCGTTATATGTACAGGTTGTTCACTCCTAGTGTGAACATGCGAGTGTATGGCCATGCTCATTGAAGGGCGACTGCGTCCGACTCGGCCGCGCATCGAAGCGAAGTGGCAGATGACGCGAAGCACCACGTCAATCCTCTGCGCCACTTTGATGCGATGACGGCTGCGCCGCACGCAGTGACCCATTATATAGAGCCCGCCGATGCGGTCATATGTTCACACTAGCAGTGCATGACCTGTAGATAACCCATTAGAGTTCACCTCTATGCCCTTTCTGCGCCCCCCATGCAACACCTCATTCATCGTTTACGCGTGTGTGGCTTCCAACATTGCGTAATCTGAGCCGTTCCTTCTGCTGCTGTAGCCTTTTCCGCTACGACTGCCGCTTTGTGTCTGCCCACTGTAGTATCCACAAAGCGCCTATTTCAGGCCATTTTACGAAGGTCCTTGCTGTTTAGTGCAGCACCATGGCAAGTTTTTCTGATTTAATTCCGGAATATGTGTGTGTGTCTGGTACATGAAATGTTGAATGCCATCTTTTTTTTTTTTTAGGTGTCATTTCATGGATTCCCAACTGATCCAGCATTGTACAAGAAATGGATCATTGCAATCCGCAGAGATCAAGGCGCCAACTTTACTGTTGGCAAATCAACAAAAGTTTGCTCAAAGCACTTTCGTGAAACTGACTATGTGCCTGGTGTGGCAAGTGGCTACAGGCTTCTTCGGGACACTGCTGTGCCATCAGTGTTCAGCTTCGTTAAAGATAAAAAGATCCGGAAGCCACCAAAACAGCGTGCGCCACCAGCAACAAACACAACTCTGAAGCAAGCACGTCACACAGTGCAGGCATCAGGGTCGACTGAGAGTACCGGCAGTAGCAGCATTGCTATACCTGTGGATGCATCCATGTGCAGTGATGAACAGGACACCGAAAGCTCATGCGAGCGGCCACAGAAGACTGATTGTTCGACACGAGATTTGGAGCCGGTCATTTCCGTTGCAGAAGAACAGGAAAAAGAAATAAGGAGACTTCAAGATAGGTGCACACAGCTGGAAGAACAGCTGACAGCAGCCAGGGAGGCTGCTCGCCAGCTGCAAGCTGAGAAAGAAGACCTAGCTAATGAGCTTGCTGAAGAAAGACGTAAGGCAGCCGCCTTCTGCATCGAGTCATTTAAGGACTGTGATCAAGATGTCACGTTTTACACTGGTCTGCCCGATTACAGCCGCTTCATTGGCCTTCTGCTTTTCTTGAAACCGGAAGAGAATGGCTGTGATGCTTTCTGCACCGACACTGTGGGTGATGCCAAATCCAGTAAGGGTCGCAAACGAAAACTGACGGGGAAAAATGAGCTGTTTTTAGTTCTTGTGCGGCTTCGCCTTGGCCTGTTTGAAACTGATCTGGCGCACAGATTTAATGTTTCGCAGTCCACTGTCTCAAGAATATGTACCACCTGGTTGAACCTGATGTATGACAGATTATGTATGATACCCCTGTGGGCACCACGAGCTGTAGTGAATGCAACCATGCCACCAGAGTTTTCTGAAAAGTATGCATCAACAAGAGTGATACTAGATGCAACTGAGATCCAGTGTGAAGTCCCGTCATCTTTGTCACTACAGTCTAGCACATATTCAGTTTATAAGTCCTGCAACACCTTTAAAGGACTAATAGGTGTGCAACCTAATGGACTGCTCTCCTTTGTGTCTGAGCTATTCACTGGGTCAATCTCAGACAGAGAATGTGTGATCAAGAGTGGGTTTCTTGATTTAGAGTTTGATGAGGGTGATTCTGTCATGGCAGATAAAGGCTTCCGTGTTGAAGACCTCTTGTGCAAAAAAAAATGTTCACTTGAACATTCCTCCATTTCTGATAAATAGGAAGTTTACGAACAGTGAAATGAAAGAAACTCGAGAAATTGCCTCGCTCAGAATTCACGTTGAACGCAGAATACAAAGGATCAAGTCATACCACATATTTGACAGACCAGTACCCGTCAGCTTGGCACCACTTATCAATCAGATATGGACTGTGATAGCCATCCTCTCAAATTTCCAGTCACCCCTAATACAACCTCGAGGAAGCATAACTACTTCTGATGAAGCAAATGTCTCAATAAGTACAAACGTTCGTGACTAAAGATTTAAATCCCATTAGAGCAAAATAGCCACGACTGAAGCCTCGGAGTTAGCAAATCTAACTGCCCTTAGCAAGTGCTCATAAAGTAAGATATATAGGTTTGGTTGTTGGGGTTTAATGTCCCAAAGCCACTCAGGCTATGAGAGACACCATAGTATAGGGCTCAGGAAATTTCAGTCACCTTAGGTTCTTTGACGTGCACAACATCTCACAGAACACGGGCCTCTATCATTTTGCCTTCATCGAAATAGGTTAAATCCCTGCCGCAGATTCGCATCTTTCAGGTCAGCAGCCAAGTGCCATAACCAGAGCCACTATGGCGGCAAATAGGACATATAGCTTTAGCAATCCATTTTATTATTAAAAAATCAAGGATTTGTTTCAATATTACAAACCATCTTTGCAGTGTCAAGTATAGCATATATATTAAAACTTGATTCAGTCTGAGTGTAGTGCGTATAGAACAGCTCATTTATTGCCATTTTATCACTGGATTGGCTTTGCTTAGCATGATAAAAGACAAAGGTAGCGTGACTGACATTTTGTTTTCATGTACAGATGTATACACATAAAAGGAATGTAGCTGTGAACACATTTGAAACAAGTCACCAATTTGTATTGGGCTGCGAGCACTTTTGACGCACATTTAGGTGCCACATATAACTGCATATTACCTACTTTAGGTTCAATAAAGGCATGGAACATGCTGTACTGATGCACTCGAATAAGACAGTGCAAATGAAATGGGTAGCATCGCTGCAACTCATTTTAAGTGTGATGATATATAGCCAGAAAGCCTCTTTTTAATTTTATTGATTGAATTTTCTTTTCATGTGCAGTACAAATGCGAGCCAGGCTACTTATGCTATTGATAAGTTAAGCCGAATTTTACTCATTTATTGCAAGCTACTTCCGTTATATAGTTTGTGGTGCAATATTGACAGTAAAGTAACATTTTTAATCACTCTGTCAATTTCTTTCTTTCCCTTGAAGCTTACTGGGACAGTAATTTGGTTACTTGAATGCATCTCATTCGTGCATAAAAAAAGAGGAAAGAATGCTAGCAGCAGTACATTATATAATATGCACGATATGAAGTGTCTGTCGAGTATTCATGATGAAAAAGCTGAAATGAAGCCGCAATAGACTTCCATATTAATGTCAACATTCATGTTCCTTGATGCATTGTACCATTATTAGTTTTATATTGACAATAAAAATATTTTTCTTCTTCAGCCTGAGGCTGCTGTCTCCACCAAATGCTCAACAGTAGTGATAACATCTTATATATTCAGCAGCAGTGTCAACAGAACTCTGCTCAGTAGTTAAATTGGCTCTTATTTACATACCACATATATATTTGATACAGAGCCCACATGCATCACTGATTTCAAGCACATTTCTGTTTTAGGCTTTTGCTTGGCATGAACAAAACACTAGTGACATTGATGCCGTGTCCTGATATACGGTAACATGTGCGAAAAAAAGAAGGCGTCAAGTTTTGAACGCATTTGAAGCCATTCTTCCTTGTCAAACCATATGCGTTCCACTGCAATCCAGTTCTCTGAGCACACAACGAAGTCTGCCTGCAAGCAACCAGCAACAGCCATTTGACCCAGCACCTGTGTGTAGTAATCATGCTCTCTCTTGAGGCTCGGTTGGCCATTTTCCCCAAAAGTGAGGCAAGATGACTTTATCATGGCTTCTTCTGGTTGACTGTCCTTTAGTGAATATGGGCACTTAATTTCCAATAGCCCGAATGTATCCTCTTCTGGGTCGAAAACAAACCTGTCGGGGCTTGCACCAAGCCATGGAAACTCTGGATTTACTGCTAAGCCACTGTGTAAAAGTGACACAGAATGTCCATAGCTCTGCATTACGGCACTGTACCGGTCAGCAGCCAGACTTTCATTTCGGAGTCCGTATTGAACAGCGCGCACACGAGAGAGGTCCTTACTTTCAACTATGTTCGCGATTCCTTTATCGGTCCACTCTTCTCTCCTTTTGATGACTCTCCCAAAACGTGAGGCAGTTAATCGGGCCACACGAGCTTCTCGCCACCTCGCACTGTGTGTCTGCTGCCTTGAATTTTTTTCCAAGTCTCTCGCTTCTTCTGGTGACAGCTGTAGTTCCTGTGATTAAATGAGAAATGTCTATTGCCTCCGTCTACATTTTAAAGACTAGCATTGTATATCACATTAATTCGTTACGGTGTGCTGACGGCTAAACAAAAAGCAAGCACATCACATTAGATTTGTTTCAAATGATCTATTGTGTATCCCATATTTAGATTTGATTATCGTAGTTTACAAACATACTGTGGTCTTCATTAGATGAAATTTTATGACAATACCTTTACACTATTACAAACTTTGTAATAATGACACTACTGTTTGCAAAAAAGAAAAAAATTACCCACATCGATTCGAGGCCACAGTGCAGAAAGCGCAGGCATTAAAGCATTCATGTCCCTTCTGCAACTTGGAATTTCGCTTAAAGTATGCAGTGCTTACCTTCAATATATTCAGCTCTTCAGAACATAAGGTGTCAGGAAATTTACAGTCTGCCACCTCATCAAAAAGATGAAGGTCAGGGACGACAGTGACCCTTCCAGACCCTAAAAAAATGTTGTCTGACAGCCATGTCCTAAAACCCGAAGGCAGCTTTGCCTGTTGGTAGGCAAGTGGTGAACCGGGTGGTGCTGGTCCCCTTTTTGTTTCCACGAAAGGCCTTTTAGCAGCCAGAAACACCATGGCAAAGTCATGGCTGCCAAGGTCATCAAGTGTTTTGCCCAGAGCATGTAGGGCATTCAGGTTTTGCTGCACGTCCCCCTTCTGTGCAGGTGCATTAGACAGCCGTAATGGGTAAGGCAATGGTACGCCATTCTCCCGTGGGCTCCTCCAATCAATGTTCTGAACATTCATTGCCCAGATTCCCTGTCGTCTAGGGCGCCTCCACTGCTGAGGCAGCTCTGTGCAAGTAAGCTCAGCTGGAGCCTCTTTAAAACCCTGCTTCTTGAGCATGATTATCATCCGCAGCACGGCAAGAATGTGGCTGCATGAGCTACTCGCCCCTGCAGGGCACTCGCAGGTTGCATCAGTGATGGCACCAGTTGTGTGCCGAAAGGCAAGAAGCACATGGTATGGTTTCCCAGTCTTCTTTTGACTCCGAAAACATGTCGCTCGTGCATAGACAATGTCAAACCTGCAAGGAGAATAAAATGGCAATGATCATAACCATTGTCTAAGATGAGATCTGCACAATGACATAAAAGGAAAGTTGCCATCATAAGGATGAGAAAGAAAAAGGTGAAAATAAAAGAACACTACAATACACGAACAAACAAGGGTATGAAACAAAAATTTGGGCCCACTACGATGACAACTGTTATATAAGGGTGATGCTTCCAAACTATATCCTATGATTTGTTGAAATCCAAGCCTTAAAAGAGGATAGGTATGAACTGGCTCGGGTATCCTAAGACTTAAGGATAATTTTGTATCCCTCTGGGTATGCAACTTTACAAAAAATATGTAAAGGCACTCGAGCAGTGTTGTGCAGAAAAACAAAATAAAATTCAAAAGGAGCTACCTTGTTGTTGTACACTTGTATACTTTGCATTATGTCCCAGCTTTACAATATGTTTTGTTTTTCCTTTTTATATTCATATTCATGTGTAACTGCTAAATACTTCTGTATGCCCCTTATGTAACCTTGATCACTTTTTTTCTATATTTATAATCGTGCATGACTGTTGAATGCTTCTGTGTCCCCCCCCCCCCCCTCCATATTATGTCCCTAATGGTCAATAAACGATGAATAAATGAATATTTTAATGAATAACAACTTCTGGGAATATAATCATTGCATGTGATGTTACAATATAGCCGAGTCATTCTTCGTTTTTTGCAGGGTCATAGCCTTTTAATCTCAATGTGAAGGCATCTTAACTGTTCCCGCCTCAGGTTTAGTTATCTTTACTTTTACCGAGTCTTTTGAGTTCCCGCTCCGAGGGGAAACATCGCTTAACATGATTCTGCGCCCAGAGGCAGCCTACTACACATGCAAATCGGAAAGCGCCATGTCCATGGGAAAACAACTACGAGATTTCACTTCACCCAAAAGCACTTCATATATAGATAGTAGCCGATATACGAATTGACGCATATGAGCAGTCAAACTATGTCGCTCCTGCGCCGCCAGTGTTTGCGCGCCTACCGCAGTGAGGGAAAGCCTTGAATACACTGCAGCAGAACAAAGTCCATCAGCGACGAACATATGTAAAAACACAGATAACTCCACATACCTCGAATCGCAGATGTTAGTGGCCAGCGACGATGGAACAGCGTAGGCCTCGACGGCGAAGGAATACGCTTTCTTTTGCTGCCGCATCGACGGAGTTGCCGACGAGCAGAAATGCGATAAATCGTCCTCAGTGAGGTGCGGCAAATCCTCCAGATTCTTTCGCCACCTCTCGTGGCCGCTTGAGGGAAAACGCTGCCCTTGTGCCATAATTAGCAAAAATAGTGCTAATTAGCAAGATAGCGCATAATTAGAAAATAGAATTAGCAAAGATAACGCGGTTCCATCAGCCAGTTCACGCCCGACGATTCAAAGGCAGCCGCGGAATGGTGGCTAGCCGCGGGTTCGCGGGCGATATGTCTGAAGTACTCGCCCAACACAAGATGGCGGCGTGTGCATGTTGCCAGATGACTAAGTAATTTTGCATATCCCCTATTAACAATGAAGGGGTGCATCACACAGCTCAAGTGAGTACAGTCTTCCGTCTGCCTTGAGTGATCCTCGATTAGCACCACCAACAACATATATTTGGAACGATTCCATACGGTAGTCGACAGTGTCTGGCCGCTAAACAATCATTACACGATACCACAATGGGCATGACAGAGCCAACGTCCACGCAGGTGACAAAGGGGTTATGAAGTAATAAAATAATGAAAAAGTGATTGAACAGGCAGTTTCAATGTTACCTTCTGTCAACTTCGTTCTATTCGCTTTCTTCCCTCTGTGTCAGACCAGCGTTAGTCTTCTTGCCTTCTGTGAGCACTTCTTTATTTCAAACTTAAGGCTGAGAAAAATGCTGCTCTCATCAGTAGGTAAGCAACTAGTCTTTTTGAGTAACATATCGTATCATAGTTAGAGACAGCCTCGTTCTTAATATAATTTGCGTGCTTTCGCTTTCACAATAATTAAAGGGCGGGTGGGGGAATTTTACTTGTTTTTCTTTTTTAACGAAAAAAAAACAATGTAGAATGTTTCACAATAATGTCGTGTGTAGAAAATGGCGCGCTCACGTACGCCGGCTCTATGAAAGCTACCTGCAAAAATAAATTTGATAAACGCTAGAAGCTGAAAATGTACCAATTTGATTTTCTTGCTTACAAAGTAAATGTACACGTCTGCACAACGATGTAAGACATACTCGCGGAACGAAGTTGTATTGCCGTGAGATATAAAGAAGGTTTGGTTCGAAATATCGACCCATTGCCTTCGTAGGCGTAAACCAACGAGCGTGAGTTATGTAATGGCTGCATGTGCGTGTGCGTTTCGCGCATCCAATTCAGCAGCGTTATGACCGTCGTGTCGTAGGACGCCATGCATGCAACCTCTTTCTGAAATGCACGATCGATAAGAAGAAACGTTCCTCGCTTCTCCAAGCAGTTTTTGGTAATGGTAGTCCCAGAAGAGCACAAGGAAAGTAAACCCTTGCCATCATCTGGGATATCCCAAGAGGGGGACAATTTTTTTTCTCTTGAAAAGGAAACGACTTTTAGAAAGGGCACGTTGGCCTGTTTCAATAAAGGCTGATATATAAGAATAAACGCCAATATTATGCACATGTTCCCTAGTCGGAAGAACGGTGCAGTAGCCAGCATGCTTTCTACAGTTCTTTTTCTATCTATTAGTCATTCATATCGTTTTATTATTGTAAAACCAAAAAATAGCAGTCACATTTATTTTATACGAATTTTATAACTGACAGCGCACGAAGATGAACCTATTGTTGTTGGGAAACTATTGACTGAACCAATCATTCATTCATAAAATACGCTTGCTTTTCCATTCAAACTTGAAAGTCGAGCCGGCACTCTTTCTATATGCTTCGCTCAACAACGTCAACAAATCATAGAGCAGCACAGAAGACTGAGAGGAGCTTAGACGTAATTGGATCATGACGCCTGTAAACGAGTCTTTGGCCTAATGTTATGCAATAAGAAAGCGTCTTCATTCCAAAACAAAAATAATGCCCTCCAATTCAGCAGCTGTAGCTTCTTTTTTGGGGAAAGAAAGCAAAAGGGCGAAATTTTGAGTCCGTGGGTCAACACCCTACACAATAATGCAGACACTGCTCTTCAAAGAGAGGCGCAGCGTATGCTTTATTGTACAAGTTGTACTCACAGCATCAAAGAACAAAGGGTCGTTTAAATTATTGAAGCAGTCTCGTGCTACAAACACAGCTCCCATTAAAGTGTTCTGAAGTGCACAAGATCGTTACCACTAAATATTACTGCTCCACACAAATTTGAAGTGGCCGATGTTTGGCGATACACCGGCAAAATTTTCACGCAAGCTACTAAATTCAATGACAGCACTGTATCTCAATTCGCGCATGCTAACCTTCCCCTGAAAATGTCTTAAAAGCAGTATCAAGCATGGCTGGACCTCCCAAAATACTACAGGCAAGTGATCAGGATGCGCAGCATCAAGATTTAGAAAGGGGATCCAAACTGACTTCACCCAATTAGAGCTTATAGGAACACAATCTTGATGGTGAAGCTTACTGCCTTCGTACACTCTAAACAAGAATTAGTCTATGAGGGGATAAAAAGTTGCCGACGATTATGTTACTTCTTAATGCGAAATTTGGGCGCCGCTCATCAGCTGTTTAGCCTTTTCGATAGATTGAGACAAAGAGTTCGAGCAAGACATGTGTGTACTATTACAGACAACTATCTTATTTTTCACACATATTCCTTCAAGAAACTCTCCACTAACAGTTCTTTACTGTCATGAAGGAAGCTTTGTGGTCGGAGAAATGAAGAGCAATTAAGCTATCGAGAGGTTGCGGGAGACAGCGCGTGGGCCCATAGAAACTTTGCGCGACGAACAGATAGCAGCAATTGGCTGATGCTACTGACGCCGCTAGCGAGAGAAGCGAGTGAGAACAGGATGCACGCACCGTGATCCGCTGATAGTGAGCCGGCGTTTCGACAGCCGGAGAGTACCCTCGCCGCACGCAAGAAGAGGGGGGGAACATCTCCTCCTCTATCTGCATGTTGGCGACGATGTTCTACGCAGTCACGTTGTCTTGACTCGCTAGCTGGGTCAGCGGAATCACTCGCTGCTGTCTCTTCGCCGCGCAACCTTCCGATAGGCTGACGCGCTGCCTCCGGCGACCCCCCCCCCCCCCCCCCCCTCCTTTTTATGCCAGGCTGCGGTTGCCGAAGCGCCGGCTCGAACTGGGAGGCTGAAAGGGGGGTGGAGCTGGTTACGAGGCCGACGCCGACGTGAAACCTAGGAACGGGAGCCAAAGAGCTGCGCTTTAAAAGGCGCGTAAAGTGACTTCTAGCGCACCACTCCCGATCGAAAGCTGGGTACACTGCCCAAGACCTGAGGTGGGTGTTTATTAACAAAAAATCTCAATACCTGCCGTCGGCAGAGCAAGCACATTAAAAATCACTTGAAATCACTCACATGATCTCACTTAACAATGCTATGTTGTTGTCGTTTCCAGGATATTTAACTGAGGTTTCAGTCTCCTGTAAGTGTTAATCTGGATAATATTGGTGGCTAACGCGTTGATAAATGTTTCTTTAGCTTGGTAATTATACCACACGAATGTTGTTCGAGGGAGGAATATTCCTCCGTTGCCATCTGTATATCAGTTAGTATATTGCGTGGCGAAAGTCTACTCCAAGGCCTGATAACAATACCATGCTCTAGTGAGGAGTGCTCCAGATGACATCTTGCTGCATTTCGCTCTCTTATAAAATAATTCGCTTTCTCGATGTAAGTGAGAAGCGAACTTTTCATCTCATCTGTGAGTCCAGACTATTGCTCCATATAAGGATAGCAGGAAAAAATGGCAATCCATATTAATAAATTCACAGTATATTCTGTTATTATCAATCTTCACTCTATGCTATTTTACGAATAAAATATTTCTCATGGCTCAAGTGTCACGTACATATATTTATTAAAACAAACAAATGATCAGAAAGGTAAGGGCCAACCACGCTGCTACCGTCTCATTTCAGTCCATTAGGACTTTCAAGTTTCTGCCGCACGCCGACAGAGACAGCGTGCACGTAAGCTTACCATGAGTCAGTTTACAACAGCAATAGTAAGACAGCCAATTAGTAGAAGTATAACCACTTGCAAAATAATTATCAGCAGAAGATACTAGACTGGCGCAAGCGTCTTTAGTGAGAAGAATGCGAAAAACTTCCATTATTTCTCTGGACAGCTGGTCGTTATTCAGGAAGAAAATGACGGTCCTTCAAACAGAAAGCACTAGATTTAGATGCCAAAACGCAGATTTTTCTAATTCGGATGTGAAAGGCACTAATGGTTTCTGTTTCTCAGAGGTTATTAAAGCAGATTTAAAGGCTATACAGTGCCAATTACGCTCTCCTGTAATCCTTGCAAGAAATTACCTTCACAAAAGGATTTAACACGTGACAAATTGCAGGAAACTGAAATGTCATCCCCCCTCCTGACACCCTGCGAAAAAAAATTTCAGGAGCTACCTGCACGCTTTATTCAGTCACGTCGTAACAAAAGTTGGGAATGGTTGCATTTTTGCTGTTGTAACAGATGAGGAGATTAGGAAACACGGAAAGTAACAGTGGTGCGAATCTTAGCTGTACATGATGCAAGAGCGCATTCGTGACTCGAATTGTTTACATGTATGGCACAGCCTGAAGAGTTTAGTAGGACGAAAATGTGCTTAAGTACTGGGATAATAGAGATATTTAGTGTAGCGTATGGATACTTTCGTACGATAAACGCCAGCAAATTATGGCACGTTACTCCATGTGTTGTATCGGCGCATTTAGTTGGCCGTACGAAAGCGCTAACGCAAACTATGGTGGAGACATCTAGATTTAAAATTAAAAAAAAAAAACACATTCTGGCTTTTTTTTTTTTTTCTCGCAAGCCAAAACTAGCCAAGTCGCACCGGGACTTTAGCCAGTTTCTTTGCTCCGGCAGTTTCGTTGTACTCCCCAACGTTGGTATTCCCGTGTTGAATATTTTTACTTTGTATTGCCGTCAGGGAGTCATGGTGCATACCTTACACTGAACTAATATTCTAGTTCACTGTAGTACCCGCCTCCTTTCAGCCCCGTACTGCCAAGCATATATTTACGGATACACGCGTGTAAGAAGTCAATCCAAGGCGATCCACTTCATGGCGTTGCCATGCCGACAAAACAACGCTACACGTCAGGCTTAGGGACTGCGCTGCCACCGTGCAAAGTAAAAAAACAAATCAAGTTATTCACTAATTATTTGAGCTGGATGCTACACGAGGCAAAGCGAGGACCCTGTGTGCCATTTAAAGGGCAATAAAATAATATGGGAGGACTGCCCGAATATATTCTACATTAACAGATTGGCAGGTAAGGTACGTATGTATGTATGTCAAAAAAGCGTTTGCTCACAATAGTGGAAAACGTTATTGGAAAACTGTCAAGGAAAGAGCAATAATGAGGCTTAAGAAGCAGACAAGAAACGCATAAGGTAAAAACTGGCTTCTTTTGTTGAAAAGAAACAGAGTGTAGAATGATATCGAAATTAGGAAAGGCATACGCCGCTCTTAACACGAATAAGTCCATGAGGGGATGTCCTTTAGCGCACTTCCTTGTATTGTCATGGAATTCTCTTCAAGCTATCAAATAGGTTTGCTTCGCTAGAAATACAGAATACCTACGGTCGACAACGAGAGTCAAATTTGATTTGAAAACGTGATATCAGGTAACCTACGTCCTGTCAGTGTGTGATCATGTTCACCGCCAGCTACCGCCTGCCAGCGCCATGCTCCTGATTTTTCTACACGACGCCAACGCGGCGGACGGCCGCCGACACTGTTTTGTTTTCTTTTTTTTTTCAGTGAATGGGGCCTTTAACGCCATCACGTTAAAACATGCCAAGCTCTAGCAGTTGCCAAACATTTAACTCGGGTTTTAATGTCTTCCAGCTGCTAATCACGAAACGCCTGGCACACGTCCCCTGCCAGTACTAATTGCATAAACTAAATGTGGCTTCAGGTGGAAATGTGCCTCTATTGCCAAGAGTATAGCATTCCGTGCACTTAGTAATGAAACACCACAGAATCTACCTCAGTATTTCGTTTTACCACCATCCCATCTTCTTGTACCGGATGCAGCATTTTCAAATATTACACTTGGTCCCGCTTTTCACATATGAGCTTCTGTTCGCAAGCTTACATAGTGGCAATGAAAAGTCGCGAAATTCCGAATAATTTTCTATTGTAAGAAAACAAGTGTGTTGTAAATGTTCTTGGTCGTTGTGCTCTATACTGAAACATTACAATGAAGATTACTGTAAGATAAAGCGCGTAATATATATATAGCTCCTTTAGACAGGGCGGTAGTAGACGAACCATTATGAAAGAAAACCGTTTTTGACTACTCAACCGTCAGGTAATTCGCATGCGCATTCCAGTTCAAGTGTTCATTGATCCATAAGACCTGTTGTTCTTTTATTTGACTTATGGACCTTCATTGCACGTAATTTTTTATCAGTGCCTGTTAGAATATTGGTTGGACAGAAAATAATATATTTCATTTTTTCCACATTCGTGCTGCGGTCTGTTTGCTTTCAACCATACTGACAACGGTTTAAATAGGCATTTGCATTATACTGAAGTTCAGTAATATTGTATGAGGAAAAAAGTAAATGAGTGTCGTCAGCTTATATTATCTGCCCTGGCGAAGCCGGAATGTTTATTATATTGTTACGGACAAGCAAGGAGGAAGAAGCGGGCAGTGGCGTGGGCAGGAGCGCTCACGCTAGGCCCACTAGCGATTCATTAAACGTCATCTACCATCGGTCATGTTCTGACGTCTTTCTTCATCGGCTTGCCGCATCGTAACAGTATCATTCATGTGAGTTAAGAATAGCAGGGAATCTTTTTCGGATCATTGTGGGAGACCTTCCTGCATCATTAAGTGTATCAGAATAAATCGCATATATTCGAAAATATTTTTGTCGACGAGAAAGATGACTTCATTAATTGGTTAGCCTTTCTTTCAGCTCCATAACATTTCCAATAAACTCGCTTGGCCGCTAGCCTCCACAGTTCACGTGTCTCTTGACGGCACAGCGCAGGTCCACTTAGCGATCTCCGTTGCAATCGGACATTGCATCTTAGGATTATTCGTCCCTGAAAGCCGCCTCGCGCGGTGGTGATGCTGGTGACGGCGGCAACGTCCAGTGTTCTGTTACGCGGTGTCTTTACGTTATCACGCAATAATTCCAAAGACGACCCAAAGAGCCGCGAACTTTGCCGTATCGAGTGAGACAAAAAACCGGCTATTGTGCATTTAAGATTTATTTTTACAGTACATCGAAGACACGCAAAGCGCTGACGAGAAACCAAATTAATGTGGTGCTTGCTAAATGGTTATTTGCTTGATGCTACACATTGGGACAGAGCAAAGAACACGAAGACAGAAAGGAAGAGGGATAGAAAGGCGCTTTTTTCATCCCTCTTATTTCCTGTGTACGTGTCATCTGGGCCGTTCCAGGGAATGTTTAAACTGTTGCACCGATACTGGAGAGACAAAAAAGAAGCCACAAAAAAAAAAAAGCAGGATAGCTGATGTAAATGCTTTTATACATATACAAAACGCAGGATCTGTGTTTACAGTGCAGGACTATCAGACAGGCTCATGAAATATTTCACAATGTGGCTCTCTGAGCAGAAAGCGAGAAAAGTTGGAACATGGGTGGAAATTTCCGGAGACCTCTATACGGCGTCTCTGATAGCCTGATTGGTTTGGAGCATTACACCATAAGCCAAACCAAATAAAGCCTCTTTCGCCTGCACTATGGCTCAAGACCTCATGAAACATTCAGGATAGCATGCACATGAGGGCGACAAGTAATTCCTAACGAAAAGAATAAGCACGTGACTGTATAGTTTAGACAGCACTCGTTTCTCTGCATTCGATTAAAAAAGCGCGAAAGTAGAGATTGGAGACGCCACCAAGCGCAGTTTTACAGGACTATAAACCAAGCCCGGTGTCCTCAGCTTTTTCTATTTTGTTCAGGCCTCACTATAGCAAAAAATTCATAATTATTCATCACCTTCAGTGCATTGTGTTTGCCTCTAGAATAGCTTCATGAAATTATCGCCGAAGTTCGTCAGAATTACCCGACTGCTCAGTCGCTGCATCTCCGCATTTATGACACTGCAGTTTAACTACTACTATTGAAATTTTTTATCTTGCAAGACAATTGATGTTTAAGTTGTTTAACATATTTGGGTGGACATAACGGCCTGCTGTCGCAATCAGTCCGTTTAAATTTTTTTGTTTCTTTCTCTTGACAGCTTTTGTTTAACGCGTTGAAAACATAAGAATTGAAAATGCGCCTATTATTATTTTCATAACAGAACCTTCTTGTTAGTGGCTGACCCTCGCTAACGTAGAGCTAGCTAAAGACATGAGCTAAAGACATCAAATTTTCACACTCGAATGCGACTAAACATTACGGAAAGAAAATTACAGGATTGCACTTAGCTTTGGGTAAAAGTGCACTGACTTACGTCTGCCCTGTTCTTTCTTTTCTACCTCTTCCATCTACTTGATCTGTCTACCTGTTCTACCTCTACCTTACGTTTTTGTGTATTTGTTATAATTTTATTTCGTTGTTTGTTTGTTTTTAGACTTAGTCGTAGGCGACATCGGTACCTCAGAACTCATATCCTCGACATTCAAGAATTAAGGCCTAACTAACCGAGAGAGGAGATTATGTCGACGTGTGTACCTATTCCGGCGTCCTGACAAGGGAAAGTATGTCATGCTAAAACTTATTGCGACATCTCGCGGACACATCTTGCGAAATATCACGGAATCTCGCGAACACGTCTTGAGAACGTAAGATTTTCACTGTGAGCCTAGAAAGGATTTCATCTCAATTGAAACACAGCGGAACCTTTGTTTTAACAGTGATTGTTGTTTAAACCATTCTTTTTAATTTTCTAGGAACGCATCCAGCTTAGTAGGCCCTAAGGTTGCTTTGGTTTACCAAGGTTTGCGTTTGACCAAGTTGGGTATTTGAGTACCGGAGTAAAAAAGAAAGAAAGAAATGTTGAAACGTTATTGCAAGCATGAGAGCATGATGCATGGTACATCCTAGGCTGTTCAATAAAACGTACTCCTAGTAGAAAGACATTTGGCTCTTTCTGGCAAGTACTCACAGAATATGAATAGCTTCTTATCAGTATCGGTCAAGAAGAAAGTATATAACAGTTGCATCTTACCTGCACTCAGCTACGGTGCTGAAAATATGGAGGCCAACGTAAACGGTTCTACTTAAGCTGAGGACAACGCTGAGATCTGTCGACCGGATATGGTATGTGTAACGTTAAGAAATAGGAAGCATGCAGAGTATTTCAGATAAATACATTCTAGTCGAAATCAAAAAGAAGAAATGGGCATGGGCAAGACATGTAGTGCGAAGAGAATATAACTGATAGATTCTAAAGGTAACAAACTGGATTCGAAGGGAAGGAAAGCTTAGACGGGAGCCGCACAAAGTTATATGGGCGGATGATGTTAAACAGTTCACGTGGGTGGAGCTGGTATACAACCGGGTTAATGGGAGTATATATAAGAGAAGCCTTTTTCTCTACTGTGGGTATAGTCCAGTTGATGAAACAAACGGACACAGTGCTTTAGCTTTATCGAGGGAGGGCACAAATAATTTATATTTGGCTCACTTCGCCGAGTTTAGTTACAAAAAGTAGCTTTTTGTATGGCTCCGCGCACCCCCATTCTATCCGCAACCCACAGTGCATAAAACCAGGTCCCGTACTAAGGACGAAGCGATTGGTGGTTTATGTTTCACCCAGTCACTCAGCAGAGAAAAAGAAAGCACGGAAGAAAATACAAAAATCTGCAAATTGAGTCCAATTTAAAAACAAACTTCAATTAGTCTCACCATGTTTAGAAATACATTCGAACATAAACATGGCTTTGCAATTCCTAATAAAATAAGAATGTGGTAGTTATTGATGTCGTTATTTTGCACAACAGGAGAAATAAAATAGCCCGTAAAAAATTAAAACATACATAAAACGATAAAAATGTATTTTGTGAAAGTTAAGAAAAGTCATGTTGCGTGAGTAGTAGGACTAGATCGGTCCCCAAAAGTTAGATTTCAGGCGTGGCAATGCTTGCTGCAATGTATCTGTTCACAAATGCGAAATAGAAAATCTTACGAGGTAATCATTTGAAAAGTAACAAGCTTGAAACATTCTAGAGGCGTGAGGGGCTACTATTTGGACATACTGTTGCAATATTTTGTCTTCTTGAAAATAAAAAAAAAAAAACGTTTTGTCTGCGCTATTATCAGCGCACAACCGGTCGAAAAAAATGTACAGGACTGTGTAAAATGCGAAAAAGTATTCCGCAGTCCTGTTGTAACATAAGATGTTTGTATACTTGTGTAGTACTTTTTTTCAATTCAATGTATAGTTTATTTCTGCGGTGCTATTTTTCTCCAGTCTGTATATTTGTAGTACTTTTCTGTTGCAACTCACAAAATTGTGAACTTAAACACAAATGTCTGTTGTCAAATCACTAACAAAAACCGCCCGTAAATTCTGCTGTGACAGCAGAAAGTATTATTTTCTCGGCTGGGTATAATACAAACATTAGAAACAACAGGTCTTTTGGAAGGTGGAGCACGGACTAGAAACAGAAATCCTTGCAGGGCAACCTGCCTGTTGGCGGGCATAGCAGACAGCAAGGCACAACTTTCGCAAAAATGAAAAAAATGTGCTCCTCAGTCCTTAGGACTCCACCAAGGCTTCGTAAAGTTGTTTGATTTTCTTCGGACTCACGCTCAGCGGACATCTGGAGAGGTCAGCAGGGTTGAAAGCCTTAGATAAAGTAGCAACTGTAGGAAGCAATAACCTTCGAGGCACTCGCTGTACCATAGATGTTCCGCTGCCGAAAAGAAAGCACTCAGCCAAGAATGGCGAATGGCAGCCGGCGTGAACGGAGGCCTCCTTTCTTTCTAGCTGCCCTGTCTTATATATATATATATATATTTTTTTTTTCGCGCTTGCTAAGCATGAAAAGGGACCAACAACTTTGCAGGTGACAGAGGCTCGAATTATTTTGCAGCCATAGGCGCTCTGGATACTACAGCCAATGAAAGAGGCCAACAGAAGGCCAAGGAAAGCTCGATCTTCCCGCGTAAAGGTTTGCCATTGTAATCAGCAGGTTAGCTTATGCCACCCCCTGTCTCAATCTCAATCCTGGTGAAATAGAGAAGCTAGAGAAAATGATCAGAACGTCATTCAAAAGGGATTTAGGCATCCCCCCCCAACTCGTCAACAGAGAAGCTTCTAGCTATGTGAATGCATAATACCTGGGAAGAGATTGCTAAAGCGGTCAGGGAGGCCGAAAAATACTGCAAGAACTACAGCTTCAGTCAGGTGAGCCACCCTATGTCGCTTAATTCCTGGAGCTTGAGGCGCGCAAACTTTTCAAAATCGCACCGATCCCTAAGAATATGCACCCGATTCATGACAAGGAACGAAGACAGCATAGAGCAAAATTTACTCAAAGCAAACAAATAAACGACCCTCCTGAGGAATCAGCCTATTGCGATGCTGGCTGCTGGCTAGAAGGGGCCGCGGTCATAGCAGTGGTAGATGGGAACCACTCCCCGAAAGTAATTGGATCAATTAATACGCGTAACGCTTTAATAGCTGGAGACGCTGCGATAGCGCTAGCATGTACAGGCACTAAAGCCACAACTATCCTCTCAGATAATAAGGCGGCTGTTAGGAACTTCGGCAAAGGCCCAATTTCCAAGCAGGCGGCCAGTCTACTGAGAAAGCACCCGCTAAACCGGGAGGTTTCAGTCATCTGGGTTCCAGCTCAAGAGGGTCTACCAGGCAATGAGGCTGCCCATCGCCTCGCTCGAGATGTATACACCCGAGCGGCCATAGAGACCCCGCTACCCGGAGACAAAGACCCCCTCATCACCTAGAAGGAGCTCTCTGAGACTCTCAGACTAAACAGAAAGATCTATCCCCCACCAGATAGGTCCCTAATACCCTCAGAATGCAGGGCCTGGCAAAACATTCAGGCCAATCGTTATTTTCCTCATGTTACTCTGCATAATGAGTTGACAGGGGACCCAGAGACTTGCAAATTTTGCAACGTACCTCTGAGTCAAAATCACCTAATTTTGCAATGCCCCGATCCTCCGGGAGCTAAAGAAACTGGTCCCCTTGATCAAATTACCTGGCAGTCCTACATCCGCAGCCCAAATGTGGATGAACAAAAGATCGTCCCACGCCTAGCGGAGGAGGCTTACTCCAAGACCTTCTCTGCAGCCACGGCGCAGGAGAGCCGGCAAGGAGACTCTCCCCCTGGCTGATCCCCTGCCCCGAGGTCTATGTCGGTCTAAATAAAGTCTTCTCACTCACTCACTCACTCACTCACTCACTCACTCACTCACTCACTCACTCACTCACTCACTCACTCACTCACTCACTCACTCACTCACTCACTCACTCACTCACTCACTCACTCACTCACTCACTCACTCACTCACTCACTCACTCACTCACTCACTCACTCAATCACGGCTGTCGAAAAAGAACAAATAAACATTGGAATGGTTCGCTGCAATATTACCCTGAGTATATAAAACCACCGGCGATAACGTTAGCGAATTTTCGACTGGGCTGCGTTTTCCAAAGGCCTGTAATCATTATACGCCCAACATCATTGGCCATATACTAAAAAGGGAGGACGTTTTTCAAACTTCCTGTTGCAGGTAAGAAGCTATAACAAACTTCAGGAAATCAAACACGGCTATTATATTTAGTCATGTTGTTTTTCTTTCTTTTTTTTCGACTCGTTGCACTAAAAATATTTTTGGTTTCTTTGAAGCTGTTGTCTTTTTAAGGTGTCATGTCCACCGTTATTGCTCGCGTATGTTTCGGTTCCACAACTGTACAGTGGTCCGAGCTATGTCATGCAAAAGAGGAAGGCGACGTTTCAAACATTAACTGTTGTTAAACGCCATTAAATCTAATTTTACGACAGGTCGCTCTGTTTTGCTTGCTTTAGGTAAAGACACGTGTTCAGATGACTTCATCGCGCGTCTATTTTGTGATCTGTGATGCCACTGGAAATCAATTACCTTTCAAGATCAAAAGTGAATGGGCCTTGTTTAAGGTTAAGAACACATATCTAATATCAATCTCACGGTCACGTGGTTAGTTAGGCATATTGGCATGCGCCAGCCTGCTATAGCAAAACACACTGGGCGAGATTTGTCGCTATAAACGTTAAGGTGCAGTTTGGCCTTGGCATTTCTTTTGTACACCGCGGAAGAATGTTAAATAAAGATTGATTGACTGACTGATTGATTGATTGATTGATTGATTGATTGATTGATTGATTTCCTAAAATTCAAGATCACCCGGAGGAAGTCAAGCAGTCCCCAAGTTTGTACCAGTAAATGTTGAGCTATCTCTTCAGAAATGAAACAAAACGGATGTCAGATATTTGCACAGATGATCCAAGTTCATTATGTAAGTGTAGCGCTTCCCTTTCTACCTTCCTCATCTAAGAGAATAAGATGTTTTCTCAAACCCAAAACCAGGAAAAAAGAAAACAGCTCTGCTTTTCTGTAAATAAACTAATCTGTGACAAACAAAATTGAACACCATGAAGTGCCGCCATATGAGAATTCCGTTTAGCTGTCCAGCACCGTAAACTCCAGGACAAGACTCTCTTTCTTTTATTTATTTCCTTGCTTCCTTCGAATTCATCCAAGCCGCATCTTCCTCTTTATCATCTTAGAACCCATGGTAGTCTGTAACTTGACATAGAAGACAGGAAACGTAGGCCCCAATATCACTCAAAATACCACCGAGGAAGTACAACAGCGCAGGCGCTATTGCTGTCTTCCATTACAATAAGAGCGGGATCAAGGCTAAAACCTGGTTCAACTGAGAAATATAGATATTCATGGGGCTTCTACCAGATACCAAGGATGGCTGAAGTTGTTTTAACCTGATATCTCTCTGTAATTGTCTAGCCAAATTGTGACAATACAATTTTCAAACATTCTAGTCTAGAGTTAAGCTTAAAATATCTGTTTTTTTTTTTCTAAAATGTTCTTTGGCAGCCCATTCATCGATAAGGCTGTGGTCTGCAATTTATTTGTTTTGAGAAGTTGAATCTGATCTGGTGTTTCTCTGTAGTGCGCAGGCAGGGGCAACATGTACTTTAGAATGATGTTCTCATGTGTATTCAGATAACGTGATAGTCTTGAATCGTTTCTTACTTAACTTGGTTAAGCATGCATTTTTTTTTTCAAATGCTTTACTAGTGTAACAGAATCACGATGATTAATTGCTTCAATCACTGAACTTAAAATTTATTCTGGTGGCGCCTCCTGGGATATTTACAACCATTTGCTGATCATGGAAATGAACTAATATATATAAAACTTTCTATAGGCTATTTAAATCACGCGTTAGTTGTTTCGTTCATCCAATAATTATTTCACTCATTCATTGTAATGTCCTTGGGGTATCGTTGGCTCTAATAATGTGCATCGAGGGAATGCGCTGCAAGTAGTCAGCAACAATTACTACCTGCGAGAAATGCATGGAAAATGACGTTGCATTCGTTCAACTAAAATCCAATTAAAAGCCCCCTCCGCATTAAATTCCATACGCGAGAAACAGCTAAATTAATCAAGGACACATTTTTTTATTGGAAAAGTACTGATTACTCGCACGCTGGCGAATCATTAACGCGATTATCAACACGGCCCAGAAGCACATCGGATTTCTGAGATGCTAGCAAAGTAGCAATGACAGCGCTAATTACATTCTGATGATAAATCTTTAACGTTGTCTTGGATGTTGATCTTGTACATATTAGCCCCCCCCCCCCCCCCCCCGTGAACCCTCCCCGACCATAAAAAAAAAGCCAAAATAGGAAGCAGGAGGAGAAGCAAGAGACTGAATGGTACGTAATGATGTCCAGTTGTACACCCACGCAAAATCCCGACAAGTAACCGCGAGGTCTACGGCCGAGTAATGTGGTTTTCGCCTCCTACCTCGTAAAGACGTGGGAAATGCGTTACATCATGCCTCTCGTCATCTTATTTTCTGCTGTATGAAGGGCGATATGACTCCCTTTAACGCGTGCACGGTTCTGATTGTGGCTATTTGAAACGCGCGCACAATGGAAAGTGAGATGCGTAAGAAACAGCTCTTGCGACACCAAAAACCTCGAGTTTTCGTGACACTGCCGAATTCTATCGATCACTTGTGTTCAAAACTTATGAAGCGTTCTCAGGGATTTAGAGGCGAGAGGGAACGGAGGTGTCGCTACGCATGCGAAGCTCTTCTTCCCACGCTATGGCCGACACGCTTTTTTACGGCAAAGGCGATTCTAATGTACCATGAGGAAATACTTTTTTAACAACGATAAAAAAAGAACCAGTATTGAGCCAGAGGCGTTTAAAGCACCGACACTCACTCTTTTTTTCGTCTTTACTCACCTATTGAGGCTTTTGATTTGCATTTTGAAAAAAAGTTCGTGTAATTACCGCATGGAATTTCCTCAAGTTTATGCAATATTCGTGCCCTGACTAAAATTTTGCTTTTTAGTTCGAACAAAGAAAGCCCAACCCTGGTTAACGTATCCATGACGCCGCGATTTAAATATATCTGCCCTCCATTCACCATTCGCTAAAGTTGTTCAGAGAGTTTAGGCAGACATATTCTCGGGAATTGGCATTGCCAGTATGCTGACAAGTAATTCGGAAATAAAAATATGGACAGTGTAAAGCAATCATATTTTAATATTTTTCTGCCCGACTCCTCTTAAAAAGATGCAGTTTCTTTACATCAATGTGTACAACCGGTGGCTAAACGTCTCCAGCTGCTATTTCCGCCTTGATGACGAACTGTGAAGCGTACCTTACAAGCGTGGTGAACAAAATTGCAATGGTCTTCCAGGGCGCTGCAGACGCAAGCATTGCACATCCCTGCTGCGCCGCACCATTCCGGCTCCCAGAGCGGTGGACCTATCGATCGACAAGCCCGCCAAAGATTTTCAATACACTGTTGCAATATTAATGGCGTCACGCATGAACGACTTTTCGTAATTTAGTTAGAAAATACATTTAATCTTGTCAATTCCCCCCCCCCCCCTGCAGTTTTTCTTCTTTGCATTTTACATCCCCTTTTTACTTTTACCTCATTGAGGGGAAGTAACGCGCAACTTTTTTTCAGAGAATCCGGAGTTGTCGGATTCGGTGTTGTGCGCGAAAAATCTGGGGTATGGTTCCGCCAGGTGCTAGTTGGCATTTGACATGGCCGGAAACTGATTGTTCGGCAGGTTGTGTGACGTTACCAGACCGCATGACGTCACAGAAGCTGATAATTAGCACAACTCCTTAGACATCTGAGAGTGAGATGCGAATGGAATCCGCACTTCAATTGCCATCTCATTCTCACAGACCTTGTGGAGCTGCGCTTGTTGAATTCGGACTCTTGGAACCCAAGTCGGACACTCATGGTCACACAGGCATTTCATAATATCGGTTGGTGTTCCATATCCTGAGGTATTTTAGAATAGTGTATTAATTTTGAGTATATGCGACAGCTCAGTCAGCAGAATCCACGGGCGCAATATTGAGATTGTGTTGGGTATGACCGCCGCTATGTAAAACCAGTGCATCGCCAACACACTACAATCATGGGCCGATGGTTTGTCCTGTCTGCGATCATAAAGGTACAGACAAAGTGATTAGTTATTGAGCGAGTATCAAAGTGCATTTGCACAAAAGTGAATCCGTAAGAGGAGCCGCAGGCAGGAACGTTAAAGGGTGTCGCGTCATATCCTTGAAGGAGGCGCTTAGTGGTTCCGGATCCTTTTTCTCGGAACGGTGCTCTTGCATATAGGGAAACAAATGGTGCCCCTTCCCTCATGAAACAACAAGAAAGCCCAGGCAATGGACTGATTCGTATGCCAATTCTTGTAAGCTAAGAAAATTACTTCGTTATGAAACAGTAGCTTATCTCTCTGAATCCGTCGCAGATGCTAGCACCCCTGACATGTCGCGAGTTGTTTGTGTGCTATGAATTTCTGTAAAACTGAATGGCATGAGTCCGAACTCTCAAACTCAGCCCCGTGCGTACGCCCTAAGTTCTCATGCGATTTGAACGTGACCGCGTCCTGGCTAGACTACTCGAAATAAACTGCTCGAACAGGGCTCATTTCGCACAAGCGCCGAACGAATGCATGACCATGCATAGCTGGCCTTAGCATTTATGTCCTGCATCGTTTCTTCTGGCGCAGACTACTAAACCGTTAATGCAGAAAAATGTTATTTGCCCGTTGCCCATTTGAAGGTCATCGCGAATGTGATGACTTTCAAGTGCGTTGTAGTATGCAAATCATTTTCGTGCTTGAAAAAAAAAAAATCATACGGCACAACCGTTTCCGGCTCTTTTTCTTTCCAATGAAAAGACATCTTCATTCACGAACAGCATTAGGCGAAGAAATTCACAACTGGCGGTAACAACCACGCATCCTTTAAACAAAATAAAGAAAACGAAGTTTGCAACACGTTGGTCTTAATGTCATGAGAAAGTAGTAATAATTCTTTTTTTTTCCGCTTTTTTAGGCCTCGCCCGCAAAGAACCGTGCCATCGAACCTACAACATGTCCATGTGTGTCACACGCGGAGCGAACTCGCGGGCCAGAAGCGAGCCGTGCGGACCACGCTTTGCAACAAGAAAATTTCATTTCACTTACCACGAAGATCTCTCGCAGATTCCGCTATCAGGTATGCTGCACCGTCAAAAGGGTCTGCTGGGATCCAGTTAGCTTGCGAAAGGTTGCCCGATGGCGTCCCGCTCAAAGCTGCAGTTCCCCGATGTTCAGGCCCGTGAAGCGACCCTGCGCAGATTGAAACGAAACATATATACAAGACGCACATAGCGAAGTGGTTTTGCAGCTTCTCTTCCAAGCGAACCTTGCCGGAGTGCCTCCAATTGCCAAAGGATCGAGATCCAGATTAACCCACGCTCCGACCGCGGCCTGTTTTCGGTCGAGGCATTGCGTTTTCGGTTTCCCTATAAGCTTACGCAAAACCGCACTCAAGTGAACAAACTCAAACAGCGGACAAGTGAACAAAGCATGGCTACGGTGTCACTTAGAGAGAATCTCTGAAAATACTGATAATCTCCTGTTACCTTCCCACCAAATTCCTACAGTTACCGCTTATGCAAGAGTAGTCTTGGGCTACCATGAAAAAAATTCATTCATGATTGTGTGCGACTCTGCAGCCAATCCACCACATCGGGCCTCGCAGGAACCATTCTTGCCTAGATTTGTGTATTCAGGCGCTCACTGGCTAGCGTCCACTATAGGTTTGCAACATAGCACTCTGTCTAAAAAGAGGCTGCACAATAGTCCTGCCGAAGCTCCTCTTCGGACGGAACGTCCTATGCTCCATGTGGGCGCAACTTGTGGGCTTTCGTCATGAGAGCCGACGAAAAGGCGCTGTCTCGGGCAGAAGCCGTACGAAGTCGGTCTCTTCCTGAAGGTTAAAGCGGCTGCTGAAATGATGCAATACTTTGAGAAACCCGAAGACTGGCGGTCTGAAAGCCACTCGCGCAATCTCGAACAGCCCAAGAAGCGGTTAAGGCTCAACGATGAGTTGTATATAGCGTACTATTTCCCAGTCAAGCTTAGCGAAAATTCATATGAGGACGGGCTGGTCTATTTATTTGTGCTGGACGTTTAACTTGTAAGACTATTGTTACAAGTTAGACGTTCTCCACTCTTAATTGGTCCCGTCCATGTGCCTAGTTCAGCGAGAAAAACTGTACACGCGTCTCAAATGATATGTCGCAACTACGATTTTCTTAAAACACACGTATCTGCTTTCTTAGGCTTGCTGATCACTGTTTTTTTTTATATTGGTTCAACTGCTCAACCTGACCACAGCACCTACTTGCCTACTTCGCTACGAGTAGTGCTGTCGAATAATTACGAATTTACGTGTCTGAATAGTTATGTCCTTCCTGTTTAAGGCCACTCAAAATGGGTTTCTGTTGTCTTGAGCTGCTTTGACGTGCCGGAGCTCTGACACAAGTGGGTCTTCGGCACAGCTTCCTCCTGGACCTCAGAACTCATTCTACGAGGGAATCGCGATATAGGGAACGTGCGTTGCCCATCGGCCCGCCTAACATGGCATAAGAGCATAACGTGATTTTCATATCAGCAACCATACGATAGAACGGAATAGACGAGACTTCAGAGCCTGGCGGGGCCCATCGGTGGGTTGCCAGCTTTCTCTTCCGCGCGTAATGTTTTTGTCTAAGCCTTAATATCCTCAAAAACTGCTGTTTTTCGATGTTGGCTTAATTGCACAACCTGACCGCAGCAGCTGCCTTTCTGCTTTGCTACGAGTAGTGCTATCGCAGGATTATGGCTCATAACGTTGGTAATGCTCTAGTCGAATCGAGTTTTAAAGTGCAGTTTATCTCCTCGATTCATTGTTTCATATTTTTATCGGTAGCCCTCGAAGTTCTGTGTGTATGCACAAAACATTACTTGCCTGCTGTCGACAAAACAAACCTTAGCGTCGACTAAACATCCCTACCTTCCTTTTCAGAACAGGTTTCATCAACAATAAGATGGATTTCCACACTGTATACGGGGTCTAAGCGTAGTACACTTAGCTTCTCTAGCCTTCTTTGTTGTGTACCTAGTGCTGCTTCAATTATTTCATCTAATGAACCTCCATCCCTTGGATCCTCAGCCCGGCGCTTTTATTTCCCCTCACATCACACTGCCTAGCTGCGCCAGCTAACGCATATAAAAAACGCTGCTCCCAGGTGTAGAATCACACGTGAAGTGCTACCACTTAAGGTTGCCTGCAACCTAGAAGTTTATGCTCAGACGCCTTTTTCTGTTTTTTTTTTTAACAGCATGATTGACTTGATCTCATTTGTTGAATACTAAAATATTTGGAACGCTTATCACATCATTGCTTCACGAAGTTAAAAATGCCTAGGACAATGTCATTCGCTGGGACATTCTGCTTGTTTTCGAAGCTGTCGAATTTTGTGTTCACCTCCTGTGCTGAATATTTAGCAAAATGAAAAGGGGTTAAGGAGAAGCCTGAGCCGTCTACCTCTCAATACCTGTCCGTTTTGCCTTATGGTCTTCGAGAATTACACCTCCTGGCCCTTTATCAATCATGATGAATTATCCAATATTCAATGATCTATTTATCCAAGAGATCACATTTTCCGGGCGCTCACGATAGACCTATGTGTGCTAATTTTACTTCCCGCGGAGAATGTAGAGGTGGAAGTGCTGAACCCAATGCTTTTCAACCCAGTGCTCGAGCCCGCGTTTACTTACCACTAAAAGGGGTGAAACCCTTAATTTATTCGGACAGCATTGCTATCTCAAAATTGGGATTTATGCGCCAACTCATTCATGCACGTCTTCATTAGACGGGATTAAGTTCTGCCAGCAAGACCTACCTCCATCTCGCAAGCTGTGTATACTACTGTGCGAAGCACAGGTGGCCTGAGTCGACCAGAATGGTGCACATGACGTGATTGTGAACCTGCGCGCCTGGGGCCCCTGTCACAAATTGAAGCGGCCAACCGGCATGCACGAACACTTCCGTGCTCTGCAGTTAATCGTGTTATTCCCAGACCATCCATACTTTGCGTAATGCTGCGCGCAGCTTGTGATATTGGCTATAAAAGTTCGTGCAGAAACGTGTTACATTGTTAGCTCCATACTCCAGAGCATGCTTCACTGCGCTTTGTTTAGAAATGCCGCAAAATACGCCATAAAAAAAGCAACCGCTTTCTTTGAATAATCGTCGATCGATAGCTGCCATGAAGCCCTCATACCTAGCACATGATTATGAGACCGACATATGGTTCACGTTTTTAGTTTCCTCTGATAAATCTGGGGAGTAGCAGTGCGGTCGAAGACCCAGCTGTGCCAGACAATAAATATGGGATTCTTCCGGTAGAGCCGTCCTCCAATGAAAATCAGAAAAGCCAACATACATGGTCTAGAAGCGTTCAAGCTCAAGCCTTCCTTGTGTTCTTGAGATCGTTTAAATATGCATCAAGGACCTGACCTATATTATCGTCCAGGAGAGTCCCATTACTACCTAAACACTACCGACATCCAGAAAGCACGTGTTTGACACTTCTTTCAGGTTCCCTCTCAGCATCGTGGTAGCCTTGGTATTATCAGGTCACGCTCATTGTAAAAACTATCGATGCAGAAGGCGGCATTAAGACATACAGGTTTACATCAACCTGAATTGTGTCCTAGGCCCCACAGAGACTGCATACCAGCCCCACATATCTCATTCAGCACGTGGTATCAGGGAGAATGTAGATTTGTCCTCAAGCAAATTAGAGCAGGTCATTCGTAAAAATCTGCATCTGAATCATAAACACTGCACCTCAAAATAGACGTTTGAGTTAACCTAATTGGTTCTACGAGTTCAGTGATCAACCGCTTAAAAAGTGCAGTAATCATACTTAGGATATATTGATTTATTTATGGAGCTAGTTAAGAGGGACAACGAAAACTACTCTTCAGACTTTGTCAACGAGTACAGAAATTACTGCTTTTCGTGTATCCATAGAGTGCGATCAAGGACACCCCTAGGAGTGATCTATTTTCAGCGATACCAAAGCAATAATCCAAAGTTTGCAAGGTGCTCTTCTCATGGATCCCGTGAGACACCTTTGGAACATCGCGGCGTGGCCAAAGAAAGGAAATTTATAATGTGCAGCACAAGCCCCGACCTTGCTAGTAAAAGCTCTGCTAGGGGCGCCCGGTATACCGTGTGCAGCACCAACGCTCAGGTTTTCGCATTTCTCCGGGGCAGACTCTGCAGTGCTCTCGTAATGTTCGTGAGATCACTGTTCGTAATTCGTTTGCTCATTGTAGTATCGTGTTTCATGGTGTGTTATCGTCTGCGTGGATTGCATGCACGCTTGTTCTCTTTGACAAGAGCCCCAAATAGGCGTCGATGTGACGACACAAGATGAAATAACTCGTACAGGCACAGTCAGACACAGCTCTTCATACAGCAGTGTCCGCCCCGTACCCGTTTAACAGTATGAAAAAAAAAATGAAGGGGATTTCAGCAAAACATCAGCACAATGAAAACAAAATGGTAAGTTTCTTTGTAATACATCTGGCTCATATATTTGTTAGTTTCACATTTCCTGTCAAAATACACTCAAAGCCGCACGAATAGCTTAACGTTTGCTGCTATTCGTTGTAAATACCCACAAGTAAATGTGTACGGCTATGACCAAAGAAAGATTTCCGGTAGGCGCATTACTCTTGTTCTGCCCCTTCTCTAATTTCTATATTTCTCCTTTTTTTTTTAGGATAGGATGCCAGCGCATTGCTTCAAACACCGAGCAGAATAACGAATATATAATACGAGGTAGCCAAACATAAAACAGGGGCTCGGATCCTGTTTCTGCACTCAAAAGCCAATAACTCTATCGAGAAACTACACGTCATCCTATTTTCTACGAAAATTGGTTCGCAACTATTTTGTAGTGGAGCAATAAAACAATATATAGAGGGTACTACAAGCACATACAGAGCCCTTCGAGTCATTTATGCTTTTCCTTTGCATGCCACTCCTGCACTTACTACTCAAATGCGACGAAATCATCTATAACAGTGGCAGCTGGAGAAAAAAAGGGCAAGGTGAATGATTGGCAAACCCTCTTAGCAATAATTGGTCGATTGAAAGGAGCAACTGTACACACGTTCCCTGCGATCACCTTATTTCACTTAGAGTGAAAACACAGGACACAACTATAAGCTGAGCTATGCAACCTTATCCGACGCTCAAGCAAGGAGAGATCGATAGCGAGCGGGCTAAGCTAGAAGGAACAGCCAGAGGGCTCCTGGACTAAGAGGTCCTCCTGGGAGTGTTTATATTTTTCTTTTTTAATAAAGTTTTTTCCTCCTCCTCCTCCTCCATCAAGTTCTGGCTTCGCATTGCGCACCGATAACGAAAGGTAAATCTAATTCGCGCGCTCCTCTGCAGCGACTCCATCGGATCACGATCGAGGCACAGAGACGCACGCAAAAACTCTAACGGCCTCACAAACCCGTATAGATCGGGCGGCACAAGTACATTTCGTTATTGATAAGCAACTTAACCATGGTTGCCCAAAATAGTTTTTGTAACTTAGCTCAACCATCTTACTTCTAGCACCAAACTTTGCAGAGTAGTTGGCTCCTCCACTGCCATCTTTATCCTTTCATGCAGAGATAAATATAACCGCAACTATACTCGACTAACTATGAGTCGGCATGTGTCTAGGTTTGGTCACAAATGCGCTGAATAGGTTCGTACATATTTTCGTCATGATAACAAAGCTGACTGGATCACCGAGTGCGCTCAAGAGTGGCGCTCATATTGAGTCAGAAGGGCAAGGAAAGTAATGAACTGTCGACCTGCGAATATCCTTAGGCACTTCATGAAGTACGGTGGCCCTGTTCTCAATGATATAGAAGGTCGAAGGCTCCGCGACAGACGGTAAAACACAAAAAAAGGATTGAAAGCGCTAAGGAATCGGTATTTCTGAGCGTGGCGCAAATTGGTCAATACAGAGCCTCGTTCCGTCTGAGTTATATCCAACGATTTATGAACATTCTCGACGGCATCTATTTTCACTCTCGCAGTTCGAACCAGGCTCGACTTATCAGTGCGATATTTGCTTGAGTAGTCACGCATCGTTTAGTACAACGCATTAAAATTTCATGGGGCAGGAATAGGAAACTAGCAATTGGCAGTCAGAAAAACCAGTTCTTTTTTTTTTTTTTTTTTACTGTTTCGGCACAAGCTTCTATTTTGACTCTCCTTCGCTGGAAATATCATGGATCTTCGTGCTTGCCCGTTGGCACCCCAGCTCACAAATACGCTGCTTGGGAGTCGTTTTCGATTACTGTGTAGCACGGATGTATTAAAGTTGGTTTGGTTAATGAGGTTTAACGTCCTAAACCGACTCCAGGTACGAGAAACGCGGCATATATTAAAGAACCTAAATGATAATCTTGAATAGCAAACGCAGCAGCAGGGCATGCCTGGTGATCATATATTGTTTTGCAAAAATAATGGAAAGAGAAAGTATCGCGCGACTACATTAAGTGCTACCAGACTTGAGTAGGCTAATCCAGGCTTAGCGCGAAGTAGCCCAAAAAAGATTAGGTTCCTGCATACTGATAAATCTATCTATAGCACCGTCTTCCAGCTGAACAAAGCATGCTTTATGTCTAGCGAGCAAAGTAAATCCGCTTAGTCATACAAATCCCTCACAGTTTTCAATGACAGTTTAAATCCTTTTCAGTATCATTTAAGTATGTAAAACGAAACTAAAAAGAACTCTGAGGCTTAACGTGCTGATGTATAACATGCAAAAACACTATAGTTTTATCGTAGTTTATCTTGGTAGATGCTGTCGCTCTCTTCTCACTCGCAGTTGTGGAACTTTATTGTGAAAAATTAAAGCAGTACAAAAGAAAGCGTAAAAAAACTGAAGCGCTACCGCCAAGCTTGCGCGGAACAGCGCAATTTGGTTATGTTCAGTTGAAACATTTTCCGCTAGTCTAGATGCCTCAACACATAACACAAGCAACGGCTATACATAAACCTCAGAAACGGAGCGCTAACGCACTAAGCCATGTTTCCGGTCAGCCATAATACTTTCCTACCAATCAACTGGTGCCGTATAACCCCAATCAATGACAGATATTTACAAAGGTTCTCTGGCTTCTGGTGATTCATGTTCACGCCTGATAAGGCATAGATGCTGGAGCACGTGAAACCGCTAACCATACTGCTGATTAGTTTGCATTGGCTAGCGCCGTTGTAGGATGGCGTTTTATTCTCGGTGTCCAGCCCTCACCGAAATGCAATCCGCTGCATTTCCGGCGTTGGGTTCATGTAACATATAGAATAAACAAGGTTATATATATTTTTGTGTCCACTATACTTAATAGCATAAGTGCCTATTTTCGGTTGTTTTTTGCTGTTTGACACTCTACTTTCCTAAATGGCCAAGCATTGCAACTGAACCCTTATTGGATGTTAAGACTTCTTTGAGAGAGCTTGGTGACTGTGCAAAATAAAGAAAGAGAAAAGACACCAGAAGCCCATCACTTGTTATGTGCTTCACGACGCGCAATCAACGTAAAATGCTTCTCCGCTAACTATATTTCCATGACTCCGCCTCGTTTTCCATGCTACCTCTTCCTGAACACTTCTCTTATTGAGAAACCCTGGACTTCCATTTGGAGCTGCGCATTTGTGAACCATTGCAGGTTTCAGGTTTAGGCTCTGAGGTGTTTGCGACTAGCTTCAAAAAGTATTCAATGAACAAGCATTCTTAATTTCATTAGTTTGCCATAAATGCTAGCAGTATAGGAAGTATATTTGCTCACTGCTTCCCTGAACATGTCGCTATTATGCAAGTAATGGAAGTTTGACTATAACTATTCAGAGTCTAAATTTTACGGCTCTGCAAAAAACGTACCGCAATTTCTACTAGAAAAGCGCGTTCATCCCAGCACAGCCTCTTCGAGTTCAAGGTAATGCACTCGCTCTCTGCTCCGCACAAGCGACGGTCCAGCCAGTAATGAATACCGTACTTGTTGGCTTGAAGTGGCAGATTTCTGGTACACTTAGACGATGCGTTGTCTTCTCTTCGAACTTGGAAAAACGTCTGAGAAGTCTTCACACAGTGCTCGACGCAATCAGGCTGTCAGGATTAACGTTGAAAGCAGAGAAGTCACCTACGAGGAGCTGCTGTTTCTGGATCATAAATCGTAAGGGAGCTCTTCCTGACCCGCAGAAAACAGCTGCGATCCTGCTGCCCAGTGACAAGAAAGCTGTGCGCCGATTTCTCTGAATGCGTGTATTACCGATGATTCACCAAGAACATTTCGCTTCTCGCCAAACGTTTGGCGCAGCTTACAAAGTGAGACGTGCCATTTGAACGGAAAGCACAGCAAGCGGAAGCCTTGGAAAACCTTAAGGACCCCTTAGGCAACGAGGGATTAGGCGTCGTCCTCGTTCACAGGAATTCTACAGGGCAAAACGTTATCGCTTCCGCAAGCAGGTCCCTCTCGAAAGCCGAAGCTAATTACTCGTTAACCGAGAGGGCGGGCCTCGCAATCGCCTGGCCCACGTCAAAGTTCCGTCCATACCTGTACGGTCGACTATTCAAGGCGGTAAGCGATCAAATGCGCTCTGCAGGCTCGCCAGTTTGAAAGACCACTCCGACCGCCTTGCTCGACGTAGCTTATGTCTTCAAGAATTGACATCACGATAATCTCCAAGTCTGGTCTTAAGCTTTCTGGCGCAGACTGCTTGTCACGGGCCTCGTAAGGAGAGGACTACAACGCCTTCTCAGGACCAGTAAATGCCAGCCGTTTTGCACAGCAGCAGCGCTTGGACCCTGAGTAGCAAGACCTAACGGATTATGTAGAAGGCAAAACCGCTTCCCCTCCCTCTGCTTTCAGGTGCGAGTTGTGCTTCGTCGGGAAGAATTTAGTGCGCAACAGGATCACATATCTCCTTTGCACGGCTATGTAAATTCGAAAAAAAAACTGCGGCATTTCCACGATGAGCCGACAGCAGAGCATCACGGGATGGCGTGCACGTTAAGCCGGATCAAATACGTATAAGTGGCCGCGATTACCCGTTCACCTTGCTACTACGTGAAAACGTGCCGTGAGTTCCAGTGACGCAAGACGCCCCCGATCAGACAAGATAGGCTACTGAATTTAATACTACCTCCGCCAATCCCGCGCCGTGTGACGACCAGACTCGCGTCCCTTATAGGGACTTTTGTTTGGGATGGCAGGACACCGCTAGTCGCTCGAACCTCACATTCTACACCTTCCGAAGAGCAGGGGAGGCCTTGGCCTGCCGTGAATCCCGACAGTGACTCGAGTAGTGGCGTTAAGGCTGGTGGAGAGGCTGTTATCTGACGTTTCTTACCCTGGTCGCTCGCTCATCCTGTACTGGATGAGCACGGCGCGTCGGGTCCTTACACTCGAACATTACCTCAGTCCACAGGCAGACAAGACATCTGCCTTTTTTCCGCGAGGTTGCCGAGACAAGGTCGACTCTCGATGCAGACCTGTCAGATGTTAATGTAGGTGACCTACCAGCCATAGGCATCACCGAACTAGTTGCCGTTTGCAGGCTTTCAGCTGATGAACAACTAGAGACCGCTGTCCCCAAATGGCTAGCGTTGGCAGCTCGTCGGCTTCTAAATGAAGTGCGAGATTTTGACTGGCTTAGGCGCTGGGGCGTCCTCCCCACGAGACAGCGCCTTGCCAGATAAGGTATTGTACCCAATGACCAGTATTCCTACTGCGGTGCTCCCGAGAGCCTCTTGTACCTTTTTTTTTAATGTGTAGTTGTGAGAACAATGTGGCCGCTCGCATATAAGATGATTAACGTCCGCATGAACCCCGGCGTCAGGCGCCATCGCAGCCCTTTTGTACACCTTGTGCTCACTGTGGTTCTGTTTCTGTTGTGGCGTAGCAGGCGCCGCTTTTAGGCGCACTCCCGCCCGTGCAATGTACCCAGCCTTGCAGAGGCTGCGCCTCGTCATTTGGAAGTGTCTGTCTGGACAGTTAGAAACGGACTGCGAGACGCAGTTTTTGCGACGCTGGCCCACGCCCTTCTATGTTGTACGGGGAAGCAGACTGGAGATGCCTGTCCTCCTTTATTAGAACCCCCCCCCCTTTTTATTGTTTCCCCCCCCCCTCTGGGGAATCATGTTTTCGAGTTTAATATGTATATGTACCTTATAGTGTTTTGTATAGTGCGTTGGTCTGTGAGTAATGTGCGTTTTTGTATGTATGTATGTATGTATGTATGTATGTATGTATGTATGTATGTATGTATGTATGTATGTATGTATGTATGTATGTATGTATGTATGTATGTATGTATGTATGTATGTATGTATGTATGTATGTATGTATGTATGTATGTATGTATGTATGTATGTATGTATGTATGTATGTATGTATGTATGTATGTATGTATGTATGTATGTATGTATGTATGTATGTATGTATGTATGTATGTATGTATGTATGTATGTATGTATGTATGTATGTATGTATGTATGTATGTATGTATGTATGTATGTATGTATGTATGTATGTATGTATGTATGTATGTATGTATGTATGTATGTATGTATGTATGTATGTATGTATGTATGTATGTATGTATTAATATATCCAATAAATTCTCTTTATACCACCTGCGATTAAGCCCTTTCAATAAATAGGGATGGATCCCTTTGGCCCCTTCCCAGCTCCTTCAACGAGTAACAAGTGGATCATTGTAGCAACCAGGTCACATGACCCTCTTCGTCGAAGCAAAAACCCTCTCTAATATTACCCCAGCAGAAGTTGTCAAGTTTTTCGTCGAACACATTTTTCTCCGACACGGCGCCCCTGAAATGCTCATTAGAGACAAGGGAACAGCATTTATGGCAGAGCTGACGCAAGTTATCTTGACCTACAGCCACACAAGCTATCGACATAGAACAGCGTGGCACCCCAGACCAACACACTTGCAGAGCCCCTCAACAACACGATCGCGGACATTATTCCTATTTTCGTCAACGGCGGGCACGATATGTGAGACGTCGTTTTACCCAACGTCAGCTTCGAATATAGCACCGCTGAATAAGAAACAACCTCTGTCGACCTCATTCAAACTTGTATATGACAGGAAGATCGCGAAGACGCTCGACGTAATGCCGCCGCATCCAACAGACGAGGAGAATATTGTCGTCGAAACCTAGATTCAGCGTGCAGAGGAAGGCCGACGACTCGCCCTGCTGCACATTACCAGCAGCGCAACGAAGTCTGACGTTACAACTTCCGATGACGCGACGCAGAGTACAAGCCAGGAGATCACGTGTGGGTTTGGGCGATGATACGCCGTCGCGGGCAAAGTGAAAAGCTCTTGTGGCGGTACTTCGGCCTTTACAATGTCCTTCGACGCATCAAAAAACTTGACAAGGAGGTCGTCCCTGATGGTGCGAACGCATCCCAGCGATGCCAGGCACGCCCAGAAAGCAAGCATGTTGTGCGCTTGAGCCTTATTACGCGCGCTAAATGCCCAAGTTGTTTTATTTATAATGTCTTGTTTACAAAATAACGGCTTGAGGGGCTAGTTGGTGCATCATCGTATTCAGATATGTGGCGCAAACAAACACAAACACAGGAGAAGATACACAGGTGGAAGAGGAAGTTGAGACGTGCCTGAGTGTAGAAGAGGAAGTGTTTTCCGGTTCCTTTACAGTTGGTAGTGTGCGCGTGTGGTGTGTATCTTCTCCTGTGTTTGTGTTTGTTTGCGCCACATATCTGAATACGATGTCTTGTTTACCTTTCCTTGTTTATTTTGGAAGCATCGAGGCGATGCTTTCTTAAGGAGGAAGTAATGTGGTGAACCATTCAAGTGTTTATGTGTTGTATTTCAACAGCCGCCAGGCCTTTTCACTTTGATTGTAGCCAAGAGAACGATTTATTACTCTTCGTTTGTTCATGCTTGTCAAAGTTCTACATTAATCTTCAAAATAAAGCAAAACGATATTTCAGTGTGGTTTAAGCTCTTAGCTTTCTGGTTGTGTAACCTACTCCGTAATTTCACTTACAACGTACTACAACATTTCTGCATTCAACTGTCTCCCGTACAATGCACGTGGAACCATAACGCGAAGAATTTTGCAGCCTGAAACTGAATTTCGGTGCATGGCAAGATTTTTTGAGAAGGCAAGGTACAATAGATTAAGGAGTCCTGACCGGCCAGCCAAGAAGGCAGCTTAATTGCAAGCCATTAAGTAAGCACATATATCTATTTAAAACCATATCTCAGTTTACTACATTAATCTAGAGGGTGAACATTGGAAGGCAATTTTAGATAAAAAAAGACACCATAACAAATTAATATACAAGCTGATTACCATAACACGCAGGTCCTTTCAGGATTCTGTGCATATGTCCATGTTTATTTCCTTAAATGTCTTGTTTAGAAGTGTAGGCAATAAAAATGCAACGTTGAAAAATTGGACCTGCGCATTGAGGCACACTTTACAGTGTTAAAGACTTTAGAGCACAGCTATTTGGCTCCTGCGTTTCGTGGCCGCCTTCGGCGTCGCCGTTGTCCCACGTAACAAGCTCCATAAATAAGTCCCCTCTTCATCGGGAATCGAACTGCCATCCCTTGGATCCCCAGCCGAGCGCTTTAACCAACTGGGCCGCGCCTGGGAACATGAAACGTGAACCATAATTCTTCTTGTCTACCATGAGGATAATAGTAGCGGCGACAATGACGGTTCAATTGGGGATAATGAAACTGATGACATTAGCAATGATAGCGACGGTAGATTTATTTGATAATGATAATGAGAGCAAACATGATGCACCGTATGCACCAGCGACGCTTAGGCTTTCGCATTTCTGCAGTGTATATTCCACAGTGCTTTCGGAGATTTCACAGCGCAGCTCTTTGGCGCCCGATCCTGCGTTTCACGCCGTCGCCGTTGTCCCTCAGCCGGAAAGCACGCTGCTCTAGCTGCGCACGCTCCTGGCGCCCTTTCTCCCTCACGCCCAAGCCGTTCGCCGCTGTTCTTCTTTATATTGTACATTCCTTACCTGCTTTTATTGTTATTTACATGCAAATAGCTAATCATATGATGGTCTGTCACCCGCGCCATACAAGGGTCAAAAACTTGTCAAGATATTCCGTATTAGCAATTTGTTCCTACCCTAGCATTTTTTTCGGTGTTGTCAGGAAAAAAGTACTGATTGATTGATTGATTGATTGTTTGATTGATTGATTGATTGATTGATTGATTGATTGATCGATTGCAATGTACGCCAAAGAAACATATGGCTGAAATTTCCGGAACGCTTCACTACGGCTCCCTCATAGCCCATGTCCCTTGGGACTTAAATCCGAATAAGCTAAACAAAAGTAATCAAGAATTTCTCGACGTTGAAACCTACTACACTGTTTTCATTACACGTTATTACGTGGTTAAACGCAGGGGACTCGCAATATGTTTCTCTCTTCACCATGAATGCTGTTTAGGATGCGCGTGTCGAGCGCCTGCCTTCGCAAAATATCTGAGCAAGTGGGATAAAAGCTACAAAAAACAGGAAAATAGGTTGGAGATAACGCGCCGGTACAATTCTCGCCGTAAACATTCCGTCTACAGTATGCAATACATAGAACTTCAAAAGAAAAATATAGAGAGGACGCAGCCGCATTAGTCGGGAAATGTGCTCGGAAACGGACCGACAAGAAGCAGGCTAATTTCCTGCTAAGCGCTTCAAAAGACTGGAAAAGAACAAGCATAGACCATTGCGCATCATAAGCGCTCTTCCCGAGCCGCTTCCGCTATAGTATACTGCGTCATGTACAAAACATTGTCTAATATGCTTGCGGTGTAACGGCTGCAGTGATGGTTCTCACTGTTTCGCGATGTGCGTTAGTATGCGGCAGGAAGCGGAGATGGAAGAGGGTATTAGAGCTGGGCAAAAGAAAGAATCTCGAAAACTAGTTCTAGCATTGCAATCACTGTTATCGCGTTGCCTTGCGACAAACTATGGCGTAACATCTGCCGGAACTTTGCCGCTACGTTGGGAAATGCACGGAAGCGAGGAAACGCCGAGCGGTCGCCTTCACAGATAGCGTAAATCTTCCGTATCCGATGTCGCTATTCTGTGCCCAGTGTTGCAAAACGCTGCAAGGTTTCAGGCGTGACGTTGATGTTCGATTTTCGTTTTTCCTATTCAAGCCATTTTGGCAAAGAAGTGGCATTGCAGTATAACGCCATCCGAATTCGTGGCTTGTAGCCTGCTTGAAGAACCATCGTGTTTTCACCGCTGTTGTAAACATCCAGCACTTTTATACTTACAAAATGTATTTATGTAGGTCGGTCATCATGTCATGCATCATACAAAAACCCTTCATCGCCGACGTCAAACTCTCATTAGCCAAAGTTCACTAAAATTCCAAATGACAATGTCCTTTTTTTTCAAATTTCTGAATTTTCCAAGCGAGCTTGTTCAATTCAAGCAAATTTGGTGATACTTTTTGTTGACAAGCAATTCAGTAAAAGAAGCAATATTTATTTTTGTTTTATTGTTATCATTCTTTATAATAAAGCTCATCATCGCTCACTTCTGGACTTCATAAAAGCAGCCAACCTTTTTCCATTCATTTAATCATTTATTCATCCTTCATCTCATAACCTACTGATGCCCTGAGGCAATAAATATCGACTAATAAAAAAAAAAAAAAGCTCCGAAGCAGAAAATTAACCCCTTCGCTGGACGCTGATGAGAAAGAAGCAGTTGTGGAATATCCATCGCGGAGAAGAAGAAGAAGATCGTGTTGGTCTTGATCGCCCAGCTTCCCCGTCGACCTCGACGCCGTCCTCAACGCCCTTCTTCTATATTTGATGGAGGTGCGGCCTGATATCCTTGCCTCACGCTGGAGCTTCGCACCCGCACGCTCTCGGTAAATTGTATGGCTAACGACGAACACCCCCCGGCCACCCCGATGACCCCGCCGATTGTCTGCTCTGGCTCCTTACGCCAGCGAGACCTTGTGCTCTTCAGCGGGACAGACGATACTGACTGAGATGACTGGCTTGCTTCGTACGAGCGAGTGAGTTCGTACAATAAGTGGGACGACGCCACAAAGGTAACAAACGTCATTTTTTATTTGACCGGCATTGCCAACTTGTGGTATCGTAACCACAAAGCCGATATCACGACTTGGGACTCATTCAAGGCTAATCTAACAAGCGTCAATGGTCGTCCAGCTGTACGCAAGCTCCGCGCCGAACAATACCTGCAGGATCGATCACAGCGGCTCGGCGAGACATTTACAAGTTATATTGAAGATGTGCTCCACCTGTGCAGTCGCGTAAACGCTCAGATGTGCGAGCCACAGACGATAAAGCACATCTTGAAGGGCATAGAATATGATGCCTTTCTAATGTTAAACTCCCGGGATTTGACTACTGTTGCTCAAGTTATCAACCTTTGCCAGAGCTACGATGAGTTGCGCAAGCAGCGCATCCACCCTCGACAGCCTTCCGCGCCTGCATAGTCACTTTCTGGCCTCTCCGCTACATCTGAGACCTCCTCGCTGTTGCAGCAGCTCAGACTTCATCCGGGAGGAAGTTGCTCGCCAAATATCTCTGCTGCCCACAAACTGCGAGCTGTCCCGCAATTTGGCACCCCTTCGACAGGTCATCGCCGACCGCGTGGCGGAGGCCCTTCCATCTGTCCCTCCGCCAGCGCCCATGCCTCAGACCGCGCCGGCCGTGGAGCCCCTCGCATACGCCGACGTCCCTGTCGCTCCACCATTGACATGCGCCCAACTCCTGTCGCACCGCTGACGTACGCTGCCGTCGCTGCCCGACCACGGCCACCTAGCTACCCTGTAGTGTACGCGACGCCTCCAGGGCCTGTGCAAGAATTTCTTCAGGCATCACAGCCTTTGGTTCCACCTCGTCTGCAGCGCCGCAATCTTCACTTCACTTCACTTTATTACCTTAAAGACCCCACATTGGGGGTATTACATAAGGGGTGGGAGTACAAACATTGATTAAATATGATTGCCTACATGGTATTTATGAAGTGCATATTTAAACTGTTTACAAAACTTGATGGGCAGGTGATGGCGTCAACATCGTGGGGAAGGCCATTCCAGTCTTTTGCAGTGCGAAGAAAGAAGGATGAAGAAAAAGTGACGGTGCGGGCGCGCTGGCATGAAACTACTAGTGGATGGCCGGTGCGATGAGATATGTGAGCTGGCGGTGTGATGTAGGGTGGTTGGCCGAGGGAGCTGTAAAAAAACTTATGGAACAGATTAAGAGAAGCAATGCGACGACGATGGGCAAGAGTTGATAAACCTGATTGCCGTTTAAGTGACGATACATTGATGTCATATGAATAGGCAGAATGAATGAACCTCGTGGCGCGATTTTGGACAGATTCTGGTGAACTGATGAGATATGCTTGTTGCGGGCTCCAGATAGCAGATGCATATTCTAGTTTAGGTCGGATGAGCGATTGGTAGGCGAGAAGTTTAATACTTTGAGGGGCGTGCCGTAAATGGCGTTTCAAAAAACCTAATGATCGGTTAGCTGATGCGACGATGTTCGTTACATGTGAGCGCCAGGAGAGATCCTGGCACAAGATGACGCCTAAGTACTTGTATGAGCATGCAGATTCTAGTGGAGCGTTAGCAACCGAGTAAGTGAAAATTTGGGGGTTACGCCGGCGGTGAAAAGATACGAGTTTACATTTATTAGGATTAAGCGACATTAGCCAGTCATCGCACCAGGCATGTATTGCGTTAATGTCGTTTTGGAGCTGCGATTGGTCAGAGGTGTTTGAAATTCTGCGGTAAATAACGCAATCATCGGCAAACAGACGAACATTGCAAACCAGGTTTGAGGGTAAGTCGTTTATATAGATTAAGAATAGGAGGGGAGCTAATACAGAACCTTGGGGTACGCCTGATGTTACTGGAAGAGGGTTAGAACTGTGTCCATTAACGAGAACAAACTGAGAGCGGTTAGAAAGGAATTCTTCGATCCATAATAAGACGTTAGGATGCAGATTTAGCATGGTTAGTTTCAGCAGTAAACGCCTGTGGGGAACTTTGTCAAATGCTTTAGCGAAGTCTAGAAAAACAGCGTCAGTTTGTAAGTTTAGGTCGAGGCTGGAGTGAACGTCATGGAGAAAGATGGCCATTTGAGTTTCACATGAGAGACCCTTACGAAACCCATGCTGTGGGGGATGAAAGAAGTTGTTACTGTCAAGAAAGTTCATGATTTGGGAATAGATGACGTGTTCCATGATTTTGCAAGGTATGCTGGTTAATGATATGGGACGGTAATTTAAAGGAGTATCTTTCTTGCCTGATTTATAGACGGGAATGACCTTCCCCACTTTCCAGTCATCCGGAACGCATCCTGTAGAAAGCGACTGAGAAAACAATAACAATAAGTATATTGCAGAAATGCTGTTAGTATTGCGAAGTATTTTGGAGTTAATTTCGTCGACGCCGGCCGATGATGAAGTTTTAAGGTGTTCGATTAGCGAGGAAATGCCAGCTTCAGAAAACACGACAGCAGGCATGTTGGACTGTATATTGGCGGTGGAAGGCGCAGTTGGTGGATGAATTTTATTAGTGAATACAGATGAAAAGGCATTATTAAAAATATCAGCGCATTCTTTGTCATCTGCGTCTTCGCCAGACTCTTTAGTAAGAGTGATGGTATGTGCTGGGTGCTCACTTATTACCTGCCAGAACTTTCTGGGATTGGAAGTCAACAATTTCGGGAGGTCGTTGTGAAGGAAAGAGTATTTCGAGTTGCGGATTGCGGAGAGGTACGTGCGTTCGGCTGTATAGTATTTTTCCCACGCGAAAGCGTCGTATTGCTTTAATTTTGCCGCACGGAAAAGGCGTTTCTTTTTGTTGTCGAGCCTTTTTATTGTTTTGGTAAACCATGGTTTTTTGCGGTCGGAGTGGAAGCTTATTTTAGGGATGTATCTGTCTGTTAGTTCGATAATCTTGCCCTTAAAGAGGGACCAGTTATCATTTACTGAGCGATCGTGAAAAGATACTTCAAATGTTGTGAGATATTGGCTTAATTCGAGATTAAAGGCTTCATAGTTTCCTTTGTCGTATAGCCGAATAGTTTTGTTTTGATTTTGGCGTCGTGATGGGTGGAACTCAAATGTGGCGTGAGTAACTTTATGGTTGCTGATTTCGCGTAGATAAGGGATAGATGAGAGGGCTTCCGGGTGGGTAGTTAGGATTAAGTCGAGGATGTTTGCACACCCTTCTGCAACGCGGGTCGGTTCGGATACCACTTGTGTTAAGTTGAAGTTTAGGCAGACCTAAATGAAGTCATTCGCTTCCCTGTTGCCGACTGCTGTCTGTGTCTGCCAGTTGATTCCTGGAAAATTGAAGTCTCCAAAAAGGATGATATGTGCTTTTGCGTATTTCCTCAATAGCTGACTGATCACGTCGTTAAGTATTCGGGAAAAATCAGAGTTGGTATTTGGCGCTCTGTAACAAACGCCTAGGAGTACGGTTTGGGGCGCGGCGCGACAATGTAGCCGTACTATCTCGAGGTCTGATGGAATATTTATAACTGTGCACGAGAACTGATTGTGGACTGCGATGAGTACACCTCCGCCTCGAGCGGATGTGCGATCTTTGCGAAAAGGGTTAAAGTTCGGTAAGTCAGCAAGAATTTCAGTATCAGTGACGTCATTAGTGAGCCATGTTTCGGTAAGAATCAGCAAGTTACTAGAAGATGAACACACAAGATTGGAGATTATTTTGCGTTTCGGAAGAAAACTGCGTATGTTAGTGAAACTCACCGAAAGGGAGAGATTAGACTGGGGGGTGGTAGATACGTGAGCGGCTGGAAGCTTGCGGCGCAGCAATTGCTATGGTATCTCTTTTGCAGATTGCGATGGTTCGTCGAAAATATATCGACGGGCACCGATGAACAGGGTCTTGTACCGAAAAGAAAAACGGTTAGTCTTGCTTTTGGTAAAGGTAACTAGGTGCTTGCGCGCATTACGAACGCGACGTGAAAAATCTTCGCCGACGGTGTAGTCTGTGTCCTTGAATTTACGGCCATTAGCTAGGATTGCTTCTTTCGTTTTGAAGAGCGCGAATTTGGCAATTAGCGGACGGCAGCGGCCAGGTTCGTGGCGCCCAAGACGGTGAGTGCGGTCTAATGTTTTGGGGTCGAGGGTGATGTCCAAAAATACGGAGAAATGGCGAATTAGTAGTTTTTCAGAGTCGGCCCACGTTTCAGATGGATCAGGGTCAGGAATATTGTAGAAAATCGGGTTATTTCGGCGTGAATGGTTTTCTGCTTCGTCCATACGATCCTCGCAGAGCTGTCGAGTCGCCTGAGCGGTGTGAGTGCCTTCTATCTCTGTGCGTCTGTATGGTTTGGTAGTGGCCTTGAAGTGCGCTAATGCCCCTGCTTAGATCAGAAATCAGGTTTCCTGTTGTTAGTAACTGGGTTTTGAGGTCTGAAACTTCCGTGATTAGTGTCGACTGGCCGGCGGACAATTTTTGAAGTTCCGCAAGTACAGGGTCGAGTTGGGCAGGGCCGGGGTTAGTCTCTATGTCGCCCGATAACAAAAGCAAGGAAATAATGACATCAGCACACTCAGTGGCAATCGCAAAGCAATCCATGGCGAACCAGTGATAACCGTCCCATTTGTTATTCCTGCGGAATTGCTGGCCATATTTCCCGGTACTTTTCCGCGGAAATAATCGGGAGTGCGATTTCCTGCCGAAATCGCACTCCCGATTATTTTCTACCGCGCCGAATGTCAGCTTCCTGGTCACGAAAGATTCACAACGCTAACAAATAGACACTCACAAATAGACACACAGAAAAGGCGCCGGCTTCAACTTCTTTTTCGAAAAAACATCACCATATATAGAAACCTCCTCTGCTAGAAACCGGTATTCCCATACCATCGGCAACATATGTATGGCAGTTTCGCCCTTCCCTATCTTAACAAAATTCAAAAGAAGATAGGAAAGGCCTAAACTGGCATACATATGTTGCCGACGTTATAGGAGCATTTGTTTCTTGAAGAAGTTTCTATGTGGTTTTGTTTCAAAAAAAAGTTGGAGTTAGCGCTTGTCCTGTGTGTCTATTTGTGAGTTTCTATTTGTTAGCGCTGTGAATCTTTGTCTTTTTAACATTCCATAGCGACGCAAGCATGATCAACACTGTAGTGAATGGTTTAGGAAATTCCCAGCGCCCATGTGCTTTAACGTACGCTGATGAGCTGACACCACACAGTGCACGGGTACCTTGCCTTTCACCTGCATCAAGAAGCGGCCGCCGCAGCCAAGGCTGACCTAAGATCCTTGGTATCAGCAGTTGCGCTCCCTAACTACGGAGCCACCGCGGCAGGGCCCATTATCGTTCATCACCGCTCACTGCACCTACATATCTGTTGCATCCCACTGTACTTTTGCACCCGCACTCCCGAGTTATTCAAGACTACTACTGAGCAAGAGAGAACGCCGTATGGGTAGGAACGGTTTCTTCTTTCCTATTTTTGTAACTGCGCTCGATCGATGTGCAGTGAGCATGAGCTAATACTCCTCCCAGGGGAAATTTTGCCCGAGGTTAGTACTTACTCATTTTTGGGACCCATTCGGATGAACATCTAAGACTCCTTCCTTCGAAAGAGGAGCTCTCGTGTTGCGGAGGTTCGACCCGATATTACGAGGCTGAGGTCCCCGATTAGTTCTGCAAACTCAATGCGAAAGAAGCACACGAACTTACGCTATTTCCCACGTGGAGTGTTCTCTCTGTGACCTCTAAGAATCAATCACAATATATGCTTTTCTCAGCGAAAGTGAGCAGTACAGTTTACGATAATATCGAGCAGTTTCCGGTTATGGTTAATGCTTTACAAAGTCTCCTAACCTGATAGGGTTTAAAAAGTCAGAATTTATGGAAGAACGAAGCGTTTCTAGTTATTTCTTCGGCATCGAATCAGAGATAGCACTAAAAGAGTTCACAACAGGCGGCGCTAACCCTGAAGTTCATATGGGAGAGCGGTTTACATTTTTACCAAGACTGCGTACGTTTTTCTAGGTAAGAACTATTTATAGCTGTTTCAAAGGTAACAGCTGTTGCTACTTTTTCAGACGCTCTTCTGTCCATGTACTTCTGAAGTTAAAATAATGATATAATCACGCAATCAAGCCTTACATTTCGACAAATTAGATACATACTCAAATGTGGAATAAATTCTAGCAATTTAGGCTAATTTGTGCTGACCTGAAGTATTAAAATGACTAAAATCTACTATAACTAGTGATATAGTATTACGCGCGTCGACCGCACAGTTTTTTTGTTGTTTTTTTTTTCACTGGTGGAACTGTGTATTGGGATATTTTCTTCTTTTCTGGCGGCTGACATTCTCAAATCTTTTGAAGAAAAGTGTCTGAAAATGGGGAGGCGTCATTTTGTGGACGCCTCAAATTTAATTGAGCGCCAGAGTTAAATAGGTTAGCGTCTATACACTCTCAAGTTGGAGATAACCGGGACACTAAACAGCTAGTCACCATCAGGTTATTCTACAAAACACTGCGTTGGGTGCATTTAATTTACAAACAGCGGTCCTGTTCAATACAGGATCATTCGTGCATCACAACGCGACATTAACGCTAACAATTATTTCGGTACTCTTTAATTATGAATGTACATTCAGTGCATAAGGATTTTACGGACCAGCTTTTATTCAAATTGTATGATGTTTGTCTCACAGAAGTACATCGTTAAGCTAGCTGCACGGAGCAACTCCCAACTGCTCTGCTCACGGTGGTTTCAGCGTTTCTAATTCAGGATACAAGTGCGAGAAATAAATTTAAGCTAGACGATCACATTAGCACCGCGAAAGCACCCTACCTCGTTTCTGATGTCGACGACAGTAGGAAAAACGACTATAATGTCTCCATGATCAAGAACAATATAACTACAAGTAGACAGGCAAGATAGAAGCTTCAGTACAAAGGGAATGCTGGCGTAGGAAATGCAAGCGAATTGGTCTTTTATTTTATTTTATTTTTTTGTAGGGAGAACAAAAGCTTTTTTTTCTGAGCAGGCTTCACTTGCTTGACAATGAATAAGTTCTCTCTTTTTTTTTTTTCCGGAAAGCAATTTATCGCTTTACGCCAAAGTTTTTTGAAGCAACCCCCGAGAAAAATACGGAAAACATACAAATAGACAAATACGGCGTGTTTATCACGATGATTGTTTCGAAAAGGAAATTCCAACTAGCCCAGCTCACTGTTCCGATCGATTTCGTCACAATCCCCGTTCCACTTTTCCATTGCCTTCGCACGCCGGTCGTGACTTTGTTATCGGTTCCAAACGCGTGGATAGAGCTGAGACGCACTTAAAACACCTCATTAAAGAAGTACGCAATGAAGTCGGCCGAATTTCCGGTACGTGAAGCCTGCGACGAAAAAGTCATGCAATTACCATACCGCTGCTTTTGTTTTGAAACCGTGACAGTTGCGCCGCTGCTTTCGCAAGCTTTGAAAAATTCGTACGAAACTATACTTCATTATCGCCGTAAGCATGCAAGCTACAATTTAAAGTAACCACTTTTACCTACCTAGATTACCAGCGAATCCCTTCGGCTGCATATTTTTCACAAGTGCAGTATTTTCATTTCAAGAAGAGGATATTAGACACAATTAGATTTATGCCAAGCATGGTTGTAAAGATCAGTGCAGATGCAAATGATGAAGACACTAACGATGCTGTTAGAAGCTTCACCTTTCATTCTTTATCGTATAGGCTAAATAACTGCGCTTCTTGAGGAGGAATTTTGTTCTTGATTTACACATAGTTCGGGCCTCACTTCGTTAAAATCCTCCTGGGCAATGTCCTCATTGCTTGCAGTGGGGCGACTCTTGTGATTTTCACAAGCGAGCTTCTCGTCTAAACGCTTTCTTGTGGACTGAGGCTCCTTCTCAACCCGTGTTCGTTCTTTTTTTTTTCTTTTGAGTGGTGACACAGTCTAATACTGGGAAACATTTATTCTTTTTTTCTACTTTACCCTATTTTTTGTACTGAAATGAGAATCTATAGAACAATTCTGTAAGCGTTGACGCGTCGTTTTGTTTCTTTACGTGTTCCTCCGTTACTGAGAGAACTTCCGCGAGTTGCCAATAAACCCAAGCATTATATTTTCCTCTACTGCAACGCACGGCACTTCTTTCAGGATCTTAGAGGAGTGGTCATAATAAACTATTTTGCGTCTGACCTGTGAAGTTATGCTAACAGCTGTAACTGTGCGAGGGAGACCGAGAAACACTGAGATCAGTTTTGTTCAATTAGAAAGCTGTAAACTGATGTCAGGGCGAACTCCATCTTATCTCTTTTCCTTATTTCCTGATTTCCCTATTTAATCGCCGTCGCTCTGCTTCTCAGTGGCCTACTTTTGCCGATTTCATAGCTAATATTGTATATATAGGATCTATTATTTATGTACCCGCTTTTTACAGTGGTTTTTTTTCTGTATATTTTTTTTTGCCCACTCCCCTCTGAAATGCCTGTACGAGCCTGAGGGTAAAGACAAATAAAATAAATGTTTAGTAAATCATCTTATATTTCGCGCATCAAGAACTTAAGAAAATGGTGATTCATTTCGAGTTCTAATTAATCCGGAAACAACCTCCGCTACTCTCCCGCTTTGTGATGATGCAGAGAGACCAGACGATATTCGGAGGCCTTTCTTTTGCGCAGCTGGTATCATAAGCTAAAAAAGCTGCCTCGCTCAAAGGTCACCATAATATAATGCCACCTATTCAGAAAAAGAAAGAATAAATCCTGCGACAAATCATGGGCTTCTTTCAGCTTATTCAAAGTTGTGCGGAGGTGTTTCAAAGCTTATTCAGTGTGCTCAAGCACAGATACGCTGCAAAGAGAGTATGCCCAAATGTCGTGCTCTGCTTTGAGAGTAGGATTAGATGCAGAGCCCTTCATTAATTACTCGTTTTTTTCTGCTTCCTCTCAACCTTTGCTACGATTCACTCAGTTAAGCTGTCCGCAACGAGGCTCACATTTTAACCAGGGCTGCTGACTACTTCGGCTGCATGCTTTGAGAGACATAATAAAAGCCCCAGTGCTTCGCCCCATGAAAATAAAAATGTGCAAATTAAGAGACAGGAAGGTAAGAATGTTCATTATTGTCAAAATGCCGCTAGCACTTACGTCCCTTCTCTTTACTTTATTTGCTTTAGGATGACGCGGAGTGCGGAAGCGGAGAGAATATCAGCCAACGGAAGAACTTGTAGCTTGAAGAGAGGTTGTTTTGGTGAATGTTACTCCTTATGAAATTCGTGCATAGCAACTGCGTGAGAAATCCGCTTCTACGTGCCATCGCATCAACAGAAGAGACAGATTTGAGACAAGTCGCACATATTGTCTTTATTCCCGGGGTGCGCTGTTTAATAATTCGCTTTCTATCAATTTCTACATAATTCCGCTTCCAGAAGCACATCGACGTCATACTTTTTTTTTAATTTGTTTGCTTACAAATTTTCTTCGTTTACTTTCGTGTGCTGTTTTTATACAGAAAAGAAGTTACAGCTCCTCTACCACCGCAGTCGGGGCCTAGTGGTTTGGGCGGCCGCCTCGGCTGCGAGATGCGGTTGGTTCGAAACTCACCGCCGGATCGATACAAACCGGTACAAACGGATACAAGCGCGTCTCCCGGCTCGGAGTCCGACCTTCGCAGGGTGTGTACTGGAAGAGGCTCTTCAAACCCCGTTGCGCTCTTTCGGAGGTAAAATTAGTTTGGAACACTGCAGCTTGGAAAGGTGGTTTTTGCTATCCTGTACGATAATCGTGTAACCAAGGCGCCTGTGGCAGACAGAAAGCTTCACTTCTTAAAAAAGGCCAAATATAGGCTTCTGCCGCACAAGGCTGTCTTATACGTGTACCCTTTCCGATCCCCCGCTCCTCCGTTCTCCGGTTGCTGCGCGCTGTCGTTCCTCCGTGGCGGCGGCCGTGCGGGTTCTCCGATTACTGTGCGTGCTGCTGCTGCCACCGTTCGCCAATGCGTGTCCCCCCCCCCCCCACCCTCCTCTTTCTGCGTGGCGACAACGGTGTGCTCCGGTTGCCGAAGCAGCGGCTCGGCATCAGAGGATCACGGTGCTTGCATCCCAAGCCGAAACGCAGAGCCACGTTGACTTGACTCGCTAGCGGCGTCAGCGGCATCAGTCAGTTGCTGCTACCTGTTCATCACGCAATGTTCCTATGGGCCCTCGCGCTGCCTCCCGCGATCTCCCGATAACTGAATTGCTCTCTTCGCTCTTCCTCGAATGCCACCCCTGTGCGGCGGCAATCAGAGCGCCAGATCGGTGGCGGCGGATTTCGATATGTGCACAGTCCGAGCCGAAACGCATAGCCGCCGCTGTTCGCCACTAAGCTGCACTCAAATTTCGCATTAGGAAGTAACGTAATTACGACAATTTATTTTGGTTTCTTGGTGGTTTGGTTCAGGGATGTTAGATGGTTGGTTTGGCCCCTCTACCAAAAGAGTTACGCTTACTGCCAGTGATTCTGTTCACGATTTTTTTTTTATATTGAACGCTTTTACTCTAAGCTGAGACATCACAGAAGGGAAGATTCTGCAGAGTGAAAGTGTGCGGAGTTGCGTCGGCAGACTCATACGCTCTAACCTCAAATGATTTTATAAGGTAATGGAAAGGAGTAACATGTCCAGTAGGGTACTCCCTGTCAGAAACATGGAATTTCGCTTCAAAGCATGTGAAGCTCTCTTCGTTATCGAGACCTTAACTGATATGTCAGTTTCCTGTAATCGCTAACCTCTCATTGTTTCTTGTGCCGCGGGTAATTATGGTATGTGATTGGTAATTTTCTAAAATGAAAGCAACTTGAGGTGGGAATGTCTCTCTGTGGACAACAGCATAGCACTCGCGTATATTTAGTGTGCGAAAGCCTATTCCAGGGCACGAAAAGAATGCTCTGTTCCTATAAGGATTGCTCTACAGGACTAGTTACTTCACATTGTTGAGAAGAAGAAGATCGACAGTGGCGCAAGAGGAGCCTTCGCGCTAGGCCAGGCATTAAATCATCGTTCATCCTCTCGCCATTTGTGCCGTCTCTTTGCTTGTCAACACGTAACAATATGTACTTAAACATATGGCAGTTCGTGCTAAGGAGTGTAAGTGATGGACCAGCGGACAAATGTGATATAAACTTTACTTATATACAGAGAAGCTTCGTATCTCTTTCCGTGCTTAAATTCGATTTCGTCAGTGCTTTAAGCTGCACTGTTGTTTCCACTTCTAATTGTTCGGAGCCTTGAAGAAGGTGGAGATGGCTGGATTGAAGGTGGCTGAAGACGGCAGACCTGGGTTAGGGAGTGGGTGGGCGATGCACTGTGCGCCTCGAATGTGAACGTTGATGGGAGAACAACCCATAAGTTAAGGAAGCGCTGTTGCAAGTCTCGCATAAGGAGGCGCTTCTGGAAGATGATGGCTACACTCTAGGAAGCAACATACAGATGATCACAACACGGAAGCTTACACGATCGTTACCACTGCCTAATGTGAGATCAAGTGGCAGCTGTTGTGTTTCTCCATGAGACAAGTTTAGGTGAGTTGATTGCGACGTGCCTACATCTTCAATTATGACACACATTTATGAACCCTGTTGTGTGTAGTTAGCGGGTAAGTCAAGCTGCCAAAGAGAAACTTTTCAGCAGCCCTTTCATGTGCTTAGAACTACATGAAAAATAAAGATTTAGTTTGATTTGGTTTTACTTGGTTTTTTTATTTTTCAGACCTATTCTCTCTTCTTGCAACACTTGCTCCCTTGTTCTCCATGGCCGCGAATGAAACGTCTCGCTCCCTGAAGTGGCAGAATGTCTGTTCAGCTGATGCCTTTTTCTGAAACACGAATCCTACGCATACGTTTTGGGAGTTCATAACAGCTGTGGTGGGAGTTTCGAAAAAGAACTATGCAGTCAATCTTGACGTGTCTATTTTTAGACGACTGGGCACGCCTTGGTGCGATAGAGCGCTCCATTCACGTCACAGGCGACGTCAAAGCCACTGAGAAAGTTACCACTCCCTGCTACACGACCTCACTAGCAACACAGCATCGTGGGCGCTTTAGTACTATACTTCTATATGACTTCTCAGTGCCCTTAAGCAAAGAATTAGAACTTGTGTCTCTTCTATACCTGATCCTTTCTTTATGTGCGCTGTTACGTCCTATCGAAACTACCTCCTTGTACGCAGAGTGCTTGTACCGCAACTGCTGCTGCTAACTTTACAGTGAAACTGAGCCTTAAGCAAGCTTTCATCAGCTGCTGCTGTAAAACATTTGAGTAAAAATGAACGAACCATGCAGACGCGTAGGCACATCCGAGAGCACGTTTGACCCTATGCCCCGTGGACACACAAGAACGAATATGCACGCACGCAATTTAGCGACATCGTTTCTATAGTCAGCGCAGGCATATTTAACGCTTTTTGCAAGGGTGGTAGAATGGGCTAGCTGGTAATTCATATTTGTAAAACAAAGAACAGCGCACCCTTAAGACATGGGCACCTATTGAGGTTCCACTCATGAATGCACCGTCGGCATGTGTTGTTTCCGCCTTCACTAAACCTAGGTTTAATAAAGATTCTAATACGTGTTAATTCGCATGCAGCCGACAGCCCTACATTACCCGCCCCGCCAGCTTTGACGTCCCCAACCTCATGGTGCCAGGAGCACTTTGTGAGGATTGTTTGTTTTGCATTATGGATAGCTGACCTCACAAAGAGATATAGAAAGCAAGAAATGCCACCAGTGGTTCATGTGTTTGCGCTGAAAGTTGGTCGTTCAATTCCCTGAGCTCCACATTCAGTTAACCTGCGCATTTATTACTTTTAATAAAAGAAGCCATGGAGGGACGGCCAGAACACAAACTGAAGCAAATCTATTGTTAGAATGCAGACTGCGAAGACAGAACAATGCGGAACAAACTTTTAATCACAAAAGTATAGTTCGAGAAAAAAAAAAAGGAAGCTACGATTTTTAACAACAGGCGTCGTGTAGAGCACACAGCTGCTGCAGTTCTTGAGCCGATTAATGCGTTCAAAGATAAGGTGTCCGGAAGCAGAAAAGAGAGCGCATGCCTAGAGAAGAGATAAAAAAATTTGCCGGTACGCAGTGGCCGAGGCTAGCGCAGTAAATAGTTGTCATCATAATATCGCTATATATGAATGCATTTGCGCAGTCCTCTAACGACGAAATACCACCACGCGATTGTATGGCAAAAGAAATTGTGTAGTGCCATTTAGGATCGGAGACATCCATATGTCTGCAACTTTAAACCTATGACGCTCACCGAAACATAATGAAACATAAGTTCCCCTTGTTTGTTTGTTTATATACTGCAGCCCAAATGCGGCTATCGAATTAGTGGAGAATACAATAAATGCAATAAAAATCAACAGCAGTGACACTTAGTGAAACTAGGCTTGATGAGCGATAAATCTGTTTTGCTTGGTTTGTTAGTACCACGCGTTCATCTGATGTGATCTTGCGACTATAACGTGATATTTGAGACTATTGAGACTCACCTTTCAAGGTCAAAGGTCGTGTAGTCAGTCATGTGATCATGCACCAGCCTACGATATAGCATTTTGCATAGGGCGAGACTTATCGCTAGCTAGACAGGCTAAGGCCCATGTTGACCTTGGCTCAGCTTCAAGATCCCATGGGTAGAATGAGGTGTTCCCTGAATGTGTACCCAAAGGAGGACAGCTATCCCTTTATTAGGGTTATGACATTGTTTCTCACGTAAAACGAAACTGTGGCCATACAACTGGGTTGTAACGAACAGAAAGACCCAGACATTTGTCCCCACAGTGAAAGATCGCACGAAGATCGCAGAACATCTTCGAGGTACAGCGCTGTCACCCAAAGAAAGTGTGTTGACCTTCAGATAAAACAAAGAGGCGGATCGGTGCCCCCGGCTGGGGGAAGCGCATCGTATGAAAGAAACGATTGGTAAGAGCGAAAAAGACCAACGTTGAAAGACTGCCTGAGGTGCTCGTCCCCCAAGTCATCCCTGCTTATCCACCGGACCAAGCGATCGCAGCAGTTTGTTCCGTCCCCGACATGGCTCCTCCTCAAACTCAGTCTTCTCACTCAGAAACACCCTAACCCCCATTGGCTCTAACCAGTGCTGACATGATAATGGGCAGCATAAATTGAGTTTATTCCCCTTTCTCAAGTAACAGACAAACACATTGTTAGTGATCAACAGGCATCGCGGATTTGAAGTATGAAGAATAGTCATGACGTATGCCTTGCTGGCGCACGAGATCCAAGTCTTGCTTCGCCGGCCGGGTCAGATTGCCTCCTTCAGCACTAGTGCCGCGCGGGTGCAGTGAACAGGCAACGGACATATATTATGTACATTTTGGACACATGCACACATTCTCTGAGGCAATTTCGAGATTTGAAAAGGTAGATTGCCTGCTATAACCAGGTGTAGCGTTTTCGCCGTTATTACATCCATAAAGCAGCTGTTTCCGGAAAGTATCTCGGCCAGGAGCATATGGTCATGCTGGAGAACTTAGGAAGTGGCTTTATAGCGTCTGCATTGATGAAACAGGCATCCACAAGCGAATGTTTAAACAAATAAGCAATCTTATGTCGAACATTGCATTTTATTGGCTAAAATAGGAAACGTCCATTTATTACGAACTTTATATACAACGAACTGAATTCGGATGACCGTGAAGTTCGCGTCACTGTGATCGACTGTACCACGGTTTGTGAACTACGCGGACTGCAACCAAAGCGCATAAATTTCGTGTCGATCAGTGGCCTCGGACCATACTTGTCGATGTGAAAGTTGGGCTTTTGTTGTTTCATGTGTGCAAGAAAAATGAAGTGATCATTCGCGTTCATTCTGCTTCTAGTCCGAAATCGCCAGACGGCCGGTCCACAAACTTTTGTCCCCGGTAGTACACCTATATTTAACAATGCGCGTACTGGGAAATATATGCACAGAACAACGAAAAAACACGCCCTACATAACGCCTAGCAGTCTGAACATTGTCATCATTTTTCGTGCAGCGAGAGAGAGGCTATATGATAAAACGCTTATAGTAATATATTGTTCCACTACCATGTTTACTTCAGTAATGGGATCGGCTCATTTATCTCCGCAGCAAGTCACAACACTTTGGCAGTCATAATCTGGCCGTCGTAATGATTATAAGTATCTCTGCGCTCCGCACTTGCCCAGTACACAGTGGATATAAATGGGCTCTAGTTGATTAATAAACTTATAAAGGAACCGGAAGTGTAGGAGAAGCTTCTTCGCATGCCCTAATTATTTGCTACAAAAGCAACAGTGCTATCTATTTGTTCTCATCCTCTGCAATGCAAATGTTTGTATGGCTTCTAATTTGATCATTAATAAGCTGTGACTTCACTTCTGTGCCTGCGTTTTGACCTGGATGTGGATACTTAGAATGTGGTTTGTGCCTTTTGTTCGCATTATGGCATGTTTGCTTCTATTGCTTGTCCAATCAATAAATTATGCATCCGTTGGTAGTTCTTTCCCAACGACTCCACCTGCGGTCTCCTGACGAAAGTGCACCGGCGAGATCGGATTCATCATGGCCGGTCATCATGAACGCTAGAATATTAAAAAAAAACAAAAAACTGGACTTTAAAAACAATTAAAACCATTTGAGTTGATACATGTTCCTGGAACTAATCTGTACCGAAGAATACGTACCGAAGAACTTCCATTGGTCTAGCACTTTGTGGCAAGGGCATTCGTGCTCTATACAAAGCAATTGAAACCGCATGCTACATGTAAATCCATATAAGTGCCGAGAAATTTGCGCAATTCAAGTATTTAAAAAGGGTACGATCATTCGGCTCGAAAGCGGTGAAGGAACAGTATTGTCCCGGAACCAATGCAAAGTTGCCGAATATAGGAGTTTAACATATTCATATAACTTTTTTTGTTTCAATACAGTACTAACCAGCGCCCAAGCACATTCGCCCCTAGTAAACTTGTTTCACTTGTATTCTTGTTTGAATAGTTTTTTTTTTATATATATATAAATATACTGCTGCATGGTGGTGGTACCAAATGGAGAGCCCACACGGTCGCCGCTACGGAGGAAGAAAGAGGCTGAGCTGGGGGCTGAGAGGTGGGCGGAGCTGGTTCCGAGGCTGACTTCGACGACGAAGCGAAACGCAGGAACGGGCGCCAATGAGCTGCGCTCTAAAACGATGAAGTTGCCAAGATACGCGCCTATCGGCCATGCTTAAAACCAGATAAGAAGACAATCACAGTGTAAACGTCATGCTGATTTTCTCAGACCACCTTTAGATTTCAAATTACTACACAAGGTTTGTGAAAGCAGGTGTAGCTACTTTAGGAGCACCATCTCAGGAGTTCTTTGACAGAGTTTAACCGTACGCCGATGAAAGCATCGTGTTTTTTCTATCGCCGCCACAGAATTGCTCTTTCTTTTCTGCTTTCTTCAAGTGCTGTTAATTCCTTCCCACACTCAGACAACTCAGACTTCGTTTCCAATGTTATTTGTGTTTTTCTACCAAGGCGCCATTTTTGAATGTTCCTTAGGCACAGTAGAGTGTAAGTCGAAAGCGAAAATGGTCAACTTCTAAAACATTGCACATCTCGTGATTTCGTTTTGTCTGTCGTTGAATTTACCACCACTCGAGTAGCAGAGAGTGAACGTGTTGCGTTTACAGCTATAGTGCAGTTATGACGACGGCAACGGAAACCAGAGTAGAACTTCGACGCCCACGCGCTGGTTAGTTGCGTTTTACTCGATGACGTCGTTTTGCGTGTTCATATATTATTGTCGACTGAAAATAGTATTCAAATAAGAAACCGTTTTTATTTGTTTTGTTTTTTACAAAGAGTGAGCAAAGAGAGGCCACAAAGATTGTATATTTCAGAAGAATTTTAACAATTTTTGTTTGCTTTTCAGGCAGAAGCTCATATAAACAAATTTTGTTGAAATATTTTTGCGTAATTTTGTTTCTAGCAATGAAACTTTTTGTTGCAACACTTATTTCTTTATTGTAGATTATATGCCTAATAAGCAAGTTTATATATCCGCAATTTCACGCGTTACATAATATATTGAGTCTAATAGCTGTCGCATAAGAACATATACTACCTAAGCTATAGAAAAACTGTCATTTTCCCCGTGGTAGTGAAGATGTTAACCTGCACTGACATCGCACAGTATGCGAGGACCTTCTTTTCTTACCACCATCCAAGAGCTGCCGCTGTGGCCGGAATCGAACTGGGGTCTTGGGATCAGGAGTCGAGTGCCGTAGCACTCAGTCATATTTTTTTCCCTTATTGCAGCAGAAACACTCAGCCATGCGGCGAGGCTGAACATTACAAAGTATTACGACAGTACTAGGAGGCGCTGCGGAAGAAGATGATTTACTCTGGTAGCATAAAGTTTGACATCCTAAAATGACTCAGGATTATGCAGGAAAGTATCTAAAAATTCCGAGAGTGCTGTGGAATCTACACTGTAGAAATGCTAAAGTCTCAACGCTGCTGCTGCACACGACTCATCACGTTTGCTCTCATTATCATTATCCACTAAATGCACGGTCATTATCATTGCTGCTGTAATCATTGTCCTTATCACTAATTGCAGCGTCATTGTCACCGCTACTGTGGTTCTCACGGTAGACAAGGCGAATTATGTTGTGCACTTCACGATCCCGGGCGTGGCGCAAAGTAATCAGCCTGTAGCCGAACAAATTCAATTGAAATATTCAACACCACACAACCGAAATACGTCTTAACACTCCACTAAACAGTCGCTAAGAAAACACATCAACACAAAACACAGCATTAATAAACAACACCGCATAACTAAAACAAATTTTAACACAACCGCACTAAAACGGCGGCAAAGAAAAACAGCACGTCAATAATGGGAGCCAGTCCGGGTGATAGTCACTATCTTCACAAGCGTCACAGAGCTGGTGCACCATCTGGCTGAAATGAGTGCTAGGGGAAACTAGAGGCTCAGCATTCCGGCCCAACATCCGCGTTTTCCACAGGATGTGCAGTCCAAGGAGGAAAATTATGTCAAAGGGTTCATGGTCATAATTTGTGGCCATTATATATACCGCACACTGTGAGAATTCAATACAAACTCTTTCTTCAGTGTTCCTTGTAGAAGGTCCCAAAATAATGTCGCATCTTTGCAGGCGATAAAACAGTGTTCGACGGTTTGAGATGTGTCACATAGGCGACGATTAACAGACGAAACAAAAATACTTTTTTTTGTGAAGCCACACTTTCACAGGTAGAACTTCGGCATAGAGTTTAAAGCAAAACGTTTTAGTACAAGGCGAAATTGGCGTTTTACGTACTCTTCCCTACACATCATGCCCCATACAATTCGAATAGAAAGAACGATATAAGGAAGGCGGGAACCGCATAGATATCAATTCTTTGCATACATTTTTTCTTGAAACAGAGAATAAGTACTCATATAAGAAAAGCGAACTGCCATAACATGCACTGAGTCATAAACTTCTTTCTTAAAACCAAATAATACGGGTCGATCGGTAAAATCGCAAGAGAGCACTAAGTTCTAAGCCACAAACTTAGTTTACAGGGACGCTCTGATAATTGTATGGGTGTTAGTACGGAAGAAGAAGAAACGAGCAACTAACTGTCTGACATAGAGATGGGTTAAACCTAGACTGCCAGCAGAAACAGGCCTGAATAAGTTATCGCGCCGCATCGGCTCAAAACTGGAGGACCATATGAATGTCGCAAACGTTCGGTGAAATCTTTGGATGTGGTGCCTCGCGCAATGAAGTACCTTCAAAACATAGTAAATTTTTGTCGCCAGAAACATGTTGCAGGCCTGCGCTCGACCAAAAATTGATAGACGGTGTGGAACAAGAGGCTCAGCGTAGCTTTGAAGGGCCGGGACCCTCTCTCTCCAGTAGCGCCCACTCGAGTTGAATGCATGAAGGGGAACTCCTAGGTATTTAGAGGGGGGCACGAGACCATTCAATTCCAGCATAATGAGTCGGAATTGATCCCCATGAACCGATCCACAGACCTGAACTGTTATAGCTATTCACTTGAGCGCCAAAGACGATACCAAACTGCTCAATAGTGGTGATAGTATTACCAATACTGGGTTTATCAATGCAGAAGAATGCCAAATCATCGGCGTACGCAAGCACTTTGACTTGATTACTCAGGCAACATAACCACGGATGTTATTGTTTCGCAGTACACTCAAACAAAGTGGCCTAGGTAGAGGGCCCTGCTTCGCCGATGACCGAATTGGCACAAGATCTGAGAGGGGAACATTAACAATGAAGCGAGTGGAACAGTTCTCATAGCAAAGTTGCACCCCTTTAAGTATGGTTGATCCAACATTGGCATGCTGAAGAAGAGAAAACAGAAACCAATGCCGGACACGATCAAATGCCTTCGCAAGGACAATCTGAAGTCGAGCAAGCAGTTCATATAAGATCCAGAGCAAGATTCGAGAATAGTAGGTGCAATATGTTACTTTATTTGGAGCGGCCCCTTAAACCAGATGTCTGATGAAGCTCAATAAGAACCGCCATCGCATGTTGTAGACGACTTGATAGAGCTTTCGCGAACATTTTGCAATCCACATTTGCCAGCGTGATTGATCTGTATACATCCACTGAACAGCAATTTTTCTTTATCCATGATCTTTGGAATTGAGACTGTGTGATTCCTAGTAAACGATTGAGGAAGGACCCCTATATCTAAACTTAATGTGAAAATATGAAGCAGGATAGGGCTCAAGAAAGATTGAAAGGCTTTGCAAAACTCGCATGCAAATAATGTATATGGCTTTCTTCTCTATGTAAACGCCTGTAATAAATATTATGCTGAAAAAAAAAAAAATCTCCCGGCATGAAGCAGTTGGTTAAAGCGCTCGGCTGGAAATTCGAGGAGAGAGTAGCAGGCTCGATTCCCGGTGAAGATGATATTTTAATTAACTTTTCAATAATTAACAATTATGTTATGACATCATCAATACTAAATTACTGAGTTACGTCGTCGGCGTCATCATTAACCAGACTCCTGCTGACTAAATTTTGAAACTGCCACCTAACCGAATGTGACTTCACATTAGCTATAGTGTGACGGTAGTGTGCGGCAGAATCGTGACCGGCAGTATGAGTCGTTAAGCTTAACATTTTAAAGTTACTTAGAAGAAAAGGAAGCGTGCGGAGTGCTCGTCTTTCTCCCCATCTTCTTTTTCTTGCTTCTCTATTTTCTTTCTTCTGTCCGCATGAAGCAGCGGAGATGGTAACATTGAAAAGACATTAGAGGGGTGGCTGATCTTGGCCCTGATGGGGCTGGGACAGGTAGGTCACCGCCGCTTGCGGCGGGGGATAGCCTGCCACTGAATATTTGTCTGTTGTAGGCCATCATTACACCCGCGACCGCTTCGGTGGTGGTGGACGACGGCTGTTGTAGCAGCGCGTGTGTTTCTCTCCGTCTTCTAACGCGGTAGCGTTAAGGAGCTCGTGTCGCAGAAAAGCCGGTGTCGTCGGCGTCCAGTGAGCGATAAATCCCGGCATGCACTTCATAAATAAAAAGCAAGTTCCAAGATGGGCTGGGTGGGAATCGAACCAGGGTCTCCGAAGGGTGAGACGGAGACGCTACCACTCAGCCACGAGTTTTTTTTTTTTATTTCCTGACCGAGGACGTACACAAAAAAGACACATGTGACATCAATAACATGACAAAATAAAAGATCAAGCATTGACTTAAAGCTTCGGCCTTCCTTAGCTGAAGTTGTCGGATTAAAAATCCCTCATATGTGACAACCCTTCAAAACTAACCAACCATTCTGACTCTAGTTTTAACGCTTTCTGTTCATCCACATATGCCCGTATGCTCTCTCTAAAGAGCTGTCTCGCTGAACGTGCATCGACGTCCCCATGCTCTACAGCCATTCTGCTTTTCCATATGCTGTGGAGAGCCAGTAGCATCAAAAGATCCAACGGTGTATCATTGTTCGCTTCTACTGGCAAGAATCGAATACCATGTGGGCTTATGGGTAGTTCCTTTTTAAGCGTCTTCTGGAGCACGTCCCATAAAAATACGGCGTCCCAGCATTCGAAAAACACGTGTTCAATCGTCTCCACTTTCCTGCATATTATGCAGTGGACACCCAGGGTACAAAAAGCCCTTTCTGTTCCTTCCATTTCTTTACCTCCAATGTTCCAGTGTGCAGCTTAAAAAAGAACGTTTTCATCCCTGCCGGCACCATCATCCTCTTCACTCTTTTAAGAACATTTTTGCCCCCGGTAGACGAGTACACAGCTCTGTACAACGGTTCTGGAAGCACCACATCGCACAAGTTTTTATACAGTTTTTTCCGGTTTACACTCCACAAATAGTCTAAAGTAAACCGCACCATCAAGAACCTGTACGCCAAGACCACTTCCCTTAGATACCCGTGGACACCTCCTGACATGCGGTCAGAAGAAACGACAATTCCCGGGAGAGCTTGACCCAGGCGTAACTGACAGACCGTACGAAGAAATGGATTTTTCACATTCCTCAAAAACATGAAACGATTGACTGACTGGCGCAGAAACAGATGTGCCAAACCAAGCCCGCCGTCCTTCACCCGGCGGAAGAGATTTGTCCGACTTGTCCGTTCCCACGAAGACCCCCACACAAAGACGGCAAAGGTACGATGCATCTTTTGGACATTAGCTCTTGAACAATATAACACTTGAAGCACGTACCAAACTTTTGTCACTAAAAACAAATTACAAATCGTGGCCTCCGCAAACACCGACCACTGCCATCCATTTCGATGCCTGAAAGCGGTACAAAAGCGCTTTTAGTGAATGCGGTGTTGCCTTAGAAACATGCCGTAGAACGTTATACTGCAGTGTATATCGGTAATTATGAGCATGTTACTTACAGAAGTCGCAATTACACGAGTAGCGAAGTACGTTTCCGCTACATTTCTTCTGCGCTCTGCGCACATGCAGAGCCATCTTGCGGCAACGTCAGGGGCGAGTGGCGCGCCACGTGTCGGGGCAGCGCCGCATTCATTCATAATCCTCATGAATAAAGGTTTATGAATGAATGCGGCGCTGCCTCGACACGTGGCGCGCCACTCGCCCCTGACGTTTCGCCGTGCACCCTCACAGGTTTTAGAATCAAGCGTCTTTCCTTGCTTTAGATCACTATCTTCGCTCACCCGCTTCTCCCCTTCGGGCCGCGCGGGTACCGGTGCGAGGATGCCCCAATACCCTTGCGTTTAGTAAGTTTTCTCGACGAGGTGCAATAACGCTATCGCGTTCCACTCTTGAAGGCGAAGCTTAAGCGTCCTCCAATTTTTTTTTTCTTTCTTGCCTATTTTCTCTTTAGTCCGCACGGGGCAGCGGAGGTGGCTCAGCTACAGAGCCAGTAGCAGGACCGTGCATTTCATTTTCTTTCTTTCTACAGCCACAACAGGTGGCTCAGCTACAGAGCCAGTAGAAGGCCCGTGCATTTTCTTTTCCTTCATCCTAAAGCCACAACAACAACAACACGTAGGCAGTCCAAGAGTGTCGACCTAGTATTTATTTTCTTTTAGCGAAAATTTTACTAGCTGGTCGAGCTGCTTTAGCCATGTGTCGCCGAATGACGTTGAAGAGGAGAAGCGATACCACGTGACTTGCCGGCGCAGCTCGCAAGCTGTGACTATGTGATTAAAAATAAAAATAATTGGTTCACAGTAACAGAAAGGCGCTGTATCTCTCTGTGGGTACCTGAACCGTGCCGTAGAAGGCGGAAGGAAAGCTGGAGTGCAAGGGGAAAGAGAAGAAGAGGAGTCGTAGTGGAGAGCTACGGTGTAATTTCGACCACCTGGGGACCTTTAACGTGCACTGACATTGCACAGAACACGGACGCCTCTTCGTTTCGCCTCCATCGAAACGCAGCCACCGGCGGTCCTATAACTTAAAAAAAAATGGAGACTTTCAGGCCGCCGCCTTGCAATTCTCGTTCCTGCAGCTGAGCGATGAAAATTTGGAGGACGCTTAAGCTTCGCCTTTAAGAATGGAACGCGATAGCACAAGAGACACCGTAGTGCGCACGGCACTTGTAGACGCAACCGCTTTCATTACACGTCTCTCAAGAGCGAGCTCATGTTCCGACGCTTCATGCGTTAGCGGTGACGTCATCGCTTCCCCTAGCGGCCACTGCGAGAGAACCTTTAAAAGCTAAATTGGTTAAATTGGTTCACAGGAAGGGAAAGGCGCAGTAACTGTCACACTTGCTCTGTGGACACCCGAACCGCGCCGTAAGGGAAGGAAGGAAGGTGGGAATGAAAGTGGACAGAGAGAAAGAGGAGCCGTAGTGGAGGGCTACGGAGTAATTTCGACCACCTGGGGATCTTTAACGTGCGCTGACATCGCACAGCACACGACGCCTCTTCGTTTCGCCTCCATCGAAACGCAGCCGCCGCGGTCGGGTTCGAACCCGGGAACTCCGGCACAGTAGTCGGGCGTCTTACCACTGCGCCACCCCGGCGGGGCCGAGAGAACCTTTCGGCTACAGTTCGCGCGTACAAGCGTTCCTTCGCTTACAATGCGGCTGAGGCGTGCACTGAGAAGGGGGGCTGTGTTTCGAATTCCTACATAATGCAACTTGCTGTACTCATTGTTATTTATTAATTCTTCCGGGACGTAGAAGCGCTGCCAGCCACCTTGCCGAAATGCGCAGGCCTCAAGTTGCACTCGTAGTTCGTCGGCAACATCGTTGCCGATCCGAGCCGGCGCGATGAAGATCTCGGAGGCCATTAATTCATACAAAAACCTTTATTTATGACGATGACCTGAGGCCTAGAGGGAAATCTCGGAGGCCATGCGCTGTCTATTTTATTCCGTGCGCCACACGCATGGTGGCGCTACGTGCACGCCAACCGAAAAGGAAGTACAGCGGAAAAGTAATTTGCCACTCGCTTAACTGCGTGTTTTGTAATTCTGTAATTTACAGGCTCATAAATATTATTATATGCCACAATACACTTCTCTAAAGGACATTTCTGAAACAACACCGCAATCAATAGACGCGCCTTTGTTCATTTCAAACCATCTAATTGGCGTGGTGGAGTGGACGCCACAATACACTTCCCTAAGGGATATTTCCGAGACAACACCGCAATCAATAGACGCGGCTTTGTCCATTTCAAACCATTTAGTTGGCGTGATGGAGTGGACAGTATATGGCGTTCACGCATGGCAGGATATCACTGTGATCCTGATGCGCGTCCAGCATGGATTTTTTTCCGCGAGGCTCTCCATTGGTTTATTGAGATTGTGAAGTTTGACCATGATAATCCTGAGTGGTTGCCAAAGGTAGAACCTTTGATGGATCTTAAGGAATTTTAGAAAAGCCAGACCCTGGCAGGCTTACTATATCAATGTCTCGTGCGTGTTTGTGTTGTCTTGCAAAAGTGAGGCAATAGAGAGAGAGAGAGAACAACTTTTATTTAAAATGCCTGCAGAATCGGTTAGGCTCCCTCCAAGCAGGGAGGACAAGCTTTTACCGCGACGCGGCCACTACGTCAGTCTCGTGCGTTGTGCTCCTTGAGGTCTTGTTACGTCCCTCGCTACTTCCGCGGGTTCGAGAGGGCCGCCGCCCCCTTCTTGGGGGTGCTGCCCCCCCTCTCCTCGGTTTCGCTCGGTCGCTGCCTCTCTAGAGCTGCCGAGACCTGCTGGACGGCCTTGAGTTGTGTCTCTTGATCATAGCTCCTCGTTGCAGCCTCTAGCTGCGGCGGGATCGTCGTCTTCTCGCTGGCTTCGCGCGGATTTACGCTACAGTCCCAAAGGATGTGAGCCGCGGTGGCTCTCTCCTTCGCGCACAGTCTACACATGTCGCTCGCGTGCACACTCGGACACATGTGCTTAGCTAGCACCGGGGTGAGCAGGGACCCCGTCTGTAACTGTCTGTATAACACTGCCTTCTTCCGGGTAAGCCCCGGGTGAGGTGGCGGCATAGTCTGTCTGTTCAGTCTGTACCATTTCACTATTTCGTTGAAGGTTGTCATCTTGTCCTTGGCACTGCGCCGCGACCAAGACTCCGAGTCGGCCGTGCTTGCAGCCGCGCGGTTGGTTAGTCCTCGCGCGGCCGTGTTGGCCGTCTCGTTGTGGTTCACATTTCCGCGTTCCGACACGTCACTGCCCATGTGGGCCGGAAACCACTTGATCACCACAGGACTTCAAGTGGTTTCCGGCCCACATGGGCAGTGACGTGTCGGAACGCGGAGGCGGCGTCTTCTTCTCTGGCGTGGAGGTCTACGAGAGCCCTGGCCCTCGCCAACCTCCGCTCCCTGTTGTGCTCGGGGTTCACATTCTTCGGGATCGGGAAGACCCTGAGCTTTCTGTTGATGCTATCTGGTATAGGTACGTCTTTCTGCTGCTTGCCTTCTCTCGGTTCGAGGCCAAGGTCCCGCAGTATCTGTCTTCCGGTTCTCGTTTCAGAGAGACGCTCGAGTTGCGCCGTTCTCTGTGCTTCGGCTATTTCGTCCAGCGTGTTGTGGACTCCCAGCGCCATGAATTTTTCGGTGCTCGTGCCCCCGAGGAGACCGAGTGCCGCCTTATACGCCTTGCGTATGGTGGCGTCTATCTTGTTACGTTCACTCGGCCTCCAGTTGTGGAAGGCGGCCACGTACGTTATGTGGCTAACTGCGAAGGATTGAACGAGCCTAGTCAGGCTCTCCTCCTTCATCCCCGCTTTTCTGTTGGACACCCTCTTGATGAGTCTCATTGCCGCAGCCGCTTTGCCCGCGAGTTTGTTGACCGTTTCACCGTTAGCTCGGTTTCGCTGGATGAGCAGCCCGAGTACTCGAATCTTCTCGACCTCCGGTATTACTTGTCCTCCCGCCGTTTTGACCGTGATCTTGGGACGCTCGTACTTGACTTCCATATTCTTTCTTTTCCTGCCCGATCCTTTCGGGGGAATCACCAGCAGTTCTGACTTGGCCGGAGAGCAAACCAGTCCAGACCCGTCCAGCTGCTCCTCGATGGCGTTGACCGCTTCTTGCAGCGTAAAAAAAAAAAGTTGGCGTGGTGTAGTGGTTAGCGTGCTCGTCTCGCCCCCCGGAGGCGCACGTTTGATTCCTCAGGTCGGCGATTTTTTCTACTCGTTTTTATTTATTAATGCTTCTGGGATTTTTCGCTCACGGCCAACTCCGGACGACCCGGGACGGCGGCCGCCGACGACGACACGGACTTTTCTGCGACAAGGGGCCCTTAACGCTACCGCGTTAAAAAGAGAGAATGTACTGGTGCCTCTATGACGAAGATGTCTTCGCTGGCCATACAACAAAAGCGGATATCTGAGTCTGATTATCCCGCGGATATCGCGCGGGTTGCTAGTTGGTTAAAGTGCGGACGAAATGCAGCTCATGCCACGTGAGAGGATGAGACGGGTGACGGACGGGCATAACCACTTATAACAAACCTTTCGCTGCAATAACCAGGCAAAGCCTAGCTAAGACGCAGTCGTTTTTTTTTCACCTTATTCAAAGTTTAAATGCGTTTCGTGGTAATATTTTTTATAATTGGTAAACAGGCCACTGTATTGAAGCGTTTTTAATTAATCGTTTGCTTGCATTGACTGATAGAATTAATAATTTATAGATGCGTACAAACTGCTCTATTTATTTTTATCTATGACATATCCAGTTGCAGTTCTTTCTTTGCTGAATGCACGTGCGTTCCAGCAGTGGAATAGGCTAAAAATTGTCAATAAATAACATAATAATAATTGGTTCATAGGAAGGGAAAGGTGCAGTATTTGTCACACTTGCTCTGTGGACACCTGAACCGCGCCGTAAGGGAATGAAGGAAGGAGGGAGTGAAAGTGGAAAGTAAGAAATGGGAGCCGTAGTGGAGGGCTACGGAGTAATTTCGACCACCTGGGGATCTTCAACGTACGCTGACATCGCACAGCACACGGACGCCACTTCGTTTCGCCTCCATCGAAACGCAGCCGCCGTGGTCGGGTTTGAACACGGATACTCCGACACAGTAGTCGGGCGTCTTACCACTGCACCACGGCGGCGGGGCAATGTCAATAAATACGTATTTACAAAATTTCCCGTCTCTACGATCACAGCGTCTCTGTCCATGTGTTCAAGTGGGAGCTTGTGGGAGCTTGTGTGCGAGATATGATGAATTTCATTCCTACGCAAAAGTGACCTGAAAGGTAGAGCCGCTGAAGGTCAACCAGGTTCAATTTCAACCCTCTTCGTTCCGGCTTCATTTCTCTCAGGATGCACGCCGACTTAATTTTTAGAAGCCTCTTTGTGAGCATTCTGAACTATGTAGACCATATACGACGAAGGTACAAAGTAAAGGTGATTCAAATGGTTGTAATAAATGTGAGGTAACAAATCATCAAATAGAGCGATTGGACGGTCGAAGCGTTTACTCACCGTGTTTACTCATCCACCTTTGCGTTTGTGCAGACGACATACTATTTCGATCTTAAAAGCTCCATCAGTGAATAAAACGTGTTAATTCCATTGATCTGGGACGAGAACACAAATAAATCGAAGTATTTTGCTCACACTCGCATGCGTTCCAAAGAACTTGCTCCAAAGTCACACAGACCACGTACTTTGATCTCCGGTATTTGCTCTAGCTGAGTGGCCGTATCTCTAGCCCCCTCCTTATTGATGAGGATGGTGTGGCAATTTGATCTTGAATGAAAACTCAATTGCCTGGTTTAAAGGCAAGTGAAAGATTTGAAAGGAAACAAGAGAGATAAGCAAGAGCGAGAATATATTTGACGGTGTGCTAGGAAAGCAGCCCTACACGGAATCAAGAACATAATAATCAACAAAAGTCTTAATCTCTTCTGGAGGCTTATCCTGAGTACTAATATTGATTATATTGCACAAAGGAAAAGGCTCTTCGAGCGCTTGTTAAAAATACTCTCCCAGTAAGAAATCGCTCCAAGGTATTAGTCCTGCGTTTGCTATTGGATGAGCGCGAAGAACGAAGACCATCCTAGTACCTCCGAACGCCAGACAGGTTTTTGTTCCGTGAGCACTCTAGTAAAGATCTGACAGCACTGCAGCAGCTGCACTGTATAAATGGCGAAAGGTGAGCGTTGTTGTTGTTGTTGTTGTTGTTGTGGCTGTAGGAAGAAGGAAAAGAAAATGCACGGGTCTGCTACTGAAGCTGAACCACCTCCGCTGCCTCGTGCGGACAAAAGAGAAAATAGAGAAGAAAAAAAAGAAGAGGGAGAGAAAGACGCTCGCCGCAAAAGCGGCCGTCGTCCACCACCTAAGCGGCGTCGGGTGCAATGACGGCCTACAAAATAAAAATTTGGTGGCTGGCTAGCCCCCGCGGCAAGCGGCGTTGACCTACCGTCCCAGCCCCGTAGGGCCACGAACTGCCACCCTTGGCTAGAACTATATATAGTCTGTACCTCACCACATCCATCCTCCGTTGTTGCTGCTTTAGCTTCTGTGATGACACTAGACGCGCCATAGTTTTTTGTTTTATTTTTTTGTACTTAGTTTTTATTTTTGTAAATTTTAATGCCATTTATGTGCTTACTTTTCTTTGTTACTGTTTTATTTGTTTGTTTCTATCAAAGTCCTCCAGCGTCATTACGCTAGGCAAGGATAATTATGGACATGTTGGCAGGAAGTCAGCGTAGAATAGTGGTTAGCGCGTTCGGCTGGGACGCTAAAGGAAGGTGCTCCGATTCCTAGCGGGGACACAATTCTGTCTCAAGCGTGCATGAACACACGCTCTAGTGCTACGCACTCATGTGCTATGTATGAGGCACGGAATGATTTCACATTTAAATGCAGTACGGCGGCTTCATTTCGATGGAGGCGGAAAGGAGTGGCGCCTGTGTGCTGTGCGATGTCAATGCACTTTGAAGAATTCTGGGTGGTCGATATTTCCGGAGTCCTTCCCTACGGCGTCTCTCATAGCATGAGTCTCTTTGGGATGTTAAATAATAGAAATCAAACCAAACCATTTAAATGTAGTACAATCTTTGACGCAATATGATCAGACCTCGTTTGACTTACCTACGTAGGAACAGGACAGCCTGCCGGGCTAGTTGGTGCTGATACATTGTTGTAGACAGTGCTTAACACACGGACAGAAGACAAAAATATAAAAGACGACGACACAGACTCTAACTTAACATTACTCCAGCGAAACCGCCGATACAATGCATATACGCCCAAAACACGCGCCAATAGGCAGCGATTTTTAACGCTCGTGGCAACAAGAAGATATGATAAGCAACAAAACCTAAACACCCAAAAAGATAGAACAGGGAGGGAAAGAGTAGAACAAGGTAACACCAAAACAAGGTAGTCATTTTTAGAATGCCAACACGTGAAACAGCGGAAATATTTGACCAAAATTATTTTCAAAAACTGGTCCGATAACACCTAACCAAAGTCTTACATGGACACGGATCAAGCGTGGTGAATAAAGGAAAGCGTAGTTGCAAGAAAATATGGAACGGGATTAAAACCTCTTTGGCGCCTCTTTTGGGTATATTTACAATGTTTCAGCGGTTCTGGAATAAAGTTTAAGTTCAGCGTCTCTGTCGTCGTCTTTTCTGTTTCTTTTATCTGTCCGTGTGTGTAAGCGCTGCCAACTACAAAGGACCGCGTAGGAAAAATGTAGTTCACAGCAGGGCAAAGCCAGTTGCTCGACTGTATCCGTAAGTGCTTACTTTCTGGGCATCCTCTACCCTGACAGAAAGCCGTCTGCTGGTTGCACTCACATGATACCGCCGGTAATATTGAGGTTGCGCGAATATTCAATAATTCTCCAAAATCAAATTGGGTATCCTCTTATACTATTTACAGAAGGAAGCAAACCCACGCGTTAAAGAATATTTTAGACGAATGGAATACTGGAATACTACCAGTTTAAAATATTTCCACGCGGTGGAAACAGGCAGAGTACTAGGTCTCTCAGTAACATGGTGCGTTTAAAATGAGGAAACTTGAGTTTCGATATTACTTATTTTCTAATAAGCAAACTAAGTGATTTAAATGCAATGGTGCCTCCACAAAAGCTTCATAGCACAACCTGAAGACTCAGCGCAGCTTTGTTGTAGTTGCGCTGTTTTGATGCAGACGCGTTTGTCGTGTGTTGTTCTTTCGTGGCTTATCTGTGGCAAATAATCGCGTGCGCTTAGGGGCGGCACTAGACGAAAAAAAAAAAAAACCTGTAGCGTGACTTACTAAAGAAGGGCTCTTGCGTTCGTTGTTCGAGCACCTAGAACATCTGCGCAATGGCCTGGGTAATCCACATTTTTTTAACTCTAGTAGAATGCTATTTAGAGCTACTTCATGTTTGGTTCCAAAACACTTCCGATTAACGCACTTCATTTGAGCAGCGCTCAAGTAGTTTACCCTCCGACAATGCCGCCAACTAGCGGCGGAAATGCGAAGCACCCTTAGGCCAGTAATCGTTTTCGCAGTTGTTTCTTGGTGAAAACTTATTTTTAAACTCTTACCTACGGCGGATAAATGTAGTGCAGCCGCGAGCCTACTTGAAGGGAAAGCACGATTAAAGCACGGAAATAATTTGACACTGTGCGAGTTACGTATTGGTCCTCTCGAAGCATCGCCGTCGACAAATAACCAGAACAGGAAATACAACATTACTCTGAGCCCTAAAGGTACTCACATAGAGCAGTTAGTGCTTACAGATACACGCCGTGCGGACGCATATGCCACAATAATATAGAGCTCGGAGTCGAAGCTGCCTGTCTCACTCTGTGGAATACTGCGCTACTTGATATACAGAGACAAATGGAAGACGACACACGAATGCTTCATTCGTGTGTCGTCTTCCATTTGTCTCTGTATATCAAGTAGCGCAGTATTCCACAGAATGATCAACCAACTGGCCCCCGTGTTTGCATTATTGACTGTCTCACTCCTCAGCAGGTTCCAAAACCTCGCAGCATGAACAGGTAATCAGTGCTACGATGACTGCTAATACTTTTAAGGATAACAGCTCCAAGAGTCTCTCGATGCATCCGCTGCGTTGTCTGCTCTCGCGGACCGCTCTCTAACCGAATAATCGGCACGTCACACGTCTCGTGATTGTTTAATCCGTGATCCTGTCAGGGGTATGGATCACACTTAAAGATGAGCTATATGGCTAGGACAGCCTGCGTAAGCTAAATTACATTCCACGCAATCGAATTAACCAGCTGAGCGGCGGCGAGCATATGTTTGGAATGGCCACTACAGCTACACATGTTTGAATACGCTACTGCAAACCGTTACTCATTGTTTTAAGGCGAAGCCTTTTAAGGGCTCATGATTGAGAGATCAGATTCTGTACGCAGGAAGTGTCCATCATATAAGCACTTAAAAAAACCTGTCTCCGCCGGAAATCGAGCCCCTCCGATCCCAGCCGAGCGCATACCGCTACTCCACGCTAGGTTCGTTATAAAAATATCGTAATTCTCCCTGTCTAGTGAGCCTGCCGTCTTCATGGAAACGTAGGGGCGGCATTGTGCGGAGGATGAGAGAGGGGGAATCGTGGCGAAGCACAGACTCGCATTTACTTTAGTTGCTATATAGGATTTGCCAGAGTGGCGCGAAGGTGCCGTATAAGCCCGGCGTCGTCTTTGTCTTTGCAGGAGTCGAGAAGGCGTAATTCCGTCTCCTCAACGGTCCCGCAACTTCTTTCTCCTCAGTGATTGCCTCTGAGCGGGTTAAATGGCGATAGTTACCAAAAGGTGTCTCTGAACGCAACCTATACACTCACTGAAGGCAGGAAATGATTACGGAGAAGGTTAATTGATTAGTGTCACCATTGTCATGCCATCACCTCGTGGCTCTGTTCACAGCTAATTTTGCTGCTATTAAGAAATAAAAACACTACTTATCGTAACATAAAGGGGAACACTCCCCAAGAATGAGCTTGGTAGTTTTTTATAATGCTGCAGTAAAAACAAAACTAAAAAAAGAGAAAAAATGATTAATACAGGATTCGAACATCCGTTTTACGCGCTTAGCGCTGAGGTAAGTAGTGTCAATCCATTGCGCCACTGAAGCAACTTGTTCGGCATCCTTTAAACCCACTTTTATTCATTTTTACAATATGTCCGTTATCTGTCACCAGGTGACGCTGCTCAGAGGACCCAACCGTTGAGGAAACGGAATCACGCGTCGAGAAGCGAGACTAGAAAGGCTTCGAGAAGTTATTACATGGGCTGTTTTGTCGAAATAAGTCTAGCTACAGCTCGTACAGAGCGCAACCCGCTGTCCCCGCAATAGATATATAATGCAAGTGGAGCGCCTGTCGGGTTGGCTTCACGTTGGTACACAGTCACTTGGTGGTGGTGGTGACAAACATTTATTCCTTTGTACAAGGAGGGGTTTGGACCGAGGCCCTATTGGCCCAGGCCTTCACAAATCTAAATGGAGCTCCTATTCCGGAGCCTCAATGGCGTCTAACGCCGCTCGCGCCATGACGACCAAGGTCCGCTGGGACTGTAGGTCATGGCAGCTGAGCACATGAGCACAAGGCGGCGAAAGAAAAGAAACGCGGAATATTGACAACACATATGCAACCGCCGCACGCCATCTACCGGTAACTAAGAAGACAAACGATACTTTTAGTTTAGCGCTGCCGCTTACCGCGGCCATCTACTGCTAACGCGCACCGTTAGCACAGCGCGCACTGATTGATCCTAGCGTGCGGCATCCGCCGAAATTTGGCAGGAACGTAGCGCCATCTGTCGCCATCGAGGTGATCTGCACATGCATACTGACACTCGTGCGGTAGCGGTAGGCGGTAGCGGTAAGCGGTGGCGCTGAACTAAAAGTCCCTAAAGTGTCACAATGAGCACGCACCCTCGCCGCCACGTGGAGGTGATGACCTCGAATCCAGCACCGCAGAAACTGCTCTCCTGCCCTGTGTCATCTGCGGGGGCGCCTCGCCTGACTGGTATGATTACCGCTAACTGTGAACTCATCCGAGGAAGAAGCAACAGCTCTGTGGCCATGACCACTTTCATGGCCCGTAGAGGCACTTGTTCAGGTGTGACCTTCGCCCCCTATAACAAAATCTCCCCCTCACTTGGGAGGGGGTTTTGTTGAGGGCGTCAGATAGATGATGATATGTTGGTGGTTTATGTGTGTCCTTAAGACGTGGCCCTTTCGAATGCCAAATTCTCTTTATCAAACAACAGCAAGAAGAGTAGACCATTTTCTCAGTGTGTATTCAAGAACCAAATCTTTCAAATAAGCACTAGTTTAGAGCTAGCCCAAAGCATTTCGACTTATCAGCTTTAAGGTGTCTGAAGTGCTGCCTATAATTTTGCTTCAGGCGTATCAATGAATAGATCATGACACATCGTCTGTTAATACGAAGGCATGACTGGTATTTTCGATAAATTCCTGATGGATCTCATTTTCTGCGAACTCATTTACCGCTTTTCTTTCTGTATTTCGTACGAGGCATTGGTCTTCACTAACTGTCTGTAAATATATCCTGCCTCGTCACGGGGCGAGACGCGCGCGCTCATGCGTGCGAGCGCGTTTGGGTGCAAACTGCGGCACTGCTTGTGCCATCCAAATGTAAGCTTGCGCATTAACTAGGAGCCTTATATCCGTGCGTGTTTGTGTGTGCGTGAGTGTGTGTCGATTCATTCCTCATGAATGTATGTGTGCGTGCTTGCTTGCTTGCGTGTGTTTGTGTGTCGATTCATTCCATGTGTGTGTGCGTGTGTGTGTGTGTGTGTGTGCGTGTGCGTGCGTGCGCGTGTGCGTGTGTGTGTGTGTGTGCGTGCGTGCGCGTGTGTGTGTGTGTGTGTGTGTGTGTGTGTGTGTGTGTGTGTGTGTGTGTGTGTGTGTGTGTGTGTGTGTGTGTGTGTGTGTGTGTGTGTGTGTGTGTGTGTGTGTGTGTGTGTGTGTGTGTGTGTGTGTGTGTGTGTGTGTGTGTGTGTGTGTGTGTGTGTGTGTGTGTGTGTGTGTGTGTGTGTGTGTGTGTGTGTGTGTGTGTGTGTGTGTGTGTGTGTGTGTGTGAGAGAGAGAGAGAAAAGTTTTAGCCAGAAAATTAACTGCCTGCTCTTGTATAGAATTGTAAATTGGGTTTCTGTCGAAACAGCCCTTGATGACTGTACGCGCTGATACTAAATGAGGACAGAACCGGAAGATAAACTTTGTCTGAAAAAAAGCCGACAAAAACAATATTGTGCAAATGCGCTAAATGTCTTCCTGACCCTTTCGCAAAGAAAAAAAAACAATCAGAAGCTCATTTGCTGAAGTGAAATTGCGTTCAACTTTGCGCTCTTTTTTAACGTTCCTCTCTGAGTATTCACAAAAAGGCAGTAAATTATTCGCAGGCTTTTTGTCCACTCCGCCCTCGATGGCACTGAATGACTCTTCATAAAAGAGCTGTTTGCGACAGGCCCCCGAAATCGTTTCTTTTCTCAGCAAAGGCGAGCGAAAGGGGTAAACTAGGCGCACGTAAAATGTGTTTCTTTTTATCCTTTTGTAAGAGCTTTCTTGATTACGATTGAAAAAATAACAAAATGTCACCTCTAATTCAGCATTTCCGTCATCTGCCTCTGCCACCTTCCATAGCAGCTGACTCTCGTCAATGCTCGCGGCATCAGTTATTCAGAATAGATGCATTCTTTTAAAACTAAATAAAAATTATAAGGAGGACATTTATACTTCGCCTTAACCCGCCGTGATGGTGCAGCGGTTAGGGCCCAAAGATGTGGGTGGAGGCACCAAGTGCCACTTTCCGGTGGAGGCACCAAGCGAGGAGCCCGTTTGCTGTGCGATATCAGTGGACGTTAAATAAAACCAGGCGGCCGAAAATTGCGGAGCCCTCCACTGCAGCGTCTCTCATAGCTTGTGTCGCTTTGGGACGGTAAAGCCTCTAAATCACATTAAGCTTCGCGTTAAGAGTAGACGCGATAGTGTTTTTGCAGCCCCTTCCCGCTAAGCAATTTTTTTGCATTAAAAGGCTGGCACAGAATTTGGCAAATAGCTAAACATTGTTTAGTGAATTTAGTTTTTGTTGAAAGGAAAGTAGAGTATTGTTTCATTTCTCGATAGGCACTGGCACTTTCAATCAACGACACACAATTGCAGATGCATATGTTGTCGGTACCAATCTTTATCATAGGAGCCTTGCGCTGCAATTTTGAATAGGGTGGCGCTACCTCGTGGCGGCCAAGAAAAACATTACTGGGTAGTACCCCGGCGGTTCTGCTTATGCTGCAGCACTGATCTCGCAGGCTTTCTACGTCGACTCGCGCTTCTTTCTGCCCCTTTGTGAGCATGAAAAGACTCGACATGTATCATGGACATTATTGTGAACCGACAGTAGCCTAACATAACAAAATAAGCGCTAAGGCTGCTTTCCGGAGAAATGTTCAAAGCATGCGGCATGTACGTATGGCGTGTGCGTCTCTGTCTCGGAACATCGCCGCCGCTATATTGTCGCTTGCGTCTCTTCTTAGGAGGCCACGGACAAGTTGGTTGGTTCATAGGAAGGGAAAGGCGCAGTATCTGTCACACTTGCTCTGTGGACACCTGAACCGCGCCGTAAGGGAAGGGATGAAGGTGGGAGTGAAAGTGGATAGAGAGAAAGGGGGGTCGTAGTGGAGGGCTACGGAGTAATTTCGACCACCTGGGGATCTTTAACGTGCGCTGACATCGCACAGCACACGGACGCCACTTCGTTTCGCCTCCATCGAAACGCAGCCGCCGAGGCCGGGATTCGATCCCGGGAACTCCGGCACAGTAGTCGGGCGTCTTACCACTGCACCACCCCGGCGGGGCAAAAGTTAGTTAGCAATTTTCTTGTTCGACTCTGCTGCTCTCTTTCATTGCCGCACGAAATGGGGCTACGGTGTGATTGGTACGGGCAATCAGGTGCATGCATGCTCTGGCTCAAGAGAAACATCTTTTGCCCTACGCTGGCCGCTCCGCCCCCCCCCCCCCCCCCCCCCAGCTCAAGCTGAAATATATATAGTACATCCAGCTATGTGCGCTTATTTATTGTGATCGCGAGAGCAAATGTTCATAATGCTACTGTTTTTGGCAGCAGCCCAAGTATAAGAACTACACGTACGTTATCAACGAAAGGTGACGACAGCAAACTAGAGCTCACTTAAAACGTTTATTATCTCATCGAAAACATCCATTCGCATTCAGAAGGAAGCGGCAATAGATAGAAGTTGACGCACATTTATAATTAAGCAGCCGACAATAGCATTTTGATCAATAATATGCACCGCGCGTTCCTGAGCTGACAGTGCGCGTTTATCTGCAATGTCCCAATGCGCCAACAGGCAAAAGCTCTGGTTCGAGAGCTGCAAGCACATAAGTGAGAGACGATGTGCAATTGAGTAGTGGAATGAGGTCAGCGTGCCTTCATTGATATCTGTACCTAACGGTCGAACACCGAAACTCCTGCCGCTTCAAAATTAGAACGCTTCTGCAACCCCAGCTTCAATTTTCCGTGTGACTTTCCAGTACGTGGGCTCTATATATCCAAATATTGCAAGCGCGACTTATCATCGAAACTAGGCGTAAAATACAAAAACCAGCGGATGATCAATTTACTAGTTCAAGGACAAGCATGAACTGAACGCAATCCCCAGCGGCCCATTCACGACCCGCGCACGGTGCCTATCTGAAAGACTTTTCCCAGAAGGGTTGTTTACGCCGCCTATCCCTGTTTCGGTTTCGTGAATTCACATGCTTAAGTTTAGTTGCACGTAAAGCAGAAGAGCGCCAGGAATTCGCGCGACATCCGCCTGGCTATATCGACTGGCAGCGCGCCAAGACGTCGTCTCGATATCTGCACTGCATATAATGCCTGACATTATATTGCCTTTATTCTCTTTTTGACATCGGGACAAGTATGAAAGCGTTTTCAGGGCCTTAAATTCTTTGTAATTCGTACATAAAAAAAGTTAAAGCGGTGGATCCATACCGCCAGCACTGCATTCGGATGCAGACTACCCAGCAGAGTCCCAGAGGGCTCTTTTTAGCACCGTTTTTGTGGTTCCCCTAGACAGCGCTTCTTCCACAGATGGCCTCCAACTTGAATAGCAGATAGATGCTAAATAGGAGGCGAAATGATTAGACCACCCTGAACACTGCGTAAAGATAGGTTTCATCAAACTTTTGATAAGAAATCACCAGCGCACCGTTCTGACATGTTTCGCACACGCTCTGAAAACTAAGGTGCGATGATGGAAGTGGGTTTTTGGACACAACGACCGGAATGGTGGATGGTGGCCATCCCATTTTTTTCCACACTGCTCCCAGAAGTTGGCCATACGCCATTCCACATTATGTATACGGTCCGTATACGTGACATTACATGGTATATTGGCAAAAAAATGCAGGAAACATGAGGGGCTTCGTTATGACATATATGACAATGAAGCAGAAAATACATAAAACAGCGTCGCTGGTGATCATCTCCTCTTTTATTGTATGATATATGTCATATAATATATGGCGCGATATGATATACGTGCTATAAGATAAGAATATGGATATACCTCAGTTTAACAAAACTTGAAGTTGGGCTAGATGGTGCATTGTAATTTGACTGAAGATAAAGCGCACGGGAAGACGCACACAAGAGAAGAAGACACAGGACACGCGCTAACTCACATCTGGTTTATTGCAGCAATAACAGCAAATATATGCTGAAAAGGGTTCATGCGCAGTACACAAAAATCCCATAAAGACAGAGGAAAAAAAATATAAGGAATATTACAAAACATTATCAATGAATATCACAAAACCCGATCAAGAAAACTGATCTCTGCCTTCCAGAGCCGCACCGACGTATCGCTGACACACCTATCTCCCCTTTTCCCGATATGGAATGCCTCCAACAGCTCACGCGCTGTCTTGTCACGGCCTCTGCCCAGAATCTTAATGTCAGCCAGTCGCGGCTCGCACGCAGTGCAGTTCGCGCAATGCGCTGCCAAATTTGACCCTCCACTCCTTAAAGCCCGCAAATGATCCCCTGCTCGATCATTAATACAGCGCCCGGTCTGGCCAATGTAGGCCTTCCCACAGGTCAGCGGGATCTCATAAACGACCCCCATGCAGCAGTCGACAAACCGCTTGGCATGTTTTTTTTTTTTTTTTTTTTTTTTTTGTTCTTAACAAGCTACCAAACTCGACGTACACTGACGCGGTGGGTGGGATTTTGGACAACTTTCGGCAGAATGGGAGAGGTCTGGTTTTCACTCATGAACTTCCTTCACAGGGTTCATTGCAGTTTTTAGATATTAACGTTACTTTAGGGAATGATCATGTTTGTTGGTTGTACGCTCCGCGGGCACAGAAACAACTTTTGCCCTACTCTTCGGCACATTCTAAAACTGTTAAAAGAGCTATCGCTAGCCAATGCTTAGGGTCTGCCCTCACGAAGTCGCGCCCGCATGCTGTGCAGTCGAGTTTTAATAGGCAAATACAGCGGTTGCTGTCTGCTGGGTACCCCTGCGCGGTCATTATGTCAGTGACGGAAGCCCTGCTCCGGAAAACCAAGCGAGCCATGTTTGGAAAGAAAACTGCTCCGGTGAGAAATACGGCTAAACCTGTTGTGGTACCGTATATGCATAAGGTTGCGCACCACGTGAAGAAAGTGGCGAACAGACATGGCGTGCCGGTGGTATTCTCCGCTCCGAAGAAGATGGCGGAGCTTTGCTCAAGCATTTCGCGTGCTGGAAAACCGAGCGGTTGTGAGAAAAAACATGCCAAGCGGTTTGCCGACTGCTGCATGGGGGTCGTTTATGAGATCCCGCTGACCTGTGGGAAGGCCTACATTGGCCAGACCGGGCGCTGTATTAATGATCGAGCAGGGGATCATTTGCGGGCTTTAAGGAGTGGAGGGTCAAATTTGGCAGCGCATTGCGCGAACTGCACTGCGTGCGAGCCGCGACTGGCTGACATTAAGATTCTGGGCAGAGGCCGTGACAAGACAGCGCGTGAGCTGTTGGAGGCATTCCATATCGGGAAAAGGGGAGATAGGTGTGTCAGCGATACGTCGGTGCGGCTCTGGAAGGCAGAGATCAGTTTTCTTGATCGGGTTTTGTGATATTCCTTGATAATGTTTTGTAATATTCCTTATATTTTTTTCCTCTGTCTTTATGGGATTTTTGTGTACTGCGCATGAACCCTTTTCAGCATATATTTGCTGTTATTGCTGCAATAAACCAGATGTGAGTTAGCGCGTGTCCTGTGTCTTCTTCTCTTGTGTGCGTCTTCCCGTGCGCTTTATCTTCAGTCAAGATATACCTCAGGTTGCCTCAATGCCGAGATGCGCAGGTGTGGATCGAGGCGATTGCGCAATTTTGGATCAGAAGGTCAAGCTGCTGAGCCGTACAATTATTTATGAAGACTTTATGTTTATATCTCTGCACGAGAGACAATTAGTTGCTTTCTATCAGGGAGTTTTATAACTCGTTAACTCATGAATAAAACTTGGTGCCAAGGGCACTTTTATAGAGTGTTAGCAACATTACGGGGCTAAATCCCCCCCCCCCCCCCACACACGCACACAATTTAAAAACTTCAGAGTTATTCAGTAGCCACTGCAGAACCAAAATGCATGAAACATGGATCTTCTGGTCCGGAGAACGCCTGAATAGAGCAAGGTGCTTGAGTGCAAAGAAAAAAAGAAACGTTCACCATTGCTATCGGATCTTGACATTCAGTTTTAGCCAAAACTGAATACGTTCATATATACGTCCATGGTAATATTTCTCAGCCAAAACGGTGTGCTGCAGGACCTAGGAATGTATGTCATCATCTTGGGCAGCACCGCGGACATCCCAGAAATATGGTACTTGGTCGATAAGGTTGATATACTTGGTGCGGTAGCATGACGACACAAGAGGCGATAATAACTGCCCTACCATAGCCTGCATCGAAAGCAGCAAGGTGGCGTCTTTACTCGGAGGACCCGCTCCCAGGGAGCACAAATTATCTGCTCAGTGTTGGGAACTTGTTGGCAATCCACTGGTCCTATGTGGGGCCAGTGGATTGCCAACCCACTGAGTTATTTGTCCTATTGTTTGTGCCGCCTGCTCTCACGCCAGGTTTAGCATCTAGATAAGCAGCAGCATGTTAATATATAGTGGAGCAATAGGAGCCTACGCCTCATTGTGGTTCTATTGCAGGCTTCAGAAAATATGATCGATGCACGCGCATCAAATAGCCTCGATACGCAAGAGCTGCAATAACTGCGGCGATGTATCTGTTATTCCAATTCATTTTGCTTACTTTTACGGCGTCTATGCGCTCAGATGTTTAGTTTTGCTGCGCACTGCACTTATGGCAGCAATCCTCACTCGATAACTGAGTCAGGGCTCTTTAATATGAACAGTTTCGAAACTTCCAATATGGCTCGCGTATCAAACAATGGTAGTTCAAATTGGTCAAAATGTTGTAGTTACAAATAGTGGAGACGCCTGCGGTTATTAAAGGGAACTGCGCTCAAGTGGCAAACTTTCAAAAGCCTCAGGATACAGTCCTGCTGTGAATATCTCTGTAAAGCGCTAGTCTCGATCCCAGGAGTGTATCCTTAGGTGGTGCACCGAGGCAGTGTGGTATGGTTCGCAATTTGAAGGGAAATATTTTACACTTGGAGCCAGTGATACGATACTGGCACCGCAACTTGCTTCATCAGTGAGACCGTAACTCCTCACCAACCAGAGCAACCAATATGATCAGTGTTTTCTTTTTTTTCACATTTTAGAACTTGCCTCTTACGGTATCATCATAACCTTTCGGGCGGTATCAGAGTGGTGTGGTAGCCGGAGCGTGGTTGCAACAGAACCATTTGAAGATTCGCTCCGGAGACGGATGGTGGCCGATGTGTAGGGCTATGTATCCGCCACGGATAAGAGCAGCATAATACATTACCGCAAAGTGTGAGGTAGACGACGCTGCTAAATGATCCGCAGGAGCCCAGGCTTATCGACATGGACGTCCGTATCCAGCTTCCATACATACATACTTCCAATGCAGAAGCGGCTACGTAGGCCCTGCTCAAAAGATGACTGTGGTGATAACGCACGCGGCACCACTGACGGAAGCACTTATATACCTAAACGAGTCGCCCATGATTAAACATTTAGAGCGCGCAGAAGGAGGCAAGTACGGAAACGACTTTGGCTGATGTTGGCGGTGTCGATTGCAACGTTGCATTGCAGACTTGCAGCATGAAAAGCACCCAGTTTTTGGCGCACCAGCCAGTTTTTCCGTGCCATCAAGTTCGGCTTATAGTCATGAGCCTGCGAGCAATGCCGAAAACACGCTTCGGGCACGTGGCCCAGTTCGATTTGATTTTATTTATTTTCAGAAACAAGGAGGTACAAATTTGTGGGGAAACACAAGAGGAAAAATCTGCGCAGAAAGCAACATGACTGGCCCTAAGTTTTGTTTACAATGACAGCGGTAGGCCGCAAACAAAGTTAACAAGCAAAAACAAGCAGTCCTGGCATAGAACGAGAAAAGCTGGGACAGAATCATTATCAACTAAGCGCTGGCTCGCAATCGTTCAAGAAGTAGTCTCGCTTTGTTACCGGCCTATGAAGCTTAGATAATCAGCGTTACTTCCTCATCCAAGCACTTTCAATGCCATCTGGTGTATACGCCTGTTTACGTCTTCGACCACTAACACTGAGACAGCCGTAGAAGCAAACGAGCAGCGAATACTGTGCTGCCGCAGCAAATGCAACACTCATGGGCCCGAGTTTAGGCAGATGAGCGGTACTAACGTTGCCTGTAATATTTTTGAGCTATGCGATGGCAATTTTCATATCTCTGCTCCACTGGAAAACTCGTGCAGTTACAGTAGTGTTTCTGGAAATCATACTGTGACTCCTGCTTCGGCTGAATGAGTGCCTGTTTCCTTTACTGATAACACTGTGCAAATGTTTGGTGCCGCTTTAAAAATTATACATTTGATCGGTTCTTCACGGCCGTGATTGCCATCGCCAAAAACAGACCTGAAATTCTGGCAGTGAATTCCTCAACAAAATCTCTAGTTCAGTCTTGATGCCTGAAATTTGCGCCATGCAACGCCCAATCGCCACTATCTGTTGCCTTGGTTACCGATGTCTTGGACAGGGCAGTGACTATACGTCTCCCGATAAATGCGTTCTGCGAAAGTGATCAGAAACCGGCCAAGTCCTTGTAACAAATACTCCGTAGCTCCACCAAAAGTGTGTTTTGCTACAAACACTTTCTTCGAATTGAAATAGGAAACATGCGTATTGTACTTGCACTAGGTTGTATAATTTTCGGAAAGACGTTCAATGCGCGGAACAACAGTTATATCTCGCTCTGGAGAGCGTGCGCCGAGCCGATCTTTTGGTATACTCACAAAAGGACCACTTTGGCGCATTTCTAGCGTTACAGCTTGGACATCTCTTTAACAAAGAAGGTGTCAGGCGTGATCCCACCAAGACTGCTGCTTTTGAATCTTCCAAGCCATCCGGCTGCTGTGCCAATGGGATGCGGTCCTTTTTGAGAATACGCTCAGACTCTCAACGCTTTATTCGTCGCTCTGCGGACAGCGCTACGCAACTGGCAGACCTTCTTCTCATGGGTGTAGGTTCCGAATAGACTGCGCCTGTAAGACCTGGAGATCCTGCTCATGTCGCTCACTTTACCTAGACACTCCCCTACAGATGTTCAAGTGGTGCGGAAATTGGTACTGTTTTAGTCCAGTGCAGTGAATATAAAGAACATGTTATTGTGTACACGCGTCCTTCCCTCAAAATCCGGATGGCAGTTATAAATAGCTAGTCTTTCTGTATCGAAGTTTGGTTGAGAGCGCAGCTGCCAAAAAAAAAACTATTATGAACAGCCTGATTTGGCCGTAACAGCAGCCAGTAATACAAAAGAACCGCGTCATGGCATTACATGTATTTATTTATTTATTTATTTATTTAGTGTTGGCTCATGGCCCACGCAGACCAAAATTAAAGCACGGTATTGCGAATTCCGTACAACGAAACAATGCACAAGATGCTGTTTAAACCATGACATAATAATAACCGACAGCAGACAAACATTTTGCAGCATGATTATGTAGGGTGATGGGTAGGTACAGTATTGTTTACTTAATATCATAAATTTATGTGGAGAAAAATAAACATTATAGTATAAAAACAAAGCTATAAACGCCTAAGAATACTTAAGACTCACAACGGCAGCAGGTATACCAATCAGTCACAAAACAGTAAGCAAGGATTAATCAAATAAATAAATACAAATGGCACAGTTTCCAGCTATAAAGAAAAATAACGCCCCGATGACAGGGGCGTACATACCGAGATATTCCAATTGGGCATGCTAGAGATTTTTTTTTTTTTTGAATTTTCATTCATTCGAACGTAACTAAATGGCCAAATCACTTTATTCGTTGACAAGTATGCTCCCGTTCCAAATCAGAGCGGTCGGCCGTTCCGCAAAGAAAAACCTCTAGCTTGATTGCTCAGAAAGACGCTGTGCTCCACAATCGCAAGAACAAACACCTGACTTCAGTCGACCTGCCTGTCAAATGAGATCAAGTTGTCGGCAATAATTATCCTAATGGGGGCAACAAGGATGTGTTTTCGTATCGAAAGACAACGTAAATGCATGTAACGGCCATTTTGTAATAATCATGTAAGGCTATTCTCAGGAAAAATGTATCACCTGGGCGCTGTTGTGTGCGTTTAAGCGGGTGGCCTCCTTAAGCAATCGCAGATGGCTCTGAGAGGCAGTGTACGTTCACAAAGTATGTGTCACTGAGAGGTGTTTTAAGTAACAGCGCTGTTGTATTGCATGCAACGATCCCAAAGCGGTCATGGGAACATGGCTCTCTCAGAAGCAATCCATCACCACTGGAGATGCAAAAATCATTTTCAGCGTCTATAAACGGAGCACCTTAGAGGTACTGTCCAGAGCTAAGCGATCGGTAACTCTTTTTTGCGCTACAGAGTATTCCTCCAGCCTAGTATTGACAATACTCTGCTTTTGTTCAGGTAGACACAACAGGCTACTCTCACACAAACGTAAACATTTGAGTTCGACGAAGCCGATTATGACAGAATCCGTCCCCTTAACGGATCGCGTATAGTGGCTTAAACCTAAAAATAATCATAAAGTGGTGTATTTCGAATTACCAGTGCATACGAAGAAGCCGTGTCGTAATTCGCGAGGCCTATAGGTAGCTTTCTTGGTGGAAAGAAGGGGCTGCACGAAAACTCATCGCAGACTAAGTAGAAACGCTAGCGCTTACTGTGTTCGCTTTAAACGACAAATCTGCCGGCTTTCTTCTCCTTTATTTACGGCCACTGAACGACTGATGTGCCTTATTTTTTTTATTTGGCGTGGAAGGTAACAACGAACGTCATTAAGAAATCATTCGAGGGTATCTCGCCTGTCAAGACGGTGTAAGAAACGAACGACGCGGTAAACACGCGAGTGTTGCGAGGCCGCAATAGAGCCATCACTGAGCCGGCGAGGCTTTCCTTAATGCATACGGAGCAGAGACTTCGGCGCTGCGCAATCGTGTATTACAGCATCAGCTTTATTGAGACAGATCGCGCTGTGTCGTTCCAGCTAATTCCTTCGGAGAAAGTGCGCGGCTATATTTATCGAAAGACAGGGAACAGTGGCAGAATAAGAAGATGTATATCCCTGGCTATCTTGCAATTGCGCTTCGCTCTGATTGCTGAAATGGAGGCCTCGACAAAGCGGTATTAGTGCTTCGAGATCTTATCGTCTGCAATCTCGGCAATAATTTAGAGATACATGGGAAGAGTGGTGGGAGGTCTGGTCTGTGGAAATGGTTGGCTTTAATCTCAGTAGTAGAGGACGCCGGTCGGGCACATAGCTGTCGTCGGGCAATCCTAAAACTAGTGCACTCAGTCACGTTTCCTGGCTCGCAGCTATGGCCATCTCTACCTTGTTCAGTAGTCGCCTTCCTTTAGGCAAGGCGGCGAAAAAAGGGAAATAAATCTTAATCAGAAACTCTAACAGAGCGAGAACTTTTGTGCTTCCAATAGTCTGTATGCTGCCGCGCATATTTGTCAGTGTTCGGTCGTACCTTGGTTGCCGCGGCAAAAGAGCTCAGTGATGTAGCGCGCAGGGAAGCAATCCGCATAGAGAACTCGGAAGCGCATTGTGTACGAATATCATCAGTGTTTTGACGATACCCGAATAAAAGTTATTGTAAACGATAAGGCAGAAAGACAGGTTAATATAGCATATACACAGTTTTTGAACCTGGCCCTGAAACATGAGTCAGTATACCTATATAAGAACTGAAAGAGAAGCGGTCAAAGGCATAATAAAGCGATTAGCAGAGGTATGGCAAGGCGTGAATCACTACAATAAACCGCACTCCACACGCGATAAAAATGATGTAATAAGCAACAATTGCATACCTCATACACAGTGCGTGGTTCGTTCCTGTGTTTGTTTATGAATGCTCCTTATATCATCAGTATTATTGCGTTTGGGTGTGCAGTAACCAAAGGGAGGCCCCATTTGTGGTCTGAATCGTGCTGCAGGGAATGTTATCATACAGCAACTGTTATTTGGATGCTGTTTAGGAGCCGCTGACGCGCAAGTTTCAGATTCACATAATTTAATCTCCTAAACAGCTAGAGACAAAGAGGGCTGCTGTGAAACCAGGATTCTTCCACACACCAGAAAAAGCTGCATCACACCGACAATTACCGCAAGCGCATGCAGCTTAGAATTAAATGAGCATACGCACTTTTGTGCAGTCATTTAACGTCGAGCAAAAAGTGGTTTGGGGATCATGAAAAGGGCCAGTGAGCGTGTAAGTGAATAAGCACGTTCGGGAATTTTTTTATATTTTATTAATATTTCTATTATGGTTGCAAGAACGCCAGCCAAGAGCAGCGCCATTCCATACTGTCGGCGGTCGCTCTACCACGTTAGAGAACTCAATTGCTCTTCCCTTCATTTCTTGAAAATCGTGAAATGGCACTTTACTTTTCCGCATCGTTAATCAGCCACATCCACTTAAGAAGTGGTCTGCTGTTGCGGAGGCTTTTTTACATTGTGAGCGATCAGCAACGGCGCAGTGGTTTAAGCTGTGTCCTGGCATGTCTTGCGATACCAGAGCTTTGTAAAATGACCACGCTCGAATCATACGGGGAAAGTCGGGTTGTTACAGCATACTGAGGATAAGATAAAGGGGATCACTTTGTTCTTTTCCTGAATGAACAATTCAGCAGAATATATGTCATTGGAGCCCCATTCAAGCCCTCTCCGTTTCTCGGCCTCTCGAACCGCCGCCCAGAATCTCAGCTGTCGTAGTCTCGCAGGAATTATGCAAGACGTTAGTCCAAGCATCGCAAAAAAAAACCAAAAAAAAAAACAGAGTAGACACAAGATCCCGCGCTGCTTTTTGGCTGAAGGATAGATCAGCCGCTCGTATATTGCATTACTCGTCTAAGAAAAAGGGATTTACGTTTTCTCACTGTCAGCTGAAGAGAGCGCTTGATACCATCGACTCGCCTTAATGTCGCTTTATTGCCTTAGGGGCATATTCAGTGTCTGTGTCTCTTTAGAAACCGGCCCTCAACTAGCACCTACAATCCAAGCAACTTTTATCCTTTTGCACGAAGAAATTTACTTATTATTATACATGAGCACGTACTCCTCTGAAGAGACTATACATCACTAATTTCGATTTATGTGTTTCTTCTACAAAATTATAGGTTAGACATTAGAATACATGGAGTTCTCCGTGCCACTCGCCTATGACTATTAAATATATTGTGAAGAGGAAGAAGCACACGAGGAACATTCCAGGCAGTGACATCGTGATCGCTGTGCGTGTTGGACCTGACGGTGTTCGCTGTCGCGGTGCTCGCCGCTGATCTGCCAGTCATGCTGATCGAGTCCTGCTGATCTGCTCAATAAACCCCCATCTTACATTTGGTGGAGGTGCTGGGTAAGATCTATCCTTTCGCCCTGGAACTCGCCCTGCGATACCTGAGGACGTTAACCACCAAGCCGTACAAGTTGGCTCGGTCATCATCTGTCCCAGCTCCCTCCGCCAGCGAGACCCCGCCATCTTCAGTGGCACTAACGACCATGACGTCGAGGACTGGCTCACATCCTATGAGCGAGTGAGCGCTTACAACAAATAGGACGCGGAAACGAAGTTACGCAACATGATTTTCTATCTTACCGGCGTTGCAAATCTATGGTTTCGGAACCATGAAGCGGTCCATTCCATCATGGTCCGTGTTCAAAGCCAGCTTCTCTGAAGTTTTCTGCCATCCGGCTGTGAGGAAACTCCGCGCTGAACAGCGCTTGCGAGCGTAGTCTCAGCAGGTTGGCGAGAATTTCACGAGTTATATCGAGGACATCGTCGACTTATGCAAGCGCGTGAACGCACAGATATCAGAGGCCGACATGATTAAGCACATTCTGCAAGACATTGATGACGACGCCTTCCAGATGCTGACTGCTCGAGATATCCGCACCGTCGCAAAAGTGGTCACACTGTGTCAAAATTATGATGAACTGCGCAAACAAAGGGCCATAACTCGCGCGAATACCATGCACTCCGAGTCGCTTGCTGGCCTGACAGATGCAGCTGAACATTCTGCGCTGCTGCCACAAATCAAGAGCTTCATTCGGGAAGAAGTTGCTCGACAGCTCCCCTTATGTCCTGCCATGAAGAGCCTTCCTCACACCTAGCTCCCAGTTTACGCCAGATTATTCAAGAACAAGTAGCTGAACCTCTTCTTCAATCCCCTCAATCCATGCCTGTCGCAGCCCCGTTGACATATGCGGTTGTTGCTGCCCGACCACCATCTACATATGCTCCGCCGCAACCTGCCTACGTTCAGCCACCTCCTAGTACTGCTCGAGAACCTGCGCAGTTTATTCGACCTGCTCCAAGACCGCGCAATTCCTGGCGCACGACAGATAACCGGCCAATTTGTTACACTTGCGGGCTGGCTGGACATATTTCTCGTTATTGTCGAAACCGTCTCCCAGTGTCGGCACCACCTACTCATGGTTCTGGGTACTGGTCTTCGACGCCTCAGTATTCCTTGCCTACTGAGCCTCCAGCCAGCCGTCATTTCTCCCCAGACGCCTCAGCCATGTCCGACCGCCGTTCACCGTCGCCGCGACGCCGCTCTATCTCTCCGGTGTGACGTCGATAGAACGCTTCACGCGAGGAAAACTAGAGACCGCAGTTCCTGAGGCGAGAACTGTGAACCCGTCGAACTTCCCAAGCCCTCCTCTGTCGCCGGCAAACCTAATTGAAGTTTTCGTCGAGGGTGCTGCTGTCATGGCTCTAATTGACACTGGTGCTGCGATTTCGGTTGTGGACGCCAAACTATGTAGCACTTTAAAGAAAGTGAAGACGCCAATTGCGGGACTTTCGTTGCGAATGGCCAGCACTCAGCATATCAAGCCTTTAGCAGCATGCACCGCTCGAGTAGTTATCCAGAATTGTCTTTATATGATAGAGTTCGTCGTTCTGCCAAATTGCTCACACGCTGTAATTTTAGGCTGGAATTTCCTGTCGCGTCACACTGCTATTATCGATTGTGCTCGAGCTGAAGAGGGGCTCTCGACATTGCCTGATGCCTTAACAGACACTGATTCACGAAATTCCTGTGCTAAAGCCCTCGTCGCCGAAGATATCGACCTTCCTCCCTGCTCTTCTGTGCTTGTTCGTGTCGCTTCGCTTGTGCCTCTGTTAGCGATGAGACCATTCTCTTCACACCAGCTCATACTTTCCTGCGCCGCAAGTGCCTTCCATTGCCCTACGCTGTGCTCGCTATTTCCGCTGGCTTTTTATTGATATGGGTCTCTAACCCATTTAACTCCCCTACTGTTTGCGCCATGGTGAATGCCTCGGTAGTATCCAGCCAATCGCATCTCTTCTGATCTATGAAGAACCTGACGACGCGTTGCACTCTGCCGCGACTGCGCTCAGCCCCCCTTCACCTGCACCCGCTTCCACTTCCACAGACTTGTTCCTCCGTTCCATCGACGCCGATCTTCCTCCAGTGCAGCGCACTCGGCTTTTGAACCTACCACATCAATTTCGCTCCTCCTTCGACTCTCATCAAAGTTCTTTGGGTCAAACTTCTACAGTCACTCATCGCATCGACACCAGCACCCACGCACCACTGCGACAGCGCCCCTTTCGTGTGTCTGCAACCGAACGCCAGGCTAACGAAAAGCAAGTCGACCTAATGATTCAGAATGGCGTTGATTTAGCCCTCAAGCAGCCCTTGGGCGTCCCCTGTTGTCCTCGTAAAAAAGAAAGATGGTTCTATCCGCTTCTGTGTCGATTATCGCCGCCCTAATAAGATTATGCGAAAGGACGTCTACCCTCTCCCGAGCATCGATGACGCTCTCGATTGTTTGCAAAACGCCGAGCTGTTTTCTTCCCTAGATTTACATTCCGGGTACTGGCAAGTTCCTCTGGAAGCGGCTGAACGCCCCAAAACTGCCTTTGTAACTCTCGACGGCTTGTACGAATTTACAATTATGCCATTTGGCCTTTGTAATACTCCGGCAACATTTGAGCGGATGATGGACACCATTTTGCTTGGCCTAAAGTGGAAGACGTGCCTCTGCTACCTCGATGATATTGTCGTCTTTTCTCCTGGCTTTGACACACACCTCTACCGTCTGAAGCACGTTTTGACCTGCCTATCTGATACCGGACTGCAGCTGCATTTGAAAAAAAGGTCGTTTTGCCGCCCACAAGCTCACAATTCTTGGCCACGTTTTCTCCAAAGAAAGTGTATCTCCAGATGCTGCCAAACTTCGTGCCGTAGCAGCCTTTCCCAAACCGACTTCCATCAAAGATGTACGTAGCTTCCTCGGGCTGTGCTCTTAATTTCGCCGCTTTATTAGAAATTTTGCTTCAATTGCTGCTCCCTTGACAGACCTTCTGTCCGACAGTTCCGACCTTTCGTCGTGGTCGCCAACGTGCGACGATGCCTTCAATACTTTACGCCGCATCTTCACGGCACCGCTTGTCCTACGTCACTTCAACCCCACAGCTCCTACTGAGGTCCACACGGACGCCATTGGTAATGGTCTCGGCGCTGTGCTCGCTCAGCGCAAATCAGGTTATACTGAATACGTGGTCGCCTATGCTAGCCGTACACTCACGAAGGCTGAATCCAATTACTCTGTCACTAAAAAAGAGTGCTTAGCAATTATTTGGGCTCTTACTAAATTCCGCCCTTACCTCTATGGCCGCCCTTTTGACGTAGTGACGGACCACCATGTGCTGTGCTGGCTTTCCTCACTGAAAGACCCGTCCGGCAGGCTAGCAATATGGGCTCTTCGCCTTCAGGAATATGATGTCCGCGTTGTTTACCGCTCTGGCCGCAAGCATCACGACGCCGATGCACGTTCCCGCTGCCCCCTTACAGCTGAGGTCGCGAGCCTTTCCTCTTCCGACAATTCCCCGCCATCGCTTCACATCAATGACATGACGTCAGCGCAGCGGCAAGATCCTTGGATAAATTCTCTCCTCGATTTTATCTCCAATCCGACAGTTGATTTTCCATCGCGTGCTCTCCGCCGCCATGCTTCCCACTTCGCCATTCGTGATAACCTCCTCTACCGCCGCAACTACTGCGTAGATGGCCTCAAGTGGTTGCTAGTTATTCCCCTGCAGCTACGTTCGAAAATCTGTGACTCTTTCCACGCTGACCCACAATCCTGTCACGCGGGCGTCTTCAAGACATACACTCGTCTCCGGCTGCGTTACTACTGGCAGGGCATGTACACCTTCGTACGTTCACTCATGCCTCACCTGTCAACGTCGCAAGCCATTTCCTCAACGTTCCGCTGGAGAGTTGCTGTTGTTACAAAGCCCACCACGCCCTTTCGACCGCGTCGGCATTGATTTGTATGGGCCGCTTCCCTATACACTGCAGCCGGCAACCGCTGGTCTATTGTAGTCATTGATCATCTGACTAGGTATGCAGAAACCGCCGCACTTCCAACTGCCGCAGCGTCAGAAGTGGCTTCCTTCATTTTGCAGCGATTTGTTCTTCGCCACGGCGCGTCTCGAGAGCTGCTAAACGACAGAGGACGCGTTTTCTTGAGTGACGTTGTGAAAGCCTTGCTCAAAAAGTGCAACATTATTCATAGAACCACCTCCGCCTATCATCCCCAAACTAATGGCCTCACTGAGCGTTTCAATCGTACCTTCGGCGACATGCTGTCTATGTACGTCTCCTCCAACCACTCAAATTGGGACCTCGTCCTTCCGTATATCACTTACGCTTACAATAGCGCAATGCAGTCTACTCCTGGCTTCTCTCCTTTTTTTTCTCCTCTACGGCCGTCACCCCTCTGCTACAATCCACACCATACTCCCGTATCAGCCAGACATATCAGAGTATACTCCTGCGTCTCAAGCAGCCCAGCATGCGGAAGGCTGTCGACAAATTGCCCGCGCATTCACGGCTAACACCCAGTACCGCCATAAATCCAATCATGACAACCAACACTCGACACACGACTTCTCGTCTGGCGCTCTTGTGTTGCAGTGGATACCTTCCAATGCTCCTGAACTGTCTTCAAAATTTCTTGCTAAATACCATGGCCCATACCGAGTTCTGGAGCGCACCTCTTCTGTTAATTATGTGGTGGAACCTGTTACGCCGTCCCATGATCTACACCGGTGCGGACGCGAGATTGTTCACGTCCAGCGCCTTCACCCTATTACGACCCTGCCGTCTTGCTCACGCCGTAAGTCGCCAGGACGTCTCCTCTATGTCTCTTCTACGTCCCGCGGGTAATTGTGAAGAGGAAGAAGTACACGAGGAACATTCCAGGCAGTGACATATTGTGATCGCTCTGCGTGTTGGAACTGACAGCGTTCGCTGTCGCTGTGCTCGCCGCTGATCTGCCCAGTCCTGCTGATCGAGTCCTGCTGGTCTGCTCAATAAACCCCCTCTTACAATATTGATTATATATCGGAGTAATAGTGTGTACAGCTCTTTCAGTCGTAAAGCCATAGCCATCAACGTCGCCATAGCTCCGATTTCTGAAACATATATTGAAACAAATACGCATGTGATTTGGTATCAGAATTGTCAATCAGCCGCTGGTTGTGCAGCTTTCATAGGAGTGTCGCACCGCTGCGCCGCTGCGCTTTTCATTTGGGGATGTCTGCTAGTCAAGCTGAGGGCTACTTCGCAATAAGGATTGGAATTGACGACAATATGCAGCTGGGATTAGTTTCCCACCTAGTGTCTTGCGCCTAAGGCATAATTTGATGAAATGAAAACACCCCCCAAAAATGCGTCTCTATAACGTCTCTGCAGATCCCAAAAAGCGGCGCCGCTAATTCTATACAAATTTAATTCTAGATAAACACGCATCACCAAGAACAAGAATAGCTCTCTTATAACAAGCGGGAAATGTTTAAGGCAATTCGTGTTCCTATCGGGCGCTGTAACGTATATTTTCCTACAAGAAATCTATAACTAAAGCAACTGATTCTAGCCAAACAGTACACCGATGCATGCTCTCAAATGTCTGGTGGCTACCGTATATGATTTTTATTTTTCTCATGAAAGCGTACTTCATTTTATAGCTGCAGCTAGAGAGAACATACTGGCATGACACACCAGATGAATTTCGCAGCAAGTTAATGCTGTGATCTGTAAAACATAGTTTACAACGTCTAAACAAACGTAGGGAATAAATTGAGGCTCTTGTGCTGAGATACATTCAAAGGGATCCAACCACCAATGCCAAAAAGGAAAGCAGAGAGGATATTTGACGTCTGTGCGTCGATCGACGTTAAATATTAATGTAATCATGGAGGTAAAGGAATAGAACGTAGAAGACGAAACAATCATATGCTGCCAGTGGAATTTTGGTGACAATGGTTGTTGGCTATCTTCGTATGCCTAAACAAGAGAAAATTCTGCCCGTAGTAGTTTTTCTGAACAAAGCTAAGAAACAATAAACAGCGAACAAGGAACCTCGGTAGCTGCGAGATAAAGAGGGAAGCAGCACGGAAACAAGGCACAAATACAACAGCGAATAATATTCTTCTGCTTCCACCTGAAGCAAAGCGCGGGTTGGCATGATAATTTGTACTAATCGCTATGGAACTATTAGGTTGCAGAAGTACATAAACACTAATTATTTAGCAGCAATTTTGTTTGGGCTAGTTGGTTCTTCTGTTAGCGGATTCAAAGACGGCGCCAAAGAATACTGCATGTAAAAAAAAAAAAATATCCGTAAGTCCCTAAACGGCTTCTGTGCGTCCTAAGAAAATGTTGGTGATCACTCCTTCTAGTTTGGTGTGCACAAAAAACCGTGAAGTGTGCTTTCGATTGAAAAATCTAATTTAGTCTAAGACACCGATACCTCGTTCTCATGTTCTTAAAATGTAGATGTAAGACCTGACAGTGTTATTATGTAGCTCATTAATGCCTTCGGTAAACTCCTTCATGTAACGACCGCCATCGTTCGAGCAGCTGTTGTGAAATTCAGAGTGAAGAGCGAAGCTTTAGCAGCAAAAAAATATCTGACATGATGGAGCTTCAGTTGTTAATACTGAAGGCCCTTTAGCGGCGGACTTATTGATTGAATCTGCGTTTTTTCTTTGTTTGTTTATTCAGCTCTTCTACTAACATGACTGCCTCCGCTAGACAAACGCGATCTGATTACAAAAGTACCGCAAGCAGAAATTTTCATTATAGCTAGGCGAGTTTTAGCTGATTAGTATTCCACACAGTTGTGCTTCTAGATAGTTCATTTGTACTTCTTTTTAAATAAGAGATTAGATTTAGCACATGACAAATCCGGCTGTTTTCTAAATTATTTTCTTTAGATTGGGGAAAAATTCCATGATTTTGCAGCGAAAGTAAACTCAGGGTATAGGCGGCCTTGGAACTTAAATGAGGTCCTAAAATATCACACCGGAAAGCTTCCGCGCGAAAACTACAGGTTTTTTGTGTCAGCAAATTTGATTTCAAAGTCCATTTTTGCTAAAACTTTGATCACTCTGCTATCAGTTGTGAAGTTCCACTGTTAGTTTATATGTGCCTCGGTATATAGCTCCCGTTCGTCTGCTACAGTGAGACTGGCACGCTTTACTTTAGACGAATTATTGACATATGGTCGTATGGTCGTGTTTTTAGGAACACACACACACACACACACACACACACACACACACACACACACACATATATATATATATTGTAATGTGGATTTAATGGTTGGTTGGAACGTCTAGCGCTGGCAGTACTTTGGGCACAAGGGATCGAATTACCAGCCGCAGGGCACAGCTTCAGCGCGAGCGAGATGGGCGCCGGAGACAAGCGATGGTGATGGCGATGCCGCAGCGTTTTCTGTTCTTTGTCTTCTTTACATTTCCCCCGCGTGAAGAAGTCGCCATCCTGGCGACTCAGGGAGAAGAGACGACCAGAGGGTTGTAACATGGCTTGAGGCGGCTAACGTGGACAACCTCGCGGCCGCGACGGCGGTGGTCGGAAGAAGGGGTGACTGGCTCGATGACGTAGTTCACAGGGGATGTGCGTTCCAAGACGCGATAAGGTCCGTGGTATTTGGTGTCTAGTTTGTTGGTGGCAGGAACGCATAGCCAAACGAAGCTGTCGGCCAGGAACGTGGGAGGAGGGGTATCGGTATCATGCTGATCTTTGCGATAGCCTTGAGTGTTGGAGGTAAACGTGCGAGCTAGCTGACGGCATTCCTCGGCCTTCTGTGCAATATCTGACAAGGCACTATACTCAGAGGCATCTGGATGGTATGGCAAAATTGTGTCCAGAGTACAAGATGGTTCACGGCCATATAAGAGAAAGAAGGGCGAAAACCCAGTTGTTGCTTGGGTGGCAGTGTTGTACGCGAACGTTACGAATGGCAGTACCTGGTCCCAGTTGGAGCTTCCCGATTCAGATGTAACATACATTGCGAGCATGTCCCCAAGCGTACGGTTGAAGCGCTCCGTGAGGCCGTTTGTTTGTGGGTGGTACGCGGTTGTAGCCCGATGTATCGATTTGCAAGACGACAGGAGCTCTTGAACTACTTCGGAAAGAAAGACACGACCTCTGTCACTTAGTAGCTCGCGAGGGGCGCCGTGTCGAAGAATGAAGTGGTGTAGAAGAAAATGGGCTACCTCTCGGGCTGTCGCCGCGGAAAGTGCAGCAGTCTCGGCGTAACGGGTCAGGTGATCGACTGCGACGATGACCCATCGATTACCAGCGGCCGTGCATGGTAGCGGACCATAAAGGTCGATTCCCACGCGATCAAACGGGCGAGCTGGACAAGGTAAAGGCTGGAGAGGGCCAGCGGGGTGGCGAGGAATCTTGCGTTGTTGACAGGCGGTACAAGAGCGAATGTAGCGCCGTACGAAATTGTACATTCCCCGCCAGTAGTACCTCTGACGAATTCGATCATAGGTTTTGAGGACGCCGGCATGAGCGCTTTGAGGGTCAATGTGATGGTGGGCACAAACCTTGGAGCGGAGGTGGCGCGGAATGACAAGAAGCCACGTTCTGCCGTCTGAGTTGTAGTTCCTGCGGTAGAGAAGGCCGTCCCGAATGGCGAAATGGGAGGCCTGTCGGCGGAGTGCCCGAGGATGCGTAGCCGCGGAAGTAGTGCCAAGGATATCCAGCAGGTTAGAAACCCAAGGATCTTGTCGTTGCTCGAAAGGCATATCCTCAATGGTGAGTGCTGACAAGAGTGCTTGAGGAGGGGACGATGAGTTAGGCGAGCGCACCGGTGACCGAGAAAGAGCGTCGGCGTCAGAGTGCTTGCGGCCAGAGCGGTACACTACACGGATGTCGTATTCCTGAAGCCTGAGAGCCCAGCGCCCGAGACGGCCAGACGGATCCTTGAGAGACGCGAGCCAGCAGAGAGCGTGATGATCTGTAACTACCTCGAAGGAGTGGCCGTATAAGTAAGGGCGGAACTTCGTTACAGCCCACACGATTGCTAAGCACTCCTTTTCGGTAACGGAGTAGTTGGACTCGGCTTTGGTAAGAGCACGGCTTGCGTAGGCGACAACGTATTCGGAGAAGCCAGGCTTGCGCTGGGCGAGGACGGCGCCGAGGCCGACACCACTGGCATCGGTGTGAAGTTCTGTAGGTGCAGTAGGGTCGTAATGACGAAGGATTGGGGGTGACGTCAGAACATTGCGCAGTGTCGCGAATGCATCATCGCAGGCTGGCAACCAAGAGGAAAGGTTAGGGGTGCCTTTCAAGAGCTGTGTAAGGGGGGCTATGATGGTTGCGAAATTCCGAACAAAACGACGAAAGTACGAGCAGAGGCCCACGAAGCTTCGCAGTTGTTTCAAAGTGGTCGGTTTCGGAAAGTCAGCGACGGCGCGCAGCTTCTCAGGATCAGGCAGAACTCCATCTTTACACACAACATGTCCGAGTATTGTGAGCTGGCGGGCACCAAAGCGGCACTTTTTGAGGTTGAGTTGAAGACCGGCGCGGGTTAGGCAGGTGAAGACCTGGCGAAGTCGAGTCAGGTGGGTCGGGAAGTCGGTTGAAAAGACGACGATATCATCGAGGTAGCATAAACAGATGTTCCATTTCAGGCCGCGCAGTACAGTGTCCATCATTCTTTCAAATGTGGCTGGGGCATTACAGAGTCCGAATGGCATAACATTAAATTCGTATAGTCCGTCTGGAGTAATAAAGGCGGTCTTAGGACGATCCGCCTCTGCCATGGGCACCTGCCATTACCCGGAGCGTAAATCGAGTGAGGAAAAGAATTCTGCGCCTTCCAAACAGTCTAGGGCATCGTCGATTCGTGGGAGGGGGTACACATCACGACGAGTGATTTTGTTGAGGCGGCGATAATCAACACAAAATCGTATGGAGCCATCCTTCTTTTTAACTAGAACCACAGGAGACGACCATGGGCTACAGGATTCTCTAATTACTCCGCGTTGCAACATGTCATCGACTTGTTCGGCAATAACACGGCGCTCAGTCGGGGACACCCGATACGGCCGCTGATGGAGAGGTGGGTGAGCGCCAGTGTCGATGAGGTGGGAAACGGTCGTCGTGCGGCCCAAGGAAGATTGCGGAATGTCGAAGGAGGCGCGGAATTGGTGTAGAAGGTCGAGAAGTTGCTCGCGGTGGTGCGGTTCTAGAGCGCTGTCCACGGAATGGTCAAAAAGGTCCCGCTGTAGCGGATCTGAAGCCACACGAGTTGGAGTCAAGGCGTCAACTTGGCAGACAGGGAATGACACATCATCAAATGTGAACAGAAGGTCCACGGGCTCGATGCGGCCGAGGCACTCCCCTTCGATCAACATAGCGGGAGACGGAAGAGGATTGACTACCAGAAGTGTGCTAGCGCCGTTTTTCATGTCAAGGACGGCAAACGGCAGCGGTAAGTGGCGGCGGCGGCAGACAACGTTAGAGGGCACAAAGAGGACTGTCGCGGCGGTGGTAAAAGAGGCAGTGACGGGAACCAGAACAGCGCTAACGGGTGGGATGGTTGTGTCATGTGCTACGAGGAGTTTGGTCGCAAAACGAGGACACGGCTCGTGGAGCAGGGCATCAGACGGTGCATCACTCGATTCAATGAGCTCCACTTGAGGACTGGCGCAGTCAATGATAGCATGATGCTGGGACAGGAAATCCCAGCCAAGAATGACGTCATGAGAACATGTGGGGAGAACGACGAATTCGATGATCTACAAGGCTGCAGCAATGACGACGCGAGCAGTGCAGATAGCTGTCGGCTGTATACTGTGAGCGGATGCGGTACGAAGCGATAGTCCCTCGAGAGGCGTAGTCACCTTTCGGATGGAGCGGCAGAGTTTTTGGCTGATAACTGATACAGCGGCACCGGTGTCGACGAGCGCAAGAGTATGAACACCTTCAACGATGACAGGAATAACATTCGCGGGATTAAGACGAGGACTTTGAAATTCGGTCGGATACGCAGTTCGTGCCTCGCGAACTGCGGCGGTTAGTTTTCCGGCTGGGTAGCGGGTCGTCGGCGCATTGGCGAGATGGAGCGGTGACGTGGTGATGGCGAACGACGAGGGCGGAAGTCCGGAGGTTCAGGGGATGCTGTTGGAGGACCCGATGGGACTGGGAACTGGGGGGCCAAATAAGGTGGCGTAGGCCGTGCAGCAAAGGCCATATTTATTCGGCGCCGGCAGCAGCGTGTAGTGTGTCCGGGGATGCCGCAGTGGTAGCAAATACGCCTGTTGTCTGCAGTGCGCCATGGAGATGGTGTCTGACGCAAGGGGGAAGCAAAGGCTGTTGGTGCGGACCGCATGGGGGGCGAAGCATAGGCATATGCTGGCTCAGGCGGTGGACTTGAAGTGACGTCGGCATGCGTGCGACGCAATACTTGAGGAGGAGCCGGCGCGAATGCTGGAGCGTAGCTCAGTGGCGCAACGCCGGAGGATGAAACTGTGGGCGTGAGTAACGGCATTGAGGGTGCGACCGGAGCTGATTGAGGAACAGGATTAGGGAGGACTTCAGAGACATGCTGCTGGATTGCATGGCGAAGCTCCGGAACAAGGCCAGTTGTTGACGACTCCTTAACATATGGCTGTAGGGACAGTTGGCGCGCGACCTCCTGACGTATAAAAGCCTTGATGTCTTCAGAGAGGCTAGATGACTCCCTCTCCGCGGCTAATCCAGCGAGTGATGCATCAGGCTGGCGAATCAAAGCACGCTCCTTGCGGAGTTCGTCGTAGCTTTGACAGAGGTCGTATATTTCCTTGACCGTATTGGGGCCTTTGGCGATAAGCATGTTGAAAGCGCCGGCATCAATTCCTGTGAGGACATGACGTATCTTAACGGCCTCGGTCATGGTCGGGTCAACGCGGCGACACAAATCAACAATGTCCTCAATATAACTGGTGAACGTTTCACCGGGCAGCTGTAGTCGCGATCGAAGACGCTGTTCCGCGCGGAGTTTTCGGACGGCGGGGCGGCCAAAGACATCAGAAAATTTAGTCTTGAAATTCGCCCAGGTGGAAAAGCCCGACTCGTGGTTTCGAAACCACAGATTAGCGACGTCGCTCAAGTAAAAGATGACATTGTTGAGCTTACGGTTGTCGTCCCAGTTATTGTGACGGCTGACCCGTTCGTAAGTGGTCAGCCAATCGTCGACGTCGTCATCGCTGCTTCCGCTGAAGGTAGTCGGGTCCCGTTGACGGAGCGCACCTGTGCAGGTGACGGGCGGAGGCAGGTGCAATGAAGTCGGCTCCGTCATTGGGGTAGTCAATGTTCTGCTGCGAAGTTCCAGGGCGAGATGGGTACAGGGAACTTCAGATTGACCTCCACCAAGTGTAATGTGGATTTAATGGTTGGTTGGAACGTCTAGCGCTGGCAGTACTTTGGGCACAAGGGATCGAATTACCAGCCGCAGGGCACAGCTTCAGCGCGAGCGAGATGGGCGCCGGAGACAAGCGATGGTGATGGCGATGCCGCAGCGTTTTCTGTTCTTTGTCTTCTTTACAATATATATATATATATATATATATATATATATATATATATATATATGTACATAAACGAAAAAAGCTAACGATCATCGGCACCAAATAGACCATAGGGATGGTTTTCTTTATTTCTTACTGAATTAGTAGTGTAATATTTTATGGGGTGGGCTCCGAACTCACGAACTCCGAATATCACTTCAAGTGCTTTTACCAACCCAGCTACAACGAAGCCTGCCTAATCTTCTGAATTTTTATTTGCATTTCCTCTTAGCGGCACGAGCTCTGGCATTGCTGGCAAATTCTCAAGGGGCGCGCTATGTATCATGTGAAGCAGCAATGATAAGACTTTCGCATTTCTCCACTGCAGATTTCGCAGTGCTCACGAAGTTTTTCTTTTGCGCACAGATCCGGAGCAATGCTAATCTGATTTGTTTCACGGTTATGTATATGAGCGCTTTTTAATTAAGCTATAATTATTTAGGTTATTATTACATTATTCCCTTGCGAACTGACGCCACACGATTGAGTATAGTGCAACCGAAGCCGACAATGATGATTGTTCTAGGAAGCATGTAATGATTAAAAAGTAGTAAAATATGCGGCGGCTACAATTGTAATAGGAGAATGTTTAAAGGTAAAGAAATACACAATGTATTAGAAGCTCAAAAAAGCGACAGAGGGTCTCCAATGTTCAATGGTGTATAATGTATTGCATTAGGTCTAAAAGAACGTTTCCTCTTATTATTATTATATAGTACCACGGTATACCAGGGGTCGTAATCTTTAAGGATACTTGGGAAGTGACAAGACCATTGGCGATTGGGCATCACCATTGCCTACATATTGCAGCCAACTGTGAATCAGTGTCCGCGAGCTTACACGTGACACAGCCGTCATGTGGAAGCTTTTTTTTTTTTTTTTTGTGCGATTGAGTTGTTTTTATGGCTCGCAAAAAACGTTACTTTATATTAATGGCACCCCGGAGCAGTCGTTTTGGTCAGCTAGTCTTTAAGAGGATCTGCCACTCTTGCAGTGACACGGTTCCGAAAGCAAATAATAAAAATTTAGTAAATTAGTCTCCACCGAATAATTACCTTTAGAAAACGAAAGCAAGCGCTGCAGACTAATCTACGTGACTCTTAAGATCCCTGAGCTGTTTAAACTGGGCCTAGGGCATCGTGTCTTTGCTGCAAGTTTGTCTCTATCTTGAATACCTGGTATCTCACATGTAGCTTTATTACATTATACTACATTGCTGAAAAAAGTGCAATCACTGAAGCAGAAGGGAACTTGGCAGAAGCAGTACCACCTCATGTAGAATTCACCAAGGGGATTGCATCTCACATGAAATGGTTGGGGAAAGTACAGAGTTCTAGCATTTCCGCTTCAGTTCCCAGCAGTGCTGACTCTGACTTTCACTTTCAATCGAAGGTAAAAGCCCTATTGTACCTCAGCGAAGCCTCGGCCATGCCTGATATTATTGCGGCGCCTGTGTTTGCAGAATCAGCTATAAACAATTCGACCTCGGCGCCTAAAAGGTTCGCGTCGTTGTTGTTTTTGTGGCTGTAGGAAGAAGGAAAAGAAAATGCACGGGCCTGCTACTGGCTCTGTGGCTGAACCACCTCCGCTGCCTCGTGTGAACGGAAGAGAGAAAGTAGAGACGAAAGAAAGAAAAAGAAGAGGTGAAAAAGACACGAGCCACAACAGCTGCCGTCCACCACCTCAGTGATGGCGGGTGCGATGACGGCCTACAACAGATAAAAATTCGGTGGCTGGCTAGCCTCCAAGCAAGCGGCGTTGACCTACTGTCGCAGCCCCGTAAGGCCAGGAACAGCAAGTATCGTCAAGACACGAGCGTGCACTTTCACACTTTATGTGGCGCGCATCGCGACAATCGCTGGGTACTCGGCGGGACGCATTTAAGCCATAATGGCAAATGTTTATGACCGTGGCTATGCCCTGGTCGACCTTCTCTCGTGCGCCGTCGCCGAAAGCTGTTTGTGTAAAGCATGCGTTCAGGATTTCTAGCTGGTTAAAGGCGCTGCACAACAAGGCGTTGTTGGCACGTTCTCCCAACAATGTGTAGTGGCTCTCGGCACACCGGTTTGAGACATCCAAACGGAAAACCGATCAACATTGCTCAAGCTGACACTTGACGTCACTCAGAAGTTTTGCACGGTGATCAACAGTCCATTGGTTTTGTGAAGCTGACTGATGGTGACTATACTTCATGCGGAAGGTTACACGACAGGCCACTAATGAGGTCCAGAGAGAAAATCACCTAGCACAGAAAAGAAGTATTGATAATGGAGGTTACTAACAGATCGAGCACTGGACATTCAGAGGTGCATTAAATTGGCGCACTTATCTAACACTCCAAATTCCAACTCATGGCCTGCGTATTTGAATTCGAAACAGATAATATATGCAGAAGCAGAGGACACACAGCACACGATTGGAGCAAAGAAAGTTTTTAAGCGAGACAGCGTACATTTTAAACCAATATATACGAAATGTATTTCAGAAAAGAACGAAAAAGCACTCTGCATTCAGCATGCACTCTTTCTACTATCATTTTGGGTATGGCCCGAATGAATAGCGTCAGATTGGTGTTCACCTCTCTTCCCCTGAAGTTCGATACGAACTGCTCAGCTTCAGAACGTTGTTCTGTTTGGACTAAGCGCCACCGGTACTTGTTGACGTTGTCTTCCATTGACAATAAAAGCGTTTTCGTTGTCATACATTGCAGCATATTAAAGCTTGCGGGCGAATTTGTTTATCTATCTGCTACGCAACCTATCCGTTACGCATCAATCCTGCAACAAAAATTCAGCTCGTGCAAGCAGTACACACGTCCAGCAGAAGCTCGCGCTTCCCTTTCACATGTAGAACGTAAACTACCTACAGCAATCTTTTTTTGCCACTCCTTGCTGTCAAGAGCCACATTTTAGTTCACCACCTGCAGAAAGAATGTGGTCTACCGCATTCCGTTGAACTGTGGCCGGTGCTACTACGGGCAGACAGGCAGATGTCTAAATGTGCGCCTGACGGAACACTCTAATTCTCTGGCAGGGAAGGCGAGTTCCAATCTTGCGCTACATGTGCAATCCCGAGAGTGTAAGTCGAAGCATGACCCGTCCCTTTGTGCGCCTGACTTCGATAATACGGGTGTAGTTTACAGCAATGGTAATCAACTCTGCAGGGAGTTGGTTGAGGCATTTTACATTGCTAAAGCCGAGGACAAGTGTGTGGCTAAGGCGTCGGTTAGCCTTCATTGTAAGGAATTTGACCTTTTAGAAAAGTCGTTAGTTAGGCCTTGACTTTGAATTGGCTTTGTATTTTCGTCTTCTTCTTCCCAATGTCTTGCATTCCACCGGTTGGGTTGTGCGCGAGCTTTTCGGAAGGAGTCTTCGTTGTTTTCTTCCGATCATAAACATTCAGTTTAGTCCAGCCTTGATAGTCCAACCCATACCAACTTGCCCAGTCATCAACCTTGTTGAATTTCAGTACCTATGATGAATGCACTCAAAAGTAAGGAACCAATTACGCTTTGAATATTCACTCAAAAATCCCTGGTTACTTTGAATTTTTCGGTAATAACATCGACTACATCACGCCGATGCCGAAAACACTAACTTGCTTCTGCTTCCTTCATGTTCAGTCTTTTTATGCCAGTATTAGTCTTATGCTACTAATTAAGATCACGAGCTCATTCGCACAAATCAGAAACCTTCAGTAATGGGTCATTTTGTTACGGAACGAAAGTACAAAGTTACGTTTTTCCGACACTTCACTGAGCAATCCTGCGATGATTTTCATTTTGTGTGCATCTGCCTTTACTCGTCCCACTTCATGTATTATTTCCTACGCCTTCCTGGCTCTTGCACTTTGCCGCGGCTCTCCGAAAAACTTAGCTCCTTGAAATCTTCAAATCTTCTTTTTTTTTTCCTTCTTCCTTTCATCTGCTCTTCTTTTCCAGTTTTCTTTGAAAGAAATAATCTCGACGCTCAACAAACTATTCCACCAAATACCACCTCTCTTCTTTTGACAACTTAACTGCTCCGCTTTCACGGGGATTCTTTGGCGGGTTTTAGAAAAAAAAACATAGATCTTATTAGGAGCACCTGCACCTGTTACGTTCGAAAGATTCCACTTAAATTAGCCACTAAGATTTCAGAGTGATGGCTGTACTCCTCCTGATGTAGTACAACAGAAATTTGAGCTAGTTGGTTCATCTTCGATATTTTTCTCCTGATGTGTACTCAGACACCACGCGCTTCCGCCAGGGTATTTTCGAATCTTACCCAAGGTTAAACTTGGGCTTAGCCTCTCTAGCCACGAGTGTCGCCCTGTGTTTCATGCTATCGTACGCTGGTGCATAACCGCATGGCGAACTGATCACTCTACCATCAATATTAAATTTTACACCTAAAAGTGATTGATTCTCAATGACGTGAGGTTATGTGACAAGCGCTCGATAAAATTACGCCAGAGGAGTACGTGGTATTAGCAAAACCAAGCAAAATCGGGCTGTCACTCGTCAAACTTGGTTTACACGCCTTTAACTACTACTGGTTTTATTACTTCGCAGCTTCCTTATTTCACTTCGGCGTTATGGTATTTGAGAGAGAGAGAGAGAGTAGTTAATTGAGAAGAAAGGTGGAGAGGTCGGCCGCCGTTAAGAGACCCTGGCATGAAGGGTGATGATGTCATAGTACAGTGAGGTTTCACTCGTGGTCCGAGTTCTTAACGACTCTCGTGAAACGCAACATGCCGTACATGTTTTGGACACACACCACTTGTCATTGAACAAACAGCGCCAAAATTTCAATCTTCAATCATTACTTCAATATTTCAGTCTTAACGCTTCCAATAACAAGTACTATGTGCACCGCAAGACCCCAGAGAAGCGAGGGAATACGAAGAAGACGAGAGGCAATTACCATCTACGCGCAGTCCAAGCAGCAAAATGCTTCGCGGCAGCTACTGATAGTTGTCACGCTAAACCGGCACCTGCACTAGACTGCTTCGCGTATAAGAATGCGATCGGGCACATCGTAAGTATAACAAAGCGGAACGCTTATCCACTTCCTTTGCTTGCATCAAAAATTCACCGCCGGCAGCAGACTGCGCCAATGGAGTAGAATACCTAAAATGGTTTCTTCCTCTGTTCAAGTGCTAGAGCGAAACTAAAGCCCCCCCCCCCCCCCCCCCTTACCGAAAAAAAAAACAGCAAGGAATCACGTCTGCTCTGCTTTCTTGCCGCCAGGTGAAAAGAACAAAGGAACTTGTGCGATTCATAACATTTAAAATAGGGCAGGTGTATGCATCGCCTCAAGGCACAAAAAATGCATCACGTGGCTAAAGAGAATCTAAGTTTTCTCACCAGTAGCAGAGTGAACTTCTAAGACGTTTTAAATAGAGAAGACAAGGAGAAGTAGGGCGTGAGGTGTGAACAAATTGCTCTGTGAAATGCCTTTTCAGCAGTACGGGCGCCTTATCAACGAAACTGCAAGGCGCGAATCCTTATCAGCACAAAACTCTCAGAGAATGAAAACATAAATTCCAGTCAGTTCTTTATTCTACATCTTTTTTTCCCAGAGCAATAAAAGAGTGGCGCATTCAACGTGGGAATGGGTTCAGTCATTCTCGCGAATTTTTTTTTTTTTTTCACGACCGGTAATTTTTATTACGAGCGCGCTCCCATTCACCAAACTCATTGCATTGAAAGGATCGTCAGTAAGGTGCAGTCTGCTGTCTGCTTTATTTTCTTAAGGGCGAAAAATTGATTGGTTTGTTCGCTAAATTTTTGACAAGTTCTCGACTGAGCATTTTCATTCGTTGAGCGGCAAAACAGTCAAAAGGTAGAAAACATGCCATGTAGAACACCTGCGAGGCTTCACTCGGAAGTATACCCATGCTTGTCTGGTTCGACTAAATGTGCTTCAGATAATGTTATCGCGGTTTTAACAAAACGCTCACACACGACACACAGATATATATATATATATATATATATATATATATATATATATATATATATATATATATATATATATATATATATATATATATATATATATATATGTCCCGTACACGGTGATTCAGGATACCAAGGATAACAGGGGGTTAGCCGAGACACAACGGCAGCAAGCAGCACAGACGCAAAACGCGCAAGCGACCACTTCGTCTTCCTTCACTCAGTCATGCACCACCTGGCAAAGCTAGGTGGCATTATATATATACAGGGTGTTACAAATAAGACTAAGTAATTTAAAACAATGTACTTTCAGAGGTAAAATTATTTTTGTTGCACGAAGTTATCAAGGGTCTGGGCGGCTTCTGTAAAACGGGTTAGATGTGCTCTTCATGAAGTAATTAATTGCAATACTTAAAACGTTAATTAACGAATTTTAGTTAATTATTCTACTGAAGAGCACATCTAACCAGTTTTATAGAACCCGCCCAGACCCTTGATAACTTCGCGCAACAAAAACAGTTTTACCTCTGAAAGCCTATTTTTTAAAATTACTTTAAGTCTTCCCTGTAACACCCTGTATATATAATGTTACGAATTAAATGAAAAGCGGAAGGAAAAACAAAGCGCCGATCGGCGCGTTGTTTTTTCTTCCGTTTTCATTCGATATTCTTTATCCTGATCATCACTATAAGACTAATTCTTGTCTAATACCAACAACCAAACATAAAAAAAGAAAATCTCTAACGTTCGCCTTAGACAAGTAGATTGTCAGTTCCTTTGAACTATATTTATATATATATATATATATATATATATATATATATATATATATATATATATATATATATATATATATATATATATATATATATATATAGAGAGAGAGAGAGAGAGAGAGAGAGGTGGCGGAAATCAGAAGATCGTAAACATACACGAAGGACAGAAGCCATCCGTCTACGAGGCCAAGGGAAGTGTACAGGGATTGTTTTTTAATTTGTGTTCTAGCTATCGTCCTGAATTAGTACGTTGATCAATTTTTAGGGAAACAAAGTTTTTAGGGTACAAAGTAGAAGACCAAACAAAATGCTGATGGTGGGAACCGAACCCACGACCTCCGAATGTCGCGTCCGTTGCTCTTACCAACTGAGCTACATCGACGGCTGTCCAACCGTGATCTTGTTTTGGTTCGTTTACAGGCAACATTAATACCAAAACAAGCTAGAGGTTGTACAGCAGTCAATGTAGCTCAATTGCCATTCACAGGGCATTCGGGCACATAGAAAGAAGTATGACCTGATACTTTCTAAGCTACTCAAGATTTCTTTTTTAACGCATAAAAATTTCTGCCCTAAATCTTCATCGTCGGAAGCCCTTGGATCGGACATTTTTGTGGTGTTCGAGAACATTCTTATTCCCACCTTAAGGTTTAGAACGATATTAAAAAAAAACTTAATATTTTTTTTATATACTGAATGAGGTTGGGGCAAAGAAAAAATATCAGTCAGCTCTGCATGATTTTTAAAAATGTCAACTTCATTTCAGTTCAGCAGAACGTTCAATTCTTATTGAAAAGGTTGTCAATCTTAAGCGGGGCCCCTGAAGAGAAGCGTTTAAGGCAGATCCTTTTCTCCTGTAAAGGGTGCATCATCCTTAACAGGCGTGCGCTGGGTGAAGCACAGCATTAGCCTTGGGCATAAGGTGTTCGCTTCGTAATGCGGCGACTCAACGAAGAACGCACCCGAAACGGTACAACTAAGAACTTGTGTATACAACCGTTATCCGGTGCTGCTTGCATTAGCGTGAGTGCCAAGTGGTTTGTGGTCATACCACAGTAGTACTTTGCAAGGAATGGTCTGTTTGTTTTGCTTCGATCTAATAGTGTGTGCCTGCTACTATTTCGTTACTTGTTTTCGGTGTAAGTTCACTTTTGTACGACTTCTCTTAATAATTTCCCAATTGCAAAATGCATTTTTTTTTTTCATTCAAGAGAGGTAGTACGCCCATATCGAAAAACTGTTCTCTGGTGCCCGCGTTGGCGGAGTAGGTATCAGCGAGGTCGGCGTCGACCATCTACAGCCTCGCCAGCCTCGCCCAATTGAAAACTCACGTATCTTCCTCTGAAGGAGTTGGGGAGGGGGGGGGGGGGGGGGGGCGACGTAATGGAAGTGTCCACTTTTCTCATTGCTTTGCACAGGCGGCATATATAATCACGTTTAATTTTCTGAAAAACTGACGTTCTAGCGTATATGACGCATGAGTCTCTTTATGCATCGTCTGCGAACTTTTCACCTTACCTTTGTTGATGTGCCGATGTTGCTATTGAACTTCACTCTAAAACAACCCCTCTGATGCGGAAGTAGTACACCAAATACCATGAAATGTATAGATTAGATTTTGCTGTGGCTTATCGCAATGGCTAGCATCCAACGTTTGAAGCCTCAATGCAGATGGTCACGTGGAAGCTAAAAGAAATGCTATGGCTGTGCGTCAAGTGCAAAAGCATGCAAAAGAAAGGTGCAAGGCGCTGAAGTGCCAGGCTAGAAGTTGAACGCAACCTGTGGAACGTTGAGAATAATTTAAACTAGGTACTTAATCAGCCGTGGGTCGCCCAGTCTCTTTTGTTTTCTATGATTCCAGATTCATGACGCCGGAGAAGTTGCCTACACGGTCCTTCCCCAGTTTGGCGTCCTACATTGTTCCCCTTGCACTCGAGGCCGAAGAAAGGTTGCCAACGTCTACACAGTCCCTCCGGCAACGCACTGTGCGTCTTCTTGCTCCATCCCGCTCCCTCTCGGCGAGCATCGTTGTGTGATTGGCGCAATACACAGGCCATGAGACAAGAAAGACGAGTTACATTTCGGGCTTCACCTGTGTGGGTAGCGGAGCACAATAGGGATGACGCATGGATGGCGCCCATAAAAAGGCAACCTAAAACAACTGGTTTGCCATGCCTGAAATGCGCAGCGCAGAACGACAGCTCCACTCGGCACGCAAAGTCATTGTTTTTTTCTGCCTTTCTCACCATCTTGGTCGCTAAACTAAGATTGACTCCTGCACCCACTCTCTTTCGTTTTCAATGAATATTTCAAGTGATGAATTTCGTGTGTGATGTTCATTGAATTCGGCGTAAATATTAATTGCGCAAAGTTGCACTATGTTATTATTACTTTTTAGGCCTCGTAGTCTTAATCACAAGATTCAAATAGGTTAAAATGTTATCCGTCAGGAAAGAACCTATTAGTGCTGTTGCAGCATCTGTGTCTATTCGATATCGCACAGAGTGAACAGGACATTTAGGGTTAAATGGTACTAGAATTTAAATTTTCCTTTCCTTGAACCAGAAGTAAAATCTTGTTCTGTTGTGGGGACCATTACTGAAATTCACCAAAGTGATGGGCGTTGACTTGATTAGAATCATTCGTAAATTGTTTGACACAGCTCATATACAGTAAGCAGTTCACCCACCCCTCATATCTTTATAAATAGAATGCTTAAATAATACTACATCTCCACTCCGCCATGGTGGTACAAATATAATGCTTAAGAGAATGCCGTAATGCTTATCATCACGTGCAATAAAGGTAGAGCAGCAACCGCATACAGGATTGTACCCGCGCCTCTTTCGACGCACGCACCGGCGCGCGCGCGCGCGCGCGTGTGTGTGTGTGTGTGTGTGTGTGTGTGTGTGTGTGTGTGTGTGTGTGTGTGTGTGTGTGTGTGTGTGTGTGTGTGTGTGTGTGTGTGAGTGTGTGTGTGTGCGTGCGTGCGTGCGCGCACATTCCCTAGCAACGCAGTGTGCAATATAGGCACAGGCACGGACGGCGACTCCACGAGGCCAATCTCAAGCGCCTAGAGAACCACAAGTGGGAGCGAATGTGAGAGTTTACCTACACGAGAATGGAACACAACCTAACAAAGCAGGTTCAGCGCAAAAACAAGGTAGTTTGTTAAACCATAATACGGACGTAACTGGGGTGACGTCTGTATCGATTACGTGCGTAATGCCTGGGGTGAGGAGCACCATGAGAGACAGCGCATCTACAGCTCACCTTCTCGGGTTCGTCGGGGACTGTAGAGCTACTGATGAGCTCATTAACTGCTCTGCATCTCAATTTCACCTGCTACCGAGAGCGCGAAAGCGCTACCAAATTTTTGCTCTTGAAACCTAACGAATTCTTTCTGGTTAGTAGAGGGCCGATGTCAAACCAACAAGCTTATTCAGTATAACACAGAGGGCTTCTTGCTCGAAAGAGCCGCTAGGGAAAGTGGAGTGTTTGCAGGTGTGAATGCACCAAAGTTTTCCAATGTAAGTAGCGGAAGGCCACGCCGGTTGGGCGGCAACTGTGCCCAAGAATGCGGGATCGTATTCCGGCCTCGGCGATCGTTTTTAGGCGGAGGCGAAAAGCAAGACATCCGTGTGCTGTGCGATGTCAGTGCAGGTTAAAGAACCCCAGGTGGTTGAAATTCCCGGAGCCATTCACTACGGCGTCTCATAGTCTGAGTCGCTTTGGGACGGTAAACCCTATAAACAAAGCCAAAACAGACCAAGTAGCAGAAGAGAAATGCAAAGATAAAAGCAAAAACATAAAACTCAGCAGAAAATAAGTTACCAGGCCTTTGGAGATCGCTGTAATTAAGAGTTTTGTCTTGCAAAGTGCAATATTTGCTTACTGACGTTCGTGTTCACGTAGCATGCAAGGAAAGTATAAATTAGCTTTTGATTGCGTATAATATATTTCGTTTAACATTTTCAGTCACAGGAATGACCACTTTATGTGCCCTAAACATAAATGCTAGCAGCTTTAGGCACCACCGCAACTCTAGCACACCTCGACTCTAACACGGATGTTACTGGGTCACTCGGATAGCTCTCCGTTTAGGACAAACTACGTCTTCGGGAATAGAGGTTTACGTTATAGCGAAGCAGCACAAGCTTAACACAATGTCCTGTAGAGGTAGATTATTGTCGTCCTTCTAAATTGCGCCGCCGACCCAACCATCGTACTAGACTAACTAAAATGTGTCGTTGCCAAACAGACACATATACCCGCCTGCTTCAGGCCTTGGCCACTTCGCGAACCAAACGAAGGATCTCCGACACTGTGTTATTGGGCTCCAACTATAGCTCAGGCCTGCTGACTCTATCATGTTTTAGCACACCCTTCCGTCTTGCCTTCTTCTGTGCCGCACTGTTTTCTAAACTTCCTGACGCCTCTCTATTAAAAGTGAAAACGTCACTATAGTAACAGTGCGCCTAATCTCAGGCGAATTAATGCGTCCGTTATCGATTAGAGAGCAATCACTGAACTGACTTGGTACAAGACTTGCTGCCCGGCTAGCTCGCTAATACTAATCAGGACAGTCTATAGACGGCGTACCGAAAATGTAAAAGCGTATAAAAAGTCTGCCCTGATGCGTGCAAATGTAGCAGCGACTGCTGTATAATATACCTACAAAGGCTGTCCCCTATTTTGGCTTCCGGTAACGGCGCATTAGCGAAGCATTCTTGCCCTTGGCATCCATAACGGCAGCGAACACACAGCGACGCTCGAAGCGGATCCGGAACAGGCGTGGCACTGACAGGCGGTGGCCAGGTCCCATTTTGCACTAATTAGATTCCGACGCACACTCGGCCCGAAGAGGGCGTGACGCACTGTCAGATTGTGTGAGAGTTCGCAACGTTTCCATACCTCTGTTCCGAATCCGAACCTGACTCGGATGACCGCGGTGCTAGTGGGTACCAAGTCAGCATGTGAGTTTCTAATTAGACACGGGCGACTACGTAGACTCGGGAAATAAACTTAGAGACAAAGCCGAAGGCAGTGGCGGCAGATATTTATGGGCTAAATGTAGCATGCAAGAGGAGCGCATGTATGGAAAGATGTGTGCTCGACAACAACTGACCGCCCTCCCGATCATCGATGCATGGTGTAGGGCAATTTTGTTCTTTTTTCTATGACTCTCGAGCCTTTGGATGTGGGCTAAATTGCAGCGTTGAGCAGCGCTGAAGGTAGAGGTGGTGGTAAAGGCTGGCATTTTTACCAAAAGGCTTAGTCTGTATTTGGCCAGCCGCAGGACTAAGCTGGTAACAGATATCTTTAAAGGCCCAGTTTCTGAAAACATCCGGAGCCGGCGTCGAGAGCAAAAAATTACGAGAATGCCTCCGGAAGGTGATAGTTGGCAGGTGACATAGCTGAGCACTGATTGGTCAGCAGATTGTGTGACGTGGAGAGACCACGAGCCATGGCCGAGTTAGCAGGAGTACATGAGCTGGTGTGAGATATTATTGTTGTTGTTGTTGTTGTGGCTGTAGGAATACGGAAAAGAAAGCGCACGGGCCTGCTACTGGCTCTGTAGCTGAGCCACCTCCGCTGCCTCGTGCGGGCAGAAGACAGAAAGTACAGAAGAAAAAAAAAGGAGAGGGAGAGAAAGACGCGCGCCGCAACAGCCATCGTCCATCACCTAAGCAGTGGCGGGTGCAATGATGCCCTACAACAGATAAAACTTCGATGGCTGGCTGGCTAGCCCCCGCCGCAAACGGCGTTGACCTACCGTCCCAACCCCGTAGGGCCAGGAACAGCCACTCTTCACCACCTCCCTCCTCCGGAGGGTTGTCCTGTGAGATGGGAAACCATCCCAGAACATATAAATACGAAATCATACTCCGTAGCCCTCTACTACGGCTCCTCTTTCTCTATTTCCTCTTTCACTCCCACCTTCCTCTCTTTCCTTACGGCGCGGGTGTTCACAGAGAGAAGTGTGACAGATACTGCGCCTTTCCCTTCCTCTGAACCAACCAACCAACCAACACTGCACAGGTAGGCTCCGCTAAAGCGGCGCCTTATATGTAAATGTAGGATCGCCTTGCGCATGAGGTGGCACCTAACGACTGTATGCCAACGTACTTAGATGCTAACAGCCATGTTGGTAATAACGCGGGTACAAAAACAAAGTGCAAGTATTGCGCAGGTAAACCAAGATCGTCAAACTCAGACGTAGACGAGAGCTTTTAACACTGTGGAATTATGCCCTTAATGGTGTAGCATAACTTTACCCCAACATTTAATGTGAGCGTTAGAGGCTGTGTTCCCCATAAAATCCGATGTTTTGATTGTAGGGATTGGAGCTGCCTGCACTGTGAGCGAAGAATCACGAGCTTCACTCTAGTAGGGGGCAGCTGCTGGGTGGCATGGTCGTTCACTGATTTGCCGGCGGGATGTCATTAAATGACATAACTTGGCTGCGAGCTTGGGTAGCTTCCTTGAGATCGGACCTACTGATACCTTTGGATTCACAGTCAGACGCGCTAGCCATATACCGCACAATCTGCTTTGTACTGCTTGGCCAAATCGGGACGTTGTATCTTTGTCGGGTACTCTTGCACATAGTGCAGTACGTAATGACTCCTCAACATCATCCTCAGCCTGTCTATACCCACTGCAGGGCGAAGGCCTCTCCTATATTCCTCCATGTAACCCGACCCGGTGCGAGCTGCATCCACTTGACCCCTGCGCACTTCTTAACCTCATCCACCCACCTAACTTTCGCCGCCCCCTGCTACGCTTTTCTTCCCTTGGAATCCAGTTTGTTACCCTAAGCGACCATCGGTTATCCTTTCTTCGCGCTACATGTCCTGCCCATGCCCATTTCTTCTTCTTGATTTCAACTAGAATGTCAGTAACATGAGTTATTTCTCTTACCCACTCTGGCATGTTTCCTGTCTCTTAATGCTACACCTATCATTTTTCGTTCCATACCCCTCTGCGTTGTCCTCAGCTTATATAGAACCCTCTTTGTTAACCTCCACGTTTCAGCACCATAGGTAAGTACAGATAAAATTCAACTGTTGTATACTTTCCTCTTGAGCAATACCGGTAAGTTGCTAGTGATAATCTGCGTGCTTACGAAATGCGCTCCATCCCAACCTCATTCTCCTTATCATTTCCCATTCATGGTCCGAATCTGCGGTTACTACCTGTCCTAAGTAGACATATTCGCCTTCTACTTGCAGTGCTTCGCTGCCTAACGTAAACTACTGTTCCTTCCCTAGGCTGTTGAACATTATTTTAGTCTTCTGCGTATTGATTTTCAAGCCTTTATGCTAGGCCTGTATTTATAACTGTATGCTAACAAATAGGTGTGATATAATGGAAGCCCATATCAAGGGGTTAGGGGCTGATAGCTTGCAAATGCGCGAACGAGGGTTCGCATGGGAAGCCCCAAACAGGAGCTATAAACGCTATTTTGGCGTAACGGTAATTATCGGCTTACTTCGATCCAACTAGATGATTCATTACCGTACAGCTAAAGGCTCAGGACATAATTTCGTCCGGAGATAATGTCGTTTCCCGCTTACACTCCACCCACTTCCTTCCTCTTGTGGAAGAGCTTTTTGGTGGAATTTCCGCGTGCCAAATAACGACCCATTGGCCGCAAGCTAGACGAGCTGCCATATTACTTCCTCACGCACATTCTGTAGCAATACAATCAATGCGATGCGTATCAGCATCATCATCAGCATGGATGGATGGATGGCATATAGGAGCGTTCCCTTTGAAACGGGGTGGTAGCAGTAGCTATCATGCTCATTTTTCTCCCTATATCTTAATTATTGATTTAGATTGGTTAACTGAACCATCATTCAATTTATTAAATTTTTGTTTCTACATTACGAACATTATGTCACTTCCCTGCTTTTAAGCCACCAATCTTCCAGTCGTTTTTTGCTAGTTTCCACCGCCGGTTTATTCACCCGGCCACTGGTATCTCTAAACCCCAGAGCTTCAGGAACAGTGACTGCGCCTGCATCAACTTCCGGATGGATACCATTGCATTCGAGTATAATATGGTCAATTGTTTCACTGGAGTTGCCACATACAGCACATGCGTCATCTTCATTGTTAAATTTCTTTTTGTAGCTGCGTGTTCTAAGGCACCCTGATCTAGCTTCAAAAACTAGGGCACTGCCTCTTGAATTATCAAAGAAAGCTTCCTTCTTGATCTACATTTTCCACTTTCGGTATAATTCCACACTCTGTTTCTTCTCCATCGAATTTATCCAATTTTTACCTTCTGCGTTTTTCACCTGTTGCTTAATGTTCTTTATTTCTCCGTCCTTGTGACTAGCATACTTAACTAGTTAGTTTCCTAGTTCTTTTCCTCCATTGTGAGTCAACGCTTTTTAAGTACAGGTATTCAAATACTTTAGCTGCCCATCTGTTACTGTCTGATTTCCTCAGGCCGTTCCTCATATAATAATTTACTCTGAGCTTCCCGTACTTCGAAAGAGGCCCAGCCCATATCTCCCTGTACCGCCTCATTTGTGGTTTTGCCGTGGGAACCTAGTGCTAATCGTCCAACGGCTCTCTGATTTATTTCTAATGTTGACTGTACCTCTGATTTTAGGCACAAAACCGCATTTCCGAAAGTAAGTCCGGCCACCATAATTCCTTTCCAAATACCCCTCAAAACCTCATACCTGTTGTATCCCCAGAAAGTCCTATGCTTCATTATCCCGGCATTCCTTCGCCCTTTGGCCTTAAGTGATTGCTCATGCTTTCCAATGTATGCCAATCCTTCAGCAGCAGCATCCTAAATACTCCCTCTGCTGGTCAAGGTCAATCCAAGATCACTCCTGTTGGCTGTATACGCTCTACCAACGGCAGCACTATCCCCGCAAATTTGCCACTCTCATCCACTTGCTTGACTTTCGCAGCCCTAAGGTATACGCTTGCTATCTCTTCAAACTCACTCAGTTAATCCGACCACGGCACATTGTATATGGGGTTTAACATACCGAAGCGACGCGTAGGTAGTTGAGGCCTTTGTGGGTTAAGGCTCTAGATTATTAGAGCAGTAGCTCTACTTCTGTAAATACCAGCCCGGGCACTGTTTTTTTTTTTTTTTCGTTCGTGTGGCCTTGAGGCTCAGCCGAGGTGACACTGGAAGTCAGTTTGCCTAGAGACAAACCTCGCCCAGTGTTTTATGATAAGCGCACGATCACGTTCGCTGAACACGCGGTACTAGCGATAACAAGTCAAGCAGAGCTATCGCTTGAGAAACTTCCTCTAATCGCGTTTAATCACTACCAACTATCGACCACTTCAGTTTAACGTGCATTCACTGTGCGCGCAAGGTGAACTTCTTGCATTTCGCCCTTATTGAAACGCAGTCATCCAATCACTAGCTATCAACAACGAGGTCACCTTACTGTTTACTACAGGATGCCTCGCTACCAACTAACCCACCACGACGAATAAGAAGAAACTCATTTTTAGTTTTAGTGCTTCCTCGCATAGAAATTTGTGCGTAGAAAATACGCTGTCATTGCACTGCATCTGGACGGCCGCCTCATATGGAGTTTCCAGCTAACGTTCAATTTAAGCTCCTGCCCTTGCTGGTGGTGAATACAGAGAGAGAAGCCTCTTGCCCAAATACGCAGTGGCCACATGTACGCTCCGGCCTGTTAACTCTGTCGACGGTCGCTCTGTTTGAGACAAGTAGACCCCTGCGGTTTGCCGGCTTTGTTACCTGGCTCAGCTTTAATAGTACACATTCAGTGTCCGCCGCGCCTTCAGTCGGCTAATTGAAGCATTTAAGCTTGCTCTGCTACCGTCGTCCCTCCATGACACAGACCCTGTTGCTACCTGGAAACAAGACCAACGACGCCAAACTTCGATGGCAGATAACCATTGTCATTAACACTGTGTGAGGACGTTGGCAGATCACAAATGGCTCCCCGAGGCCTTGATTTCTGTTTTCTCCTTCCTTCTTCTGCATCTTTCCTACTTTCTTCCTTTTTTTACTTCCTTCCATTGCTTTCCTTCAATTCATCCATCTTCGCTATCTCTCTTCCTTTCCTTTTTTTTTTACCCGAATGTGATGACCAGGGACCAAGCCCATGGCCGCCGTCAACCAGACGATATAGGGGAGATGTTAAGGATGTTATAAAATATGATGGAACAATTCGTTGCCTAATGCTAACGTCATATACTGATTACACATTCGATCCAAGTTTTAGCCGGTGTAGGCGCATTATGTCTGCATGCGAGCATGCTTGTATCTCTGAGGAATATGGGCCGGTACATTAGGGCGACTAATGATTACTTAATTCGGAAAACCCCGGTGGAACTTTCACCGTGACCAGTTGCATATATTCACTTGTTTTCCGTATGGCGTATGCAGAAACTACAGAAAACATACAGCGTCCACATTGATTACAGAGACAATGCATCTGAAAAATACGGACTCCTTCCTACGTCTTGCAGACAATAAGAAAATTCTATTAAAAAGACACTAATATTATACGAAACCAATGCGAGAAGAACACGGAACGTATACGAGTATTCATATATTTCTAATATAATGCTTACTGTATATTTCCTTGCACATACTAGACCCTCGATGAGTCTGTTTTACGAATACGAAGTGCGCGAAAACAGTAATCAAAAATAGGAACAGATAAAAAATAAAGACAATAAAAATTTCACTGGAAAGCAATTTAGTCAAAACGTTTCCATGAGTTGCGAACAGGCTTTTCCAGGCAGGCAATTCTGACATTCAGTGACCAGAGGAAATGAGCTGTGTTTGAACGTCTCAGTGTGGTAAGAAGGATTGTGGAGATTTATGGCGCTAAAGCCTATAGTTACACGAGTGTCAGCTGAGTTGATAATGGCTACATAATTATTTTCTTGAGATTAAGTCTTTATTACTGAACCATGGATTCGTATTTGTCTTTATTCCACTGGCTAGATTCACAGTCCATCGGTTCGGTACCACTGACAAGAGAAGGCGTCTTCTAAGACGAGGTCAGAGAAGCAGCAGCCCCGCCTAGCCTTTCTATCCCGATCGTACTTGTTTTGTTACGCCAATAGATATTCTTACTGTTCGTCAGTTTCGGCTGGCAACATATACCGCTTCCTCTTCAGCACTTCTTCACGGCGAGCCGTGTAGTCTGGATCAGCAGACGCAGCCTGACGCCTACGCCAAAGCGTCGAAACGCACTGTCCGGTATGCGCCTCGTAAAAATGTCGAGGCTGAGAAACAAGCGATGTCACAGAAGATGTTATACCACTCATCTAGCCACCTGGTATCACAGACATGGCGTCATGTGGTATGATGTCACAGACATATATCAGCTGCCGCTGCTCAAGGTGAAATTGCACTGAACTTGACCTACGCGGTGTGGAAGAGTGGAGCTAAGCTCTGAGGCGGGAAGGTTCAGGCAGTGGGAACTCCAAGTGATGGAAGGCTTGTTAAATTTCAAATAGTTATTTCGTGAAGGCGCTGAAAACAAATCGGTGTGTGCAGGAACGTCAAACATTCTAAGCGTTGACGAGATGATAGTGCTGCGAGACGTGAAGCTGTACGAAGGGAAGAAAGCTAAAACCTCGACCCTAGGTTTGAATGAGGAATCGTACGTAATATTTTTAACAGATTCCAATTTTTTAATATCGCTTTTCATTTGGGAACTCTATACGATACAGTCATAATGGAGAATGAGATGGACAAATGTTTTATATGCCAGTAGTATAGTATCCTTTGAGGCCTTTATGCAATGTGCGATAGAATTACCAGAGGCATTTAAAAAATAGCTTTGTTAGATATATGTCCTTGCAAAAATAAAAACCAAGGTATTTGAATGTAATTACCTTTTTCGAATCCGGACCTTTAAATGTTTATGAAAAAAGTGAAGGAGATGGGCTTCTTGAAGAAAACACGAAAATAGTGTTAGGAAATTAATGGTATTTTCACACTCGTCACATTAAACAGTGCAAAGTTTAGAACACGTTATTCATAAATGTAATAAATTTTAATAAACAAAGCGAGTTTCTAACTAATGCACAGCATGACTTTAGTCGAGGATTTTTCAACGCCACCCAGCTAGTCGAAACTTTATAATTTAACTGACAATCAATGAAGGAAAGCTTACTGACGCTATATTTATGTACTTTGCAAAAAAGTAATAAATGTTGAACAAGAAGTTTGTTTGCAAATTAGGTAATGATAAATGGCAATTAATCGCTTCGATTAAAGCGGACTTGAGAAACTGTCGTCAGTTTGTGGCACTAAATATTCATTCCCCTCTAGTGCCTTTCCATTTCAGCGTTCCCCAGGGGTGTGTTCCTACATCGCTTTTCGTCTTGATTTTTGTTAACGATATGGTCGCCAACATCTCAGTTTCTGCTACATTGTACACCGACGATTGTGTGCTGCATAAAAATGATAGAACTACTGAGGATCAGGTCTGGTTAGATAACGATTTCACTAAGGCAGTAACGTGATGTGACCAACAGCAAATGTGCGTTATGATGAAACAGAGTTCATGCGTACAACAGGGGGAAAGAATGTTCTCTTTACGTATCCTGCTATCAATAAAATTGTCTCAGAAGTGTACATCTACAAGTACCTCATTCTGCGGATCTGTGATAACCTCTACTGGACGTGGCACATTGACGACGTCGTAGCTAATGCCGTACGCAAACTATTTTTACTCCCCCCCCCCCTCCCACCGGTATACATTCCCTTTCATATAACACCATTGTTCGCGCCATGTCAGAATATGCTAGTCTAATGTTCTAATATAGGATCATTTCATTAACTCCAGCTTCGCTGAGACAAAGTTCAAGAAAAGAAAGCAATGCAGTTAATCTACAACCATTGTAGCCGCACGTCTGTTGCTCTTCTTCTGAATCAAAGCGGTTTGCTTCCAGCCTTTCACAGACACCGCATCTGTCGTATACAATTCTTTTTCAATTAGCCAGAGGTAAGAAGATATTGACGCATAAAATATTGGCACATCAACCCGAATCGAAAGATTCACTCGCGGACATGATGCGATGCCGTGCAAGGACGTCAAGGCCGAGTCGATACCTCAAGCCCCACTCATTCTCTGCACTGGCCTCTATGGTATCCCTACCGCTATTACGACTGACCGGAGACGTCAGTTTTACTCCACATTGTTCAGTAACCTCACTCGCCTCTTCGGCGTGAATCATATAAAAACAACATCTTTTCACCCAAACTCAAATGGTGACATCGAACGTTTACATCGGCAACTGAATGCTTTACTCATGGCTTCGACTTTTTCTTCAGCATGGATTGTGCGTCTTCCTTTCATCATGCTTGGCATCCGTGCCGCTCTTCAAAGCGACTTTTCTTGCAAAGCTGCCGAGCTTACGTTTCACACCGCTCTTCAAGTACTTGGCGAATTCTTCGACCCCTCGCCATCCTCCCCAATTGACACTTCTGGCTACACCTGGAGCCTTCGCAGCGTTATGCGTGACTTCGTTTCTCCCAGTCCACGCCCGTCTTGCCGTCGTGTGCACATAAACCCCTACCTACAAATCGGCATGCACGTTTATGTGCGAAACGACGTTTCAGGTCTTTCCTTAGAAGAATAGATAGAATACGAGCACCTCGAGAATCTGCTCATAGTTGCGCAATACTTAGATGGCAGCTTCTATGTCCTCTACAAAGCGCCGTGCCTTTTTGTGGGCGCTGTGAAAAGGCCTTTGAAAAGCTGAAAACAATCGTCCGTAGGTGTTTTCTTCGGAACATCAGACATGGATTCTGGTGTGGTATCATAAAACATGATATGTCCACTCCAGTTCAGCCAAACTTTCCTGGTCACAGTGACGCCGTACTTCGGTGGTACAGCTCCTGAAACCGTCCGTCGACGGCGTGCAAGGTAAGACAACCAAGCGCACCGTCGTGCGGCCGGACAATTTGGTATGGTTTGGTTTGGTTTTGGGGGTTTAGCATCCCAAAGCGACTGAGGCTATAAGAGACGCCGTAGTGAAGGGTTTCAAAAATTTCGATCAGCCGGCGTTCTTTAACACGCATTGACATCGCACAGCACACGGGCGACTAGCTTTTGGCCACCATCAAAAAGTAGCCGCCGCGGCCGGAATTCGATCCCACACCTTTAGGCACAGCAGTCCAGTGCCCTACTATTGCACTACCACGACGGGTTTTCGAACAGTTTGACACAATCACACTGTCACGAACGCTTTGACCCTGCTGCGTTCTTTTTTTTTTTTTGGAAAGATGTAATTCATTGTCGGTAATCAATTAAGATGAAACGTCACTGTTGGAAAAAGTGCAGTTCAATTTCCGAATTACACAAAAATGTAATTATTTACGAGTAATCAATTACGTACAAATATGTTGTCGACAAGACTATTGAAAGCGCTTTTACTAGGTAGTACCAATCTTTAGAACTTCAGCAGGTTGGTTTTTTCTAATTTCGACCCACAAACTGAATAGAAACTACATATTTGTATTATTACGCATGACAGCTGAAATGAAACGTTTCACCAGGTAATATTGTTACTAAATTGGATCGGCTTTATAGCAACACTGATATCAACCACGATAATGCCACAACATATAATTCTCATAGCCTACTCAGTAGAAGTAAGCCCTGTAGGCTAGTGTTTATATCGAGTGTCCTTCCGTATTAAGAGATTTTTTTTAAACCTGTAAAAACTATTTCGGCGTGATCTTGGTGGGTCAGCTCTGCACAAAAGTGGATAAATCCTCATACAGGATAAGGATTTCACGAAATACAAAATGCGATGAACAAAAATAAAGATCATAAGGTATACCATCTGACATTTCGTTCTTTTTACATTTAGAATTTTTACCACGCAAGCCTTCGTAGTGTTAACGACAAGCATTCCTAGCCTCCCCTGCTACACGCACGTGTCACAGTCTGCATATCTGCCGAGTGATGCGTGGGTTGCATTCAGACATCAAACAAGCGTAAAGGCCGGCACCGTCCACATTACGCAAACAGTCGAGTCGCGTTTCCACATTACGAAAGCGCCTTATATTGCCACGCTTTCTACTCACGTTCTGAAGATGCAGTCAAAGCGTCTGTCTAAACGTTCATGTATGCACTACAGCTGCAAACAGCTGTTTTGCAGAATACCAGAAAGCAGTGTTTAGATTAAGGTTTCTAAATCAGGAGTAAAACAGCGCTCGTAAATCAACTCTCATCGCGTCAAATTACGGTATGCACAGTTCTTGCTCCACTGCCGACAAGGATACATTTTCATATACTCCTTTCTTTAATCATTTATCTCTCTTAGCTGCAATAAGGCAACAAACAGTTCAAAGCTGGCATTTATATCTCCGAGGTAGCACCCGTTAAAATGCTTTGGAGCAGACATTAAGACATTCAGCATACAAATAATGTGCTCCGGAATAAAGGCACTAGTGTCATTGTTTCAATAAACTGAGGATATTAAATAATGCATCACACAGCCTCGCACTTCAGAATATTGACACACAAAGGATTAATCAAGACAAAAATAAAATAGCAGGCCGCGCAATCCATAACGTTTCAGGAATAATGTGCTTCGCGCTTCAGTAAAGAAAATAAGAAAATCGCAACATATGCCGCCATTACAGGGTAAATTAATTCGAAATTTTCTTCTCTCGTCTTGTCAGAGAGCACAAAAAGCAGCATTTAATTGCAAATTTATATTTTGCTGGCTAAGAATAGAAACACTGAATAACCATATAAAAGCATTTCGTGTATTTGTGGAGCTTGCGCATCATCTTTCGCGAGAGCTGCAGAGGAAATACTCGTAATACCCTTACATTTTCCATACATTTATTTCCTGATTTTCCTTAGATCGATTTGCTTAGAAATCATAATGCCCCGGGTAAACGAAATTCTTCAATCGCGAATTAGTTATATTGCACTAAAGTTCAGGTACCCCTACCTTCCTCCATTAGTGGAGTTCGAAAACTATCCTTCCCTTCAAAATGCGACCGTATGTCTAGCCCAACAACGCAGAATAAACAGAGCGTATCAATCTGCCTTAAAGAAACTGCAGCTGAGGGATGAAGCCAAGCATGATTTATGCCATTTGTGTAGTCTTTGCGCTGTGTTCAGTTCTCACTTATCGAAGACAAAGCACTTGTAGAAAGTTCAATGTAACAAAATCGCATACAGGATGATGAAAATAAAGATAACAAAATGCAGGCCTTTTCTGCACATACAATTGCTGAATATTGCAGCACATAAGGCACACAGCGCAGTGATATAGTTCGCTGTAATTCATGACGCGCAGACCAGATGCCAAGTGTCGGGTGGGCTCATGTATCACCTGCGGAGTTTACAATTTTTTCCTATGTACTTACTACGACGCTGATGGGATAAAATGGTCTAGTTTTTTTACAGAAAGCTAGTAAAAACTCCTATTCCAACGAAAACAACACACTCAAAATTAGTTGTTTTCTTTAAAACCACAGTCATAAAAAAAAGTAATTTTCCTTGCATTCAAACATATTTTTTTAGAACGTTGACAAGCTTAATACAAACTAAAATGAACAGTTCCAGGCCACACATAACTGGCATACTACAATAAAAAAATAGAAGATCTAAAACGAGGAGTTCCTGTAGAACTCCTGCGCAGGTTTTCCTACCTCGTGGTAAAACGTTTGCGGTCGTAAACACAACTGAATCAAGTGAGGTTTTCCAGACGTTCACTCCGGGGTGCAATAAAAAAGGCCTTTGTTCGAATGAAGAAATTCCTTGGGACAAGGCGGCAGATAAGGGGATAAAACTTATTTCAAAAAGGAAGCGGCTCCCCTGTCGAGAATTCCGCCGTAAATTTCGCAGATAAATCTTACCTGCAGAAAACCCGGAAGACAACATTGAGATGTTTTAGATCCTAGTTAGGTAACCAAGGAGAAAAAAATAACCGTTAAGCACAGACCCAGAAAGAAAATAAAAAGCGTTCTCAACCCCTTGGTAGAAGTGGCCAATGGTGGCCGTATGTACTAGCGCCGACATACCTCATTTCACTGATCGACCAGCGAAGAGGTAAAAAACAGTATACCCAGAGACTGAAAGAAAAGCTGCAAATGGTTCGAACTCAGTGTTCTTAGTTCGTAGCACTTCAAAGTGTGCGATTTCTTTCTGCAAGATTTTGAAAAGAATATCAACTGTGAAAAAGAAAAAGTTGTACAAAGATTTGTGCGACGTTGTTCTTCCGGAGCTCACCATCTATAGGGCCATATACAGGGGAGGCCCTGTCTCGGTTACCGCATTTTTGCGATATCACACAGGTCAGTATACAGTATTTCTACTACAGAAATATAGCTTGTCTTCTCTTTCGTTCCATGAATGACACAGAATGATTTACCCGCTTTTTATTTTATTGACGCTTGTATAACTACGTGTCCTTATAGGTAAGATATCACCCATATACAATAAACGAAAAAAAAAAACTGGCCTAATAATTTAGGCCAGGTGACGCAGTAGTAAAGGATGCAGCCTAATAAACATAATCTAGCCGGAATTCGTACCGTATTCACTTCAATATCTCTCTAATGTCAAAATGACAACTTCCAATAGGCAATAATTTTGATCAAAATTATGTCAGTGCTAATAAACGTAGAGCCAAAATATTTTCAAACTATTTTACATATAAGACATGCATGTCAAAGATTACGCAAGAATTTAGGCCAGATGACGCACTAGCATAGGAATCAGCTTAATACACATCACCTAGCTGGCATCTGAATTCGCTTCAATGTCCCTTGAATATGAAAATGTAAAAATGACAACTTACGTAGGCTGTAATTTTGGTCAAAAGATGACAATGTTGTGATCATAAACGTCGGATCAAAATTTATTTTCCTCTGTTGTAAAATTATATACCCAGAAAGTTTGGACATTTTCTGGGTAATGAGTTTCTGAACGTAATTGTTTTTTATATATTGTTCAACATCACAATATCATTCAATGTATCCACAGATTTTCGCTCGGAAGTCTTTTAGTATTTTGCTATCAATATTTTAACCCCCACTCCCTCCCCTATTTGTTTTATGGCAGTGTTTTTTAGCGCAGGACAAACTTGAGAGAGGAACGTTTGGTGCGCATGTGAAGCTTCAACCATTTGTAAAAATATTTTACATTATAGCACGGTTTTCTCGCAAGTATTTTTGAAATCACGGCTCATCCGCTCTCTAAAAGATTTTCGACAACTCACAGCGAGCGCAAAAAAAAACAACTCGAAGGTAATTTTTTCCACGCGTCAGAGGTTTGCATCATCCCCATCTAGTTGCGGATAACAATATCTTATAACATCAAACAGCTGGCTCGCAGTTGAAAGGCGGTCCAGAATTCTGCACTTCATAGTGCGCAGTTACTGTTTTTATTATTTTTTCCTAATTATATTTCAATGATGTATTATAGCCATTTTGTTCGTGGATTTTCACACAATTCGCCTTTTTCACAAGGCCGTTCTGCGCATGCCCGCCTCTCCCATGGTTGAAAACAAACCACCAACCCCAGCTGCTCATGCGTATTTCTTGGCCTCCGTGATCGGCGCAGCCGAAGCTAATCTCCGAGGCTATGTGTGGTTAACATTAGAGACAGGCGTATGGGATAGATGGCGATAGCTGTCAAAAACACAAACCGTCATTTCGCTGGCGGCTGCATCTCTCAAAGACGTTTTCAACCGGTAGCAGACGAATTTTCAACCACTCCCAAAGGGCGCCACATTTTGTGAAAAAGGCGAATTATACCCTAGTAGTTTGCCGCCATCCATTGCGATTTTTCTTTACCAATCTGTCACCCCTTTCTCATCTATTGTTCGTCACTTGTTTATCGTTTCCTGTTATCGTTCTTGTAACCATTGTAGCACTTTGTACTTTGATACTGTAAGTTGTTTGCTTATGTCAAATATTTATTCTGTCCCTCTATGTAGGCACTGTGTAGAATATGGCCCTTTTTTCGTTGCTTCAGTTGTGAATAGCCCCTTCTCATACAATGCTCCTTACAGGGAACTTTGAGGATACAAAATAAATAAATTCTTCGGATCATTATTAGGGCTTTTGTTATAGACGGTCCCCCGAAAATTTTGCTTTTAGGCCTCCTCTTGTACCAACTCAACCAGCAGTCAATTTTGTAAGCTTGTTCTTGTTCGTATTAACTCCGGCTCAAATTACGGCCCCAATCGCAGGAGTGTCTGTCTGCAGACTCATAATGCAGATCTCATTGCAGGCTCCTGTGTGATGTCCAGGTTGCCACACGAGATCATAATTTTAACTTTCAACTTGAGCATTTGAGAACAACACTGAAAAACTAAAGAATGAAAGAAAAGAAGCAAGCGTATAGGAAGGCAAAAACAAGGATGGCAAAACCGCTGAGCTATTCTCATTTTTCATTTCGTGGAAGTGCAAACGATCCTGCAAGTAAGTGCCTGTCAGCCCGTCCTCCCTGATGACGCCATGGGTGTCGGCTTCGGGGTGCTTTAAAAGGCAGCTTAATTGCTAAATGCACTCATTTCTTCTACCCTGCGCTCCCATTTGTTTTGTTTCTTATTCATTTTAACGTTGCATTCAGCTCATCAACTCCTACGCGTTGAACAGTATGTGTGCCCTTTATTCAGAGTTTCACAAATGAGGCAACCTCAGAGAGTCCTCCTTCTCTGCTTCCAAAGATATTGTCTTGTCCTAAGTGCGTACGCTTCTCCATCAAAGTTCCGGCTCTTCCTCTTCCCTGAGAGTCCTGTTAAGGGCAATGTTATGCCTATGAGCTAGGTTCAAGCTTGCTAAGCGGAGCATGGAGCTTTGCTCTCACTGTGAATGTTTGTTCCGAAGCGTTTTCAATGTCCTTCACAGTCCCTAAAATGCTACATTCAGTTTATGAGTTATCTCTCACCTTTCCTTGTGCTTTCTCGGGGCGAACTTCTGAAATCATGTCTATGAAGACAGGGTTTGAAGTGACGTCTAAATTCTAGGCTCTGTTGCTGAATTGAAATGTAATTAAGCTTTAAGAGGAGCTTTGGGTCTTAGTGCAGCTCGCTGGTAATGGCGCTGTTTGACTGCCACAGTGCGCCACAATTCTGTGCTACCATATTATTTCTTTCTTTTTTGTACGAGCAGTGTAAGTGCTTGCGGGGCTTCCTCGGAGCCAAACGAGGTAGCAATCAGCATTTAAAGCCGCCTGTGAAAACCCCCAACTCAAGCTTTCTCTTGCTAGTCAAAGAGGATGCCGCCAACTCTGACTTCAGCTTAACCAAGAATGTGTCACCACTTTTCGAAGCGTCACTCGATCGAGAAACTCATGCGATGTGGTGTCACTTGGCCAAAAGGGGTCCAGTAGTTCGCGCTTGTGACGATGTATGGATAGGGGGTAGGAGAGCTGGCTGTCTCGTCAGCGCAGCTTTTCTTGGCTTCTGCTTAACTTTTGCCTTCTCTACACATCCCAGCTTTGTAGTGCGGGCAATATTATTCTCTTTCCGCATTTAATTTCTTTAATTTGAAATCCTTTCTCCGCTGATACGTGACGAGAACCGCAAGTGTCCGCAACGAGCGCTAATAAAATCCCGTCGTGCCTCGTTGGTTGGTTCAGTCGAGAAAATAGACCTGTCCGCTACGGCGTGGGCTCATTTTCGCCTGTGAAACAGCAGATACATATTACGCAACCACACGGCTGCCAGGCGAGTTTCGTGTTGCATCGAACTGCTCACAGCGCGCTACAGATCAGGAACGAATAAAACGCATGAGAGAAAGTTTTTGTGTTTCTGGCGCGAAATAATTGTACATGAATCCTCGTCAAATTCCAAACAGCAGACCGTAAATGCAAAACATGTTAAGGTTGCTGTTCGGGTGAGTTGGTTTATCATGACGGAAATATAGCGCTTTGAAGACAAGGACAAAACGTAACTGTCGTTACTATTTTGAAATAGCCTTCCTGGAAAATAGCGGCATAAGTTAAGTTGTACGACATAAAGTGATGTGCTTCCCGATAGCATCATGGAATCATGCTCCTTCACTGTATAACAACCTGTACATGGACCGAATAAAATTGAGTTGAAAGTTGGCGCCCCTGCTGAGCACTATGTGTTTTGTCCTTGTCTTCAAAGCGCTGTAAGAGTAATACGATGAGGGCCACCAAATTCCTTGTTTGAGAATACCTGGGCGTGTATACATACGAAAACCAAATAAAAGGATCACTGCAAAAAAAAAAAAAGAGAGAAAATGGAAATAATTCCCACTTAAAGCTGTGCAGTTATTGATAACCTTAACCAAATAAAGTGGCTCTTTTTACGTTCCCTGGACGTGTACAAGGGATACCATCATTACTTTCAACATGGGGTCCGTGTCTTTGGCTTGTGCTAAGTCATTAATGTTTACCGATGACGTTTGCTGTAGTGCCGTGTACGTGCTTAGTTCGTTACTTCTATACCACAGAAGGTCGCACAATCCATCTCTATAACCGATCGCTGGTGTCGAAAAAACTCGCTTGAGTTCTTCCGGCAAGTTGTTCATCAATGCACTTAATGATGTAGAGTTTGGTTCCGTTTATGGTGTTTAACATCCTAAAGCAATTAAGGCTATTAAACACACTGCACCGGAGGGCTCTGGGAATTTCTACCACCTGGGGTTCTTTAACGCGCATTTTATTCGCACAGTACGAGAGCGCCTAGCCTGTTGCCTCCACAGAAAAAAAGCGGCCGCGGCCGAGATTCGATCCCGCATCCTCGGGCAGTAGTCAAGCCACTACATCACCAAGAAGGGGAAGATAAAATAAAGGTTTGCAAATGGGATAATTAGGGCAAAGTTTTCAAGATTGTACTAACCATATCGCTCTCCCGACACATTTTCGTTTACAACCAGCCTGCTGCTCGCACTGCTGGCATGTTGCGACAAAGAAGCGGGCGCATCGCCGCTGGTCCAGAATAAAAAGACGAATAATTGTAACGGGGATCGCAGCCTCCTCGCTTAGTGTAGCCATCAGAATAAGCTCACAGCCGAAGAGACGGTATAAATAAAATGGAGCCTGATATACAAAGGCAAGGTAAATAACTGAGGCTGAAGAGGACCAGCAGGCGAGAAGTATAGAAGTGACGGAGATAACGTAAAAACGTAGGATGTCTTGCGAACGGTGCATTGTGGTGAGTGTTATCTTCGGGCAAAGAGCAGTCACCCAGCGATACATTATCACAATTTGTCCGGGATTCTGATTTGTGTGGTGTAATGTCCCCAAGTGGTGCATGGGCCACCGTAGCGGAAATCTTTGCAATAGTTTAGACCACCCTGAATTCGCCAGTGTCTCGTATTTCTGCGGCACTGTGACGGTCACAGTGCGTTGTGAAGACGCACACTGACATATGCTCTATATTTTTCTAACACAAAATGGAAGCAAATTATAAAAGCCATATATTTCAAATGATGCAACCGAAACAAAAAGTGCTGTTTTATCCGAAGACACCAGCGCCACGGAATGCTTTAAAGAGGCGCTTAATTACGCTAGGAGAGGTGTTTCAAGGACGAGTTTAAAATTTGTTTAAGCGCAAGCCCGACTTGCCCCATGAGGGCCTACCGGAGAATATGACCGCAGGAAGGGGTAACAAATAAATATAAAAGGATTTTGTATCAAAACGTCTGACGCAACCGTCTCTTGTACAGCGTTCCGTTTGGTTTCACATCTTTTCTTTTCCTGTTTAGCATTCATCTGCTAGCAAAGTTAGATGCTAGTTTTCATTTGTGATGACGTAGTGCAGCCAGCTGCATTCTATTAATTGTAAAAGAGGAGTCCACAATGACAATGAGCTTTTATCCTCCTCAAAAACCAGTCAACTTTTATTTCGGAGAGGGCACACTTTACCCAAACTCAGCGCGAGTCTCTCAATGCTTAGCTGCAAAACAATAAAAATGAAATAAGCGAAACCATGCCACACAGTGCTTTCGCACGTCCTAATTCGTTTCAGCAGATTTAACTCCCGGCTACTTTTTCACGTAAAATAGTTTTCAAATTAATTTGTGTTGTCACGTTAGTCAAGTTACACAGTATGAAAACACTCTAAAGCCCGTGAGCTCTCATTCCTTTCAAAAAGCAGCTTTTCATGTTTATATTTATGCTTTCCTGCAGCAGAGTGCGCTTCTGTTCCATTCATTGCAGACAGAAAGCATAAATAAAGCATACTTAAAACACGTACAATCTGCTAATAGTTAATCGTTCACCCTTAGGCTAATTTTTGTAACGGAAGTGAAAAGCGCGCGCGCGAGCATGCACACACACACACACACACACACACACACACACACACACACACACACACACACACACACACACACACACACACACACACACACACACACACACACACACACACACACACACACACACACACACACACACACGCACACGCACACGCACACGCACACGCGCACGCACACAGACACATACACACACACGCACGCACACACACGGCGCAGTGGTTACGGCGCTCGACTACTGCTCCCAAGGGCGCGGGATCGAATCCCGCTTTTCGATGGAGGCGAAAAGCAAGGCGCCCGTGTGCTATGCAATGTCAGTCAAAGAACTCCAGGTGGTCGAAATTTCCGGAGTCCTCCACTACGGTGTGTCTCATAGCCTGAGTTGCTTTGAGAGGTTACCCACCCCCCCCCCCCCCCACACACACACACACACAGAAGAGGTTTGTGGGAAAATATAGCAAAGGGATCAGGCCTGTGCTCTCTGATAATTTTAAGCAAAACATAAAACTGCATTCCAAAAAGGGCAAGAAAAAGAATGGCGAAGGGTGCAGACTCGAGACTGTTTTTTATTGAAAACTAAGCGCACTTTTTATACATTCATTTCATGCCTGCCAAATCATCTACTAAGCGCAAGCCATCAGCGCGCTCTTTTTCTGATACGGTTTGATAGAAGTGTAACTGCTGTCTGGTTCCTAATGAAAAAAACCTCAGTAAGTACAAGAAGCAACTGATCACGATGTCGGCTCAGAATTCTTGTTCTTGCCCAGAAATATTGGCGTTGGTTATCCCGCGTAGCTATAGGGCATACGCCAGAGTGCAAGTATTTTGCTACGCTTCCCACTCAAACACCTTTTGAGCACGTGTTCGATGGGATAATAATAAAATCTCTTTGACCTGCGGGAAAATTTGCTTGGTCCAACCTGACCAGCGTATAATGAACAATTAAGGGAGCAGAATCTTTCGATAATGTAACTGAAACGTGTCCAATCTACCTTATCACTGCCTTGAGCATATAAAAAGTGTGCGTGCTTCCGAACAAAAATATATATCCTAAAATCCACACCTCATCTCTTTCTTATTTTGCCCATTTTTAAAGTGCACAGTTTTTCGCTTGACAATGTACGGCCGACACTCTAAATAACTTCCAATATTGGAAATCTTCTTTTTATTTTTCTTTGTCCAATATTTCCCGTCAGGACCAACCAACTCTAAAGCGAAACAGGAAAGCTAGGATATAAGGCAGTACAAAAAACTTTAGGACAGGCAATGTGTGCGACGACTATCATAATAGCAGAAACACGCACAGTGAGTTACCAGCTGTCGGGACGCCTAGATAAGCTGCCTTCTTTCTTCTTCAGAGTCAGTGCAAAGCTGTCTGGGTGCCCAGCGAAGAAAAATTTGAACACAAGATAGTGTCCGCTACCATTCTAGTTAGCGAATTTTTTCACAAGTTTCCTTTGCCAGCTGCGCTTCATTGTCGAGCGCAGCTCTACTGCAGGATTATAAGATTTCCTTTGTGAGTCTCCCTTCTTCTTGTTGCTCTAGTTTCAACGCGTTCAATTTTTCTCGCATCTTTTTATTTTACTGGCGATTCCACTTCAATTATTCTTCACCTTAATGTTTTTATTGGACCTGAGAGTCAGTGATTCAAACTTCATTAGCCGTTTTTTTTTTCTTCGTAACTTTAATAATCCGCGGTTAGTAAAATATAAGAATCGCTGTTTAGCTCCTCGCTGTATTTCATCAATAGTCAAAGAGGTGCTGACTACAATAATTTAACCGATGAGCGAGGGGGAAAGGAAGGACTTGGTTAACCACTGTTCGAATAGGCATTGCTGAATAAAATTTATAACGCGGACAGCGATGTTTCTGAGCACGAAAGGCTGAAGAGCACTTTAGCTCGGCACCCCAATGTTTATGTTGATCGTGTATATGTAGATATAAGCCAGCCACATTGGTTTCCTTCGTGTGGAGTAGTGCCTCGTGAAGCAAATTTATGCGTACAAGTAAAAGACTGAAAACTTAATCATGGTTTAACTCCATCCGAAACGACTAAGACGTCCGAAAACACAATTTGACATTGGCGGTTTGGCACTGACAGGCTGACACAGGGTTTGGCAAAGTGTGCCCTCCATTAAATGAATATTGGTTGGATTTAAGTGAATGAAGGCGCATTGTCTGTCTAACTTTTTAGTGGAGACCTCTTACATAACATGATACTCGATTGGCTGTACATATGTCATCAGTTAAAATCTCTGTGACAAAACAGCCTTGAACATGACTAGGAGATGGATACTAAACGGGAAGAGATACAGTATGTCATCATCGTGAGAATTTCGCAAAGAACAGTTGTGTCACACGTTTGGTACAAAGTCGCGTTACACTTTTAGTATCACCTCTAACTCACATTTCCTCCTTACACCACACCTGAGACAAATGAGGCTCACGTCCTAAAAATCGCGAGCATAAAAAAAAAACAACTACTGTAGCAAACGTGCGTCACAATGAATCGTTCACACGAGACAACCATATTTACCGAAGTGTCTTAAAACAAGACATTTTAGCTTTTGTGTTAGATTTAAAGTCAGCTACAAGCAGAATTAAAGTACGAAGAGTCATTTCCATCAGCCTAATTCAGATTCTCTGCATTACTTTACATTCACGCCAGAAAAATCCTGGAACAATATTAAGCACCGGTAAAGATGTGATGTGGTGGCATGTGTGATTTGGCGGCAAGGGTTAGTATCGGTCTCAGATTATATATAATATATATAATAGGATGAGAAATAATATGACATTAGCCTAAATGATGAGCAGACAATGGTTGCGTCACAATTTAGTACGAAAAAACGAGCGTTTTCTTTTCTTCTTTTTTCGACACGTTTTCCACAGTGCTGGGTTTCAGTTACGACGACCCCTTTTTGACCGCACGAACGTTACACGTCATTTCGGTGCATTGAAATAAATGACTGCGCATAAGATTGCAATAAAGGGACCTGATTTGCGGTCCTCCAAGACCCGAATAGCTTTCAAGTTGGTATTTTCAATTCAAACCGAAATGAGGGCCATAAGCACATCTTGTACCAACATAATTCAGGAGCAGAAAACATATAGGCCCACTATTGGGGCAAGCATTGCTAGCGCATGACTATAGCAGGGGCGAGAGTAAAAGTGATAACATCTCTCCTATGAGCGCAGCGGACGCTTCAGCTTAAATAGAGCAAGACTGGCTGAATCTTGGGTCTGAAATCTGGAGATGACTTACCGTTCGGTGAAACTTTCGTCAGATGTTATCCGTGCGTGGCTAGTGCGTAACGACCAAGAAACAGTCCGGGCAAACGTAGACACTTCTAGACGAACCGTGCACCAGGATAAGGTAGTCGATGCCAGGAATGTGGCACTAGTGACGAGCGTTTTACAGCTCACGTGTGCAATGGACTTGACGCACTTCACTCATTGCTTTTTAACGCAGATATTCCGCTCCTTATAGGGCGCTGATCGTTAAAAACGGAAACAGGATATTTTAATAAAAACCTCAATATCCAGGACGCACAGATACTTGGCGAGATCGAAATTTTAAAATATATATATTACGATGCGATGGACATGAAACGCACAAAATTCACGTTCTGGGGAGAGCAACGAACGCGTATGGCGGATTTGATCGAAGAAAGTTCGTTTCTGTTAGCGAGCGGTCATCTCTGTGTTGAGAACGATGTGAATCCTGGGCAAACTATGCTCCAGCCACTACAGCACAGCAACCGTCCGCAATAAGATATTGAAGACAAGTTCCCTTTAGGTTCCTCAGAAAATGCACCTAAATACGTTGATAAAGTGTGTTGGTGGGAAAAGTGATCACACAGATTGAAATTCTATCCGGAAATAAACTTTCGTCTCGCGCGCACCACAGACAATGTTAAAAAAAAAAAAAAGGAACTACAGTATACTTGATGGTTAAACACATTCGCAAGCCCTTCAAGAAGCGTCTTTGTATCAGCAGCACCAGGAATCGTACGCGAGCAGACGAGAAAGGTTCCGCCGACCACACGTTTGATCTTTTGAAGCTTGGCTGGGGGAAGATTTCGAACGCTTCCAAACAACAGACTTCACCAGTCGGGAGAGACGTTTCGCACACTTTAGTCACAATCACAGGCTCAGCAGGCGCTCAGCAGCCAACTTGCAAGGTGCCCGGAAATCTGGTCGTACAAGCAGCAAACAGTAGAGTTCCAGCTCTGGGTTAGAGAGCAATGGAAAGCAGCGATGAGCCAGGTGGAAAGAAGTCTCCGAACAAGTATTCGGATCTTAAACCGTGGCGCGCAGGCAGCGACGGACGCGGCGCGAAACTTTTTTGGCCGACCGCGCCGCAGGCCCTTCGTTTTTCGATCTGAGCATCCGGCCCGCGAGCGGCCGCAGGCGTCGCGAATGGGAAAAAAAAGAGTAGCCTAACCCCAAGACGGGCAAGCCGGTGAGGAAAGAGCGGCGCCTGCCGCCGTCGACTGCGGTGGCGCCATCTATATTCACTGGGAGACAACACATGGCGGCCTCCCTTCTGTTGCTCCATACGCCCCCACTAAAACGTGCAGCTAGGAGAAATTGGGTACGGCTGGAAGTAGCGGAATAAGGGAACGTTTTGAAACTCTGCTTGCGTTTAAAGGCAAACTCTGATTTGAAAGCATTTTGGTGGGTTCAAGTCGTCTGTAATGGATGATCGTCGCGCAGCATTGCTTTTTCTTTATTTCTTTTAGAAAGGCTTCAAAGACTTTATGAGTTAATTTTTTCGGCCTGCGGAATTCGCAACCACAAACTTCCACCGCTAAGCGTTCGTTCTGGCGAAGGCTACATCTGAGGCATCAGCAATTACTAACACTGAAACAGCTCTCTCGGGGCTTTTGGAGTTTTCGCTTGTTTTCCCGTAGTCACGCTAGGCTTTGAAATGAGGGATTGTGCACAGCAGTAGGATTCTGCGAATGCTCCTCTATGGGTTGCTCTTGTTTCCGCTATAATTATTGAAGCCAACACAGCAAGGAGCGCTCTACACGCTTCGCCAGTGATTTGCGCGCACAATGACGTCAGGTCCCCCTTACGTCCTCTCTGATGGAGCCGCGAGAATGGAATGGCGAGAGTTGAGAGGCACATGAATGTAGCTCGGTACTCTGGTAGACAATTTTGATAGAAGATAGATTAAATGTTGGCATATTTTTCGCCTATAAAGCTAGAATATACTGAGAAAAGAGCGCGTTTACATGAAGCGCAAAGGGGTACAAAACTGAGCATATCGCTTCATGTCATTCAGTCTCCACAATTGGCAGTGACTACCATTCATGCAAACAAGGAAAGTCCTACTATTTGAACATGCGATATTTCAACTCAACCCAGAAAAACGCAACCTTACAATTTTAAAATTGCGTTGCCGAATAATTGCGTTCATTGCAATTAATATCTCATGTTCGTAGGATTGCAGAATGCTGCTAAGAGAGAGCAGTTTTGGCTGAGAAACACAGCGGAAGTGCTCTGCAAAATTCTCTAAGCACTGTCCTCAATTTGTTCTCAAATATGTGAAGTTAATCCACTCGTTCACTTTTACACTGGTTAATAAAGCTATTTTGTTCTATCTGTTGGCCGACGTGTTCAGTATTTATTTTCGACCAAGTGCTTCAAACAATTTTGCTTGAACGGAAGAGCCACAACAGATAGCTGCATCATATTTGACAGTGTTTCTTCAATAGGGCATGCTACCGAAAGATAATATCATGTGCGTTTCTCTTTTTCCCCCGAATATTTAGGTAAACAAAAGTCTACTTTTGTGTGCATACGATGCGTCCAGGAAGCAGCGCGCACGAAAAACACCCCGGAACAACGAGCAGCGCAGCTAAGCGGGCACCTGGGATTCGGCAAAAGGTGAGATGAAATGCTGGCCCTTAGAGAGCGCACCTCCACGTGCAGGTGTATAATCATAGGTTACCAACCTGAATCCTTGCGCAGGCGGGTCTTCCATCCGCTCACTAGAAGCTAGATAGAAGCTTCAGGGCTTTCTAATTTTCTCCGCGTTTGTTCCCGAAGTGCGCCAAATATCTACGGGACTAAAGAACTGTTCTTGTATTGCGGTTCGTTCAGATAGTTGAACTTCAGCCTGCCTCGCTGCTGAGAAAATAAAAAAAATTATGGGCCAACAAGAACGAACGGGGGGACCAACGGTGGCTCCAATAGAATTTTGTACAAAGTGAAAAAACGGAAGCCGCAAAAAACAGTATTTCGACAGTGAATTTGGTCCCCCTAAAAGTGGAGTTAGCTATGGTGTCTCGCTTTTGGTTGCTCATGAGTAGTTTATCTCACTTCGACAAAAATACCTGATAGACACTTGCGACATACATAATTTAAGATATATGTTTACCAGCAGTGACCCCCGAAAATATATTGTTCACAAAAAGAACTCGCTCAAAACTGCAAACTACATAAACTATTCTTGTTAGGACTGAAAGGCAAGGAAGCAAACAAAACTGCGCCACTAACGGTGACAGGTTGGTTCTTACTAGATAAGGAAATTTTTTCCTTCTCTAATAAACAAAGACCATAGGTTTTTTTTTAATCAAAATCAGTAAGTAAATGGAAGAGAAAACTAGGTGGAAGGGGAGGGGGGGGGGGGGATAGAGTTTGAAAAGCTGTTCTGGAATGCACAATGGCGAACTGCACATCAAGCGTAAGAAGGCCTGTTTCGAGCTGCAAGAATGGGTAGCATCTCAGGTGGTCACTACTCCAAATAAATAGGCCTGTCCAATGCATCTCTTTTTTTTTTTAGCAATTCTTGGACCCTCAAAATTGGTAACTGCATCGGTTAGCGCTCTCAGGGTCGAGATATGAATCAGCGAGGTGTCCTGTTTGGCGTTCGCAAAGAGGACTAGTAGGTGTTGACCCGGCAACGCCGATCGCTTAATATTATTCCTAGCGAAAATTGATGTGTCTTCTGCATTTTGAGCCTGAATATCAGAACCGTGGACCAGGTTACTCGCGCTAGCTTCTGTAGCCAGGCTGTTCTAGGAAACACGTAGTTGCGCAGCACGCTACTAGACGCTACGAAAAAAAAAAAAAAAAAAGTACATGAACATGTCTTGACAAAGAAATTTATTTCTGAGTCCCCAGGAATAACCACGCTCCTCTTTGAATTCATCGGCATATCATCAATGCAAGGAGCCGAAATGGATTGGGATTGTCGGCACACTTTTTTTTCTTTCCATTTCCTTTCGTCCTTTTAGTCTCCTTGACCGGGCGAAAGTCCTGCAGTTCACTTAAAAAAAAAAAAGCAACAGAAAGCTGTTTCCTCTGCCAGCTGCAATCCGAAATGTAGTGCAGCGTTGCTAAGCACAGGTATAAGATCAATAAAAGAATTCTGTATGCTTTTATCTTCATTATAGCGCTTCGGACCTAAGTTCCCATTGTTCTGCTCTCTGGTAAAGGTCCGGGGCTTGAGGCATAGCACTCCAGACCATGAACACAGACAGCTCTTAAAATAGGAAACATTGCCGGGTCAACAGCTAATCAACAAAAGGGGATTGTTTCCTTAAAAAAGTGATATTTTATGATGTTCTCCAATCGCATACTTTCATCGATTAGAAAATCGATGAAAGTATGCATATAGGGTTTCTTAACTATACCAGAAAACTGCTTTTTCCTCATGCATATTTCATGGACTTCACTTCTATTTTCCTTGCCTTTTTTTTTTTTCCTGGATACGTTCAGCGCCTGCAGCTTTCTGGCAATGCAGAAAAACAAATTTTCAAACAAAAGCGGGTGAGCTTTGCATAATTTATCGACATCTTCTTATGGACCTCACTGGGTGTGATCGGCTTTCAAGTAGCCCGGATGTGTAATAAGACTTAATAAGACTTTCTTTCAGAAAACATCTTCAAAATGTGAAACTTCTTTTATTTTTGAGGATGGCGGGGGAAGATGACGTCGATTATGGCATAGTGGAGATATATCGCTAGTGGGCACTGCGAACAGCTGTGCCACCAAGAGGAACATCTGTAGAAAAACAGTACCATCGACTTGCATGTAGTATGGGTGTCAAACACAGTCAGCGAGGGCAAACCAGGTTTAACATTGGTAATCTCAAAATTGAGCGCCAAAACTCAGAGGAATACATCACTATGGAAACCGGGGACACGTACACCTACAAAAAATTATTTCCTTAACCAATGGAGCCGAAGCGTCATCCTTTTGCAAAAAGTATAGTTGGGGGTCCTGCAATCATTGCGAAACCACGGTCTAGGCGAGCTGTATGTGGAAGTAATGGAAGACGTAAAGTGGCTGCACTGCAACGATAGTTCTGCATAAAGAAAGTAACCAAATTTCTTTAAAAGAAAGGCGTTAGGCAAGGAGACACAATCTCCCCAGTACTGTTCACAGCTTGATTAGAGGAAGAATTCAGGGAAATAGAAGGGGAGCAGTTAGGGATAAGAGTAGATGGAGAATACTTCAATAATCTGCGATTCGCTGATGCCATTTCCTTGCTAAGTAATCCGGGGGATGAACTGCAAATATTTATTGATGCCCTAAACCGGAAAAGCAGAAAGGTGGGCTTAAAAAATAATATGCAGAAGACTAAAGTAATGTTCAACAGCCTCGAGAAGGAACAGCAGTTTACGTTAGGTAGCGAAGCACGGCAAGTAGTAGGCAAATATGTCTACTTATAGGACAGGTAGTACTCGTAGATCCGGACCAAAGTGGAAATAACAAGAGGAATAAAGCTGGGATCCAGCGCATTTGGCAAATACTCGCAGATTATGACTACGAGCTTACCGGTATCACTTAGGTGGAAATTGTACAATAGCTGCATCATACCTGTAATCGCCTATGGGAATGACACCTGGGGGCTAACGAAAAGGGCTCAACTTAAGTTGAGGACAACGCAGAGGGATATGAAAAAAAAAATGGTAGCGGTAACGTTTAACGTTAAGAGATAGTAAGCGTGCAGAATGGGTCAGAGAAATAAATCAAATTACTGGCATTCTGGTGGAAATCAAGACGAAGAAATGAGCATGGGCAGGACATGTGCGAAGAGAGGATAACAGATGGTTGCGCAGGATAACAAACTGGATTACAGTTGAAGGAAAGCGCATCAGGGGGCGGCATAAAGTTAGGTGTGCAAATGAGGTTAAGTTCGCAGAGGACAAGTGGAAGCAACCAGCACAGGACCGCGTTAATAGGAGGAATATGGGAGAGGTCTTCGCCCTGCTGTGGGTACAGCCCGGCTGATGGTGTTGATGGTCTTAAAACAGTCCTACCCGCATAAAAGAAATGGGGAGTTAATTGGTTGAAACAATACGCCTTGAACAGTAAGCTGTATTTAGTTCCTTAAACTGACAACAAATATTCTGATAAATATCCACCTTACCTATGCGTGAGTAGTGTCTCAGAAGTTTTATTGAGCTTTCGCTATTCTAAAGATGTATTTTTTCGGCATTCTCCGTCTAAAAAATATCCTTTTTTTAGGACAACAATCTTCTGTCTGACCAAATAATAAAGGGCTGTTAGTGTAATAAATTTTGAGAGATGCCTAGAAAAGTGCTCGTCGACAATGTTCAGTAAAGTTCTGAAATACATTTTAGAGCGAATTCTGTTAAACTTTTTTTTCTGTGTGTCGTATATTCCATATAAACACTTATGACATCGCTGTTTAGAAACCTTGTAATATCTATTAGGCTCTTTGTGCCTTTTTGGTACTGCGACAGTTTATGGGGATACAGGGCACGGACCAGCTCCGATGTGAATGACAAATGAGAAATTTTCATTTTAGTGCACTTCACTTTGGATTTCTTGCTGAAATTAGGATTCCACCGCTTTCTTCGATCAGGTCGGGATACTTAGACAAATTAGCGCAGCACCTACTCCGGCTAAGGTTTCTTGTCGACGCCTCCTTTAAGTACTTGCTCTTTTATGAACAGTTAACCCATAATTTTTTTCAGGTGTCACAGCTCTAAACGGTCTTTGTTGGGAATCATGGCCTTGTCTAAGTCCCTGATCTGCTCTATGCAGAATTTATAGCATATATTCAGGGCGCGTGCGAAGCCAACAACAGCGCGTGCAGAGATTGAGCGATACTAAACAAAGCGGGCACAAAGATAAACTCTGGCTATTCACTCACTTTACATCAGGCTGCATCGCCTACCTTAACTCCATCAGTATTCTTAGGCATCGTTTGACCCCATTTCGTGACTACTACCTCACGGCTCACGATGCAACCAGCATTGTCGAGGTACCATTGACAAGAGCCATCGCAGCAAGGCACCTTCGATTGATCCCTCGAAACGTGACTAGACAATCATGGTCTATGCCTGGAAGCTGGGCGTCCCGCTCGCTCCACTTTGACCAGTTACTTCAATGCAGGTACCATTCGGCTTTCCCCGCTGTGATGCTACAATGTTGTCCCGCCTGTGGCTAGTAGTGCCTATTCCCATCTCATCGGAATGGCAGACTCCACAATGTGTGAGCAGTGAAGGTGTGTTGAAACGATAGTGCACATACTTTGTGAATGCCTTCAATTTGAGCGAGAGCGTGCCTTCCTGGCTGCTACGCTCTGCCACTTAAGACTCTCGCCCTTTTAAACAAGCTAAAATTCTGGGCCCTTGGACGATAAGTTTTTAAAGACTTTAGAAGTACGCTCTCTATCTCTTATTACTATAGATTTCTGGACAAGTGACAGACTCCTTTCCTTGGCGCTCTTTCTTTCCTTTTTTTCTCCTTTGTTCCCCTCCCACGTATAAGGTGAGCCTACTGGGCATCGTTTAGTTAACCTACCTGCCTTTCTATTCTATTCTGCTCTCTCTCTCTCTGCAACCCCACGCTGTGCAGAAGACATCTGACAGAAGCAGAGTTTATTTGTTTTGCGTATGTTCCTCTAAATAGAGCTGTACATCACAGCAAACTCCGAAATAAGGTTCACCATTCTTTTTTATCGATATTTATTGCCTCAGGGCATCAGTAGGGTATGAGATGAATGATGAATAAAAAATTAAATAAATGGAAAAGGTTGGCTTATCTTATGAAGTCCAGAAGTGAGCGATGATGAGGTGTCCCAGTGACATATGAGGCAGGATTGGTTGCTTAAAGGCCAGCTATGCTCAGGTGCCGGATTCGTGGTGGTTTCAGTGCTAGGTAGTCCCACAGCAAGTGGTGGATGTCGGCCTCAACATCTTCGTTTTTACAGATCGGGCATCCTGGGCGGGGATATAAGTGTTGGAAGTATGACTACGTCCTAGTGACAGCCGGTGTAAGGGCAACACCGACCCGGAGCCTCCTAAGCGCAACCTCCTCTGCACGGGTGAGACCGTGGGGAAGGCATATCGCACACGGAGGGATAAGTGCACGTGTGCGGCGTCGGAGATGTTCCTTTCTTGACAAAAGGAGGGTAGCGTCGTCCACTTCGAGGAGCCGTTGGATTGATGCGTCTTGGTTCACGAGGCGGGTTGCTAAATCAGCTTTACTTTGGGAACGCAGTAGATCCCGTGGGACCCACTCAATGCGTATTGACTGTGGGATGCGCGCCGCAAGCTGGTGGATGTCTTGGCAAATGTTAGGGCAGCGGCTGATACGTCGGAGCAGACGTACTGCTTGATGGGCGTCAGTGCGGATGACAACGTGGGCTGTAGGGAGCAGAGTGCCTCCTGAACTGCCACGAGCGGAGCGCAGAGAGATGTAAGTAGTTCCGAAAGCTGAAACGTAGTGGTCTGATTCAGGCTAAGTCTCCGTAGACAGTAGATTGCTGTTTTGGCTTCACAGCCTTGCAGGCTTCCATCCACGTACACTACTATGGAATCTTGAGGCAGGTGAGTATATTGCTCTTCAAATTTCTGGCGAAGCAACAATAACGAGTTGGCAGACGTTGGTCTGCGGGTATCAGTTGGCTTGTTGTCTCCTAACCGTACAAATTTCCAGGGAGGGAGACAACACATTATTCTTCAGCATGTGGCTGAAGAATAATGTGTGACGTTGCATACGCCCTCAGTGCTTGCGTGGAATGTGACAAAGTGGCCTTGAGTCTGCGAGCATCACGGCGCTGCTGCACAACTTCATCGATGGTGTGGAGCTGCGCATTCTATTGTAAAGCTACGACCTGTGTGAGTCGTGGAAGGCATGTTATGGTCCTCATAGCTTCTCGATTTACGGCTTCAAGGCGATCCCATTGTGCTCTTGTAAGATGCTGGAACTGGGCCTGATAAACAATACGTGGCAGCAGAACTGCCCTCACTAACTGGCGTGCAACAGACGTGTTAGCGCCACCCGTTTTAGGTGCAATTCTTATTAAACTCATAGCTTGAAGTGCTTGCTTTCTTGCCTGAGAAAGCCAAGCAGTCGCTGATCCTGATTGGTGAATTGTTAAGCCCAGAATTTTCAGACTCGAACTTTCTTGTATTGGGATGCCTGATAGAGAGAGACGAATTGGATTTGAGGTAAGTTTACTGCGTCACCAGCGGTTGGCGACTGACGTGTATGAAGTTTTAAACACAGAAAGTTGAAGGCCAATTAGGATGCGTAATCAGAGGTTACGTCTAATGCTGACTGAAGGGCGGCCTCTTGAGTGAGAAGATCATGGTGAGTACTCCATACCGTAATATCATCTGCGCATTGCAAAAACTTGATTACAGGGATATCATATAAGCGCCACGCCAATGGGATGAAAGTAATATTGAACAACGTCGAAGACAATACTGATCCCTGAGGCACGCCATGTAGTGAAACGAATGAACCAACTGTGTCACCACTGAGGCATATTGCAAATTTTCTTCTGTCCAAAAATGATGTGACAAAAGTGCGTACTCTCGGAGGGAGATGAAGCATGTCAATGGCATTCAGGATTGCAGCATGACTGATGTTGTCATATGCCTTTTCAACGTACATTGCGACTGCGGGTAGATGATTGAACTGCTGATGCCACGACAGCTAACCCATCCTCTGTACCTATGTATGGAAGAAATCCAATTTGAAAAGGTTGATAAAAACCGTGCTGTTCAAGCCACCAAGAAAGCCGTGTGGCTAGCATTTTCTCTGCAAGCTTGCAAAGCGTTGATGTTAAGGAGATTGGTCGTAAGTTGGCGAGGTCTATTGGAGGCTTCCCAGGTGTTGTAATAAGGATCACAACAGCGGTTTTCCAGCTCTCGGGTACGACACCATCAAGCCACACTTTGTTTATGGTGTCTAGTAGTTGAGGAAGTGCAGCAGTACTGAGTTTCTTGTACATCTCATACTGAATTTTGTCCAGGCCGGACGCTGTTTTCCGTTTCGTATCGTCAATTGCAGCCAGCAGCTCAGACATCGAAAAGGAGCTCGCAATTTAATTTGCGTCGGCAGCATATGGTAGTTTCCATGCGTCTGCAGGGATACCTGCCAAATTAAGATTTGCCGCTGAATGAGGCAGTATATTGTATTTTGGGAAAACTTTTCGAGCAGCTTCTTTGGCGAAATCGCCCGGCGACAGATTAGCGGCAAAGCATACTGTTGCTGCTGTGTCAGTAGAACGACGACCGTGTTCCATTGCACGAAACGTTTGCCAGAGTGAGGCATTAGATGATTTATCAGAAAATTGTTTACACCAAGCATGCCAATGGTGTCGCGAGGGATCGCGTTCATATCTCCGAGCCTTCGCAGTAAGATAATTCAGTCGTATGCGTGCCTGCCCCGAAGTAGGGTCTCGCGTAGAAGCCAGCTCAGCTTGACGGCGGGCTGCCCACAAGTTAAGCAGGCCGAGATCTGGTGCCTGTAGACCTACATCAATCCGGGTAGTAGTCGTAGCACTGTTTAGTGCTCTTTGTATACGGTCAACAAGGAGTGACGGCGAATCTGAAGACATACTGTCGAGACATGAGCGAAAGCTGTCCCAGTTGATCACAGAACATTTGCGGCGTAAAGGGCGGAGACGGGAGGGATGGAGGCCAGTGATGATAGGGTGATGATCACGTCCCCAGCAGTCTGGCTCCATGTGCCATAAGGGAGTTCCCGCGCCCACCCACCACGTCAAGTCTGGAGCATAGGCAGCACTACGTATGTGACGCACAGGCTGTGTTGCTGTCCCAGGGCTATTAAGCAGAATAAACAGGGCATCAGTGAAGGCGTCCCGCACACGCCTACCACGAGGGCTTGCAGTCGGATACCCCCAACCCGGGTGAGGGGCGTTAAAGTCGCCTCCGACTAAAATTGAACACCCGGGGTATTGTCGACGAACACTTAATAACCAGCCAAGATTAATACGGGAAGGGGCGCCTCCAGCTGGTCGAACGTAACATGAAACAAGAACAACCGTTCCTTTCAGAAATTTCCCAGCAACTGCTACTACCTCTTGGTATCATGCGCACCAGTTTTCAAGAGAGAGGCGCACATCAGGAATACGCGTTTTAAAATATACCGCCGCCTTTTCCGGGGGAGGAAGTCTGCACGCGACGGTCGGTCATTGAAGGAGACACGTAGCCGCTGAAGCCCGGAATTTATGGCAAGGCGTTCGTTTCCTGAAGTAACATAGCCCACACCCGAAGCTTATTAAATCGCAGTCGGGTCTTGAGCTCGGCCACCTCCGTGGAAATGCCTCTACAGTTCCACTGTAGTACACCTGGACGAGTGGATTTCGCCATTTTCGTGTGCTAGTCCAAGCGCTGCAGTATCACAGATGTCAGGTTGGACAACTGGTTGACCATATAGCGGAGCAGCGATGTTGCAGAGTTATCATTGGGCGTTGTGGTACTCTGGGAAGAGGCAGCAAACGGCCCTGTTGCGCGGGATGAAGGCGGCGGTGCTGGGAAATTGCTAGGTTTGGCGGTTACTTCTGCAGCTCGCCGACGTAGAGCAAGAATTTCTTGGTGTTGTCGGAGCTTAGAGACCTCTGCTAAGAGACGATTGATTTGCTCATCCACTACAGCCATATAGTTGTCTGGTAGATCAGTAACCTGCTGTATTGGCTGTTGTCGACGGCGTTTCTTGAGCACCGTATCATTAGATTTTGTCTTAGCTGGAGGTGCATTCGAAGCGGGCTCAGGATGCTCTTGCCACCCGTCATCATCCCACTGAAGAGCTGCAAAGCGATTGGATGTCTGCACCGGTGTCATGTCTTCTATTGGCCAATGCTTAGCGTTCCGAAGACGAGCCTTCTGCGTTGCCTTATGCTTTGTCGGACAACTTGAAGATGTTATCTCGTGGTCGTCCGATTTGCAGAGGCCGCATCGGTACGTAACTTTTCCTTCAGACGACCTTTGTCGGCAGTAGCAAAAGGGCAAGATTTGCGCATGTGCCCAGCACGGAAACAGTTGTAACAGTAAACCACACTTGGTTTATACGGCCGCGGCCTTAATATGCAGCCGTAGTAGTACAGACAGGCTGGGAGTGTCGGAGGGCCTTGCAAGGTGATCATGCAAGAATGCCCCTTTCCTATGTGTCGCCTGTATGACTCGGTGCGTTGGGCAGTACAGCTCACGTTGAAGGGTGATTTGATCTTCGTTTATGTCGACGTTGTAAACGACGCAACGCTGCTAGTAGGATCCTTCAACTGATACACTTGCACAGGCACTGAGATCTCACTTGTGACTGGAATGCAACTAAGCGTTTGGATACGTTCCACCGCAGTAAGTGTCGGGAGCCACACAGCTATAGTGTTTGACTTCTTCCTTGCCGTTAAGCCCCGAAAACCTCTGGTTCCGAGACACGCGTCCAAGTTGGCCTGAATGATCCTGTTTGGTATATCGGTCAGGCTTTTGTTGGCTAGAGATTTAATCGCTACTTTATAAGATGTCGATCCCGGTGTAGGTGCAACCTGTTTTCGATAGTTAAACAGGAGCGCTTTCTCAGATAGCCACCACTTGCCGAGGACGAATTCGGTTGATTATCTTGCGAAGGACGCTTGTGAGGGGCACGGGTGCTCGTTGACACGGATGGTGGGGACGATAAGTCCATTGGTGAGTACGTCTCCTCATGTCGCACTGTTGGATGTCAATCTCAGCGTGTTAACTGGGTGGTCATAGCCGTGCTCCGCCCAGAGAACAGTTAACTTACGGGCTGTTGTGCATTTTGGGAAGGCTGAATGGGCGCTGGTGCTGAAGAGCTGGGAGCACCAAGCTAGACCTGAGGCCGATGGTCAGGTTGAGGTGTCGACGGCAGGGCAGGAGTTGCAGCGAGCAACTCCGGCGAAGCTACCTCTGCCAGCGTGGCAGCAGCAGCATTAGGCCTATCCTCCGTGCCGACTTGAGCTGCAATCATGCATGGGTTTTCAAGAAGGAATGCTACCGCATGCTACCCATGCATGGGTAGCATGCGCTGGAGGTCTCGCAACCTGACGCCGAGAGGACGTCACCATTCTTTGTTAACGTCACTAATGTCACCATCCTTAGTTAACGTAACATTCGGCCATCATACTACTTCACCATTTCAGCAGTTACAAATTACAGCTGCTGTGGGAAAAGTTTGATTTCGAGGGATAGCCAAGTCAAAACTACGGTCCTAATATTCTGTCAGTGAAAGCAAAAGTTGCTGCCAATGAGCTAGATCCCGTGGAGGGCTGGACCTCGGTGTCTTCAATGTACTCAGAGCTGTCTATTCGTTCTTCTCGTTCTTTCGCACCTTGAGCATAGTTAACTAACAGCGAATCATCACAACCTGACCAATCGACATCACTCTGTAAGGAAAGAACCTATAGTTCATCATGGGTCAAATGATGCCATGAACTTTGCAAGAGCATCAATTGCTTCTTCCGAAGTGCTTTCATTTGGCTACCGGCAGTGTAAAGCAGTCCCTGTCAATGTATTCGCTATTTTTTTTTAACTAGCATCACCGAAAGATATATTTCCTCAAGACTACTTTTGAAGCTGGAAAAGTGTGCAGCGGTTAAGAAAGGTAAATTACCAAATGTTTAATCCCTGAATGGATGAAACTATGCGTGCGAAGTGGGCAATGCTATCTGTAACTGCACGCACTGCTCACGTACTGAACCTGAAAGAGGTGATGCCGGTCTGATCGCGAAATGTTTATCTTGAGAGAAGCTAAACGGTTTCAAAAAGATTGGGTATCCTGATAGAATTGAGAATATATTCTCGGCAGTTTCAATGATAGAGTTCATCTTTGTTGCATTGGCGCATTGCTATTCCGGTGGTTCATTGTGTTGATGCAAATATTTTTATTTTAAATAGTAACTTCAAACATGTGTCTGCAAGCCCGAATTGACAAAGAAAACTATTTTCACACCTTCATTATATACCTTAAAAACCAAATAATGCATTAAAATTCAAGATCACCAGACCAAAAGGAGCTGGAGGCACTGCCGCGTCAGGCGCTGAATCCTGCCCCCTGGCATGAAACAAACGCAGGCCTTCCAGGCAGCAACCCAAAGGTACAAACAAAGATATATTCTATACAGAAAACGCGAATTGTTCTCTGTGCTTGAAAACACACCATATAAAAACAGTTGAAATACGTAAACGCATTTTGCAACCGCGTAAAAGCTTTAGCGTCCACCACGACGCTCCACAAAAAGCATAATGCAAGCCATGAGCTATGCTTTTCATCTCTCAATAAATGTATTATACAATTTCGAGCTCTTTGGAAAACGGATACTCGCCTTTGCATTATTTTATTCCATAATGCGGAAGCAGCACCAAGACCACTGTTCAGGCTTTGCGGTTAAAACAAGCCCAAAGTGCCCTTCTTTGAATTGACCGCCACAAAAGCAATGGCACTTAGGACACAAATGGTAGGCTTGCCTTGCTCAAGCTCGAAAAAAAACGCTCAGCTCAAGGTTTGTGTGGTCAAAGCATTGCATTGATCAAGTTAGACTTTATATTCGCATATCTACAATTTCTATGGACTGAGGTTACCACGTCCCATGCGCATTGGAAGACTGACGGGCATAGCAGCAGACATTCTTTTTTTAGAAGTTCAGGTTAAAACACCTCTGTTTATATTATGCAAGGCCCTCACATTCTCCCCTTCCTTATGAGTAAGTGCTCGTATCCTTCAGAAACGCAGTTGTTTTGCATTTGTAAACATCTTAAATTTACTTGTTGCTGGGTGAGTTGGTTATTGATTCCATTAAGGTCAAAATGCACAAACATACCCATGTAAACCTATGTGTGGGTTTCGCTTGCGCATTATTTATTTTACCAAAAATTTGCTTAATTATCCTTAATCAGCAAAGTTAGGATCTCAAAGTATTGAATATATAACAAATTGCAATGAGTTAGATAATACGTCTTATTATTGCAGCATATGACCGGTTTTATTATGACATACTCTGATTCCGAATCAGTAAATCTTTTCGAGGTTGAAATTCCTGGCTGCGGCAGCTGCATGTCCATGCAAGAAGCCAAATGTAAAGCTGTTCTCGCGTTTAAACGTTCTATTGCGCTTTAAGCAGCTCAGAATTATTTGAATTTATCCGCAGCCTCCACAAAGTTCCACATCATTGAATTCTTGATTTCTACGGGCGTAACATTGAACCAATTGCTGCGTTCCTTAATATCGATTAAGAAGGCCCTGAAGCGAAGGATGGCACCGCAGAAGCGTGGTTTCGCTGGAACAAGAGCACAAGCGCAGACCGACTAATTGGAAAAAAAAAAAACTTTTTCTTCCAGTGTATAGGAAGAAGAATGGGTACCGGGTAAAATAGGTTGGGCAAAGTCATCGGGTGTGGAAGAACGACGACATCGGTTCAAAAGGTGCCCTGGGAGGTTCCGAGATAAAGAAGGTGAGGATAGGACAAAAAAGAATGACGATAACTGAGCTTGACCGGAGATCACCCAATCAGGCAGGAAGACGCCTCTGTCCATTAGACGACGTCCTGGTGATGTAGGAAATATTCCGCTCAGGGAAGCATCTCCGGTGCTATCAGCAAACAGCTTGCGCATTGCGGGCTGAAGTGAGGCTGAGGTGTATGCAAGCCTGCGCACGACATCGAACGCATGTGCTCCAAGACCGCAATCCAGGGTGGCGAAGTAGGGTCCGCGGGTACCCAGATCTGGTCACTCGGGATGGCAGCAGCCCGGGCCTAGTGAGCCGGGATCGGTAGATCCACGCCTTGATGTCTCGCAGGAAGCGGGCAGCCAGAGCATGAAAGCTGACGCCCCGTCCTCAAAATATTAGTTGTGGTTTAACTCTGGTTAACCTTAGTAGAATTGAGATAACAACGGCGGAAGCGTCTTTTGCCTGCTACATTATTCCCCTATCACGCCCTATCAGTATAAGGTGCTACATTATTGGGGACACTTCAGGTCATCCTTTAAGAGTATGACGCGAGAGCGTAAGTTACCAGTTTTCTTCTTCTTCTTTTTCTTTCTTTTTATTTCTTTTCTTCTTCTTCTTCTCTTCCTCCTCCTCGGCTGTTAAAGGTCAAAAGTGGCCTCCGCCGGGACCACACAACAGCTCGAAACATGGCGCAATATTGCTATCGCAATAAAATCTACAGGGCAGAGATAGATAGATAGATAGATAGATAGATAGATAGATAGATAGATAGACAGACAGACAGACAGACAGACAGACAGACAGACAGACAGACAGACAGACAGACAGACAGACAGACAGACAGACAGACAGACAGACAGACAGACAGACAGACAGACAGACAGACAGACAGACAGACAGACAGACAGACAGACAGACAGACAGACAGACAGACAGACAGACAGACAGACAGACAGACAGACAGACAGACAGACAGACAGACAGACAGACAGACAGACAGACAGACAGACAGACAGACAGACAGACAGACAGACAGACAGACAGACAGACAGACAGACAGACAGACAGACAGACAGACAGACAGACAGACAGACAGACAGACAGACAGACAGACAGACAGACAGACAGACAGACAGACAGACAGACAGACAGACAGACAGACAGACAGACAGACAGACAGACAGACAGACAGACAGACAGACAGACAGACAGACAGACAGACAGACAGACAGACAGACAGACAGACAGACAGACAGACAGACAGACAGACAGACAGACAGACAGACAGACAGACAGACAGACAGACAGACAGACAGACAGACAGACAGACAGACAGACAGACAGACAGACAGACAGACAGACAGACAGACAGACAGACAGACAGACAGACAGACAGACAGACAGACAGACAGACAGACAGACAGACAGACAGACAGACAGACAGACAGACAGACAGACAGACAGACAGACAGACAGACAGACAGACAGACAGACAGACAGACAGACAGACAGACAGACAGACAGACAGACAGACAGACAGACAGACAGACAGACAGACAGACAGACAGACAGACAGACAGACAGACAGACAGACAGACAGACAGACAGACAGACAGACAGACAGACAGACAGACAGACAGACAGACAGACAGACAGACAGACAGACAGACAGACAGACAGACAGACAGACAGACAGACAGACAGACAGACGGACGGACGGACGGACGGACAGACGGACGGACGGACGGACAGACGGACGGACGGACGGACGGACGGACGGACGGACGGACGGACGGACGGACGGACGGATGGACGGACGGACGGACGGACGGACGGACGGAACATAGCGCGAACACAGCGAGACCTCCTATTCGTCTTAAGTGGACTCCTCCAAGACGTGCGGGAGAAGATCAGCAGGGCACTCTATGAGAATGTGTGTTAGGGTAGAAGTGAGGAGAGAGCACAAGGAACAGGATGGAGGAAGGAACTGAGATGCATGCGGCATAGTAGGTAGGGGGATACTGCCTGCCTTACGCGCTGCGTGCCTTTTTTCGGCGCACCCTCCATTCGGGCGTCGTCCTCATCCTCCCAGCGCAGGAATACGTGGTGTGTTGCCATCCATTTCACCTCAGCGCTGGCTGACAATATTCAGCACTGGTTGCAAACAGTTATGTTCTGAAGCACAGTGCACAAAAAAAAAACGCTACCGGTGTATCATGTTTTGTGTTATTTGTTATCATCATGCACATGTGAGGAGAGGACGGTAAGTGGAGGAGGCGCCGGTTACTTCTTTCCTACAAAAGAAAACATCGCAATAGAAGTGACAGCGTAAACTGTAGACCACAATGGCAGACATAGAGAAAACAATGTTTTTAGCTAAAATGGTGCAATAACTGAAAAATAAACTATGACCAATGAATGACTATAGTAAGAATAAAAAATAATGAAGAGAACCAATAAGCGAACAACAAACATTAGGCAAGACTTTAACAACGAAAGATAAAGGTAATCACCACAGACACATGACGAGAGCATAGAGAACAGCCGTACAGGACAACAGCAGCCTATAAATGATAAAACGTTTGCGAAACTGTGGACAGCACAGATAGGGTGTGGAAAGACAGCCAAAACAAGCTCGTCTCTGTCTTTACTCCATCTGACATGAAGTTCGTAGCACTGTGCAACCTACTTGTATCTCGTCCAATCAAGGCTTCAGTAGCGCAGAAAACAGTTCCTCAAATACTTGCACAGCGTTGTACTTTTCAAACAGTCGCCAAACAAAAATTCGTTGACTGCCTAAATTAGCAGAGAAAATCTTGGCAACCAGAGTACATTTGGTGTGACGCGTTGCACCGCAATCTGCCAACATTGCATCCACCAATTCGGCTATGTTTACTATGTTCATCAGCAGCGCACTTATCCTTTTTACGTTTTCTATGATGAAGCCATTGGCCAGACAGCACAAACCATGCTCCCAATACTAGCTCTGTGACTGCAATGTCCGATAATATGCATCATGGTCTCAGTATTGGTACTATGTTGGCTATGTGCAGCCATGCAAACCATGCCCCAGTCTCGGCAATGTATTGCTTACTTCCGACCGTGCAAGCCACGGCCCCAACATTGATAACGTGCTGGCAATGTCTGACCCCATATAGGGCCGAACATTGCCAAAACAGTACCAATACTGGGTCCATGTTTTGTGCTGCCTGGGTAGTCGCGTGATGTCACATTTATGAGGAGCCCGCAATTCTGTGCGGTTCAGATTTTTGTGAGTTTCACATTGTTGCGAACCGCAGGTGACATAAAATATAAAAATCATTTTTATCTCGCCAAAATGAAGGAATGAAAGTGGGAGGGGGCTTCTAACATATTCAGCAGATGGCTAGGTTCTTAACTTGCTTGTGCGCTGCTGTGAGAACACTGGGCCTGCAATGTTTCTATGTCAGCAGTGTTCGAGCTGAGGCTTGCCTTCTTGCTTTCACCCCCTGTAAATACACATGAAGAGGAATACTGCTTAAAAGCAACGAAATAACGCGATACAACTAGACTATAAGAGAAATTATTGATCAGATGTTGCCGACTGCTTCTCCACACCCATGAAGTGCCTAAATACGCCTACTGTAACAGAAAACACACAAAAATAAAAATTGTATAAGGAACTTTTTGTCACAAATACAACAAATATAAGCGCTACATGAGGTGGGTGAAGATGGGGGCGATCAAATTGTACTGGCCGAAAGTGCCCCACAGTGCTGGGCGGTAACAGATGATGGCCGGCGCGGTGCGGAAATAGGAAAGATATCGCGTGGCGTAAGCTTAGAGTTCAGTGTGCATTGTATTGGAAGTGATCGTGTGCAACACTTTGTAAGAACTGTAGTTTAGCAATGCTTCCCGTTCAGAGTACAAATTCGGACCTCGTACCCCCACACGCCCTGAGCGATGACGCGGAGAATCACAAAGAAGCCTTACACTGAGGCACAGAAATCAGATAGTGTGTTTTACGAAGTCGCATTGTTTAGTATAGACAAGGCTTAACAATTATTGTGCATGTTTTATTCCCGCCGAGAATCTAGAGGCCTACCTTTGAAGAAAAATATGTCCACATCTCAGCCCATCCATCTTTTTCAGGCTGACCAGTTTTCTGCATGCGGAGTGAGGCTTGAGCACACGCGCGTTTCAGTCACTGCCCCCCCCCCCCCTCCCACCTTCTCTCGAAGTCTTCTTCATTACGCCCTCTTCGCCAGGCTGCTCTACTCCGGACTCTGAGCAAGCAACATGGACGTTCCCTACAGACATGCACTAGCCTATGCACAACATATTTCAAACTTTTGTTCTTCCCTTTCCCATCTCAGCCTCGGGGTTTTCGAGGCATAAGCCCCCGCTTTCGTTTCTTTGGTACGTACAGCTATAGACAAATTCGTATATTATTTTACGTTCCTCATGATGTCACGTTGTGCTAAAAGAACACGAAGAATACTAAAGCAAAATTAGGAAACCGGGAAAGCTATACAAGGATAAGGTAGCAGAACACATTGTTGGGCTATTTTGTGTATTGCATAAAGAAGGGATTAACCAACTAAAACGACGCACACAAGACAAAAACACGAAAGCAGACAAAGAATTACGTCTGGGAGTCAGTAGAAGTAACTAAAAAAACATGACTTCTAACCACAATACCGGTCTTACGTGCGGATAACTAAGATCCCAGTACACCATAGACAACAGAAGAAAACTTCCTATTCTTCCAAACCATTTCAGCGTCAGTCGTGTTGACGAGCAAAAACGAAAAATCCTCAGGATGGTTTTGGTCAGTGACACCGTGGGCAGGACAGCATAAAACAAACATGCATAAACGTTTCCAGGCTCACTTTGCACTTCTGGTATTTTTATATAACGCTAAGTGAATTTGAGAAACCTGAGAGAAAAGAAGATAGGGATTCGTGTCCGTAATTTGCTCTCAAGCACGGGATTTCTCACTGTCAGAATCGGCAAATTGTTTCAGAATAATTTATGCCACCTCGAATTATTTAGCGGGAACTGATATCACACATCACATTGGCTATTGTTTACACATCGCATCGACTCAAACACGGCACCAGCAACCTTGAAATAGGCAGCCGAACGGCAAAGCCGCTAGTTCAACGGGACACTGAATTGGAGAGTTCATATCCTTCTATGCGCTCCTAGAAATATTTCCTCGTGTCAAGGAATTCCGTTCCCGAACACACCATACCATTCATGAGCTTTCAATAGTATACAAAACAAGATGCGGATTACTGCGATAATAAATGTAATTTTTTTACTTGCGGAATGGAATCTAAGTTGTGCCCAGCCAGGAAGATGAATGGCTGAGTGGCTTAATACGTACTTTGAAGGAAGAGAAGTAATTCGTGAAGAAGGAGTTTGTATACTGACCGTCCCCACCGTCATTAAGGTATACTGACGAGAACGCTTGCACAAAAAGATAGTTCGATGTTAAGCCTCGCTGCTTCGAAAAGTGTTGAAATCTTTTAAAGGGCGCTCTTTCGTACTTCTGGGTGACCTGTCAAAGGTTTAGGGGAATGCCCCAAGGCGGAGGAGATTTGAAATGGGAGAGAAATTGATCATTAACATCCACCTAAGCACAGCCATACGGGTGCAGCAGGTAAGCCACAAAGCTTTGGCGGACCCTGTCCAAGGTAACAAGCTAGTCAAAGTATTGCAGTAATGCTTCTTGTATAGCGCTGACCAAGGTACCGTTTTAACCACATTGAGGGTAAACAGCGCAAAAAAGACGAGGACGAACGAAGTACACAAACGAGCGCTGACTTTCACTTTTTTTGCGCTGTTTACCCTCAATGTATTACCAACTTGCCCAAGCGTCTGTTTTAACCACATGACCTGAAAGAGTCGTTGCCATCTTAGCATACACTGGCCCTGTTTCCTGCCTACAAGCTAGCACCGTGTTCTCAAACACTTTTATTGCGTAAGCGCGAGGTTTCAGCCCGTCGCGTAAACCCGGCTGGTAGCCACGTTTGACCTTCGACCTTTAAAGAAAAAGAGTAGAATAAAACGGGGGAAAAAACAGAAAAAGAAAAACTAAAAGAAGGAAAAAAGAAAAACAAGGAAAAGGAAAAGAAGAAGGAAGAGATGACGAAGAAGTAGAAAATGAAAAAGAAGAAAAAGAGAAAGAGAAAGGAAAAGGAAAAAAAAAGAGAAAGAAGAAAAAGAAGAAGATGAAGTAGAAAAGGAAAAAGAAGAAGAAGGAGAAGTAGAGGAAGAGAAAGGAAAAGATAAAGAGGCAAAAAATAACAATAAAAAAGAAGAGAAAGAAGAAGAAGAAGAAAGAACAGAAAGAGAAGCTACATTGGCTTTGCTTACGCAACCTACCGGGTTTAACTAAAGCTAAACCCCAGCTAATTTTATTAACATGGCCATTACTGCAGTGAGTAAGAGTATAGAGCAAAGGTGTTTGGATGTTGGGGAAGCCGCTTTCACTCCATAAGTTTTAACGGGTGTGTTTAGAACGCTTAAAAGTAAAAAAAAAAATGAGATATCTGACGTAAGATAGGTAAGAAGCAGAATGCTTCAATTAGTTCGCAAAGAAACTCAAAATGTTATGAACTGAACCAGGCATGCTAAATCTCCTTGAACATTGACACTGAAATACAATTCGGTCGCGATAACAATTCAAATGCGTTCCTAAAGCGGCATGCTGATCAGCTAGCTCCATTCTTACAGAGGATATTTACGGAGTCACTCAGCTGCACTACCTTCAGACTCGCTCGTTGCAAAAGTAATCCCATTTCACTGAGGTGGTAACACATAGACACATACCGACTATTTCTATTACTAACTGCTATTACAAATTAATGGAACATATTATTAAAAAGTCCATAGTTAGTTATTTAAAACACAATAACCTTATCTACGCTGAACAACATGACTCCAGGAAAGGCCTTTCCGTGACAACTAAGCTTCTGGAAATTGTCCATGACCTCGCAGAAACAATTTACGACTTCAAACAGATGCAATATTTGTAGATTTATCCAAAGCTTTCGACAGGGTCCCTCACTGTCGATTGATTGAAAAACTTAATTATTGGCATAGACTCTAACACTGTTGCATGAATATTGTCTTTCCCTCCAAACATAATGCGTATCAGTTAACAACGCTGAGTCTGACAACCTCGAGGTGAGGTGTTTTCTGGTGTTCCGCAGGGATCTGTTCCGGGTCCATTTCTTTTTTTTTTGTGTCCCCCTACTGTAATGCCCACCAGGACGATATGTAGGTACTTGAATAAAAAAATAAATATAATAACGACATCCCGTCATGTGTGGAGCCTAACATAACAGTATATCTTTTCGCAGACGACTGTGTTGTGCACACAGCTGTTCGGTCTCTGGACGATCAAATTAGACTAATCCTCTCACTAAACAACATCGCTAATTGATGTGGGAATTAGGGTATGAAGTTCAATGTCATCAAAACAACATGCATCAGCTTTACTCATTAAAGGATACCGAACATATGCACTTATACTACAAGGGGCACAGCTGTGGCAAGGTCAGACACTGTCAAATATTTAAGTGTGACGTTCTCAAGCACATTCAACTGGGCTACTCACATCAATAGCACATGCACAAAGACGTTGAGGCAGCTCAATTTCTTGCGTCGGAAATTGGCTGCAGCACCACCTCGTGTAAAACTATCTGCTTTTAAAATCATCTTTCAGCCGATACTTGAGTATGCCAATCCTATCTCCTTGATAAACTAGAGAGAATACAACGCATGGCACTCCCTCGCCGTACAACAGCTTCACTGCAATACGTAATCAAGCAAACATTCCGACTTTAATATAAGCACGATGTGTCCCTGCCATAAAGTTCCTTTTTCTTTCTTTATCACAGGCGTATAAACATGGATAAAACGAAGTACATCATGTCACCCTTCTAGCATTCATATAGAATTATTCATCACAAATGTATCAGACCCTTTTCGTCGCGTTGTGACACATTTAAATACCCATTCTTTCCCTCTGCTATTGAAGCATAAAACCACCTTCGAGAAGAATTTGTGAATATTAATTCTGTTGCTTTATTTGGAACTAAAATCAGGGCACTTCTGTGGGAATGACTGTGAATATTCTGCTGTTCATTAGAACTTTGGTTTGCGTGTTTCTCTTTTTCGTTTTTTTTTTTTCATTTATACTGTGAATTGCTTCTTGTGCTGTTCCACTTCCATTTTGTTCTTTGCTCTGTAACTTTTCTGTTCTTTCATTCTTGATTGTTTTCCTTGTGTCTGACACTTGTATGAGCGTGTAAAGGCTTATAGTATCTATAAATGAATAAAAATAAACAAATTTCATGAATTTATATTTTAGGGCCACTTTTGTATTTGCAGAGTGAGATTTCGTCCTCCAAACTGTATACCAAGAAAAAAAATTCATAAATAAATGCGCAGCACGCGTTACTCAGCCAACAGATTTCAGCCTGATAGACAGTCTCACATCGTAAAGCATACCAGCTGGTGGGTTCGGTCATTGATTGATTGATTGATTGATTGATTGATTGATTGATTGATTGATTGATTGAACGTCCTTTATTGATTAGGATGCTCATGGCCCATGGATAGGGGGTAAAGGGGAGTAGGCAGAATCTTCATTGTTTGCACCGGTCGTCACTCAAATCATATTCCTCTGACCACTCCACTAAAGGAGCCATACTTGGCAAATATAATTTGTGTGTTAGCATCAGTTCCTAGAAGGGAACGGCAGTTCAGGTAGTAGGATTCGATCTCGGAGCATCCAGTAGAAAAAGCCTGGCAATCCCAGAGTAGATGAGATATGTCGCCGCGCGTTAGAGTCGTACAGTGTGGGCACGTAGTCATTTCATCTGTATAATGATGCCAGCGGGCCATAATACGTGGCGTGTAAGCCGCATGGGCGATGAGGTTATTCAAGAAGACTTCTTGACTCGGGTGAGATGGGGTTTTCGCGTAAAAGGGGGGTCTGGTGGGGCCACCTGCATGCGATGCAGACTGAGGCTACGAAGGCTGGTCCGTGTATATCGCACGGCCAATGCACGCTTTGAGGCCGGACTACTAGCGAACTGACTGGGTGCATTGTTTACTGACGTGGCGGCTGTCAGTGAGGCCGCGGTCGAAGCGAAATTGACAACCACCGCGCCCTCATCAGGCTCTCTCAGGCGAAAGGTGAAACCTCTGGGCGGAGCGATCTACGTCATGCGCGCTGCGTTACTCGTTACTATGTCAACCCGCCTATCAGAGTGACATTTATGGGCCTTGTAACAAGCGCTAGAATTTATTTTAGAAATTATTTTTGTTGGCTAAACAATTTGTAGGACGAGCTCCAATTCTGTAAATACCAAATATTCCCTAAAATGAAAAGTAATAAGGTAACTAACGTAATTAGTTATGCAGCGAACAAATTGAAACAGTCTTGTCCAACACCGTAGCCTCGATCTATTATAGCCCCAGGGCTAAAATAAATCTCAGGCGACTTACCTCTGTCTTAAAAATTTGGGCGTTCTAAAAATACCCGGTATATTCAACGCATCATTAGTGACATCCCTATACTCTAGCTTATAAGAAACTGCTATTTATCCTTCCTTCTTGCTCATTCTGATATATATGGCCCCTGAGTATTTTTATTCGCTGCGTTCATTGATAACCTAGAATTCAGAACAGTTATGTTTGGTATGTGGTATAGGTCAATAGAGTTTAACGTCTAAAAGCGACTCAGGCTATGAGAGAGGCTAATTATGCTTCATCCTTGCTCAATATTTTGCTATTCTTCAATAATGTAAGCTTATTTGGTGTATTCATTGCCGTTATTATGTTTTGTTTCGTGTTTAGTTGAGCGATATGCCATCAGTAGTACGGATTTATTTCCTTACGTTGAAAAAAGTGGCCTGTATAGCGACTTTTAGCTCTAGCCTCTCCTAAACGATCAATAAAAAATGCGAAAGCATAAATACAGAACACGTATCTACAAATTGCACTCCACAGACATCAATGCTCAATTTTCTCTCCTCCCCTGTAGACGGTAATAAGCATTAGGAGAGTTCCTCATCAGTAACGTCCAGAGACACGAGAGCGCCAGCGAGCGTGTGAAGAGGGCATTCCTGGAGCCTCACAAGTGAAGCAAAGGCACTCGATGGCAACTGTGTGGACAGCCTCTTTGCCACGTCCTAATCACGTGATTAACCTGTGCTTGGGCCACTAACTCAGCCCTGATGTTCAATGACACCAGTTAACGGCATGGCACAGGAAGTGACCTGATGCATGCAAAGCACTGAGAGGCTCGTTGAGCCTACAGTCGTTAAATACGGAACTAACTATAGTTAGCGATTTCCGCACAAATACAGAAAGCCAGAAGATGACAGTTTGCATTCCTGTTTTGCCATGATGTTATGTAAGAACATCGTCCCTGCCAAAAAAAAAAGTACGATGGTGCCCTTAGAGAGATGTTGCTTCAGCTTGTCATTCGTTTTCAGTTCATGATTTGTACAACTGTGCCATCGAACCTAGTACGCTGTTTAATTTTTTCGTGCCTTATTCCATTGGTTTTCCTTTACTGTATGTATACCTATATTTTTCTTCTTTCTTACATTTTTTTTTAATTTGCCGGTTTTCATCACAAAATTATGGCGGTTCACGAAATGCAAATTTTGCGCTCATGTCTGCGCTTTCCCAGCCCCTTTCCTGCACTCAGACTATTCTTGAAAGGAATAATGGATCAAGACTTGCTAACCTAATTTTTATTATTATAATTAAAAGGATGGAGAATCGGAAAAGCAGAACTGCCTGTTTCGTGAGAAAAAGATGGGCGATGAGAAATGAGTGGATCTCCAGCCCACACCGTCATCAGTAATTGCTTTAAACTGTGCCGAAAAATTTGACGATTGATAAAGATCGCACTTATTTAGCCTAATCGGGACGATTTATGCACATTTAAATGCTTGTTTGCTTGTTATTTGCTCACATATTATTTTATATGAATTTGTCAATTGATTGATTGATTGATTGATTGATTGATTGATTGATTGATTGATTGATTGATTGATTGATTATTACATTACGGGTACGAAATCGGTGGGTTAAAAGCGTTGTAGAAAACCCCCTAAATTCATGCAGTAAACAAAACAGACGTAGAGCAAACGTGGTTTCCTCCTATCACATAAACGATAGTAAGGGTGAAAATATACGCCAGCTCTGCCCAAATTTTCGTTTAGCTTCCCGAGCTTTGCAATTTATATGCTGATACTTAAACAAGCAACCCACTATCTCATTATTCCTTAATTAAGCAGTCCCAAGGCAGGAATTGCCTGGCATTGCAAGATTACTGCCTACTCGTCCGACTCTTTAATTTCAAAAGAAAATTAGCCGACAATATACGGCCCTCTGGGATCACTATACTGTAGAACTAAGCGGGTTATCAATAGCGTACTGATAACTTCTCCATATTCGGTAGTACGTCACAATGAGGCAATTCAGCACCTTCACAAGATACGACGGTGGCGGTAACAATGCACAAGCAAAGAGGCGAAGAGACTGCCTTGCCATTGAAACAGTGGTTATTTGGCTGGCTTGCAGCCGCGAAATAAGTAAGCAACTCGGCAGCCGCGACAGCAGAAAATGCTATCTATGGTAGTAGGACTACGAAAGTGCTCTGCACTCGGCATCACTTGACTTAAAGTCGGTGAAGAAACACCTAGACAAACCGGCCAGAGGAAATAGTACAATCTGAAACAATGCGGAAGCAGTTGTGCTTTGCTGCTACCCTTCGAGATAATTCTCGGTTCACCTTTCTCTACCACGAAAGTGATATAGCCGGGACTTCAGATATTGAGCGGGATCAAAGAGCACCGAATCATTCTGGGCGCTACAGGCAAATTTAAAACGTCGGCATGCCGGCGACTGTTGAAAACAACAAATAATGATTACGATGATTACCGGCAATAGTCCGGGTATGGATGTACCATGCCTTTGTCAAAAGTAATCCGAGTTCAGATTTTGTTTCTAAGCCATGTAATGGAGGCCTTCAAGCCACCCTAATGGCAATAAAAGGGTTTCCCCTTACCGCGAAAGTGAGTTAGGCATCACCACGCGCCGTTAGGGCTCTACAAAACGACTGACGAGCAAATCGGCCAGCCAGCTTCCTTTTAGCAAAGACGGTACTTGCTTTTAAGCAATCGCAAAGGTCATACACGAAGACATTCCTCTTTCCTCGTTAGAAAGAAAATAAAATCTTTGATTTGATATGACGCGCACAGAAACTAGACTTTAACTTCTTTTAAAAGAACATTGTATCTATATTTTACATGAATTAATACGGGACAGGAACTAAATCATATCCATAGCGCAAGTACGAAAAAAAGAACGATGATTCCTCCCTCGTTCCATATTTCTGCTCAAATAAGTGAACGCGGTTCATTTCTTGCAGGAAATTTCAAATATTCATTCAGAATTTAGCACAACTCCTGCACTGACGGTCACGACAATCCTAGAGGCTTAAAGTCATTGATGAATTGGCAAACTGCTTTCCTTCAGTTGATTCAATACTATTTAACCTTCTGTAGTCATGCTGACCATGTGGGTTTAGATGTAAAGTTAATACGAGCCGCTTTTGTTTGGCCTTTCCTTTCTGCAGTTCTGCTTTCTGATATTTCTACCATAGACAAAAATGCACATTTGCATTTATGCTGATGTTGTTGTACTTTTTCTAGCTATATACATGAACATATAGGTTAAAGGCACACATCACTTGCCAACACTTTTCATTGATAAAAATTTCATCATCGCTTCTGATATCTCTGTCATGTTGAATAATGTTGAAATAAACTTAAGCTTCAGCACCCTCTTTACTTCTTCTCTTCTTTCAATGTCTTTGTCTTTTGTGAGTGTATTTCGTGGTTCTGTAACACATTCGGTTCCAGGCTTTGAGAAAAACTGAACTGCGGCTACCCAAGCCATCAATATTTAGCACAAGACCGCAAGTAGGTATCGTCCGCCGACGAAGGTCAGAGATGACTCGGCCATTTCATCGCCTTTGGCGCTTCAATAATGCAGGTCAATATTTTATATCTATATTTATCTATTTTATATATAGAAAAGCCTTTTATATCTCCAACTGCGTTTTTATTCTTCCAAGTCGAGGGCCTTTGTTATACATCAACAATGCCACTAAAAGTCATTCGACTCGATGTGTGCTCCTGATAAACAGTCCAGTATTGGAACCCAATATGTCATGTAGAAGATGCTGCATCATAACATTGCAGCCTTATATTGTGGACGTGTCTGTCCTGCCGCAGAACGCTCGAAAAAGTGTAGAAGCATATTTCACTAAAGAATACATGAGGAGGTATACAAGAGCGGCTTTTCAAGGTTTTTTAACATATCTTTCTTCACTAGCTGCCTCAATAATGTATATGCCAATTTTACAACACCGATTTCTAGTTTTAAAACCTCTCTTGTCTAGTGCAGTGCTCCTAGTGAATAAAGATTAGGTCCCCCCAGTGCCTTCCTAAACATCTTGCAAAAAATCAGCACTAGATAAATAATCCATGATGCACGGGTTCTGAATTTAAGAAGCTAATACTAAAGTTACAGGCGATAAGCCCAAAGACCACTCTAAATGTTCACTCTGTACGGATGTTTCCTAACTTCAGAGTCATGAGTAGTACAATGACATTCCGAGATTAATATAACTTCAAGATTGGACTGTGTAGCGGTAATATACCAAGCTAGTGATATAACGTATTCATGCTTCCGGGTATGCATTAACGCCTCAAATCTGCTGGAATGAAAGGTAGCAAGCGTGTAGAGGTGAACTATAGCATACAAAAACGAATGAAGATTAATGGCATAAAAATTATTAGAAGTGAGCGGGACGCTCAGTTACGCTATGTCTTAAGAGTAGACGTAATAGCACCTTCAAATACGGCTTTTCATTACGCGAAAATTTTTAGTTATTAGTTACATGGGGGTTTATGGCGCATAAGCAACTATGGCTATAATGCCCCAAACGCAAGCGAATACTTATATGTTTCAGATTAAATAACTTGGTTCATAGGAAAAGAAAGGCACAGAACCTGTCACACTTTTTCGTGGGCCCGCGCCGTAAGGAAAGGAAGAAGGGGAAGTAAAAGTGGAAATACAGTAATTATGACCACCCGTGGTCTTGATTGATTGATTGATTGATTGATTGATTGATTGATTGATTGATTGATTGATTGATTGATTGATTGATTGAAACTTTATTGTCTACCGATTTGGGAGGCCTCCTACTCCCCGCTCCTGGCATGCAGGCTTGAGGAACGGCGGCTGGAACCTCCGCTACTAAGGACTGGCGAATATACATTGTTTATTCGCGGCCTCACCCGCCAGGCGGACGGCTCTTTGCTGGTCAGCGGGGACGTCGCTTCGCAGCAGGGTCACCCAGGCTCTATACTATTAATGTTGTCCCTAGCGCCCGGAGACTTAGGGCATTCCCAAAGTATATGGTCGAGGATCCCCCTCACTTCGCATTTATCATTTTTTCTCTCATTTATCTGGGTGTGAAACAACCAGACACGGTTTGGGAAATTTCCGGCTTGTAATCGCCGCCAGGCTATGGCCTCTTTATTATTTAAGCTAGGATCCGGTGGCGGCATCAGACGTCTTCCTAATCTTTAATTTTCGATGATTTCTTTATATGTTTGCAAACGTTCGTCCACCATCTCCTGGAAGTCGGCCGGCTCCGCGTTTGCCCGTAAGTAGAGATCTCTGCCTTCGCAGCGGTGGCGTAGCGCTAGAACATCCGCCTCGAATGCGAGAGGACCGGGGTTCAAATCCCGGTGGAACGCAATTCTCCACCGGATTAAAAAAAAATCCGCTTGTCGATGGAATTGCATAAACAGGTTTGGGGTGCGACCTGTAGCCGGTGAACACCTCCGCCAACTCACTCCCTCACCAGAACAGGAGTTGGCCACCCTGGTGGCAGTAATTGGCTGCAACCTCTCATGATTAGTTCCATAATACCCCAGCCCTCAGTCACCAGCGGCTGCGGAACAACTGACCACGGCGGCTGGTTGGTTGGTTGTACAACTTTTATTTCCATCGGAAACGGGGAGTCGTGCGCCCGCGGATTAGAGGCTGGCAGGTAGCCCTTGGCTTCTTGCGGCCTCTTCCGCCAGATGGACGGTGCGGTGCTGGATCGCAGGGTCCGCGCTTCGCAGCAGGGTATCCCAGGCTTCTCTACTTGTAATATTTTGCCCTATCCCTGGAGATTGTGGGCACTCCCAAATTATGTGGTCGAGGGTCCCTCTCGCCCCACAGTGTTTGCAGAGATCATTGTCCCTAAAGTCTGGTAGCGCGTGAAACGCCCAGACCGGGTTCATGAACGTATTAGTTTGTAGCCGCCTCCACGCGACAGCTTCTCTATTATTTAGCCTAACATCTGGCGGGGGTACCAGTCTACGTCCCAATTTATAATGGTCGATGATTTCCCCATAATTTTGCAGACGCTCGTCGTATGCCCAGTGTTCGGGGGGCTCGACGGCTACCCGGAAGTAGAGAGCTCGGGCTAGCTCGTGAGCCGCCTCGTTACCAGGGACGGCAGCGTGAGCGGGTGTCCAAATTAACTGAATTTTCCTATTTATTGTTCTTTGGGTGAGGATTTTGGCCGCCTCCGGCGATATCCTCCCCTTCCCAAAATTTTGAATGGCAGTTTTGCTGTCGCTAATTATGAACTTGGCTTCTGTTCCTACGCAAGCTAGCGCTATCGCAACTTCCTCCGCAGTCTCTATGTTGCGGCCTCTGATGGCTGCCGCGGATACCGGTGCCCCTCGGCCATCGACTACCGAAGCTACCGCCGCACCTGTTCTGCCACTTGCCGCATCAACGCAGCAGGGGGTGCTAAAAACGTCTGGCTCCGCTGGACAGGCCGCCATTGGAAACTGACCCTGGCAATGTTAAACGCTAGAACCCTAACTAGTGAAGCTAGTTTAGAAGTGCTATTAGAGGGAATAGAGGGTATGAAATGGAATGTAATAGGGCTTATTCAGGTTAGGAGGCCGAATGAGGCATATACTGTACTGAAGGATGGGCATGTACTGTATTATCGAGGTTTAACGGAGAGGCGAGAACTAGGAGTAGGTTTCGTTGTAAATAAGTATATAGCGGGTAATATAGATGAATTCTATAGTATTAATGAGAGGGTGGCAGGCATCGTAATTAGGCTTAATAAGCGGTATAAACTGAAGGTTGTACAGGCCTATGCACCTACATGTAGTTATGATGACCAGGCAGTTGAAAGCTTCTATGAAGATGTAGAATCGGCATTGCGAAAAGTAAAGACGCAGTATACTGTACTAATGGACGACTTCAATGCCAAGGTAGGGAAAAAACAGGCAGGAGACAAGGCAGTAGGTGACTATGGCATTGGTTCTAGGAATAGCAGGGGGGAGTTACTAGTTGAGTTTGAAGAGCGCAATAACTTACGAATCATGAATACCTTCTTCAGCAAACGGAAGAACCGGAAATGGACATGGAAACGTCCTAAAGGAGAGACTAAAAATGAAATCAACTTCATGATGTGTACAACCCCCGCCATTGTGCAGGATGTAGAGGTAATCGGGAAAGTGCGATGCAGTGACCACAGGATGGTGAGGTCCCGAATTAGCCTAAATCTGAAGAAGGAACGCGACAGGTTAGTAAGAGAGAAACCCATCAACGAATTTACGGTGAGGGGGAGTGCAGAAGAGTTCAGGATCTCGCTACAGAATAGGTAGTCAGCTTTAACTGAGAATGGCGACATTACCCTAGAGGCAAGGAACAACAATTTCAGAGATATCATTACTGAGTGCGCGGTGGAAGTAGGCGGTAGGATAGTTAGAGAGGATACCGGTAAGCTGTCTAAGGAGACGAAATATTTGATTAAGAAACGCCAGAGTATGAAAGCTTCCAGTTCAACAGAGCAGATCGAATTGGACGAAATATCAAAGCTAATCTATAGGCGCAAAGTGGCCAATATAAGGAAGTATAACATGGAGAAAATTGAGCATGCTGTATATATAGAATGGGGGAAGCCTTAAAGCGATAAAGAAGAAATTGGGCATAGGCAAAAACTAGATGTATGCGATAAGGGACAAGGCGGGCAACGTCATCAGGAATGTAGACAAGCTAGTCAAAGCAGCCGAGGAGTTCTATACAGATCTCTACAGCAGCCAAAGTAGTCAGGACAGTAATGAGATTGGCGGCAGGGAAAAACAGTCAGACGTTCCACCAGTGACGAAGGACGAGGTCAAGAAAGCATTATAAACTATGAAAAGGGGGAAATCAGCTGGAGAGGATCAGATAACTACAGATTTGTTAAAGGACGGGGGGAATATCGTGCTATAAAAACTGGCCACCCTGTATACGCAGTGCCTGGTGTCATCAACGGTACCGGAACCATGGAAGAATGCAAACATTATCCTCATTCACAAGAAAGGGGACTCTAAGGACCTTAAAAATTACAGACCAATCAGCTTACTGTCTGTTACGTATAAGGTATTTACTAAGGTAATCGCTAATAGAATCAGGACAACCTTAGACTGCAATCAAGCAAAGGATCAAGCAGGTTTTCGCAAACGGTACTCTACTATCGATCATATCCATACCATTATACCCAGGTGATTGAAAAATGCTCGGAATATAACCAGCCCTTACACAGAGCATTAATTGATTACGAAAAAGCGTTTGACTCAGTTGAAACTTCGGCGGTGATAGAGGCATTGCGAAATCAGAGGGTAGACGAGCCGTACGTGAAAGTTCTGGAAGATATATATAGTGGCTGCTCAGCAACCATAGTTCTGCATAAAGAAAGTAACAAAATTCCCATAAAGAAAGGTGTTAGGCAAGGAGGCACGATCTTCCCAGTACTATTCACAGCTTGCTTAGAGGAAGTATTCCAAGATTTGGAATGGGAGCAGTTAGGGATAAAGGTAGATGGAGAATACCTCAGTAATCTGCGATTTGCTGATGACATTGCCTTGCTAAGTATAACTCGGGGGATGAACTGCAAATGATGATTGATGACCTAGACCGGAAAAGTAGAAAGGCAGGCTTGAAAATCAATATGCAAAAGACTAAGGTAATGTTCAACCGCCTCGGGAAGGGACAGCAGTTTACATTGGGTAGCGAAGCTCTGGAAGCAGTAGGCGAATATGTCTACTTAGGACGGGTAGTAACCGCAGATGCGGACCATGAAAAGGAAATAACATGAAGAATAAGATTGGGATGGAGCGCATTTGGCAAAAGCTCGCAGATAATGACTAGCAGCTTACCGGTATCGCTCAGAGGAAAGTATACAACAGTTGCATCATACCTGTACTCACCTATGAGGCTGAAACGTGGAGGCTTGCCAAGAGAGTTCTACTAAGTTGAGGACAACCAAGAGGGCTATGGAACTAAAAATGGTAGGGGTAACATTAAGAGATAGGAAGCGTGCAGAGTGGGTCAGAGAAATAACTCCAGTTAACGACATTCTAGTGGAAATTAAGAAGAAATGGGCATTAGCAGGACATGTAGTGCGAAGAGGGGATAACCGATGGTCACTTAGGGTAACAAACTGGATTCCAAGGGAAGGAAAGCGTAGCAGGGGGCGGCAGAAAGTTAGGTGGGCGGATGAGATTAAGAAGTTCGCAAGGGTCAAGTGGATGCAGCTAGCACAGAACCGGGTTAATTGGAGAAATATGGGAGAGGCCTTCGCCCTGCAGTGGGTATAGTCAGGCTTATGATGATGATGATGATGATGATTATGATGATGAGAGATCTCTGGCTAAATCATGGGCCGCCTCGTTGTCGGGGACGGAAGTGTGTGCTGGGACCCAAATTAGGGTAATTTTGCGATCGATTTTAGCTGCAGCTAATAGAATTCAGGCGGCTTCTTACGAGACCCTGCCTTTTCCGATATTCCAGATAGCCGTTTCACTGTCGCTAAGATCAATCTAGTCTTCGTTCCGACGCAAGCGAACGCTATTGCGACCTCTTCAGCCGTTTCTGCTTCGGATGGTGGCGGAGACGAGTTGTACGCCGCTACCATCGACTACCGCTGCGACTGCCGCCCCCAATCGGCCGCTTGCAGCGTCTACATAGGCAACTTTTTTTACTCTGAAATATTTTTCTCTTTTAACCAGTGCTTCTGTCCTCTTTCCCCGCCTCTCGTTGTGGTATTTTGGGTGTATGTTGCGGGGGAGAGTACGGACAATGATGTTCTCGCGACATTGTGGTGGTAGGGCAACCTTGTCGGCTGTGCGCCTATCTGTTTTTCGACCCACCCATTCTAAGATGGTTCGACCCGTGCTTGACCTACTTAATCTCTCGTGTTGGGCGATTCTCACCGCTTCAGCGAGTTCAGTCCAGCTATTATGCACTCCCATTTCTAGCAGGTGTTCCGTAGAGGAGGAGAGATGGGTAGACCCAGCGCCCTCTTGACGCAACGCTTGATGAGCGCGTCTATCGTGTCTTTTTCATTGGTCCTGATGTTGAGGAACGTTGTGGCATAGGATATTTGGCTAATTATGCACGCCTGCATCAGTCTCAAGAGGCTTCTTTGAGGCCTCTGCCTTTGAGTACAATCCTCCTAAATGTCCCTGTTAGTTGCGTCGCGTGTGTAGTGTGTTCTTTTGTCGTTCCGTCGTTATACCCGTCCTCTTTAATAAAAAGTCCGAGGTTTCTGATTTGCTGGACTTTTGGCACGGTTTTGCAATCGACCTTACTTTCTATGTTAAAGTCGCTTTTGCACCTCATTGATTTTGTATTATATATGGAAAGTTCGGATTTTTGCGAAGAGCACGCCAGACCCCTTTCGGCCGCGTAGAACACAATGGTGTCCGAAGCAACCCGTAGGCGTTCCTCTATGCTTCTGTCGCTGCCATTCTTCCTCCAGAGATTAACGTCGTCTGCGTACATGTTGAACTTTAGATCTGACTTTAGAGAGCTAGCGCGCTGAGGCTGTCGTCTTCTACTTCGCCGAGACGACGATGGCATGCCGTAAGCCCCCCCCCCCCCCCCCCCCGCCCGCCTCCCCCCACTAGCGATGAAGCCATGAGCGAAGGGGAACGGCGAAAAGCGGACACTGGTAGTGTGAATCGTACAAGGCGAGAAGTGGCACGATCGGGGGGGGGGGGTTGTGAGTTGCAGTGGCACAGTTTGCGATGCCATCTGAGTCAAGGTGGGCGGGTTTAAGGCGATCAACGGAGATCGTGTCCTCCCGGCCATTGATACGCAGTAGAAAACTACTTAGGAGCACGCTGGAGCACCAGGTACAGACCATCGTATGGCGACCGTAAGGGTGGATGTACAGCGTCGTGGCGAACGAAGACGTGTGTGCATCGCTTCAGGTCGGGGGGAACGTGGATACGACGGGAATACTGGCACTAACGTGGTGGAATGACATTGCCGATAGCGGTACGTAGTCGGCAGGCGTAATCTGTGACGTCAGGAGTCGTGGGTGACGAGGGCTCGAAGAACTCGCCAGGGACACAGAGAGTGGTGCCAAATGTTAACTCTGCTACACAGGTGGAATAGTCGCTGCGAAGTGCGGTGCTGAGACCAAGCAGGACGAAGGGTAGGCGCTCAATTCATGATGCAGGGAAAGCGGACGCCTTAAGTGAAGCTTTCAACTGCCCCGGAAAACGTTCAATGATACCGTTCGAAATAGGGTGGTAAGAAGTTGTCTTAATGTGGTTGACGCTGAGGAGCCGAGATAGGTTAGCAAATAATACTGAGTCAAATTAACGACCACGATCAGTCGTAATGGTGGAAGAAATGCCGTAGCGGCTTATCCAGAGCGTGATGAGCGCTCTTGCGATCGACTCCGCCGTTATATCCAGAAGGAGCATCGCTTCAGTTCACCTCGTGAACCTGTCAATGCAAGTTAACAGGTAGCGGTGGTTCCTGCTGGGAGGAAGGGGACCGAAAATGTCGACGAGCAAATGGCTGAAGCGGGCGTCCGGGGATGGGAAGGATCCAAGAGGAGTCGTAGTGTTTCGGTGTACCTTACTTTACTGGCAGCTGAGGCACGTGGGTGACCAGTGGCTAACGTCGACATTGATGCGAGGCCAGACATCACGAGCCGTGACGAGCCGCTGAGTTGCGCGGATGCCAGGATGGACCAAAGAATGGAGAGCTTCAAAGACGGATTCGCGGTATGATGGAGGCACGTAGAATGACGGCGACAGGTCGACGTATCACAGACGAGAGGAACGGCGCAGTCTGGGAGCAAGACATACTCTAATACCAGAGAGATGTCGCGCGTGCGAAGTCGTTGCAGTTCAGCATCGGCTCGTTGAGCAACAGCCAAAGCCAGGAAGTCGATGATTGGTCGTATATTGCCCATCGCATTTACTTCAGCGCGAGAAAGAGCATCGGCAACTATGTTTGACTTACCGCTGACGTGACGAATCTCGCAGGTAAATTTGTAAATATAGGCAAGTTGCCTGATTTCCCGAGGAGTGTAGAAGGAACTGTTGGATGCCAGCGCAGACGTCAGAGGTTTGTGGTCACTCAAGATATGAAAAGTGCGTCCTTCGAGAATATGACGGAAGTGCTTCACGGCTGAATATATTGCAAGCAGCTCTCGGCCGAAGGTGCTGTAGCGGCGCTCATGGGGCACAAGCTTCTTGGAAAAGAAGGCGATTGGCTGCCAAACACCAACCGCAAACTGTTGCAAGACCGCGCCGAGAGCAGTGTCCGATGCGTCAACCATGAGGGATGTGGGCACATCACATTTGGGATGGACGAGGAGCGTGGCGCCAGCGGTAGCAGCTTTGATGCCGCTGAATGCGCGGTCAGCGGTATCGCTCCAAGCGACAAGAGCTGTCGGCTTGCTGTGACCCGAGAGAGGGTCCTGAAGAGGCTCCAGTATTGCAGCACAGCGAGGAATTAAACGCCGATAATAGTTGGCGAGGCCGAGAAATTCGCGTAGCTGGCGGGTGGTGGTGGGTCGAGGAAATTGAGTGATGGCGGTGACACGGGCCGCTAAAGGGCGGATGCCATGGGCGTTCACCCGATGGCCGAGAAAGTCCAACTCTGTAACGCCAAACTCGCTTTTCAGTTCATTGACCACAAACCAAAGTGGCTGAGCTTGGCGAGGACTTGACGCAGATGAAGCTTGTGGGCTTCTGCCGTATGGCTGAAGACGAGAATGTCATCAAGATAGGCAAAGCAGCACGTCAAACCGCGTAGGACTTCGTCAAAAAAGCGCTGAAATGTCTGGGCCGCATTGCGAACACCGAAAGGCATCTTCAGATGTTCAAACATGCCAAAAGACGTAATAATAGCGGTCTTCGGGATATCCGAGGGCTCTACAGGAACCTGGTGATATGCCTTCACGAGATCAACCTTGCTCAAGATTGTGCAGCCATGAAGGGCCGATGTAAAATCCTGGATATGTGAAGTCGGGTAGCTGTCAGGGACTGTGGCCTTGTTGAGAGCCCGGTAGTCGCCGCACGGGCGCCAGTCGCCGTTCTTTTGGGGTACAATTTGGAGGGGCGATGCCCAAGGAGGGACAAATGAAGCCAAGCTCGAGCATGTGCTCGAATTCCTTTTTGGCGACAGCAAGGCGATTCGGTGCGAGGCGACGAGCGCGAGCAAACACGGGAGGCCCAATCGTCACAATATGGTGAGTCACGCTGTGCGGAACCGGTGCTTGAAGAGAGGGGGGTCGAAAAACGACCCGAACTTCGGCAAGGATGTTAGTCCAAGGGCCGGGAACTGTGCTGTGTGCCTGGAGGAGTCGGAGTGATGGATCGCGGCAAGAGACGCCTTGGACTAGGCTCGTTTCGGAATCCAGTATGCGGCTTTGCCACATGTCAACTAGGAGTCTGTAGCATTTAAAATGAGGTTTGTAAAGAGCGGACACTCCCATAGGGCCCAGAGGCCCATTTTACTGTAGCGCACCAAGCGGCCGGCGGCAACTACTTCCAGTCTTGATGATAGGCGCGCGATTTGAATGCTAGCATGCACTGCGCCCTTCCCTGCCCTTTTGGCGCATTATTTTGATTTTACATGGTCTGCTAGTGTTTCTATTTATTTTCAGCATGCATACCAACATGAAAAATAGATTCCCAGTTCTCTCAACTGACCATCAAAGCAGCTGCGCCATAGCCTTTGCAAAACAGTATTGCAGAAAAGATGCCAAGTGCTCTGTGAAATTAACATTTATTTTTCTGCATATAATACACATAAAAGATGCAACAGATGTAGACGGATGTATTGACAAAACTTGACACACATTAGGCGATGTGCACAGTACAGAAAAATAAAAATACACAAGGGGAGAAACACCACTTAAGTAGAGACAAAAGATAGCATAACGTTCATTTCTGAATTATGGCAAATGATATGTAACAAAACAGGTATTATACATAAACTACACAGTCCAGTCGCGGCTGCCTTAGCAAGGGTAACTTGTATTGTTCAGGGCAGAGAGGAGTACTGACGCTTGGGGGAAGGCCATACCGTTCACTCGTCGTATCTGCCGTGCTTCGGCTGCAGTCCGTGGGTCCATGTAGTGCTGTTGGAAAAGGAATGAGCATGGTGCAGAAGGTTGCAATGAAATGTAAGGCCACTGCACCGCGCACACGTCTGTGCATTTGGGTGCGTAATGAAGCTTGGTGAGCAGCAGTTATGGTCCAGAACAGGAAAGCTGTCATTCGTAAAATTGATACAAAAGTTACTATTGCAAAGTGGTGGTCAGGAAATTCAGGCTAACCGAACCTATCTGAAAATGCATTTCTACATTGAGTGGAATAACAGCTACTAAACTAACAATATTCCTCAAAAGCACTGAACAGCTGAAGCAATGAAGCTTGACGCAAAATAAAACATTTCAAACTTTAACATTGTCCCGTTAAATGCAACGCGACACCACGCAAAACTAGTCGTTCGCAAAACCGCGGCCTGGCCTCACCGCGGCCGGCAAGCACGCCATGTTGGCTTGCCCTTCATACGCGACTTTGTGAAGCGCAGACCGCCGTGCTGAGCTAAACTGCCCGGCATGCCTCGCAGTTTGACAAGAATGAAACATTTCTCACCTTGCGGTTGCCTTGTTAAACGCGACACCACGTAAAATTAGCCATTCGCAAAACCGCCTCACGCCATGTCACGTCACCGTGGCGGCCAGCACGTCTTGTCATGCCTGTTAGCTTGCCCTTCACGCGCGACTTTGTGAAGCGCAGTCGCCGCCGTACTGAGCTAAACTGCCTGATATACTGCCCAGTTTGACAAGAAAGTCAAGAATGTACCGTCGCCCTGTTAAACGCGACCCTTAGGAAAACTAGCCGTTCGGCAAACCGCGTCAGGCCCGGCCGCACCGGCCGCCTAGTACGCCATGTTGGCGCAACGGCGTGCCTTGGTGCCTTCACATATCACTTTGTTCAGCGTGCTGAGATAAACTGTTCGAAATGCGGCTCAGTTTTTCAGGAACACAACTTATTAAACCTCGATGTGGTTGGAAACTGCCGGAGAGTCACGAACTGCGCCCGAACTTCGCTATGCCTGAAAAGCCGACGCGCCTGTTCACGAGCTGCGAAACTTAATTGGCACCGGCCGGCGTGGTCATGGTAAACTGCTTAAAATGCAGCGTAGTTCAGCAAAAAACGTTGCTCACCTTAACGTCTTTCCAAACCGCAGTCGTTCCACACAGCAGTCCACGAGGGATAAAAATATGCGGTCTGTGCCGCACAGGCGCGGCGAGGCAAGAGCAGACAACCGCTCGCTCCCTTCGACAACTTTCTGTCGTCTGCTCCGGCGGGCCACCGCTGCAGCGAGTGCCGTCGAGCGCGCGTCCGCGCATGTCCACGCTGGTGCCGCCATCCATCAACCGGCGGCAGCGCAACAAGTTGCGCGTCATTTACTGGGGCCAGTTTTCGCCGAGTGTCCGCTCTTTACCAATCTCTTTCTCTATGCCTGTAGTGCCATAGAAAGTCGGCGCCGATGATTGGCGAGCGCACGTCTGCGTTGACAAATACCCAGCGAAAGGTACGGCGGAGTCCGATGTCGAGATACTTTGTTGGGCGAGTTGGTACTTATTCATGTTTAAAATAATAATGACCGATGTCGAGAGACCGACTTCTGGCCGTATGTCAGTATAGTCGATCCGTTGACTGCGATCAGAGGTGGAAAGTCTGAAGGACGGCGTCGCACAGCCAGCGTAGCGGAAAAACACAGAACCTCGTCATCGGGTCTCCACAAATATATTTTTCCAGGACCCGCTGTGCAAGGCGGCAACGGGCAGCGAACAGCCGGCATGAAGTCCTGTAGCCACGTAGAACAAACTCATGTGCTTGGCTGGCGCGCTGAAGTTGTCTTCTTCTTCGCCGAGACGACGATGGCATGCCACAATCTTTAATAACCTTAAGAGCGGCGGAAGGCATCTCCTCACCACGGTAAAGAAGAAGGGGGAGAACACCGAGCCTTGCGGCGTTTCCTTACTTCCCAGGTGGACAGCGGGGGATTCTAGGTCCTGAAACTTTAGTTTCATCGTCCTATTTATCAAGAAATCCATAACGTAATTATATATCCTCGCGCTGACTCCTAATTCCTGAAGTCCCGCGAGAATTTCCTGGTGTTTTACATTCAGAAGCGGAGGCTAGAGCCGAAATCCTGAGCTAAAAGACACCTGTGATCTTTAACCTGCACTGACGTCAAACAGCTCACTTACACCTCTCCCTTTCCCCTCCATCGAAACGGGCAGCCGTCGCGGTCGGCTTCGAACACAGTATTCCGGTTGAGCAGCCCGGCGTCTTACCACTGCACCACCGGGGAGGGGCCTATATTTTTGTCAATAATAATATTAATAATAATAATAATAATAATAATAATAATAATAATAATAATAATAATAATAATAATAATAATAATAATAATAATAATAATAATAATAATAATAAATAATAATAATTGGTTCACAGGAAAGGGGAGGCGCAGTGCTTGTTTCAATTCTGCCGTGGATACCTGAACCGCGGCGTAGGGGAAGGGAGGTTTAGGTTTGTTGGGGGGGGGGGGGGGGTGCAGTATCTCATATCTCAGTGTAAACCTACATCTTTCATAGGTGCGTATGCCATCGGTTCAAATGCAGATCGTAATCTAGACTACAAGCTGACTAGAATACTGATACTGGATAGGAAGCGAAAAGGCATAACACATGACATCAAGAGCACTGCGCGAACAGTTGGGTCCCAGTGTGATACGAAATCAGGCTTAATATTACGCTTCGTGTTCTTATCCGTCATGTCCAAGCAACTATATTTGGCCCGAGGTACTCTTTATAGCGGATTTCCACAATAGTTTCCACCTTCGAAATTTCAGAAACATTTTGTATATTTGTAGAAATTGTTTGGTGAAAATAAAAATTCTCTTTGCGTGCGAAATATCGATAAAAGGTGATTTCCACAATAGAACTTGTTACGTTTATTATCCTCGGCAGTTCTCCTATTTTATGCAAGATGGTTTCTTGTCTTTGGTGTTGCAAGGAACTTGTATTAAGTAAATCAGAAGCGATTATAATAAGAAAACGAACCAATAAAAGTCGAGGACCCGGCGTTTAGCAACAGTTTCCACTGTCGGGAACATTAAAGAAAATATGAATAGAAAGTATTGAAATATGACAGCCGGCAAATCCAGATACGATGTCTTCGAGCCGCTGGAGTATTGTACTACACGGCACGTCGTATCGGCGGTGACTATCCCTCTGAATGATATTACGCTATCACGCCTCAGAGTTCAAAAGGAAAAAAAACGGGTGCAATATCAAAGACCAGGGAGTAAGGAGGGGATGATGGAGGTCTGTGTTCTTTTCTCTCTTTTTTTATTACACCGCTAACTCAGTAACGTAGAAGAAGAGGCAATCTGCTACGAAAGATGTTTTTATCCGTACATTGTTTATTTGTTATGACTGATTCGGTCTACAAGCTCTTTGCTGCATCTAAGCAGGTGGTGAGCTAAGTCTACTGAAACCGGATTTCTTTAACTTAATGTCCCCAACAGTGAATTGATTCGCTATCATCAGCACCCCTCCGGCACCCGTCTCGCCCTCCCACTATATTTTCCTCATAGCTCTTATTCTTCTACCGGGCTCATCCCCAGCGGGTAATAGTTACAGTAAAGCATCTGCGACGCATCGCTTCTTGAGGAGCGTGAGTTTAAGAGCCTGAAAGCGGGGTGGTGAGGCTCTACGGTCACCATGGGCAATGCACGGTGTTATTGTATTATTGCTGCTTTTGGAAAACTTAGTAGTGGCAACGTCTTGGCTAGGTTTGATTTATATAAACCTCTCTACATCTGCGACTGTTTCGCGATCGATTTCATATTCGTACGTCGCATAACTTGGAGGCCATGAAGGGCCACAGCGCGGCGGGGGCACTTTTGGGTTGACACCAGCACTCAGACATGTAGCGTAGGCGTACGGTTTTGCCGTGCTCAGCTTATCTGTAGGCTCACCACGAAAGTTGCTGCTGCTGTTGACTGCGTAAGAGCTGCAGTCCCTGGATACTGCACCTGCTAGTACGACTATCGCGATTAATCTCGCTTTTCTTCGATTGGCTGCGCCAGGACAGAGCTCGCAGCAATTTGTGCTCGTTTTCCCTCGTCTCCCGATGCTGCCTCCTGTATGTTGCTCTGGTAGTTACCTCTGTCTCCTGACCAAACTCAATAACCGGATCCCAGACGCCGACGAAATGAAATACGTATACCTCGCTGAAAGAAACAACGGGAACAGCAGCACTTCATTGATGAATACACAATAAAAATGAACGCTGAACTCTTGGCAGTGATCTAGGTGTGTTTAGGGCACATAGAAACACTGCGCACAGTACCGCGAGGCATGGTGACGTTTGGCCGCTGTGGAGCGGTAATTATAGTTATTTCAAAGGAAATAGCTGGGGAGGGGGGGGGGGGGGGTCACTTGAGCTTTCAACACAGGTGAGTGAAGTATGTTAAGTCAGCCAAGGGTAGATAAAGCGAACCTCTCGCTGTTCGACAAAGTGCATATACTAGCCCTATTACGCCAAAATTGTGTATGGTCGGCTTTGTGGGCACTCGACAGTATCCATAAAGGGTGACAGCATCATTAGACGGCTGGCGCAGTCAAATGCAACCGGGAAGTGTGGAATGCAATAGCTGCGCCTGCGCAGTGATTGCCATTCTCCCTAACCGCATCACAGACAGATGTGACGCCAGTTCTCCTGAGATGCGCACCAAAATTTTGGTTCAACCGTTTCTTGCATATCATTTCGGCTGATGGCATACCGCTTCAAGTTCGTTCACTATTCCTCTGCTGGCCGAATCAGAGGCTAGCCTGTGACAAGGATTCGAACCGGCGACGTACGTACCTCCAATTATGTGCCTTCAAACTGAGCTTTCAGGGCTCCCAACGCTGCGTGAGACATTCCAGTCTACGTCTAAGATGCACACACACATACTACGCCAACAGAAAGAACTTTAGTCTTAAACCTCATTCGAGACTTTTCAACCGCACGACTATAAGACTTTTGCGTTCCTACAATTACACAGTCATTGATATTTCCGCCAGATTTTCTTTTTTTATTGCGTCCAGTCCCAACGTTATTTTGTAGTTCGAAGTAACTGCAGTAATACTGTAATACTGTAATATCCTGAGTCATCTCTCAACGCAACAACACCTGCAATTCACAGAAACATTAGCGTGGGCTAAGTATCGGAGACCAAATAAAAAGAGGTGAAAACGGCTGTGAAATATACATATTTTGTTCGCATCTGTTATAGAGCAACAAGGGATGCATTCAGCTTTAATCACGGGATGTTATTTTCCTGGAAAATTATGTTATTATGTCAGGAAAACGATGTAAAACTGTACAACATTACACAACATTCCGCAAAAACTACATAACGTTCAAGACTCTATAAATGAAGTCTTGAATACGCCGGAAACGAAAACTTGAGTGACACGTCGTTAGAAGTTCTTCAGTCCCTCGTCGACTTTGCTGATGACTTGGCAACCGCTGTGGCAGACGTATCTATGCTCCGTTTCCGTGGCACACTTGCGGCGATGATTCGAACTTCCTCCTTTCGCACAAGCTTGTGCTTCCCGTTCATATGGGTGCGCTTGCAATCCCGTTCATATTGTCGTTCCGGATGCCATTCGATGACCTCCACTTCCTGACTGCGTAGATGTTTCTCACCGGCAACCATGTCTGTCCCCATTATGAAGGAGTCTTTCGGCAACTGAATTGCGACAACGTCCGCATCTACGTTGAATATTACGGCACGAAGCGTTACCGGCCTCCTGTTCCAATCGGGCGCAAACACACTTCCTTGCGCCCCGCCGGGGTGGCGCATTGGTTAGGGCGCTCGACTACTGTTCCCAAGGACGCGGGCCTTGGATGCCGCTTTTCGCTGGAGGCGAAAAGTAAGGTGCCCGTGTGCTGTGCGATGTCAGTGCACGTTAAAAAACACCAGGTGGTCGAAATTTCCGGAGTCCTTCATTACGGCGTCTCTCATAGCCTGAGTAGCTTTGGTACGTTAAACCCCCCAAACAAAACCAACCAACACTTTCTTGCGCTTGTGGCAGCAAGAACGCTTGCCTTCGTTTCCTCCACTGGTTTTCTTCTGCACGACTGTTCTCTGACCTTGCATTTACATAAATTAGAAAGAATAAGCGCATAAAGTTATTTATTTCTGTTTCCCATCGTCTTCTTTCCTTTTCTTTCCCTCTCTCTCTTTTTTTTTTTTTACTGCCTGGAAATTCGCGATTGTATTTTTCGCAAATTACGAGGTCCTCGTCCCTCGGTTTACGATTACTAAGGGTAGACAATCACTCGGCGGTTTCGACATAATAGATATCTTGGGAAAAAAGCCGGGGGAGGGGGGAGGATAATAATTCTCAGAGGGGCGATGACTAAGGAATATACGGCTATCACCACAAAAGCACTTAATCGACTTATTGAAATGGGTAAATCATAGGAAAGAAATGACCTCATCTCCCCGATAGTTTCACTTACTGTGTGCTTCTGTAACTGTTTATAATTCTACCTAGCTCGAAGATTGCTCACGCCAGTGATTGCACTTTACACGCATGAAGTCTGATGACTTCACCAGAATAAAAACACAAATAAAAATTTGTGAAACAAATCAAAAGGTATACAGCGGTACGGAGGCTAGTTAGAAGCCCTGGCTCTCTCATTTCTTGCAGCTCTGCTTGCCGCCTTTGCTGCCCGAAACCGGCGACACACAAAATCGATGAAGGAGAGCGTGATCTACCACGATCAAGAAGGTGTAAGAGCGTTCCAAAGGGAGGAAGGAAGCGCCGAAGAAGGCACAACCCTTTTCAACAGCTTGCGGGCACAGAACGGATAACACACCCAGGCAACGCCGAGTGTCTTTTTCGTTCTAATTCAGAATATCTCTGTACAAAACAGTTCTCTGTTATCTTAATTACTTCTTATATTCACCATGACATGCTTTTGCGCCATGTCTTTTTCGTGCAACATGATGTCTACGCCCCCAAGATGAAAACAGCCTTAACGAACGTTTTCTTCATTCATGGAGGCCTGGCCGCCATCGGCCAAAATTACGGCTCTTTTCCAAACCTTAGACAAAGCCCTTTCCCTTCCCCTATCCAGCAATCTCTCAACGAAACCACACGGCTGCTGAAAAGCCCGACAACGAGCGCACATTTTCTTGGCCTCCTTCCGGTCGTTGGTTGTCACTTCATCCTTTCATCTGCATTTCTGTCTTTTCTGTGTATGCTTGCTTCCTGTTAAAGCATCCCGAATTGGTATCGCGGTTCTTCCGACGACCTCACAGCACGCGATCCGGCTTTTGACGTCGCGTACGACAGGCAGCACGCCCGAGTCGAAGAGGCCGTTCTAATCTTGTTGCTAGGAGCCCGTCGCCTTTGAGGCAAAGCTCCTCAGCGGGAATCAGTAAATACTGAGAATGACGCCGAAATCCTCGGGATGTATTTGGGATTAAGTCACTCTTGCTTTACTACGTTCTATATTTCCGGAAGCTCTATTCGACCTTCGTTATTCTTTGCAAGTTGACTTATCTGAGAATTTGTGAGGCAATCTGGAATCCGCGGTACAGACCTCTGTCGACCGGATGAAGTATTTTATAAAGACAAGAGGAAATAGCATCGACTGCGGAGAAACTATATCAGGCCTCACTTTAGTGCCCGTTGCCAGCCATGCCAAGCTTGAAGATATTATTACATATATTTATTCGCATTTGGTTCTTATATTTCTCAGCTGCGCGAATAGAAAGAAAACAACAAAAAGACCTATATAGAATTCAAGGACAAATACTTTGTTTTAATAAAGAATTCAAAGTATACATACCTTCAGGAGCTTTAGCCTTCTTCGTATCGATTTATCAGACACAGTAATATGTAGCGTATCTTTATCTCAGAATTTTACTCTATAAAACGTTCTTTTGTTATATCAAAGGTACAGTGTTTTTATATTTGGTCTAATAAGACATTTTTTCTTTGAATCTGTACGTACCTTGCCGAGTACGTATACCTGTAATGGAAATGGCTCGTTGCAACGGGTGATCAAACCAAGTAAGTTTTGCTTCAAGAAAAATGTATGTATGTTTCGGCAGCAACATGAACAAGATCCTGCACATACAAGCAGGCTAACTTTACAAAGTCCAGGCAACGCGACGTGTAGAACTAACAAGCGAGACCACAACGGTGATTAGTAACATTCCACTACCTTGCAGACATCCTCGTAGCAGGCAAAAATAGGCAATGAATCAAGTACCTGGGCCGCATCTATGCATCTCTTTATGTTCGCGAGCTCTGATGAATAAACTAATGGCATCAGCTTCCAAGACATAAAGCGCAACAACGACAACACACCGATAAAGCAGACAACAAAAAATAGCGCTACTTGCAACGCTTCGTTCTTACCCGAAATGGCTGCCTTTAGAGAAAGAGTGAGCAAGCAGTAAGAGATTGTTCTCGCGCAAGTTCACGAAGCAGGTACAAGAAGGGAGATTGGGGATGTAAAAAAATGGAAAACAAATCTAAAAACTTGAAATAATAGTTATGAGTCATATCTAGGGAGTGCTAACCCAGGCTTTTTCTGATTCCTTATTTCTGTTTTTGTGTTCCTCTATCAATTAGCATGCGATTGTGTCTCTACTTTAACAGATCATGTCACGTTGGCCAAAGGGCGTGTGAAGGCCGCAGAGCCGGTAACACAAAGAGCCCGGTGTTGGCGAAGTCCAGGGACGTGCGGTCCGTGCGCGAGAGGGTAACTTCATCGTCTTTTGCTTCTCTTTCTTGTCTACATCACACTGGCATTATTAGCTCCCCCTGTGAGGAAGCATCGACCCGATGCTCGAGGCAATTCACGGACTCACAGGGAGGGCGTCCTGACGTGATAAGGTTTGAGTCGAACAACGTGGAGCGTCTCTGGGCGTGCGGCACGACTTGATCGTGGGGCCTCGTGAGGAAGAACTTCATAGTTGAGAGCGCCAACGTGGCACAGAGCTCGGTAAGGACCGAAGTAGCAACGCAAGAGCTTTTCGCTAAGACCGCATCGTTGAACTGGAGACCAAACTCAGACAAGATCACCCGTCTGATAATCAACCTCGCGGTGCCGCAGGTTGTAGTGTCGCTCATCCTGGACCTGCTGCTCATGGATGCGCAGCTTAGCGAGCTGACGGGTTTCTTCGGCACGTTGCAAAAAGTACTCAACGTCATCATTGGAGTAGTCGTCAACATGGGGTAGCATGGCGTCGAGTGTTGTGGGGACTTGGCGGAGGAAGCGCCGAAGTTCCTGCTCGTCTCGTGGCGGCGGGAAATTCGCAATGGCAACAGTTTTCTCGAGATCAGGAAGGACCCCTTCCTTGTTGACGACGTGGCCTAAAAATTTCAATTCCTCGTAGGCGAAGTGGCATTTGTCTGCCTTTAATGAAAGGCCGGAGGACTTTATAGCTTGCAGTACCACTTTGAGGCGACAACTGTGCCCTGCAAAACTTGGGGCGAAGACGATCACATCGTCCAGGTGTACGAGACACGTCTGAAATTTCAGTTCCGCGAGGACGTTGTTCATAAGCTTTTGAAAGGTCGCTGGCGCGGAGCAAAGACCGAACTGCATAACCTGAAACTCAAACAGTCCGTGTGGAGTGATAAAGGCAGTCTTCTCGCGGTCCCTCTCGTCTACCTCGATTTGTCAGTACCCAGATTTGAGGCCCATGGAAGGGAAATACTTGGTGTTGCATGGGCGGTCTAAAGCGTCATCGATTCTGGCCAGGGGGTAAGCATCCTTATAGTTACGTTGTTCAATCATCGTTAGTCAGCATAGAATCGTAATGTGCCGTCTTTTTTCTTGACGAGGACGACAGGTGCCGCCCAAGGGCTCTGAGATGGTCGAATAACGTCGTGATCAAGCATTTAATTAACCTGAGTGGTAATTGCGGCACGTTCTTTAGATGAGACGCAATAGGGTAACTGTCGGAGTGGGTTTACTGTATCGTCAGTTATAAAACGGTGTTTTGCAAGGTATGTTCGACCGACGCGCGGCAGTGGCGCGAACGCAGTTCTGTAGCGATTGAGGAAGTTCCTCAGGATATCTTGCTCCGTCTGCGGTAGTGCCGGGTTGATGTCGTACTTCAGGTCGGCGACTGCCTGTTGTTTCGGTCGAGAAGCACAAGTTGAACTGTGCACGCACCTAGTTTCAGCGATGGCATCAATATAAGCGACCATTGTTCCCTTATTGAGATACCGTTGTTCGTTGAGGAAATTGGTGAGAAGTCGACTTTGCAATCTTCGAGGATGACGACAGCCCGACCAACAGCAATGCCGCGGTCGAGAAGCAAAGGCGATTTACTCTCGACGACACCTTCCATTCCTTGGAGGGTGTGCGCACCGAAGGTCACCATTACACTGGAGCGGGGAGGAACAGCCACGCGTTCGTCGATAATGTGGAGCGGCGCCGGAAGGACACAGTTAACTCCGAGGGCATTCTCAGTCGAAAACTGAACCGACTGAGATTGCAGGACGATGATGGTGCCGTTTACCGTCAGGAAGTCCATACCCAGTATAACGTCTCTGGAGCAATCTGCTAGCACAACAAACATTGCCGGGAAGGTTCGCCCTTGAACTGTGACTCGCGCTGTGCACGTTCCTCTAGGTGTAATCAAATGTCCTCCAGCGGTACGTATCTGTGAGCTGTCCCAAGCTGTCGTAACCTTCTTGAGTGCCGCGGCGAATTATCCACTGAGTATGGCTCGGCCCCAGTATCCACCAAAGGGGTTACGGCGATGCCGTCAATTGAAAGGTCTAAATCGATAATACAACATTTTGGGCGAGTTGGTTACATACATTTATTATTACAGCGCAAAGACGGCACAGAACAAGAGGAGGACACTACAGCGCTGTAGTGTCCTCCTCTTGTTCTATGCCGTTTTTGCACTGCAATATAATAAAGGTCTAAATCGGCTAGCGGTGACATCTCGCTGCGGTAATGTCGAGGTGTCCGGTCTCGGCTTCGGTGCGTCGAAGAGGTGCGGTGTCGTAGAGAAGCAGTAAGGCTAAGCAGTTGGTCGGGTTGTCGGCTTGTCGTTAGCTTGGGCGGCTTGGTAATAGTCGTCATCTCTGGGTTGTTCGGCGTCGGCGAAATGGTTTGCGTCGTTGGAGGGTCTTTACTTTTCGTCGTCGAGCAGTCACACCTCCAGAGGCTGATGTATCTAGTTTCCCCTACGGGAATTTCTAGACTGGTCCCGCGGCTCAGAGCAATCGTAGCGGCGGAGCGAAGGTGATCGGTGGCGCTGGACTGATTCCGGGTTAGAAAGGAAGTAGGCAATCTCTCGTGGGCGCTCTCCTGGCTGCGGACAACGAGCACAGAAGGGAAACCCGCAAAGACCCATCTCCTTGTACGGGCAGCGACGCTAGACATGCCCAGCTTCGCCAAATGGCAGCACAACGGCTTGTAGTCCGCAGTTCGCCAGATGTCAGTTCGGCGGCGCTTGGCTCGCTGGAGCAAAGTAGACTGAGAAGGTGGAATTTGGGGAGCGGCTGGCATAGGCGCTTCGTAACGTGGTGTTTAAGGGGGCAGAAAACGGCTTGCGCCTGCGGCGTAACTCATTGTAGGTAATAATGCTTGCAAGAAGCGGCGCGGCACCCAAAGCTTGTTGCACTTCTTCGCGAACAACATCGGTGACCGATGCAACTTGCGGCTGCACCGGCGTAGGCAAGAGTTTCGCCAGCTCTTCACGCACAATGACTCGAATGGTCTCATGCAGTGAGTCTCCTGATGACACGGTGGATCTCTCAGCACTTGTGGGCAGCATCAACACAGTCGTTCGCTCGTACTTCCGTGCCCGCATGTCTAGCGCTCTCTCGATGGAAGTAGCTTCGGTGACAAAAGCAACTACGGTTGCTGGCAAACTGCGAACGAGGCCGGCGAAAAGCTGTTCTTTCACACCTCTCATCAATAATCACACTTTCCGCTCTTCCGACATGTTTGGATCTGCACGGCGAAACTAGAGCTTCATCTCATCCGTGTACACCATCACGCGGAAGAGGTGAAGCTGGATTTGTTTCTGAAGTAGAATATCAACCTTTTCTTTTCGGAATGGGCTAATAAAATCCCGCAGAAATTCTGCTTTGAACTTATCCCTTGTTTGCAGGCGAGACTCATGTTTGACGTACCAGGTCCTCGCCGAATCCTCCAGGGCAAAGTTGACATGGCGCAACTTTGCGTTCGCGTCCCGGGCGTTAAAGGTGGCCACCCGGTAGAACTGATCCAGCCAGTCCTCGGCGTCTTCATGGGGGAGACCATGAAAGCGAGGGGAGTCTCGCTGGTGAAGCAAGAGATTGGCAGCAGTCTCTTGTGTGTTCATAGTGATAGCCTGTGTGCTTGTAGCCCGTAGATCAGGAGCGTACCGAATTCGGGAGATAGACCACGTAGTCGCCGGCTGCCCTGGTGAACAGGCGTTTCTACACTAGGAGTGCGTCCTTGGCTGCAGTCGCGGCTTCAAAAGGGGCGTTAGGTACATGAAAGATCCACCCAGCCCCTCCACCAGATGTCAAGTTGGCCAAAAGGCGCGTGAAGGCCGCAGAGCCGGTAGCAAAAACGCCCGGTGTTGGCGAAATCCAGGGACGTACGGTCTGAGCGCGAGAGGGAAACTTCGTCGTCTTCTGCTTCTCTTCCTTGTCTTCATCACACTGGCATCAATATTACTGGTCGCTTGAAGCTTTGCTTCGCATGTCTCCTTTTCTTCCTCCCCGCATTAATTGTTCAGTTCTGTTCAGTCGTTCAGTCGTGTCCGACTCTCCGTGACCCTATGGACGATGTCACGCCACGCTTTCCGGTCTCTCACTATCTTCCTAACATCACATAACTTCATCTGCAGTGGCTCGAGGAATCTAACCATCGCGTTTGCTGCCTACCCCTTCTCCGGCGACCCTCAACACTTCCCAACATCAAATCTTTCTCCAGCGACTCCTCTCCTCATCAGATGACCAAAGTAGCTGAGCTTTAACTTTAGAATTTGACCCTCCAATGAGCAGTCAGGGTTTATGGTCGACAATATCGACTTGATCTTCTGGCAGTCCAAGGAACTCTCAAGAGTCTTCGTCAGCATCACAATTCAAACGCGTCAATTCTTCGGCGGTCAGCCTTTTTCACAGTCCAACTCTCGCATCCATACATCACAACTGGAAAGGCCATAGCACGAGTTATACGGATCTTGGTTGGCAGACTAATAATGTCTCTGCCCTTTACTAGGCGGTCAAGGCTAGCCATTGCTCTCTTTCCCAGAAGCAGGCGTCTCCTAATTTCATGGCTGCAGTCTCCTTCCGAGGTAATCTTGGAGCCCAAGAAAAGAAAATCTGTTACAGCTTCCACTTCTTGCCCACTGATGCTCCAGGACTTGATAGAGCAAGACGCCATGACCTTAGTCTTTTTAATGTTCAGTTTAAGCCCAAACTTCTCACTCTCTTCTTGTACGCGCATCAGAAGACTCTTGAGTTCCACTTCACTTTCTGCCTTTAAAGTGGTATCATTCGCATATCTAAGGCTGTTGATACGTTTTCCAGCAATCTTCACTCCAGCTGAAGGCTCGTCCAGACCGGCCTTCCTCATGATGCACTCTGCATATAGGTTAAATAGGCAGGGCGACAGTATGCAGCTTTGCCTCACTCCTTTCTCGATTGGAAACCAATCAGTAAGACGATGCCCAGTTCTGACTGTGGCCTCTTGCCCTTCATACAAGTTCCTGAGGAGACAGATGAGGTGAATTGGAACTCCCATCTCTTGGAGAGCTTGCCACAATCTGCTGTGATCTACGCAGTCAAACGTTTTCGCATAATCAATAAAGCAGAAGTAGGTGGGTTTCTGGAACTCTCTTGCTTTTTCCATGATCCAGCGAAGGTTGGCAATTTGGTCTCTAGCTCCTCTGCCCTTGCGAAACCCAACTTGCACGTCCGGAAGCTCCCGATCCACATACTGCTGCAGCCTACCTTGGAGGATTTTCAACATCACCTTGTTAGCATGCGAAATAAGCGCGATCGTGCGATAGTTGGAACAATCTTTGGCACTGCCTTTCTTTGGAATGGGGATGTAAACTGACCTCCTCCAATCCTGTGGCCACTGCAGGGTTGTCCAAATCTTCTGAAATAATGTATGCAGAATGTTAACAGCGTAATGATTGAGGTTTTGAAGCAACTCAGCTGGAATGCCATCAATTCCGCTAGCTTTGTTCTTAGCAAGGCTGGCTAAGGCCCATTCAACTTCACTTTTCAGGATGCCCGGCTCGAGATCAGTAATCAGAACCGTCTTATGTTGGGTTTGCACATTCGGGTCCTTCTTGTACAGTTCTTCTGTGTATTCCTGCCACCTCTTCTTTATCTCTGAGGCCTCAGTGAGGTCCTTGCCTCGTTTGTCCTTTATCACGCTCAGCTTAGCACAGAAGCTTCCTTTGATATCTTTGATTGTCTTATACAGAGCTCTTGTGTTCCTTAATTGGCTGTTGTGCATTCATTGTACTGAAGCGGTATATTACATCCTGTTCCGTTCTTCAGCGACAGTTTGTGCTCTCTTAAACTTTCGTCCGACGTAAATCTTCCCACACGTCAGTAAAATGCTAAAATACCCCCTATGGCACATTCCACTGAAAACTTTCGCATGCTTGTTTCGCACCCACATTCCTCTTGACATTTCCTAAATTAATCATTCGGCACAATGGTGTAAGTTACCTGGGGGCAGAAAAAAAGACGAGAACTTTTTATTTGGTGGTCACATGATTCAATCTATGTGCAGATTACGGAAGCACCACACGCTTAGGATTCCTTTTTTCAGCTTTGTTTTCATCTGTGTTTCATTTTTGTTCGTTTTTTTTTCACATTTTTAAGCAAAACTTGGGTGACACAGCTTAAAATTGAAGAAGGAAAGCCAGCCTGTTCCAGTTTATGAATCTGGCCATGAAGGCTTTCCTGCGCTTTCTGACAGCCCTTAGTTTTGATAGAATATTCCGAGCACATCTTGGCGATGACGCGTTGTCCCGTTTTCGAACGCGCAAAATCGAAATGCAACAATTCCTTGGGGGCAATGGTATTCTTCTTCAGCAATTTTTGTCACAGCTGCTTCTTTCGTTTAGACTGTAGTTAAACTCAGCACCTTTCAAACGGCCGCTGATGCGGCTTTCATTGGCGCAAGACGACTGTAGTGGCGGAAAAGCGACGATTTAGCACTCAGACGAGGGTTTGCATGCATAATTTCGTCATTAGAATTCGGCGCGCCCGTTAGCCCTATCAATCACTTTGCGCCTCTTTATTTTTTTGGACACTGCAGGTGCAAGCTCGAGAGCTTACTTCTTATTGATTTAGATAGTTTTTAAAATGCATAATGAGAGGCGCTTAAAAAATAATGATCACAGCCTTACCATAGTCCATTTTTTTAACGTGTGACTGACGGTAGTTAACGCTGTGGGCCAACTTGCTTCTGAACACTTTTTAATATATATCGGAAACTGCCCTCGCTCCGCCTCCCGACTGCTAATATTGTAGAATTATAGAACAAAGAAATATAACAGGAGGTGCCTGTGTGAAAACGAGGACGGCATATTTGTTGACATTTAACTGTCCAGGCAGGCTTCCATAGCCTATAGGTACTCTTCCAACAAATCATACATGTTGTGATTGCGCAGAAGCGAAACAAGGAATATCGTCCACATACACATAAACTCTTAAGGCCGGGTGAATACGAATATCACGCATTAGTATGTTAAAAACCAACAGTGAGAGGATCTCTCAAGGGTAAAGTACTGCAACTACTTTCTCCTTACTGGTTGTCTGTCAGCGAGTGTAACTGCGATTTCGACTCAGAAATGTTTCTGAAAGCCACCTAAGGGTAACGACATCCACTGATGGAGGAGAGTGATTACAATGACGGTATTTGATTAGTGTGAGCATTACCATACACAAACTATTGACGTCCGATGGCACAGTGTTTTTGTGCCTTGGCATGAAAAGGAAGCCGGCGATGTTGCACAGCGCGAGGTGAAGCAACATGCTGCGCACTAAAGTCACTGGAACTCTAAAAGTACCGCAATCAGCTGGCAGCTCGCGTGCAACATTGGGTTGTTGTTGCCAGGAATGGTCCAGCGCGACGAACGCGTCGTCTGCTAGGCAAAGAAAGCTACCCTATAGCTCGTGGTGTCTCCCCTACAAAGGCCTCGTTGATTGATTTTGCGCGGAAATAACGAATGATAGTATTTAAGGATGAAATCCTAAATGGGACAAGTGTTTACGAAAGCATTTAAAGCGTCGCACGACTGCTGCGCAGCCACGATTGTGTTCTTCACTCTCCGGGCGTGTGCGAATAGCAAGATGCAAGCTCCATTCATTTGTTGCAGCGCAGGTTACTCTGTCTTATATAACCGAAACGAGTCATTCTTAAAGGCTCGCAAATACATGTTTTTGGGACCAGGCAAACTGTTTACAGCAGTGATTCATATATGCCGCGTTCAAGTGAAAGCTCGTTTGAAATGTGATGCGTGTAGAAAGGTATTTCTTAGCGCTTGCTGTCTCATGCCCGTCTCTACTTCTCTCCATCTTGTCGCGCTAGTCGGGTGACGTTTTTGGCGGCTCCAACTACGCTAGCTCGCGAGGCCAACGCTGTGAATGCACGGCTAGATGGCCCCCACGACGAAACCTTTTCACGACTACTTACACGGAGTGGAGAAAATGGGGAGAGGCTAGAATTAAAGCGCCAAGCCGAGGAGAATATTTGGGTAAGTCTTACCATTCAGACAAGCTGTGTGAATGAATACGGTAGGAAGACTCCAGCAACCGTGAGGATATGATGTGCTCTCAAAGTGACTGAAGAGACCAGTGCGCGACCCATGCTCACCAGCATGTTTGCAAGACATTAGTCGCACAGCCAGCAATCCACGAAGCCCAACGCTCATTCGTACTGCTCAAGCCATCGTACTCGAAAAGTATTGTGATTCCACCCGCTCATTAACTTTTCTTGCTGTCGACTCCGAGTGTTAGAACACGTTAAACAACTCAAGGTTATTAAATTTGACACGGAACCCTCACGTTCGGCACCCTTCATGGCACGTGTGTCGTTTCGGGAATTGTTTTGTACTTAAGGAAAAAATTTCAAATGAACAACATATATTAGAAAAGCACAGATATAGTTGCGAGGCACAGCACTTATTAGCCAATATCAATGACCTTCAGAAAAAAAAAAACGCGCGAAACGGCTCCGAAAACATAGCTGTCAAGGACAAAAAATCTACACCGCAACATGCAATGCAGGCTCGTTAGGGACGTCAAACTAACCAGTAAATCGCAGGATGAGCGTTGAGTGTCTCCGGTAACAGTTAATTAATTAACAACATAAGTAACTTGGAAAGGCGAGTATTTTTATTTAGGACAAATTTGTCGTCAAAAGCGATGCAGTCATACTGTTCTTTGATTAACACTTTCCGCTCGGGACAGTAAATAGTGCTACCTAACTTTCGTTGCTACATCCGAAGACGCAACACCCCGGCATGCCCGGCGACCCAGAATGACCACGTTGTGCGTGTTTTGTGCACACAGAACACTATGGGACGAACTTAGTCGTAAAAACAGGCCGCCCGCGTACCGCCGAAACCCTGCGCTGACAGCGGGTCGTCTGCTCGAGCAAACACTCCATGCGCAGACAGCCAATGGACGGCGCCACAGCAAGGAGAAAACATGGCTTACCAAGATACTTTGTTGGGCGAGTTGGTTCTTATTCATTTTTAATATAAACAGCGCGAACACGAAGACAAGGGACAAGAAACAAGAAAGTCACAGTACAAGTGCTTGTACTGTGACTTTCTTGTTTCTTGTCCCTTGTCTTCGTGTTCGCGCTGTTTATATTAATAAGGAGAAAACAGTTGCGGTACTTTCAGAGTTCTAGTGATTTTACAGTGCGCGCGCTGCATCGAGGCACCCTACAGTGCACAAGTACGTGGCGCCATCTGTGGAGTGACTCAAGTGATTTGAATAACGTGGAACTCTAAATGAACGCCGTAGATCTAACGCTCAAATATGTAAGCGAAATTTGAACTTGCGTGGTTGCGGCTCGGTTGTCAATTTTTGTTGCGAGAGCAACACTACGCTAGTCGTTGAGCCATTTCGCGTGGCAAAACATTGGCAAAGCTGCGCATGTTCATTTATATCTGGGCATCTACCTCACATAGCACAAGATTAATTTTCTTGATTAAATTTTCTTATGTAGCTTCGGGTTCTAAGACATCCTGATCTAGTGAAAAAGACAAAAGGTTCAGTCCTGCTCAACGTTTTCGCTGCTTGGAGCGAAACCGTGCTAAGGACATCCATAAACGGGGAGAGGTTATCGGCGACGAATAAAAGCACGATGAAGCATTCCTGCCCCGCCTGGTGAATGTTTCTACAATGTTATTCGGAATGATAGCATCTGATTATGAAGAAAAAAATAAGTTTAGAGCGATGGCTCCACCACTTCAGGTACAAATCCAGGGTCGCTTGGTTTCATCCGGGTGACGTTTATTCTCAGCCGAGATAAAACGGCAATTTTGCCTGCCTTGCGAAAAGACTCGCACAGTGTCTTATACTGCGGCAAGCTGGTGCATGCATGGTCCCATGACTGAGCACTTGACCATGAGTCAAGACATTTGACCGTTAATGGTTATTAATTCGCATAACCTCGGACATCACTAGATACGCAAGCTATGACGTCACCTGAACACATGGTATTATCAAAACGAGGAAAAACACAGCTATCGCTCGTAGAACTTGCTTTAACCACGTTTAACTTCTAATTATTTTATTCAACGTCGATATTGACACTCGCAGATCATATTCATTGCGATAACCCCTGACTAGCATTGTACAAAACCGGGTTAATAAATGATTCAAACGTTTGAAATGTGCCTCTATGCACAGGTTCCCCGCGATCGAGCTCGTAGTTTATTCGGGAAGCATTTGGTCAATCTTAAGCACGTCAAGGTAGAGCGCTTGCTTCGTGCAGTTATTACTAGAATAACGTAAAACTGTAATACGTCTTGCATCCATGGCATGAATAGAAGATTTATGCGAACAGGGTCAGCCCTGAAGTAGTCCCTTGCTGTCTCCCGAAGCAAAACTGTCAGCGGAATGGCCCAGCAGCGCCTCTGGTGGTTTGTTTACGTAAGAGGTTCCTTGTGTGTTCTGCAAGTCCCGCAGCAACTCTAGTACACTTCATATCTTCTCAATCTTGGCCATTTTTGTCACTTGCAGTCTCTTCTCACTGTCGTCATGCACCGCAGGAAGTTTCGAATTCTTATTATTCGCTCGTGTTTCGCTCCTCGTCAAAGCTGCACTGCATTTAAGTAAAAAAACTTGATTTGTTGAATGAAATGTGTATAATAAAATACGTCATGAGTGGCCAAATTGTCACTCGCGATGCACGCAGGGGTTCATGAGTGCGGCTCGCGATTAACTGGCATATATAACATCCATCCTCCCCTCCAGTTCTCATATATCTGGCTATAAAGACAAATTTTATAACACTTTTGATGAAACGAACATACACGCACTCATTGAGGGCTCCCATAGTTCACCTGCTGCTACACGTTGTTCTCAACAATCAAGCCCAGGGTCAAAACAGGATGGGAATTTTACTGGCAAACATCAATCTGATCTCACCGTGGTGGAAATTTGGGCAAGTCGGTTATGATCCATAACGTAAGGTAGCCCAAGAACAGGACGGCGGACAACGGGAAGAACACATACCACAAGCGCTAACTTCCGACTGACAAAGAAACTCAAAACCAGCCATGGCGAATCCGTGATCCCCGATTTTTATTGCTTCTTGTTCTTTTTTTCTTGTTTGCTCTTCTGCTTACATTTAGGTTTGACGCATGCGCTACTTCTGTCCAGGTTTCGTTCGCCATGGTTGGTGATGGGTTCCTTTGTCCGTCGGAAGTTAGCGCTTGTGGTGTGTGTTCGCCCTGTAGTCCGTCGTCCTGTTTTCGGACTCTCCTACGTTATGGAGGAATCTGATCTCCTCCGGAGTGCGGCTATGTCATTAAAGCGGAACCTGAAGGTGTATTTTTTCACAAGTATACAGCGAGGCACAGTGAGCGATTGCTGCGTGGTTGCTGCGTCACTAAGACCATGCCCCTTCCCCCCCCCCCCCCCACTCCTCCTCAACAAACACGCACTTCTTTTCTTGCGGCTACTGGCACTAAGGGAAAGCGATAGCTATGAGGATCCCGTCCTCCTCTCCAGTGTAAATCGCGGCGTTGGTATTCTCCTCTATGCAGCAAAATTTGTTTGGTCAAAATGGTGAACATGTCACTACGTTGTGTCCCTCGCGCAGGAAATTTAACCCCCATTGCTGATGTCAAACTTAAACTGTTCTCTGAACAGTCGTGCATCATGATCTGCGTGACACATCGTCATCCTGCTACTCTAATACTATTGCAGGACCAACGCATTACAAGATCATAAAGAATAGTCTCCTAGTTTTTAGTTGAGTGATCACTGACGCCGAGAAAGTGAGCCGAAAGTCTTCGTAAGAGTCTTTTGAAGGACGTCCTAGATGAAACCTGCGTCCCAGTATTCCAAGAAAACGTGCATGCTCAAATACTTCATCCATTTTGCGTAAAAAGCAATGGAGCCCCTTAACAACAAAAACTCCTTATTATTGAACCCACACTTTAACCGGGCGAAGTTCTTCTAGCAATAAAAAAACTGCTTTTGCTGCAAGAACAATGTCTATATTTTAAACTCGTTTTAGTACATCTTGAACAAGGTCTGCATTGCACATAGTCATATACAACGGTAGAGGGAACAGTGAGTCACATATACTCTGCCAATGTTTTTCATGTCACGTGACTAAGACAATCCGATAAAAATTATGTATAAAGAAAATAACGAGATTGTGCATCTTGTATCAAATACCCACAAAAACTCCTTTGAATAAAAGGGGGAAATGATGAAAAATTTTGTCAAATCTCTGCCAAGTCTCAGCTAAACAACTGCACACAAAAAGTCTCCTTAGCGACCCTGAACAGAATTAACCAGTTAAAGGACAGCCATAAAAATAAATAGCATAAACCAAGACCTCCACCATTTCAAATTGTCATTTCCAAAACAGAACCCGGCCCCAACACTACAATTACCCTATGCAGCTTTTCCGCATTTAGACGGAAACAGTGTAGCACTTGCACCACGTAACATAGCTTGCTGACCGAGAAAATACTGCAAACTTTGACACGCCCAAACATCTGGAGACAATTCACAAACTCCTACTGTTTTTTCTCTTGCATCGCCAACAAGGCTCAATATTGGCGTAAAAGTAAAGATGGGAACCTAAGTACTGTCGTGAAGATGTCTTTCACGATACGTTGGTGAAGACGCTTGGTGTCCGAGGCCATTCATCATGCTAAATTTCCAAGCATTTCCCCAAATTATCGCATTTGCACTCGCTTCGAAGGGCATTTTAAAATTACTAATAACTTCCAAAATGTTTTTGTAATTACAGAAGAAACCACTCGCGTCACCAGCTTAAGCCAGTGCGCGAGCCTCTTCTCTGTGTAGTCTAAATCCTCTAAACAACTATTCTTGAAAGTACTTATGCAGAACGGCTCAACATGTATGCAAAAAGACAATGAAGAAAGCGGGTATCTTCGGCACATAAACAGTTCGACACGAGTTCTGCATCTTGCGCGGCTGTAAAAGCACAGAGCTTTATATGTTTATTGTAGAGTGTTTCGCGTAAAGTGCTGTATTGTGACTGTATGTTAATGAGCATGTGTGTAGGAAGAGAGAACCACGGGCCGCCATAGCGTCACATCTGCAATGTGAAGCTTGTCTTCCGAATTTCTTTTTTATGGCTCTTTGTTTGTGCCTAACGGGTAACTATGCAATATATTATCCTTAAATGCATTCAAAAGAAGAATGCGACGGGATGAATGCACCTTGTGTGCGCTGTCCGCCTTCGACTATAGATAAACAGACAGTGCACAAAAGATAGGATACAAGCCCGAAAAAGGCGTGGCAAGTGGTTTAAGGTGAATGTGTAAGAAGCGTGCAAGTCATGATATTGCGATTTTCGATACTGCGTTGACAACAATGTGTGCCGCTAACATGTTGCATTGTTTAGTCCGCTTTTCTTGAAATAACAAAAAGCTTGCAGTGTCCACTTGCGGTGACAGATGTGGCCTTATCTCGCCATTCTTGTACCCTCCTTTCGCGTTTTCTCAGCTACTCCTACAATCAATGACTGTCGTCGCCCTAACACGAGCCATCCTGAATAGCAGTTCACAGAGCTCGCGAAGCTTTTGCGACGAGTAGCGGTAGCAGCCTTCCTCTGGATGAGCTCACTCTGCTCTCTGCTTTAACATGACTGACATTCTCAAATGGGATCAGCACGCAAGCCCTCGCAATGTCTTCGAAAGCATTTGCTTGTACCGCATTTCAGGTGACGCGTGCGTTAGCCTGCCGTACTTGACTCTCAGAGGAAAGTCGCAACGTTTTATTGCAAAGCTATAGTATAGTGCTTTTTCTTCTGCCTTGAAATTCTCTCTCTCGCTCTTTAACGCGTTGGCGTTAGAACACCCATTATCGCAAAATCAGCACGGCGTTGACATGTCAAGCCTCGGCTGTAAGGAGACACACTAGAATGAGGAAAGCCATTCTGCACACAGACATGTGGAAGAAAGTGAACGGGAAGAGGGGAGAGAAGGCGCCAAGCTTCGTGGGAAGGCAAGAAAAAAGCGTTTTCGAGTCACGGGAAGGGGTCGTGAAGGGAAGGTAAGGATTTTCCCAAGTCGATGGATAGACATGGTCACGCCGCCCGCTTGCATGGCCTCCTCCAGTCAGCTGCTCCAGCAGCTGCGTCCGAGATAAACACTACTGCAAATCCATACTCTGCCATATGAACCGCATTGGTGGTGCACCAACTTTTTAAGGCGAAAAACTTACAGTAGCCATATATAAAGCAATATAACGTGATCTCGCGTCAAAAGTAGCGTAACTTTTCTCTCTGCAGCGTTCACGGTTGTGCCATACAATTTCGTTTCCCATTTAGCCATCATATGCTAGTCGAATTGGAAACTAATTTGCGATAAGGATTCGAATCGACCACGTAGATATTTCCAGTTTCAAATTATTTGTAACTGTAGGTGTTCACCAAGAAGAGAGGCAACCCCCCCCCCCCCGCCCCCGATGCTGCCTATTTCCTTTAACTAAAAGCCAGACCAACTAAACATATTTAAAAATTTGCTAGCCCTCTGCCACCATTCCAATGCCAAACCGCTATGCAAAAATACAATGGAATGTTGAGCTAGTTCTCGGGTTTTAATAATTAGTCGTCAGTGCAGCATAGTCTTTATCTATGTGTGTGTGTCTCTCTTCTGTGTATTGTTGCCTGTTCAGCTGTGTTTTTCATCATGGAAGCTATGCAAAACTATGCCAAACACTGTTTTCGCATGTCTTAATCTGTTTAATCGGGCCTAAATCCCTGCTAATATATTGGCGTTATTTCCTTACATCATCGTTAACCCACTTCATCTGTAACGTAAGAGCCAGACGAGGTAACAAAAAATCTTGTCTCCACTTGCACTGCCTGCACAGATACCGAGGAGGTACCTCGGTATCAGATATGTACAGCGGAAACAAGCATATTTAATTTCCGTATATTCAAGGAATCTGGGCACCGCTATATATGTATGTCGCAGTGTTTCTTAACAGACATTAGTTCTCTCTCTTTTTTACTAGGCCATAGTGTAGGGATAAATCGCAAGTTCATTCCGAAACCCTGAAAGCCTGGCTAATGCCACCGTGAGAACCGCATTTCCAGTTAACAAATAATTTCCGGGCACGCAATTCTAACCCAGTACTGCGCTGTAAAGAAGAAACAAAAGAAAAGTTCAAGGCCACAGCATCATACATAAAATATCATCTGCATAGAGGCTTCCCAACTGCATCATTCATTTCACTCTGCACCCGTAGTACAGCACGCAACGAAGTTCTCCATTGAGACGTCGGCTTAAGCTTCCAGCTCTCCATTAGTAGCTTCCTCGAGTCAAGAAGTCCTGTCGCGGATGATAAATGATCGTCTCCGAGACGCTCCACAAATCAATTGGGCCCCCGCGAGATGTACGAATGAAAGGCGCCCACAAAAGAACAACCATCGGGACGAGGTGATCGAGCAACCGCTCGTTGACAGCCACTGCCGCTGCCCATTCGAGTACTGCCCCTTCTCTATCTCGACTATCGAGACGGGCTCGATCACGGCGCACCTGGGGGTCAATAGGTGAGCGCCTAGTCTGCGTCCGGCATCGGGCATCACCAGCTGCTGGTTTTACCGCTAGGAATGACGTGGCAAGAAAAAAAAAAGTAGAAAACGTGGGTTCGCAGGTGGACGGCTGCCTGGGAGTGACTGTGTCAGAGGGAGATAGAAAGTACGTATAACGCGTGCGTGTGTCTGTATGAGAGAAGGACGACGATTCTGTGATCGAACGATCTCCTCTTTGTGCGTATGAGTGCGATAGAGAGAGAGAGAGAGTTTGTGCGTGCTTCGGTGTGTGTGCGTGCGGAAGCGTGTGCGTGTGTAGGTTTGCGCAGGGACAGGCAATCGTCCACCCATGGTCGTAAAGCGAAAACGACTCCTGCAGGGGCGTCCGGTCGCGGGTGGAAGCTGGCAGCCCGCGGTTCGTGCGCACAGTCCAAGCACTTCTGCCGCGCCAGAGACGGCGCAAGAAAGAGGAAACCTGTTACAGCAGCGGTAACCGACAGTACATTCGCAAGGTAGGTCGAGGTAACTTATAGTAGTAAAATGAGCCCCAATAACAAGGCCTCTGTGGCTGTGAATTGTACCCGATGCCAAAGTGGAGGACTTAGGAGAATGGGAACGGGGTGCAATATTTGGCTGCATTTAAGGAACCCATCGACGCCTTGAAACTGGTCGTTAGTGTAATGCTGAGGCTGCAAAACTAACAGATAAAATTGGGAATGTTGATCAATATAACGTTTGTGACTCCTGAGATGTATAACTGTGCGCAGTTGGTTGATTCATTATGGAACATATAAAGGATGGGTAAATAAACTGAAAACAGATCTTGGGTGGGAATAAGAGAACCTAAGGATGATGAAGTGGATGGCGCGATAGCATAACCAAGCAATAAACTAGAGCATCAACTAAACAGTTCCGATTGTATTGTCACGCTGCTTGAAATGCGAAACTTTGTTTACTGTTAGGGCAGCATCACACTATTTGTGAACACAAATCAGGCTTCAAGCCTAGAGACCACGCGATATTTTTCTTTTATAATTATATTGTATCGCCTCCTTTCTCCACTACGCAGCGAAATAAATTGACAGAGTTAAGCGGTTCTCACAAACACTACCGATATTTGAACCGTCTTTTTCATCCCTGATGAGCTGTGCACTACATCCCTCTTTGATAATGTATACACACCTGAACAAACCTTTTTTACGAGCAGTGCGCTCCATCACGAGTCTCGAAAGGGATGGACAAATAAATGCACCTGATCCTGTTCTACTGCCATATTTTAGTTTTCCTGCAAGAATGTTTCAATTTTTTAATAATTTTTCTCATATGTTCAGCACGCTGTTCCACGAATTGAGCTCATTTACGTAATTATTGTAGCCTCAACCACAGCAAATTTGCAATGAGGCGTATTTTAAAGATAATATAGTTACTTAAAAGCGGAAAAGTCAGCGCATGGAAATCAATGCACACGGGGAAAAAACAGTATCCCGTCAAATGAAACCCGTGAAGAAGGCTGGAACGACAAATGCAGTAGAAAATCAAAATTGTTCTTTGAAACACTCATGACAGGCTATCACGGCTAGTGAACAAAAGCTGACCGCAATAAGAGGCGGCGCAAGCGTGGTCTAAGTATACCTGTGGTAATAAACAATGCTGGGTCAAATATCTCGCCATTTTTTTTCTACATGTTTCCTAGAGAGCGATTACTACATAAATTACTGTATCTGTAATCTCACACATACTCATCAGCATACAGAAGGAAGCTAAAAGATTACGTGAAAGACCGCACGGCATAGATACGAGGCCCTGCCAGCATATATTCCTCATACCAGTGTCGAGGAGTTACAGAGTGTCGCCTCGAAGCGTTCGGTATTGTGATGCAATTATTCTTCGCAGTGAAGACTTTGTAAATAGTTAATGCTCATAGAACATTCTTTCTCTGTAATAAACTCTACTTCTAACCAAAACAAGTAGATGCCTCCACGATCTAAGGTTATAACGTGTCTTAATCCGGATCAAAGGTTTGCGGGTTCGATTCCAGTACCACACTATTCGCGAGCTGGTTAGACCTCGTGAAGTAGTACTTTTAAGCTACAAACTTCTCTAAGAATTTATAGGGCGCACATAGACTAAAAAATTCAACTTGGTGAGCAGCACTGACACCCTAACTGAGCTGCAGCGAGCGCCTTCCGTCACTGCGCTCTGCGTTATTTGTTTCACTGCTGAGGTAACTTGCGTCCCAGCGGGCAAGACGGGTCGGCAGGCAGCATTGCTGTGATGCCAGCTTCGCTTTAATCTGCGACCTCGCGGTTTGCCGCAGCGTTGTGACCTAATGGCTATTGTCACGGCGGGTACAATCCGGTCTCGAGAAGTCTGCATCACCATTGTCATTTGAAGAAGGTTCAGGAAAGGCGCGCGTCCTTTCCCACTTCCGAACGCACGACTTCGAGAGTTACATTTTCTTCGGCAAAACTTTACCGACGTGAACCGTACAATTAGGAGCGTGTTCTGGGTCGTCTCGTGGACGAAGCTCCGCGTGCACCTATAAGTAATTGGGACGCGACCATCATGCTCGCGAATCTCATTTTCTATTTGGCGGTAACCACTCACACATGGGTCCAAAATCACGACCACGAGCGGGTGACCTGAGAAATTCGCAAGCAGAAGCTTCACGACTTGTTCTGGAAACCCTATTGGAAGGGCTCTCGCAGGCAAAGTCAAACTTTCGTCTCGCACCCAATTCCCCACGGAGTCCAACCTTGCATACAATCAAGACGTGCTCACGTTGTGTCGCAAGGCGAAGGTAGGGTACATCTTCAAGGGCATCGCAGATGACGCGTTCAACATCCTCTTCTGCATGGACTGCTCTACCGTTGACCGAAGATTTGAACAGGCTAAACAACGACGTCTGGTACATCGCTTTGAGCGCCTTTCGAACACGGCAGCTACATCATTCTGCGATGATCCGGCCCCTCTGCCTTCTCATTCCACAACCATGACTCGGATCGTCAGGCGAGAACTCGAAGCCTTAGCGCCTGTACTACTCCCATCTGCACTGCCAGACACCGTGGTCATGATATAGGCTGTTGTCCGCCAGGAACCTGCCAACTTCGGTCTTTCCTCCAACCCTGTGCCGCCCTCGTCACTATCGCATCCTGTTTCTGTAGTGGCTGCTGCAACCACTAGCCAAGGACAGGCCAATTTGTCTTATTTGCTGTCGAGCCGGCCACACTTCACGTTATTGCCACAACCGTATCTTCCCCACCCCTCGTTCTTATTACAACGCTGACCGTCGGTACTACTACGGACCTCGACGGTTCCCTGCCCAACCTGAAGAGCTCCGCCCCACATATGATGGACCTGGGCACTTCCCTCCTTACCCAGATGTGCCTTACACCGAAGCCGTCTCAAATGTTCGTCGCTCCAGCCGATCTCCACATCCACGGCCTCGTCGATCCCGTTCATCGGTGCCTCGTCGCAGCTCCTCCCCATCATACGCCGGCACCTACTCGGGAAACTGGCAAGTGTAGTGCCCTAGAGTGACGCTGCGTTACCGACCCGGACTGCCAACTCGGAACTGACCCCCGAACCCAGACGTAACCTCATTGACATTCTTGTGGACGGAGTCTCAGTTTCCGCCCTTATTGGCACTGGTGCCCACATTTCCGTCCTCAGTTCCTTGCTCCGTCAACGCCTCAACAATGTCCTCATATTCGCTTCCTCATCTACCGTTCGTGTTGCTGATGGAAACACAGCTACTGTGATTGGTATGTGTACTGTGAAAATTACCATTGCCGACCGCCACATCCCTGTGCTCTTTACAGTCCTCACCAGTTGCCCTCACGATATTATATTAGGACTCGACTTTTTAACTGCACATTCTGCGTTCATTGCGGCCCTCACCAACCCACCCGTCCTGGCACACTTCAACCGCATGGCACCAACGAAGGTTCGCACAGATGCCAGTGGTCACGGTATTGGTGCCATTCTCGCCCAACAGCAGACGGGTCGCACTCGCGTCATTGTTATACCAGTCGCCTCTTTCCTGCGGCTGAGCGCAATTATTCGATCACAGAACATAAGTGTTCAGCCCCCGTGTGGGTCATTACAAAGTTTCGCCCTTACTTGTTTGGCCGCCCGTTCTCCGTTACCACCGACCACCACGCCTTATATTGGCTTTCTACGTTGAAGGACCCTGCTGGTCGCTTGGGGTATTGGGCCCTGCGCCTTCAGGAATACACCTTTTCTGTCGTTCACAAGTCTGGCCGGCTGCACGCTGATGCCGATTGCCTGTCTCGCAAGCTGGTAGATCCGCCGCCTGAATGCGAGTGTGACGATGACACATGTGTGTTGTCCATCTCTGACCCTTCAAACATTCGCCATGAGCAGCGCTTAGATCCCAAGCTTTGCACCATTATCAACCGCCTTAGCATTGACCACCCTGACGCTCCACCTGCTTTGTTTGTGCTCCACAATGGCACCTTATATCGGCGGAATATGCGACCAGATGGCGCGGAGCCTCTGCTCGCAGTCCCCGAACACCTGTGTGCTACAGTTCTTCAGCAGCTGCACGGCGCGCCCACTGCGCGCCATCTTGGTTTATCTCGTACGTACGACGGTGTCCGCCAGCACTTCTTTTGACCAGGGCTCTACCGTTCTGTTCGTCGTTACGTTGCTTCTTGTGAACGGTGTCAGCCACGAAAAAAGCCCTCGGTTGTGCCTGCTGGATCCCTGAAGCCGATCGACCTCCCAAAAGACCCGTTTTCCCGAGTTGGCCTTGATCTTCTCGGCCCTTTCCCTCTGTCTGCTTCAGGAATAGATGGATTGCGGTTTCCACCGACTATAGTACGCGCTACGCTGTCACACGAGCAATACGAACCAGCTGTGCAACTGAAGTGGCTGCGTTTCTTCTCCACGACATCATCCTGCTTCATGGTGCGCCGCGTCAGCTGCTCACTGACCGTGGCCGTTGCTTTCTTGCCCGAGTAGTCGACCAAGTTCTCCGGTACTGCTCCATTAAGCATTATTTCACCACTGCTTACCATCCACAAACGAATGACCTTACCGAACGCCTCAACCGCACGCTCACCGGCATGCTGTCAATGTACGTATAGGATGACCACCGTGATTGGGATATTAGTTTGCCATTTCTAACGTTCGCTTATAATTCGTCCCGTCACGATACAATAGGCGACTGCCCCTTTTATCTTCTATTCGGCCGTGACCCTTCACTTCCGTTTGACAGCGTACTGCTTCACACCGCTAACGTCAGTTCTTACATTCGGGACGCCATCTCCAGAGCTGACGCTGCCCGTGTTATTGCTCGCCACCGACTGGCTCCCTCTCAAAACGCACAAAAACGAAGCCATGATACTCGACATCGGGATGTCCACTACTCTCCGGGCTCTCTCGTCTTGCTCTGGACTCCCGCTCGTCGAGTTGGGCTATGTGAGAAGCTCTTGCCGCGCTATACACAGGCCCCTACCATGTTTTACGGCCAATCACTTCCGTGACATACAAGATCACCGCTGTGAATCCGACACAACAGTCCGCTTTGCCGCGTACCGATATCGTTCATGTCGACCGCATGAAGCCATACTACTCCAACTGTAGTTCTTCGACATAGTACGCACCGGGACAGTGCTTTTGACAGGAGTAGTGTTACATATACGCCATCTCAGAAGGCAGAAGACGAAGATTACGAACAGAGACTAAAGACAAAGCGATAGCAACGGTTGGGGTAGAGAAGATTACAACGAGGGACAAGAAAAAGAAGAAGATTAACACTGCCGTGTTTTTGTGTGCTGTGTGCTGTGTCATCTTGGACTAACCTTCTTGGGCTAACCTTGCCACGTGTCGATATTATGCAGCCCTGTGACCTACTTCGCCTGCCCAGTTAGGCCTAAACAAAATTGGAGACGTTGATACTGGCAAGGTACATCAATCTCTGATCTACTCGAAATATAGGCTTAAAATACTTGTCATCTTTCCATACACAACTACACCTTACTTTTGGGCATGTGGAGAGACGCATGTTCAAGTTCAAGTTTATTTCCTTTTAGCAAGAAAAGTAGGTGCCAGAACTAAAAGCTGTAAAAACAGCTTGACGGGGTCCTTGCCCCCTTACAAGGTTGGCAGAGCAGCAGACAGGAGAAAAAATCAATTCACATGTTTATAGCTAAACACGTTTATACAAATAAAAAACGGGTAAAACGCTGTACTGTTCCTACTGTACGAACGAAGGAACGTTATAAAATACTGCACTAACATACAAGGAAAGAAGTGGGAAAGCACTGCTGATACAGAAAACAATGATACACAAAGATACAAATATATATATATATATATATATATATATATATATATATATATATATATATATATATATATATATATATATATATATATATATATATATATATATATATATATATATATATATATATATATATATATATATATATATATATATATATATATATATATATATATATATATATATATTGTGAGCCTTCTGTGGACCTTCTTTCATTTGTACATGCCATCATCTTCTTTCATTTGTACATACCATCATCATCGTCCCGCGGCGCCGGCTCCGGCGCGTGCCTGGGTTCGTGATCGGATTAAAACGCTAGACAAGGCTTCGCTGTCCTTGCCGTCACGACTTCGCCGTCTCGACCTACCTTCTTTTACAATATATATACAAATTCATGACAGCTCTCCTCGACAATAGAGGCTGACATCATGGTTCGACACGCAAACTGGACCAAGTCCGGCAAAATGTAGCTTATTCAACAATTTGAGTACATTATAATGCTGTGACTGTGTATATGCGTATGTGCGAGGTAATGGAACAAGGTATGTTTTTTTTATGTCGAGTTTGTCTGCCTCCAGGATTTTCTTTTATGTCTGCAAGTAAAATTATATAACTGCTATTTGATTTTATGTGATACTTATAAGTCAATATAAGTCTGTAATCAAATAACTGGAACACCGAAAGTATATCATACTTGGAAAAAAGCTGTTTGGTGGGATGGAAATAGGTTACACTAGCGATATACCGGACGGCGCTTTTTTGTAATACATGCAGTTTTGATAAATTGGTTATTCATGTGGTACACCAAACTAGACTACAGCACTGAGCATTACATAATAGCAGCTCTATTTTAGGAGGTAGAAGATATCTTATTCGAGCCATGACGCCAACAGCTGATGACACTTTCGATTGAATATGGTCAATATGTTCATTCCAAGTCAGGTGGCTCGAAAATACCACTCCGAGTACTTTGACCGAATCTACAAGTTCAATTTGTTCGGTTCCTAGTCGTATGTTTATGCTACCTGATAAATGTTTTCCTTTCGGTGAGTAACACACAGCTTTTGTTTTTGCTCGTGTTAATTTTCAAGCAATTTGCTTTCACCCAGCGATCAAAGTCAATTAAAGCGCTATTTGCTCGTTCTTCAATGTCGATTTCCGTGATCCCGGACAAGAAGATAGTGATGTTATCTGCGTAGGAGTTAAAAATTACGTCCTGTGTACAGTGGGCCATATCATTAATATAAATGAGAAATAAAAGCGGCCCGAGTATGCTTCCCTGCGGAACACCAGTGTGAATAGTTTGCAAAGAAGATTTAACATTATTTATTTCTACGTACTGCTTTCGATTTGCAAGGTACGACTTCAGTAGCGCGTGGGGTGTTCCGCGGACACCATATCTGTATAATTTTGAGAGAAGGATGTTATGATTTACCACGTCAAATGCTTTTGAAAAATCTATGTAGATCCCTAGTACTACATGTTTCTTACTAAATGCTTCTATGATAATTTCTTTTTGCGTTAAAAGGGCTGTTTCTGTTGATCGATGCTTCCTAAAACCATGCTAATAGTCTAAGAGAAAGGTTTGTCGAGAAAAATATTATGTAATTCTAATGCGCAATATTTTTTCTACGCCTTTAGAAAATACCGGCAGCACCGAGATTCGACGGTAATTAGAGAACACGTTTCGGTCTCCAGATTTATGTACTGGAACCACTCGTGCAATCTGCATTGCCCTAGGAAATACACCTGTAGACAAAATTAAATTATATATAAAAGTGACAACGGGACAGATTAAATCAAGTACGCGCTTTACGAGAAGGAGCTGCACATCACATGCATTCTCAGTTTTACTGTTTTTGATGGACTGAATACAAAAGGACACCTCGGCACAATCAGTAGGACGAAGAAAAAGCGATTGGCTGCCCATAAACTGAGATAGATACGTGTCCGCGTCATATGCACTATCACTTCCAGAACCGTCGCAATGGTCAGCCTGCCGTACAAAAAAACATATTTAAGGCGTCAGCCAGTGGGCTACCATTAAGTTCCTTTCCTTCATGCATAAATGTATCAGGTATACTTTCTTGAGTGCCAGGACGCAGTAGGGAATTAAGCTTTCGCCAAAGCACATCAGAGCGTTTAGCGCTGTCATCAGAAAGCATGTTAACAAAATATGCATTTCTTGCTGCACGTAATCTAGAAGTAAGCCTGTTCCGGTAAGACTTAAATTCAGCAAATATTTCTAAATTCTTATCTTTTGCCAATTTGGCATACAAGGGATATTTATGTTTAATCATGTTCAGTAGTTCTCCCGTTAGCCAAGGTTTTCGGGCTTGTTTTGGTTTTTTTATTGGTGTTAACGGAACATTTGCGTCATAGAGAGTTTTGAACACGTCAATGAAATTATCATACGCGGCGTCACTATTTCCTGCTTCATAAACAGAGTTCCATGCTTCGTTACCAATAGCTCGACGAAAAGACTGAAGTTTGCCTTCATTCATTGTTCGTATATATTTTGCTTGCTTCACTTTTGTAGTGACTTGATGGGTTTTCCTAACTAGCAATAATGTTCCGAAATGGTCACTAACGCCAGTGCATACATCGCTTGCTTTCACTAAATCTGCATTAATATTTGTGATAAATACGTCCAATAATGAGCAACTATCTGGAGTAACACGAGTTGGCTCTGTTATTGCGTTCCAAAAGCCGTTCGCGTCTATGGTGTTGGATAGCTTCTTTTGGGAGTGTGTTGGCACGAGCATATTTTCCTTTATATCTCCTCCTAAGTAAAGATCTATCCTATTGTCCATCATGTAGCAGAATAAATTTTCAAGGAAATAAAGAAAGTTGTCGAAATCGCCGTAGGGCGGTCGGTACAAGACGCAGTAGACATTGTTTTGTGTGCGCAAGGTAAGCACTTCATAGTCTGCAGTGACTGCACAGAATTCAGCCACTTCTTCACAGATAATGTTTTCTTTCATTAAAATAGAGACGCCGCCCCCTCGCCTGTCCAGACGACTTTGATAAAAAGACTGATAGCCAGGTAGAATGAATACCCGCGAATCCTTGGTAATGTCTTACTGTTAGCACCAGTTTGTACGTTATTGCCCTGCAAATGCGTATTCGGCATGTCAGATAATATGTGAACGGAAGTAAAAGTGATAAACAGTGATTAAACTCCTTAGAACTCCAAAAAAAATAATTACATAGCGTCCTAGAACCCTGCACAATTACCTGTGAGGCGCTTTAATTTTTACTCTAGAAGACAGCGCGGTGGTGCAACGGTTAAGGAGCTCGACTCCTGTGCCCAAGGTTGCGGAACCAAATCCCGGCCGCGTCGGCTACTGTTCGATGAAGGCGAAAAACTAGGCGCCCGTGTGCTGTGCGATGACAGGGAACGTTAAAGAACCCCAGATGGTCGAAAATCTGGAGCCCTTCACTACGGCGTCTCTCAATGCCTGAGTCGCTTTGGGAAGATAAACCCCGTGAACCGAACCCAAACATCTACAGGATGAGAAAGGCCGACAGTGTTTATTATATTCGGCAGTGTCTTCTCTCACGGCTATTCTGTACGCTTGACATTGTTGCTAATTTTTTTTTCTAGGAAACACGATGACATGTATAGGCTTCTACGCCTTGCTCATCGCCTATTTCGTCATAACGCTCATCACAGCTGACTACTATGGTGAGCAACGTTTGTATTTAGGCTGGCTTAGTGCGCAGCTGCTCTATCTCTGTCCGATCATTTATTCAATCATCAATAAACGTATTATCATTACTATCACGTGGTTAGGCTAAACATTATTAGAACACTTACACCTCCATATTTCAAGCTTATGCACGTACATTGAATCATTCGGCGTAAATTTTAGCCGTGAAGAACAATTCAATAACAATGCCAAACGCACCCATATCCAGATAGGTTTTATGCGCACAAAAAGACGACACAAGAAGACAAGGGAGAAAGGACGGAGCGCATCCTGTCTCCCTTGTATGAGTATGAACCAACTAGCCCCACAACGCATATTACTGGAATATCACCCATATCTACGTGTTCGTTAATGCGCACGCAATAGAATATAATTATTAGCTTCGCTAAATAAGCTGGTTTGCATGAGATACATAAAATAGGAGTTGCTAGAGCTAATTATGAATAGGCAAAAAAGAGAGCGCGCTTTTGTTTGTCTTACGAAACGAAAAAGCACGCACGCAAGCACGCACACCAGGCAGTTCTATAGAGCAAAATAATCTCAGTTTAAAGCTACGAAACCATTAGATCAGTTGCTTTTACCCGGTCGAAGAACACTCTTACGTTCAAAGCAAAGATACATTTTTTACACATTTGCTGGCTTACCATTTGTGTAAAGAGTACATTCCGCCATCTGCGACTAACGTGAAATAGCCTTAACCTATAAGCGCTGTAGCTGCTTATGCAGTTAATAAATTATGAACTAATCTAAGAGTGGCGAAGAGGCATGCGACGGCCATCAGTACTTTGAGCAAACTATATTTTATTTCGGCATAACTTCATTGTATAATAATCACGAAGCAGAAAATACGTGTTAGTTGCGGCAATAAACACAAGAAGGTAAATAAAACGAGTGTCTTTTAAAAGAGAACGAGTGCTTCAAATTCAGCATGTTTTTCTCATTTTCGCACTCAAAAGCAAGCTCGACGATCCCTTCGGATGTGAAGCGGCGATTATTAGAGGCAGTTAGACTAACTTTGCAACGCCTTCCCACCAATAGGTACCGTCACGGCACTAGTCTGTTTCCATCTTAGGACGTATCTTGCTTGCTCAGTACAGGAGGATAAATATTTAGATTACAGTGCATTTTTTATATAATTAATGAGTGCAGTCTCTTAATGCAATTATCTTATCAATTGTGTTTTCGTAGAAAGGGATGCCCAAAATTAGCATCCTATTTTGCGACTTTCCCCGAACGCCTTTGCCTATTGTGGTTTAGGAATTAAGAATAGCATTGGTTTGACGATATCCTTTCGTGATAATCAAACCTTGTACTCTCTATTTCAAAATCCTCGAAGACACCATGGTTTCGTAGAAGGCTAAATGAAAAGGACGCCTTTTTTCGAGTCTCGTAAATTGGGTGACGAAATTTTTACGACGACTGTAATTTTTGAAGACGCCGATGCGACTTTGTCCAGCTGAATATTGACTCACCGATGACGCCTACGATGTGACGGCAGTTCTCGGACACTACTTGCTCCTCTATTACGAAAACTACAGTGTCCTTAGAGCTTTTTTTCCGCATATTCTTGTTATTTAAACTTCGGCAGTGACATATACCGCCGCCCAATAGGTTTTCTAACGTCATTTCAGTGTCCCGCCTAGCAACTGATCACCTTATCATAACTTTCAGAACCGGAGGCCAAAAAAGTACATATTATCAAGCCCAAGTTACCACGTAAGTAAAAAATGGCATTGTTATTCCAATTTACACTTTAGTGCGCCGTGTGATATTCGAGACAGGACGAGACAAAGGAGACATGCGTACGCATAAACCGTTTATTCCCTGAGTGACTCGGTGAGAGCTGAACGGCGGCAGGAGCCTGTGAGGGCGCGGTGATGTCTGCGTGTTTCGTATGGCCCGGTCATGATGCGGCACAGTAGGACACAGTTTAAAGCATGGCTGCGAACTTGTGCGAAAGGTTGGCGCAGCTACAACACTGACAAAATATACTAGCGAGGTTTTCGTTTTTCTTTATTGGAGTGGGTGTAGCATTGCCAGAAGCATCCACAACATCTGTTGTGACTGCAGCAGGAATACCAGTAATGAGGATAGCAGTAACTGCCATAAGAATAATCTGCTAGCCCACCAACGCGCGACAAGGAGCCCAAAATTTGTTAAGAAAATAAGGCATTATACATGTAGGTCATGAATCAAGAATGCGTATTGTTTTCATTTTCTCAGCACAAATAGGATAGACGTTTTTGTTACTTTCTTTATTGTTCTCAATCGAGTGAAAAGCTGTCTCAATCCTCCGAAGGTGCGCATGAACCTTTCCAATGTAAAACTTTCGACGTTTCAATCTCATTTGCTTGTATAGCTGCTGTAAACGTGAGGGCGCCCACAAGGCCACAGCCGCGGTTAAACGATAATAAACCGAGTTTGACGAGATATAGCTCTGCTTTATGTGGTTTTGCTAGTGCACGCGTTGAGCTGACGTGACCGCGTGCATTTCACGTCATGTCTGAAGTCATGCACACTGCCATAATCCACGCACTACAGCGTAACACACTGGGCATCGCTAGACAGGCTAAATCACCGTTTGAACTTGGCTAAATTTCAAGGTCATCACGATGGAACCAAGCTGTTCTCATGGGGATGAGAACGTTAAGATGGTTGCATGCCTGTGCGTCATGTAGCTTAACTTCGCATTTACCACAGTTAAATATCGAAGAGGGCTTTCTTCAGCAAACTTTTTATAGCTATTCACTATTTTTTTCTTTCATGACGATGTTTCAGCGCACCGTTAGAAATGTTGAAGGAAAAGTGGCAATGATACATACGTGCACCCAAATTTTGTCTCCTGCTGAGAATCGCTGCACACGCTTAGCGGGTACAATTTTCCCACATCGCTGGCAGTTGTAAGCTACATTAGGTAGAAAGTAATGCTGAAATCTAATTGAATTTTCCGCAAATTAAGTATTGTTTCCACAACATTAAACTACGATTACTCAACAAGAATTACAACTGGGGGCTTTTTTTTTTTCTTCACTATAATGGTTCGCTTCGTGCTATTTCTTTTTTTCAGGTTTGTTATGTGCAAGATCAGCCTCTAGGTAGACGCTTTGGCATGTTGGTGAGACGTTATCGGTGCAGCGCATACGACGACGGAGAGAGGAGGAGCATGTGTCTGCATCTCCTCTCATCCTCGTCGTATTCGCTGTACCGATAACAGCTTCTCAGATTATCTAAAACTACAAAGCTGCATAAGCACAAAAGCAGCGCAGCTTGGATATACGTGCGTGCATGTGGCCGTACGGTTCGTAATATTGTTGTTTATCTAGCAATACATCGTTCTGCCAATTAAACTTCTTTGTCCTTGCAAAGAACATCGGGAATAGCTCGATTGGCTTTCCCTTTTCTAGCCTCCCATGTGTGCGACTTGTGAAATAGCTAAGACAGCGAGATGCTAACGGTACAAGTGCTAATGATTAGGTTTTCGATGTCAAACCTTCAAGTTCGACGATGGTCTGTGTTGTAGAAAATACATGGAGAGCAAATTCAAAAAATGCTTTCATGTTGTGCGCTCGCTAAAGAGACCCACGTTAATATGGAGCAGTTCAATGAGGCGTCCTTCATTAATCGCGGGCCTCTGGGGAACGTTACACTCTCCCTATTATACCCACGTATTGCTGAAAAAGAAAAAAAAAACAACATATAAATCGCGGCCCCGAAAAAGAGATTAAATAAGGAGAAGGAAAAGGCGACGAGAGAGAATATTGATGTATTTTGGAAGCATTGTACAAAAGAAAAAAAATAAACGTTGAGCCCTTATATACGCAACAACAGGTAATTCCGAGAGTTGCGAAAAATAATCCCTAGATTCATACTAATCTAAAAAAATCGCAGCAATAAATAGAATAAAACATAGACCTTAGATGGCAATGTATAACTTAAGAGTGCACCGCAAGGACGGAGAACAGAAAGAGCTTTTCATGTCTGCCTTTCTTATTTACCCTTCGTATTTTTATGCTGGAGATTTAACTCATAAAATACAGATATATCAAAAAGACCACCTATGACCGATTAATTCCACCATGAAAGCAATGTGATTTTATGAAGCGGCATTGGGAAATACACCGTAATTAGCCAGCTCATTTCATATATTTTCCATAAATTTTAAGAACTGCGTTTCATTTTACGAACAACCGAGGTATAAAACCAGAATACGCAAAAGATATCAGAAAAAGTGCATTTTAGATGTTGCATCAAAATTGATAGCATATTAGCCGGAGTATCCAGAAATATTGTCAATATTTCTGGATTCAATATTCAATATTTTTGTGTCGCTACATATATATATTTTTTTTATTTCGCGATGGTGTTAGGAGCCTCGTAACGCGGAAAAGGCGGCGGCGGCTTTGAGCCTTTAAAGCGAAAATAAGCGGGAAGCAAATAAATAAAGAGCAGTCTTACAGACTCACGTTATCAAATTCCGCTAAATGCAAATGATTTCGCATCAATAGCAGGACGCAACAGTTCTCTGTAAGGAGATCAGGGCAGCGTCATATTATTTCGCTTCCAATTTATCATATGTATGCTAGTGATGTTGAAAGCTAGTTCGCAATAAGAATTTGAACTAACAATATATGTACCTACGATTGTAAGCTAGCTGTCAACTGTAACCTGAGATATCCATCAAAATGGTAGGTAGATATACTCCGCCTTCCATTCTAAAAATCAATTTTAATAAAAAGGTAAAAAATTTAGCGCAATGAAAAAGTGGCATTAAATGCGCTGTCATGTCTACTCTTAAAGCAAAGCTTGAGCGTCTCTCCAATTTATGTGCTTTATTCCGTAACTCCGGTAGAAGAAAATCTGTAAAATCTGTAAAAGAAATTAGGGATAACACCATACAAAATTTTTATTTATTGTAATTAGGTTCGCACACTTAAGTTTCGTTCTACATTTTGACGATCATGGTAAGCATCGCTCGACGCAGGTGCCTGCATTGATCGAGTCTACGCTCGTCAAATAGTTTTTCAGTGCATTTAACAGGATCCTAACTATAAGAGCGTTTTTACGTAAAGCATTGTTTACAGGCGGAAGCCCTCGTAAGTATTCTCTGTTTCCTTGCGTTCTTGAGAGACCCTTCTCTAATTTTATCACTTCCTTCTTCAACAATGGATGACATCTGCCGCACAGCAAGGAAAAAGCTTACCGGACGTAAGTTAAGTTCATATCCTTGTTAATTAAGTCCTTGTTAAATTTATGTCCTGATGATTTCGGCGGCTAAGCAAGCATGAGGCGTCCACATAAAAGTGATTCCCCGATCGCAGCACTCTTCGCCACTATTGAACTCTTAGTTACCGCTAGTCAAGGATACACAAACGAAAAAACAAATAAAATGCGTACGTGTTTCAACTTAAAGCGTGCGTATTCCTTTCTTACTTTCCCTATAGTTTACTGTACTAATGAAGTCGTAAATCGATGGTAATGAATCCCACCCACCTCTCATGGGTCGGTTAATTCTTCCATTGACTTAAAGTGTCATTACTGCAAAATGATCTTAATGATTCTACAGGGAAAAGGTTACGCTATGACCGGGAAGTGATGGAAAGAAAGGAAGGATTAGTAACAGAGCACAACCTAAGGCAATCTGGGTTATGTGCTGTCGCATTAATAAAGTAGCCCATTAACTATCAACACTTAGAAGGAATCAGGCGGGTATTTAGCCGGCTCCCTAGGCGCTCTCTAATGCCTTTCTTATGGTTATCGCTCAGGGCACCACATTTTTGGGATTGCTCCGTGCCACGTGACTATTAGTGATGCTTTTAAACGAACGGTAATGTGATACTTGCGCCGTGATTTTCGCACTGTGCGCCAGTGCAAAACGTAGTCATGACTCGATGGAACGTACGAAGGCAATTTACACCCAAACCGCAATTGTTCTGAGTGCGGTCTAATCGCCTTCACTGGAGTGACTTAGTCAGCCGGTGTATTAAGAGCTGCATCGGCTTCTTTCGAGTAGCATTTTTTGGCTTCCTTTTACGCCGAACTAAATGTATTCGGTTTTCGTCATCATTATCACCCAACTTCAAAAAGAAATCCTATTGTGGAAAAGAAGACATTACGTGACCCATGGCACGCTCGTCCGTATCTTGACTTTCGTCCTCTTTTTTGTATGTGTGATACTATTTCTCTAGTTATGAACTGCCAACATCCTCAAAGTTATTTCATTTCCAAGTGCACCATCTTCAACCTTGTAATTTCCAGTGCAGTGCAAATGCCCCTCTTTCATCTGTACACCTGACCTTCTCCTGCGCAGTTGTATTCAGGTAATCACCGCGAATTGCCAATCTCCGTCCGCTCACCTTACTTCCTTGCACCCCCTGCTAGGCTTGCCTTCTCTCGTAACCCGACCAGTTACCCCTAGCGACCATTGGTGTCTAGGGGTAACTGCCCATGTCTATTGTTAACGCCAAAGTAATCATCCAGCCGTACTACCACAAGCAATGTAATTGCCTTGTGCATCAGCCTAGTTGCCGTGGTAACAGTGTTTTTCTGGCGTACGTGACCGGCACCCCAGAGAAAGAAAAAAGTCAACGCCAGAGTGCAGTGCATTCGAATCTGGGAATTACTCGCTGGAAGACATTAGGGAGCGTCTTAGCTAATGAACGTATGTACGGAACGTCGTAGACTGCAATACACTCTCGGAATGTGCGTTGCACATCCTTGTCTTCATGAACTTCCATCTGTGCGCAAAAGCTTTTGCATCTCCTACTCACTCAGCCCGCGTTACAACCTTAATATTATTTTCTTCTTGATCCTGGTTAGGATATCATCCTTTCTCGTAGAGTTGCATCTTTCTCTCTCCTCCTGTCTCGCAGCGTTACACATACCATTGCCCTTATTTATTGTTAAACTCGTTTCCGGGATAGCTTAGGGAGCTTGTTAAGCTGAAAAATCTTACGTAAGCACCATTGTCTTGCAGCGGTCACAAAAAAAAAAAACAAACAAGAAATACTGATTCGTCCACAGGGTCATGACGTAACAACCACGGACAACTTGCGGGAATTTCGAACACCTTCATTCAGAGGAGGAGGAGGAGGAAAAAACTTTATTTTTTCCTCCTTCTCCTCCTCTGAAGGAAGGTGTTGGAAATTGATAAAATAATAAAATTGGGGGAAGGGTCCAAATGAAGCCAAAATTGGAGAAGAGATTAATCTAAATCTAACGGGGGTATTTCAGTAAGTGCAAGTAACACATAAATTAAATTTGACAATTTTTTTTCCGGTTACGGAGTGATTTTTTGACTGTTATCGCCGGGATCAGACCTCAACAAAAGAGTCGTTATGAATTTTTCCGAGCGCGACATTTTTTATATTCGTACAAAATTGAGCACCAATGAGATTTGAACCATGGTCCTCTCCCACTGTAGGTGGGGGCTGAACTTCTACCCCCTTGCTGCACACAGCTCGACTAAACGCCTTTTCTATATAGCGACTCTTTACTGCGAATATTACTTTACTGGGATATACTTCAATTTTTACGTTTTTTTAACGCGACAGCTTTAAAGATCTTCTTCCGCAGAAAATTCGGCGTTGCTGTTGTCAACTTTAAAGAGGAAAATCAAGAGTACGGCTCTCGGAAATAGAAGTCGGCTTATGAAATGAGCCCCGCCGGGGTGGTGCAGTGGTAAGACGCCCGACTACTGGAGTACCCGGGTTGGAACCCGACCTCGGCGCCTGTATTTCGATGGAGGCGAAACGAAGAGGGTCCGTGTGCTGTGCGATGTCAGCGCACGTTAAATATCCCGAGTGGTCGAAATTACTCCGTAGTCCTCCACTACAGCTCCTCTTTCTCTCTATCCACATTCACTTCCACCTTCCTCCCTTCCCCTATGGCGCGGTTCAGGAGTCCACAGAAACAAAGTGTGCAGATACTGCGCTTTTCCCTTCCTGTGAACCAATTATTATTATTATTATTATTATTATTATTATTATTATTATTATTATTATTATTATTATTATTATTATTATTATTATTATATTATTATTATTATTATTATTATTATTATTATTATTATTATTATTATTATTATTATTATTATGAAATGACCGGATATCGATTGGTTGGTGCGTTGCGGTGCGTCACGGAGCCATATGACATAGTATATGATTTGCTCACTTGGAGCTCTCCTTCGAGGCGGGTGGCGAGAAGGGAATCAAACTTACTAAGACTTTTGACCGATTAGCAAGACTAGCTATTTGTATGCCATGCAGACTTGTCCGTACGGTGTGGTGAAACTGAGGCTTACAGTTGTCTATATAAGGGGGTGTCTCTCACATAAATGAATAGCCTATGACTGTATCCTAATGAATATGTGCGAGACAATTCATAAATTAAAGAATTAGTCATTGGGAGAGCAGCAACGTTGGTATACGTGATAGAGGATCTTTTCCTTCACATAAGAGCCTTCTTCATTTAGGAGCTTTGGATGGGAGCTTTTAAAGTATCGCGTCTTACCTTACCGTCAAAGGTCGATTTTAGGTGTCCCCTCGTTCTTTTTTGCGTGTTACAATTTCTTATATGCTGCTACATTCACGCTTGAGAAAACAAATTGTCGCAATCGTTGTTTTTGCTTCTTTTCGTCTCTCGTTACAGACTCTTCTAACGGTGAGTAATGCGCAGTGGAAGCGAGACAAAGCAGATAATGCATTATAAAATGTAAAATATTACATTTCATTCCTAATGAATGCAATCATGTATTGTGGTGGAAACGATACACGCTTCTTTTCCCTAATGTTATAGAAACAATTCACTATTGGCGCTTATATGTACGCGTACGCTTCTTCATATCTCTTTTGGGGAAGCATTCCTTTATTTGCAGGCTATAATAAAGTGCTCCGTAACCTTTGTTTCTTATTTAACCATTTTTTCAATATTTACAAATTTTATGAAGTGTCTCGGCGACTCAGGAGCGTGTATCGTTTCCACCACAGAACATGACATGTGCTTTTTATATATGCCTGACTACTGTGGTGCTGCCAAAGTGGGGGCCCGTGGCTTTGTCAAGCTGTCAAACGGCAGCTTTTACCCCGGGCTCCCGCCATCATTGTACCAGGATGGCAAATAAATTGAATTGAATTGAATTACATCAGGACCTATGTTTAGCTTATAGGAGGCCCAGCAATTGTAGGCAAAATGTTCTTTCTTTCGCGAACAGGGGAAATCCTACACTAGGAGTTTGTTTATTGCGAGAGCAGAGGTGCAAACTACTAAAGAATAAATTGGCCACGCAGGTCAGGATGTAATAAAATGAAGGAAATTTCTCAATGCGGCGAGAAAAAATACAACCTGAAAGGCAAATTTCATCTGATACATTGACTTTGTACAGTTAAAAAAAAAATAAATAAATGAAATAGATAAAAATACTATAAAATGAAAAATAAAATAAAGAGGCGGGTTACAGAAATTTGATACACATCTGAACAGCCTTCTCATGCCTGCCGCAGTGCGGTACGCCTTCTACTACACGGGAAACATCTGCAAGGAGCCCAACCCATTCGTGCCGCTTCACAAGGAACCCTACGTGAACCGGACGACGCACGAGCATCTCACTCTCTACTACCGCTGCATCGGCGGCTTCATGAACCCCGTGGTTTGCGGCTACCGAAACAAGCCCATCACCGACCTCTGCGTGCTATTCCACAAACGCTGTTGGTACCTTACTCCCTTCAGAGCATTGCGTAAATAATCTTGAGAATGAGTATGAGATATAATCAGCATAGTTAAGCTGAATTATACATCATAAGTTTTACGTGGCGTAAACATTTTCGGTGCAGTCGCAATTGCAATGAGCGTTTTTTCTGCTGATTGATTCTATCACAAAATTGGGATATGCTTCAAAATGTACAACGCAGGTGAGGTTGAACGCTCGGAGCAAACAAAAATGCCTCACTAACACCTTACAAAACTAAACCGCTGTGTTTACACTTTAGATTTAGTGTTTACACTGCATTTGCATTCTGGGCCTTGCTCTAATTATGATTAAAACATGTCGCGTAATAACTGTGGACCAGCTTGGTGATTTTATTTTATTTAATTTTCTATTAGACGAGCCAATAATGAGAAAAAAACACAAGACGTCATGAAGCTTCATTATTCCCGTTAAGGAATTCCGCCGGAATCGAACGTGGCGCACTTAGCTGGCCATCCTTGTCTACTTGAGGCCCGTGACCAGAGTTGCATACTGTATACTCTTTAATATTGCTATAGTTCCGAAGCACTACTTTTGCAGTTCAGAATATAAACTTATATTTTTTTCGTGGTTTGCAGCTCCAGATAATGTCAGTTCTTTCTTTTTTTTTCTTTCGAATGTATATCGTTTAGGTCTCCGGTGACAGGCACAAGCCGGAGTTAGTGGGAGTACTGGCGTAGCTGCAGCCTAAAAGTTAAAGACGAGCGGGCGATCAAAGGATGCCATGTGACTTTGTGTTTCAACAGTAACAATTTTTTATTTAGTTTCTTGTTTAGAAAGTCGGCCCATCAAGTCCCATAAATTCCTAGTATATATGTTTTTCGGTAACCACAAGCGGAAATTGTGGTCATTATAGTGGACGAAAGTAGTACCTTTGGAAGAGTACTCTCGCGCACAAACGAAGTTCGGGGGCAAGTTTACAGCAGGTGACGTCGCAAGCAGATGCTTCGCATAGCGGGTATTCGTACGGCGCCGGAATCTCACTTCGCCACTATTGCTTAACTGCAAGTGTAAGGGCCTCTCTGATCCGCAGTTGCCTTCACCAATGGTACATTGAAGAGAAGGGGGCACATACACGGGGAAGTGAGAGCACATGTACGTTGACAGAGAGATGCTAATGATGTCAAATGCATCAGAAGTGTATCTAGTGGCAAAGAGCCAGGGGAAGTTTGTGCCATGTTTGTTACACGAGGAACACGTCAACTGCATTGTTACTGACGTCTGTGTTAGCTAACACCAGGGAAGGAGGAGAGGAACTGCGTAGGATTGACATCCAGTGTTTATGGCCTAGGCAACCTGTAGGGTACCGCGGACTTCAGATGTTTCAGGGCTTCTTGAGAGAGAGTCCTTACGTTCCCCTCGTTGTAAAGAAAGTCGGCAGGTAAAGCTACTATGAAATTTTAGAAGTGCGTCTTTGAACTGAATTTTAGCGTGTACGTCAACTCTAAAAAGGATTCTGGAGGATAGCATTGGCAAATTTATGGTAGATGGGAAAAAGGGGGGGGGGGGGGGGGGGCGTATACGGTGCTATTTCACTAATGCGGGTTGAGCGAAGGCCCCATCCTGGCGCTGTGGGGGCTCCAAATATGCTCCGATGTCCTCCTGTCTGCTAAGAACAAGGTGCAAGCTTCGCATGAAAACATACACACTCGCGCGCACGCACACGCGAAAGCCGGTTGCATGGCGTTTTGTGTAGAGACCACTTAAACTGAACGGATAATACAATAAAAGCGAAAAACAGGACATGCAGAAAGACAGATGAGCTAAACGCATGCCGTTTGAGCACAGTCCTAGCATGCAAAATAAACAGGTGCTTACATTGCGAGCTATGTCATATTTATAAGGCTCCATTAAACTCGTACAATTTTTGTTCCTTGTTTAACGGGGCTCCCATTTCATAACCACTGCTGTAAGTTTTCCGCAACCTCTCATGCGAGTCAAATACAAGACATTGGTAAACTTTGGGTAAGCCCCTTCCTAATACTTTTATTTTTTCCTAATCACCTCAGATTAGAGGCAGCACAGGAATAAATGACAATGACATCGAGCTTTCTCACTCTTTTGGCTGGTATGAAAACAGATTTTTTTCTGGAAGACTTCAGCAGCTTTTTTTTTTCTTTTCTTCTCTAATATGCACAGCCACGTTCAACTATAGCGTAACCAAAATCTATTGTGCAAACCCTTCGGTTTTTTAGATGTGCATGCAAAATCGTCCCACAAATGACCTGTATCGTACTGTCTCTTTCAGGTTGGCAAATCATGATGGAGACGCCTACAGACATTGAGTCCATACTAAATCGGCGAAAGAAGCTCGAGAATTGCCTGGGAAGGGTCTTCGTGGGATAGTGCTCAAGACGTCGCCAAATAAAACACGAGACTACCCGAATAATAAACTGAAGAAGCCTTTTCCAAGTTGACGCGGTCAAAGAAATTGGCTAGGCATGACTTTTCAACTAGATGTCGTCACGCGATCAAGACATCGATTGAGTATTTGTTTCAGTAGACTTCAAGAAGGGTCGAAATTACGAAAGAAAGCTTACAATTATTCTATACTTTTGAAACTCCAGTGCAGGACCCAGAGAGCACAAACCGTTGGACTAATATTGAGACTGTTTAGGCATTGTCGACATTATACGGGGCTAGTACAGCGGCACCTCACCCCAGTATTGCGCTGGTTGTTTGTGATGTCTGGGGTGGATTTATGGGCTCTCGGGAGATGTTCGCTAGGAGAGGGGAACGGGAATGAATGGGAAATAGAGCTGCACGCTAAGTTCTGTGGCTTCCTTACGAAAACCGATGCTTGCTAAAGCTGTTGAGTTCTTTCGGCCATAATATAAAAGATTAAAATAAGTATTGAAATAAATATTTGAGATCTTTATGACAAACGTTTTACATATACGCCTGCTAACGCAGGCATGCTTTCCTGTGGTTGCTGCACTCCTCTTAATAGTATGCTTAGGTTATACTAGTTTTGTCTATTCGAAACTCCAGACCATCCCCGCCAACTAGAGGCCTCAGCAAGAAACCTCCGAAACAGGGTCACCGCAATATTGCGTGGAGGGTATCTGCTACTCGTGGTTTATGAAACGGCATCTCCGGTCCTGACTCCTAAATGGAGGAAAGAAAACGAAAAAGGGAAGTCGAAAAAGTTGTGCTGCCTTCCAATTCACGCGCCTTCTCGCTGTAAAGTCCGTAAAGTGTTTCATTGCCAAAGCAATACTACGACAGCAAAAGCGAGACATCGGGTTTTTCGAAGCTACGCCGTGAAGAGGCGTAGCTAAGGTCTCCTCATAAAAAACAATTAGCTGGGGTTTAGCTTTAGTTAAACCCAGTAGGTTGCGTAAGCAAAGCCGACGTAGCTTCTTCTTCTGCAGCAGCAGTATCACGGCGGGGCCAGCGACCGGGTTTACCAGAAGGCTTGAAGAGGGGCGGTCGCTCTAAAGGTCAAACGTGGTTATCGGCCGGGTTTACGCGACGAGTTGAAACCTGGCGTCGTATTGCTTACGCCTTAAAATCAGCCATCACATTTCAATTCACTTTACCCCTATGCAGGAGCTGCCAACTCGGGTCGCTTCTTTCGTATCGGAGGGTCATATCAGAATCATCCTGCCAGAACCTTTTGCATTCTCGTTAACCCTACGACGTGCAGGCACGTCCATACGGCTTGGTTGAAGTGGGACTTTATATGTGAGCGGGTAACTTATGCTCTCACGTCATACTCTTAAAGGATGAGCTTAAGTGTCCCCAATAATGTAGCCCCTTACACTGATAAGGCGTGACAGGGGAATAATGTAGCAGGCAAAAGAACCTTCCGCCGTTGCTTTCGCAATTCAACTAGAGTTAACCAGAGCTAAACCATTACTTTTATTGTTTTTTGTTCCAGGTAACCAGACAGTTGAAGAGGCTGTTTCCCTGATTTCTCATTCTCCTCCCAATTTTCAGCGGGACCATTCACGAAAACTTTGATTTACATTACATTTATTTGACCCTCTGTACAAATTTCAGGCTGAACGTCTTCAGGGCGCAGCCTTTCCGCAAGGAATCCTTTCTATCTGATTCAGACCCCGGTTAGATACGATGCCGTTCTCTGGGGGCCCACTCCCAGCAGGGACCCCCAGCGTTTCTCTTGGCTATTCGCCACCTCCAAGGCCCCGGTCTGCCAGCCCCCTTTGCGCTGCTTTACGCTCAGGGATGTACGTTCTTCACCCGTGGTCACAAGATCGGGCGCACCACGCACATCCCAAACAAAGACACATAGTTCTTGCGCTTGTTCTCGCAGCTTGTTTCAAAAAATCCAGCCGCGAAAGCAGGGACTCGCCCAGAGTACTTTATGAATTACGATGGACTGTGACCGTGGTAATTGTGATCACAGTATTTATTCTTGGTCAAATTCTTCCTTCTCTGCGATAATCATCTTACCTGGTAATCATAATTTCAGTGACGAGTGATTGTGTCCTGATCACAAGGTTTCATTTTTTAAGGCGCACTGTCATTGACAACCAATTTGACCTGGAGCATAAAGTGGTATCTCCAGCTGTTTTTCTGTTGTCGTAATGGATGGTAGCCCCTTAAATCATAAAAACGGGTTAACATTTCAATGCACTCGAGAACTTGATAGTCCCTTGCTCAGCATGGCATATGTCAAAACGACAGTGCGTGCAGCACTGGGCCGTAGAAGTATAGGATGAGCTCAGTTTGGCTTGGTTTGGTTGAGTTTGTAGCATTTAACGTCCCAAACAACCCAGATTATGAGACGCCGTAGTAGAGGTTTCAGAAAATTTCTTCCACCTGAGGTTCTTTAACAAGCACAGCTTCGCACAGCAAACGGGCGCCTTGCTTTTGGCCTCCATCGAGAAGCGGCCGCCCCGGCCGGGACTCCATCCTACATTCTTGGGCACAGTAGTAGAGCGCTGCAACCACTGCGACACCATGACCTGGCACCCTGTGGTCATATATCTAGGATTTATAATTGCCTTGTTTTCACGACCGTCAAGCCACCTTCTCACCCTTCCCACCTATCTTCCTCACCTCCACCACTTACGTCGCTTTATATCATCGCTTGTTTGGAACCTGAAAAAGGAATTTGTAAAACTACATAATCCATGTGCCTATGTTGCCTTCTCTTTTCAAGCTAAACGCCATCACACAATATGTACCTGTCGGTCATCGAACACACACTGCAAATCGGTCTGCGATTAGAGATTGCTCCGGTGTAAATTACTACAGGGGCGAAACGACGTTTGCGCTAGTTCTCTTCGATAAACAGCCATGTACCTTATTTCACTGTACCAAGCATCGCATGGGCTTTTTTTATAAACATCTTTATCAAGGGTACTTGCTGCACAGACCACCGCGTGTTTCAATGATGATGCGGCGTGACCCTCGTGGTAGCCGTGAAGTCGTGGTTTCGGAGTTCTAGGCCTCAAAGGGAGGTGAAACAAAATGCATACATATATATCAAGCACAGCCATTTCGGTGTTCCTCGTGCCATCATTTACTGCTCCTCAAATGAGTTTTATTTAGCCGGTTGTGGAGAAATGCAGCATTTCACCACGAAAGCGGCTGAGAAAAAATTGAAGTGAACGCTTGTAATCATATCGGGGGACAGGTGTAAGCGACTTGCGTGTAGCACAGAATAAATGCTGAATGCAAGGTTTCGTCCCCTTCAGAGAATCCGGTAATGCATTTGCACTGGCTTCCCAACTAGTTGCCTCTTCTAGGAGGCATTTTATATTGAGAGCGATCCGTGTGGCTCACGCAGAGATCCGAACGTGCCTACGCACAGAGCCGCTCAGAGCGACGATTCCGGAGGCGTGCTTATCCTATCCAATCTGGCAGAAATGCCTGGCTGTTATATTAGACAGAGGTATCACAGTTTCACATCATAATCCAGAAATCGAAGCAGAGCACCAAGTCAGTGTGCCACTTCCTGACCTGGTATACCTGTTTCGGACGGCCATCTTTGTGCATGTTTTGTAGTGTTCCGAACACCTGAAGTTTTCAGGAGTTGCGAATTGAAAGCAAAGCTGAATCTATCGTCACTATACAGGAAAACGCACGCCAGTTCGTCTAGTAAAAATCCCGCAAGCTTTCTTTCTTTCGTCCTTTCTTTTTTTCCTTTCTTTTTTTTTCTTTCTTCTTTTCTTCCCTTCGTTCTTTCTTTCTTTCTTTCGCCCCTTGCTTATTTTCGGCGCTAAAATATTCATGGCACAGAAGTCCGTAGAAGTGTTATCGCTTTTCGAAATAATTTAAAAGCATTTCATATTACTACCAGGCGCCAATCTACATTCTTCTAAGGTTTTAATAAAATTGATACGTATGCAACTGGTAGCAATCCGGTTGCTTTTACTGGTTAACCTCCCTGCCTTTCCTCCTCATCTTCCACCTCCTCCTCCTTGATACGTATGAAACGAACCACCTTTTGTTGCGAGAGGTGTGGCTTAGTTTTTTATTGTTTTTTTTTTTGTCGTTCTGCAAAGTTAAATAATGAGTAAAGACTAACTGGTTAAAGTTTGTTACTAAGAAAAAAAGCGTCTATTAGAAACTTGTAGACCATGTTAGAAAAACTAACGTAAATCTTTACAGCTACTGTCCCATAGAAGGCTCACCAGCGTGAGTAGTTACCGGCACATATTGTGGGTCAGGACAGCGCTCCTTCGAAGAGTTTTTTTTTTTTCCACGGAAGAGCGCCTTGGGCTCTGATGTAGCACTGTAATCACGAGATGGTTTCTGTATTTCTTAGGATTTTTTGGCTGGTAATATGATGTGCGTATGTAAATTGCGCCCCATTATAAAAATGTCGAACTGGTGTTTTTCAACACAATGGCAAATTTCCAAAAGGACACTAAACTTTTGGCAACGAAAACATTCTGTGGTCTAAACCTCTACACCCAATAGCAAACAGCGGCTTCACTCGCGTAAGAAAAAAAAAAACAGCGCTTTAAAAGCTTTCTTCTATTTTAGCTCGGGTAGAGGGCATATAACAAGCTTGTATTTCGGCTCTGCTTCTTGAACAATTTTGGTTTTGAATTTCTACATTTATAAACGTAATTCCTTTTGCACAGTATTTTCTTTTTTTAATTGATTATTTCACTGCATGGGTCAAATACTCACCTTTCACGCTCTACAGAAAGATGACTGGTACGTTTTTGTTGAATATTTATTTATTCGCCCGGCATAGTAAAATAAGCATGCACCAACTGATCAATTTATCAAGAAACTGAAGTCGATGCGTCTTCTCTTGACTCTCATACCCTTCTTTTTAATAATGGCAATGTGCTGTACGCCGGCGAAGATATTCGGACAATAATTGCATTATGATGTGCGATGTAATAGTGTTTAGATTTTAAGCGATGTGCTGTCCAACAAGTTTAGAATAGTACAATACTAGCAATTGGCATAGGTGCATGAGTAGACACCTCTCTTTATGCGAGGGCTCATTACCAAACGAATAGCCCTTCCGAGGTGGTGCAGTTGTTAGTGCGCTCGACAACCGTGCCCAAGTACGCGGGATCAAGTCCCGGCCACGGCGGCCGCTTCTCGATGGAGGCAAAAAGCAAGGCACCTGTCTACTGTACGATGTCAATGCACTTTAATGAACACCAGGTGGTCGAAATTTCCGGAGTACTCCACTACGGCGTCTCTTATAGCCTTGAGTTGTTTTGAGGCGTTAAACCCCATAAACCAAACCAAACCAAACGGACACTTTGCTGGCTGCTTCTTTTATAAGATTTGGTTGCTCTTTCCATTAAGTAGCCGCTTATGTGGTTTCTTAGTAAGAGCTGTATTAATTATGTAGCTTTGATATCCTTCTCATACATGTCTGTATAAATACTCGATTTATTTTAAACACGTTTGCGCGTCCGCCGAACGAGGTAGTTTTTTGAAAAATAACGTCATTTATATGAATTGGTGGCCTCCGAAAGTAAAGCAAATTGTATGGATGCTTGCGAAACATTAAGATTAGGGTCAGGCTGCGTCATATAAGGGAAGACGCGATAGCACCTTTAAAACCGCATTTTTCATTCTGCGAATGTTTGGCGTTGAGAGACAGGCAGACAAAGGCATTTAGTATTTTTCTTTTGTTCTTCTTCTCGGCCAATGGTGAACGCAGTATCTGTCTCATTTATCAACGGACAGCTAAACTTACAATTAAGGACATACCTTAGAGGTACATACGCGGTCTGCTCGAATCTCTATCGCAAACCATAGCCTGGAACCTGACTAGCAGTTCGATGCTAGGGAGTTAAGTCGCGTGACACTATGCCACTATCCTCAGTGTTAGAGAACCAATAGTTGCATTATAGTTTTGATAATTTAGGTGTGCATTTTTTTCGACATGTTTTTCGACGCGTTTTCTGCGCGAAATCCCAATTGCTTGGTACGACGGCGATGGGGTTTCGACCGAACGAGCTCTATACGCGCGTATAATCAGGAAGTTAATTAAGGTCGTGGGGCTCTTTTGACTTCAAGGAAATAATAGAAACCTGCTTAGATACCCACCTGCCGCTCTTATAATGAAGCCAAGAGCAGCAGCCATCTTGAAATCCCGGGTAGCTGGGATCATTATTATGTCGTTCAAAATCTTATAAGTGGCGCAGCGGCTGTACAAAATCCATCAGTAAGTCGATGCAGGCACAGTCTCTTTCTGACGGCCATGCAGAGGTGCCAGTGGTTGGATGAATGAATCTGCGGTGGAAGTCAGCTATAAGAGATTCGGTAACCGGTGGTTGAAGCGCAGGAAAATGACATAAGGTTAATGACATAAACATTTTAAGGAAGGGACCAAATAATTGACTGTTTAAAATATTCAAGATACATCATGAAAAAAGCCCGATAATAGTGGCAACTGCCAGCACTGTGTTTAAGAGAGCATGTTGTTATGTGCCATCTATCAATCCATGTCGAACGAGCTGCTGATAGCACTTTTGCCTTATATCGTGTGCCTTTCGAGGCAGGATTGCTTCTTGACGTAGTGGCATCTTTAGTGTGAGATTTAATGTTTGCTTAAACATGAGTCAGTGATTACAGTTTATAAGCAAGAGGCTATGGAAGAGTCTGCCTGCATTACAGCTCGAAATAAATGCTCACTCATATGCATGAGTAGTTAGTTCTCAAAGGTCGAAAAAACTGCCAAGTTAAATCATGTACCAAATCTGCCTAAGTTGAGTAAGACAAACGTCTCTAAACTTAGTTTTTGGACATTTACCTTTTCTTTTGTGCGATTTTTGCTGTTCAGTGATTATTCTCAATTACTAATTACTGGTCATATAAATGTATATACAGTGACTAGTTTCTTTGCAGCGTGCGTATGTTAGTCACACGGGCTGCGATAGCGAACTTGAAAGGCAATGTTTTCTGTTGTTAGGAAGCGGCATCCAAAGGTCAATTCGATCAAAATAGAGCAGACAAAATCGACGCTCGTAGTGCGCTTCCTTCTATAGCAAGAAAAACGCCATGATCGAGTAAGGAGACGAGAACTGTCATGGATATTATTTGCGTTTATTCACATCCATGGAGCATCTCCTCCGAAGAAGAAAACAATACATCTGTGAACTTCGTGCAATTTATATCGCTGTGTCGCGGTCACCGTATGGCCCCTAAGCCGCGCCTAATTAAGAGAAATTAACGTTGAATGGCGTCGATAACGAACAGCCGAAGTGCAGAGAAATGCAAGCGGGAATTAATGAAGGAAATTGCTCCGTCTGTTACCTGTCCACCTTAAAAAAATTACCAGCATACTGCACATGAACTTAGTCTTTCAACACTGTAGTGCCTTCAAGCATGCTGCGGTTGCACGATACTGCGCTCCCCTCCCTTAACGAGACTCGCGAGATATAATGCACTGGCGACGCGGCCCATGGGGTCAACAAACACGTCGCTGATAAACCATGAAATCTTACATTATGCTGATTTTGCCAAACATCCATTGATCAAGAAACATGGGAGACAAAAAAAAATTATTTTACTCTCAGCTTTGCGCTCCAAACCAGTTCAATGCGGTATCAGCAATCGCCGTAACAGCCGGTCTCGAGAGAAAAGCCCGCCCTCCCTTTGAGACCGACCATGTCACCAGCTTGCTGCTTCACAAAGAGTCCAACGACTGAATAGGCGCGCGAAAGTATAGACGGAGAACGTGCCACCCAAATTTCGTAAACAGCAAACTACTTTGAAATTGGTTCAAACACAAGAGGGGTTCCAAATGTGTCTTGTGGTCGCATATCGAGCACAAATAAAACGAGACAGCCGTGATAAGCTGCGCAGAATACCCAACTTATTTCCTTACGGCTCGCTCACACACTTATCGGCGCTATTCCAAGCCCCAAACACGAAGGCGCTTCTCTTCGCAGCATCGGAAGGCGGTGCAACTCATAATTACAACTGCTATCTCTGACTGCTCGACACAAAAATATGAGGTAAAGCAGTGCCTGAACATGGCTTGTACACATATATTGGTTAGTGTTGGAGAGAACGGGAAACAGACTACCCGATGCGGCATCAGTGGAAAATGGTTCGTGTTTCCAAAACTCTCCGTGATACCCATGACGGTACGCAGGCGCGGAGAAGAAACTTTCTTGGTACGCTTCTGCTTTTTGTTACTGCTAGTGTGTGCAAGCATTGGCTCCTTATCTCCTATTCCAGCAAGTCTTTGGCACCGACAGGGTAATAACCATCTTTCTCGGTCGAGCTTTCACACTCTTCATAAGCTGCGACCCCTGTACAGTGTGAGGGGAGTGGTTATCTTCATGGTGGCCGCAGAAAGGTGGATTACTAAATAAACAAGGCAGGCGTCGTTTGTATGGGGAGCGGCGGGTGGCTGAAAACAACAAGAAAAAACGAAAGAGGAGAATAAAAGCGAAGGTTCTCTAATAAGAGTGCACAAGAAAAGCGACGAATCGATTCTGGCGAGCGCGATAGTACCTTGATCCGGCGCCGTTGCAACGTCGTAAAATAGTTGAGAGATGATGCGCATCGCCGCAGGGTCGGCGGTGAAGTCACGACCTCTGGCCTTTTTTGCTGGTCGGATCGGCTGTAGCAAAGAAAAAGGACGGAACGTTTAGGGAATTATTTTGCCCACTGGAGCGGAGCAGAGCCGATTGTCGAGACGCGGTGTATTAGAAAGCAAAGATACCTTAAACTGGGGATTGTGTTAGCACAATACTCCCGTGTTTTGGGTTTCAAAACACGTTTTAGGTATTTTTCCTAGAATCACATTATTTCGTCATCATCATCATCATTATCAGCCTGACTATACCCACTACAGGGCGAAGGCCTCTCCCATATTTCTCCACTTAACCCGGTTCTGTGCTAGCTGCATCCACTCGACCCCTGCGAACTTCTTAATCTCATCCGCCTACCTAACTTTCTGCCGCCCCCTGCTACGCTTTCCTTCCCTTGGAATCCAGTTTGTTACCCTCAGCGACCATCGGTTATCCTCTCTTCGCACTACAAGTCCTGCCCATGCCCATTTCTTCTTCTTAATTTCTACTAGAATGTCGGTAACTTGAGTTATTTCTCTGACCCACTCTGCACGCTTCCTATCTCTTAATGTTACCCCTACGATTTTTCGTTCCATAGCCCTCTGGGTTGTCCTCAACTTAAGCAGAACTCTCTTGGTTAGCCTCCACGTTTCAGTCCCATAGGTGAGTACAGGTAAGATGCAACTGTTGTATAGTTTCCTCTTGAGCGATACCGGTAAGCTGCTAGTCATAATCTGCGAGTGCTTGCCAAATGCGCTCCATCCCAATCTTATTCTTCTTGTTATTTTCTTTTCATGGTCTGGATCTGCAGATTATTTAATAAATCTTTTTGTTTGATTCCCATTCCATTTAAGCTTGTAGTGCGTGAAGGGGGCGTCCTGAACTAAAACAAGCACTCATTCATGCAAGAAAAAATATAATCTGCATTTAGCAAAATACACACAACGTGAAACAAATTTTTACCTGCTCGTGTTCAAGCTTCAATAAAAAAAAATGATATCTATAAGGAAACATCAGCATCGATCTTGGGGAAGCCAAAATCAATAAATAGATATATTTATTCCATGCGTTCGAAAATTTCTACCTGATTGAGGGCCAATAGAATGTACAAAGGAGACAGAAAGTGACAACTACGTGAGACACATGTATATTTATAAGCTCCTTTGTTGGGGTGAAGAATACTACGGAACGCAACATTCAGCCGCACCAGTCAGTGTTGCGACTGAAAATCTGAACGACGCCGTACATATGTAAATACTTCGTAGGTTCGCCTACCCACTTGTCACCGTGACAAAATAATGAAGGAAATGTAGCGAAGTATATCCTGCCTCACTTGCACACCGGTTATGGGACGTATCGTTTATGTCGGGTTAGCACATGCCTCGTCGGCCAATGAAATATCAACGTAAGGGAAAATAAAACCGCAACAGACACAGGACGGAGGCTGGAGACAACACACAGACTGTGTTGCGTCCTGTGTCTGCTGCGGTTTTATTTTCCTTATGTCTCACCAACTGGCCTACACATCTACCCTGCTAAAATATCAACGTGTATCTCACTGGCCACATCAACATCTAAGGACCTTCGCGTAGGTTTTTAGAGTTCGTGATAAAATATTAGACAGTTTTGACGCCGCGTTCCCCCACGTACTGCTCAAATTTCTGATTGCTCCCAAGGCGCTCGCACTATTTTTAGCGATACGCGAGGCATGTTTGCAGCTGGCGGCACTTGCGGTCATAAAGAACAAAACCACAGAAACAAGAAGACAGATGCAAGGCATCGTTTAGGCGGCTTTTTTCCTTACGATGCCCCACCAGCTGGCCTACAACCACGCTCTATTAAGCTACTTGTCGTCATGTGGTGCCCTCAAGGGTCAGGCTGAAAGCGGTAGGAGAAACAGCAGGCGCTATGCTCAGTGTTTCTATTGTTCCCTTTGACTTTCAACAAAAGCCGCTTAAAAAAACTTCTTCCTTGCTTTCGCATGTGCGCTCTGTTGTCTTGGGCCGGAACGCACTGAAGACATGGTCAATCACCCCTCCTCTACCTCCTCATCCTCCCACCAGCCACTTTCTTCCTTTTGTGCTAATTTCTTTTACAACTGTGTCGACACGGGCTGGATCTCAGTTCTTAGACCTAAGCCGACTACCTGCTTACCCACAACGCTCGTATTCTGTAGTCCTCTCTACCCCTGCAGCGTTTTCTGACTTAAAATAAAATGCTATTTTCACCATCGATTCTGAGCCCGTAAGGAAAGCACACCGCACCGGATTGCCCCTATTCAAGCAAAGCTGACGGCACCGGCTGCCGTAGATTGTCGTTAGAGTGAAAAGTTTGGCCCAGCAGCTAGGAAAGCGCAAATAATGTTACGATCCGACTGCTGGCGAGCACGAGGCTAACGCCTGGTGTCGGACATCGTAAACTGGGTTTCGGAGGCGACTGCTACGACCTAGTGAGCGAAGCAGTAAAGGACGGTCCCCTGAGGCTGTTTTTTACCCGCCTCCGTTCCGCGAAGTCGTTGGCGACGTTACGGTCGCTCGAAACTCAGCAGCCGGTAGGGCTACAAATCAGAGACATGTTTTTGCTACTTGAATGCCGGCCACTGCGCACCTGCGAAAAATCTCTGGTGGCCAAGACAACAAGTTCTACATTTGCATTCTGCGTTCATTCGTACATGTATTGACGTCGCCTGCAATTTTACTGTGAATATTAAACAAACTGTTTCTTTATAGCATTCGTAAAGCCCTTCCATCTGAACACAGGATAATTGCCTGCATGCTCAACTACTGAAAGTCAACTGTAATGTTATTTAATTTGTATTACCCCTTAAAATTGCCTTTAGTAAGGACAGCTTTTAACCATAACAACATCTTTGCAAATGAGAAGTCCCAAAATATGACATTTAAATGTTTTCAGCTCCAGCCGACCTGGTTCTTGCACAAGTTGATGACATATGGTGACGAATTATCACAACTCTGTGGCGCAGGGTCTACAGAAACGAGCCAAGCAAACAAAACAAATTCTTGCGGCGTGCCTACACCGAAATTTCCGCCAAAGGTTCTTTTTATCCCATGCATTATTGTATTCCACGCAAAGAAAACTGTCGGCTTGTCATTCGTTCAAATTTTGCATAACGAAATGTCACTGCAGGTGGCAGAATCGAATAGATGTATTTTGGTACTGTTGCGATGACGCCTGACGAGTTATTTGTGAATGCGATGTAACGTGAGATTTGCGAGGTACTGTAGCGAAGGAGCTTTAATATAGCGTTACCGATATAGCGAAATTAAGGAAAGTCATGTTGGCTTACTGCAAGCAACTTATCATCAAAGATGGTTTTAGAATGGCGTTCCGAAATCGCTACACATTCTCTCCTCTGATACGAAAGCGCCTTTAGATACGCTCGCTACAGCTGTGGATTCCTAACGATATTACCGATCGCAGTTTCTTGTAGCCAAATGATACAGTAACGCTCATTTATGCTATGAAAAAAGCCAAGCAGTGTCTTGGTTACTAAAACTACGTGCCGTAAAAGATGTAAACACACTAGGAGCATCTACTTAGAAGACTGTAATGTGCAAATCACTCCAGCGAGAATACTTCCTAGCACAGTATATACAATTCCCTAAATATTTCTGCAAATTTACAATAGATTTCAGTATTAAATATTTGAAATACATGAAATGTCGTACGAAATTCCAAACCTACTTCTGTATGTTATCGGTTCGTTTTGCTGCGTTCTGAGCAGTTGCAGATGGTAGCATCACAGATGGAAGTTCCATTACATACATACATACATACATACATACATACATACATACATACATACATACATACATACATACATACATACATACATACATACATACATACATACATACATACATACATACATACATACATACATACATACATACATACATACATACATACATGCATACATACATACATACATACATACATACATACATACATACATACATACATACATACATACATACATACATACATACATACATACATACATACATACATACATACATACATACATACATACATACACGCATACATACACGCATACATACACGCATACGTACATACATACACGCATACATACATACATACATACATACATACATACATACATACATACATACATACATACATACATACATACATACATACATACATACATACATACATACATACATACATACATACATACATACATACATACATACATGCATACATACATACATACATACATACATACATACATACATACATACATACATACATACATACATACATACATACATACATACATACATACATACATACATACATACATACTTTATTTTACCACGAAATGGTGGAGGGAGGCCGAGGTGAAAGCCGTGTGCCTACGGCTTGAGAAGTTCTCGGCCCCTTTAAGGCGTACAGCAGCAGAAGAGTGGGACAAAAAAAGAGATACACAGAAAACAAAACACTATGATGTACATAGGAAATACAAACGGGATAAACAGAAAAAAACAACAACTTTTGAACATCTCTAAAACACAATGAAAAATACATCACGATCACATCCCACATAATGATACTATTACAATGAACTAAAAACTAAAGGAGAGTAATGGGTGCGTGTATTCACAAAAAGGAGAATGAAAAAGCAGGAAATGTTTTGTAAATGTTTGAGAACGAGGTTTTGAGTATGTCAGTGCCTTCTCTTTCAAAAATATTCAATAACCTTGGAAGAATATGTCGAAGCATTTGTTCGCCATATATTGTGCGGCATTTTGGAGCTTTCTACCTTTCCGGGATTCGGGTGTTATAGACTCTATTATTCGGACATAAGTCTGCCATTACTAAAAAAGGGGAACTGTGTTGTTCGTTACTTATACGGTACTGTCGGCATAATTTGTACTCATGCATATTAGTTACTCTCATCAGATTAAGCGACGCAAAAATGTGCGATGTCGGCGCTGCGTATTCAACCTTTTCAATATTGCGTAACATTTTTTTCTGTAGTCTCTGAAGATTCAGTAGGCTTGTTTTGGTGGTTGTTCCCCAGACTAAATGACAACAGTTTAAGTGAGAGACAAAGAGAGCATTATAGATTATTGGTTTAGCTCTTTTCGGAAGAGCATAGCGACTGCGATTTATTATTCCGGTTATACAACTTAATTTACTTATTAGACTGTTGATATGATCGTCCCATTGCACTGTTGCACTAAAATATATCCCCAGTACCTTTACGCTGTCAACCACATTAATAGGTATAGACCTAAATTTTATGTCTTCCTGTAAGGAAATCTGTTTTCCTTTTGTTCTAAAGACGACTATTTTTGTTTTGGTGGCGTAAATTTTTAACTGATTACAAGAAGTCCACGAGTCCAATTTACACAAAAAAAATATCTGCTTTAGTAATTCCTTCCTCTTCAGAACGTGACGTTACCAGGGCACTCGTATCGAAGGCGTATATAATAAACTTAGTAACTGAGGAAATCTGTACAATATCATTAATAAGACAGGGCCGAAAATGCTGCCTTGTGGAACTCCAGAGACTATCTGTTTTCTGCGTGAAGTGAAACCGTTGATGTCAACATACTGAAATCTATTAGATAGGTAGCTCTTTAACAAGGTTAGAACAAGACCACGTATACCATAGTGATTAAATTTTTCGAACAGAATACTGTGAGCTATATAATCAAGCGCCTGACTGAAGTCGACAAAAATTCCTATAACAATGTGCTTATCTTCAAAATGCTTTAGAATATATTCCTTATGATCCAACAGCGCCAGCTCTGTAGACCTGTCCTTTTTAAAGCCATATTATGAGGTGGTTAATATGTTATATTTTTCACAGAAGGGTAATATTCGATGAAGTTTAACTTTCTCAAGGCCTTTGGAAAAGCCTGGAAGGATTGACACAGGCCTATAGTTTTATATGTCACTGTTATTGCCTTTTTATATAACGCAATCACGCGGGTGACTTGCATTCTTGTAAGGAACACAGATGTTGAAATGCAAAGATTAAAAACATGCGCTAGAATGGGGCTGATTATATCCATCACACACTCTACAGGTCTTTTTTGTATGCCTTTGGCATCAACACTATGAGAATTATTTAAACTCATAAAGACAGAACGCAATTCATCTGAATCTGTGGGTTCGAAAAACAATGTATTAGGGTTTTCGTGCCCTGAAATTTTGTATGATCCTGTCTGGTTTGTTGCAAAATCACTGTAAACAAAGTAATCACTGAAGATGTTCACCATTTCTTCCCCGTTTACCGTCTGTCATGAAGAATTTCTTCAACTACATCTTTTTTCTCATTCCGGCCCATCAGTACATTTAAGTTATTCCACAAGTCTGTGCGCTTTACACGAGAACTGAACAGATTCTGATAGTAAATGTTTCGTGCTTTCTTTATTTGCTTAGTTAAATCATTGCGGAATCTCTTGAAAGCAGCGAGGTCAGATTCTGCACGAGAACGAATAAACTTTTTAAACAGACGTTCTTTCTTCTCAATCTTCTTCGTTAGGTTCTTTGTTACCTAGAGTTTTCTACCTCTCTTATTTTACGTACGGCGTTTGAAAACAAAGTATCGTTGATAAACCGAAAGAAACAAACCTAAGAAGGTATCATATGCTACATTCGCGTCTGTTGCCTGAAGGACGTTGTTTCAGCAGATTGTATTCAGCTCTTGAAAAAAAGCTTTCAGGAGGGTTTGTGTAACTGGTTGGTAAATAGTAAACGCTTTAGGTTGGGGTTTTTTCCGAGTGCTGCTCTTAATACTACAAAATACAGGCAAGTGGTCACTAATCAGATAAGTAAGAACACCGGCACTGACAAGGCTGGCATCGTAATTAGTAATAACTAAGTCTAGAATTATTTGTGTTGACATCGTTAGTCGCGTGGCAGAAACAATATGATTTGTGCAGCCATTCGATAGCAACACATTTTCAAAATCTTCGTACTTTTGCTGTTCATATCGACATTAAAATCTCCGCAAGTACCACGTTATACCTATTTTGGTTGACAAATTAAAAAGGATTGTCTAGAAACACAAATAATTCAGATAGAGAACCATCCGGAGGGCGGTAACAAGTGGCAATTATAGTGGCTTTCAATTGCAAGCAAACAATATCATAATCCTTTTTAACACAAGAGAATTTACACAGCAATGAAGGCTGCAAAAAACAGCTCACGAGAACAAACACACCACCACCCCGACGAGTTGTTCTATTAACAGAGAAAGCTTTCATGTTAAGTAGATGAAAGGTGTCAAAACTGCTTGTCTGCCATGTTTCTGTTATCATCAAGATATCAAAACAGTTCTCGAGTTTATTAAACAAAGATTCTAATTCCGCAACTTTGTAGAATATAGACTGCGCATTTAAGTGAAAACAGCGAAGATCACCATTCATTTACTGGCTCATTCTGTCAGTATGAGCCAGTAAATGTATATTTCTTTGTATTGAATGCCTTCAGCAGTTTCTTTTAATCAAAATGCGCTACCATGTAGACACGTACAAAAAACAAACGAGAGAACGACGGAAAAGCGCTCGTCGTACGGTTCTCTTGAATTTCGATTGATTCAATGAGACAACAATATAGTACTTGCTTACATGAAAGACCCTCCTGAAGGAAGTAGAAGGATTATGGGGAAGATTTCTGATATCGCAAAGAAGTTAAGAACTGGCGTCGGCAATTGAAAAAGTAGTCAGAGTCAGATAGCAATGAGTTTAACTGCACGTGAATTCATTCCGCTATCAAAAACGTGCCACCCAGAAAGCAGCGCTGAACCTTTTGGAATGTCGCCATTCCGGAAATATTTATCAGTTTCAAGGTTATTGTGGAGTACACGACAAATGCCGTTCAAGACAATTTTCTCATCCGTACGATATTCAATGGCAGACTACTTCAGCTTCATTGAAAAATGACGCCCTTTTCAGAACTAGGAACGACTCTAATGCTCACAGTCTATCTGATGATGTGTCTTAGAAGCATGCAACAGTTTTTAAACTGGCTGACCGCGAATAATTGAGGCTGCTTACGTTGCTGTGATCTGGAGACTGAAATAAATTTGATGCTGTGAAAGCATCCAGAGTATACGTGTCCAAAATAATTAAAGAGCACTGCAGAATCTACACTGGAGTGAAGCGAAAGCACAGATGCTGCTGTTGATCGCTTCTGGTTGCTTCTAGTATAGCTTAATTCACTTCTTGTTAGCCCCCTTTAGTCTTTGGTACTTTCAAATTGTGCGCCGATCCCTTCCTATGCCCTTTTTCGGCTCTACTTCCGGTTGCGTGGCATCACATCCTCTACCTCACAATATTTCACTTCTTGTTTACTCCATTTAGTCTTTGGTACTTTCAAATTGCGCGCCAATTCCTTCCTATGTCCTTTTTTTCGGCTCTACTTCCGGTTGTGGGACGTCATATTCACTATGGCACCCCTTTCTCTCTTTCCTTTCCTTACGGCGCGGTTCAGGTATCCACGATACAAGTGTGGCAGATACCGCGCCTTTCCTTTCATGTGAACCAGTTATCCTAGTTAATGACCTACTTAACTTATTGGCCTAATTATTTTTTCTACAGCAACATTACGACAGCCCCTATCGATTGTAACCACTCATTAACCTCTAACGCTTCTCATTACCCGCAACTGCTGCGGACACGATTTTGCGGACGCGGTCTGCGGACACGGTTTACGGACACAGTCTGCGGACACGGTCTGCGGACAGAAATCTGTGAAAATAGCGAAGTAAGGCTTTCGCGTTAATAAAGAGCATGTCCAACATTCGGTAACCAAGGTCATGCTCAGTCTTCGGAGGGCAGCATATAGTGTTCTTGACGAGCTTCTTAGCAATGAGTGCCGTGACGCTATGCTTCGGGCCTGCGGAATTACCGAGCAATCATTCAAACCACGAGACATATATGTCATGCTTGTGAAAGGTGTCCGCATTGTGTAAGGCGATGCTCAAGTTCCACTTACATGTTACCCATATCGAAACTAGGTGCTACGGGTTGAAGTTCTAAAAACATCTGGCAAATGCATTGAATAAAATTGAATGAATTGAATTAAGGTATTCCATTTCTTCACTGGTGCTAGCCTCGTCGTATTTTTACCCTTCTTTAACTGAAGGCATTGTGGCAACGCACATCTTCCATATAATGAGTTTATCATTTCCGAGCGATGATTACAGTTGTATAAAGGGATAAGGGAAGCGTGTCTTAATGAGGCAATTACGTACAGGAGAACAAATAACTATGGCGTAATTGGTTGCTGTCTGCCTACAGGGGGCGGGTAACAGGAAGACCTTACTGAGCTCCATTCATAAAATTAAAAAGCAAGCAAAGCTTTTTCCTGGCTTCATGTTTCTCTTCACTCCCCTGAAATTTCTCCACAATTTTTTTTCTTTAAGTTCTAGAAAAAGTGCGATAATACCGACAAATACGTCCTGTCACGTCATACACGTTTTATATAAATCAAGCACGGACACGACACATTATTTTGTTAACACTGAAAAACTGTATTTGGCTTCGCGAAGCAAACACGACTGAAAGGTCATGACGCATTGTCGGCGTGGATAAAAGCAGTGTAATCCTTCGGAAAGTCACCCTTATTTTTTAAAGTTGCAGGGATATTCTCGTAGTAATAAAGTGAATCTCGACGTAAGAGTGCTTTTTTTAGTCTAGCGATGGGGGGGCTAATCCGCTATCGTTATCGCTGCCTTGCTCAGCTTCATCAAAGTATGCACCCTGCCCTAATGACTTCCTCATCAAATAAAAAAGAAAAGAAACAGACAAACGGGAATGGAATGAATCTTTTTTTCCCCTGGAGGAGCCTCGCAGAGCAATTAATTGCGAAGCTGGAACAGAGTTAATATTTCGCAGGAATCGGGCACAAAGTTAGAACAACAAAGCGTAGTATGGAGAGATGTCGGGCATGTCATAGGAACAACGAGTAGACGCTATGTGTGTCCTAATCCGGCTTAGCGACACTAATTCTCTCTTCTGGCTCAAAGTCGACGCAAGCTTAGGTGCTAACGCAAGTGCCACAGAGTGGGATGACAAACGCACAGCCCCAAAGAGCAAAGGTTTCCTCCACCGCCAGAGTGAGTTTGGGGCGCTCTCCATGTCGTCGGGAACTCAGCCTCTCTTAGTAACTCGAGGACTATAATTCAATCATCCCGGTCGGCTAAGCAGGTCGATACAAATGTTCTTTACAGAGCAATGAGTTATTAAGGCGAAAGCTGTACTTGCTTCATTAGTGGCGTGGGCACAAATTGTGACTGGAATGCGCGAATGAGCAAGCGGCCACAAATATAACGTGATATGTTATCAATATTTGGACCAAATCGTTCCTTGTGCAGCATTTAGGTCAATAATACTATTTCGATGCCCATTTAGCATCGATCTGCTAGTAAAGTTAAAGTCTAGCTTGCTAATGAGACTCCAATCGATGGCATAAGTGCATTTGACTACAATTATTGTATGCGCCCACACAGAACAGCGACAGATGCCTAGTCTTTCATTTGCCTAAACACCAAACCGACTAAAGACATCTTAAACTTTCCAAAACCCGGTACCAGTATCTCATGGTAAACCGCCAAGCAAATATCATCACTAACACAGCTTTTGCATGTCTTAATCTGTTTTAGCGTAGCCAAACCCATGCTAAGGTTGATTTTCTATTTATTTGGAAACAACACTCTGGAGTTTTGCGGGAAGACAGAAAGCACACGAACGGTAAGTGTGAGAGGAAAGGAAAGGGAAAGTCGAGAAAAGGAATAAGTTTTTCAAGGATGCACTCAGCTATAACTAATTAGAGTAACGAGTGCTGGGATTTAGAAACCAGAAGAAGCGAAATCCTTTCAGAACTAGGCTTAGTTTTTCTAACCGTCAGGGTTGTGTGAAATCTGTTTCTTAAACGGCACGGCAAGGCAGCTGTTGAGAAAAATTTGGGGAAAATCAAGCTTACCCGTCGCGGATCTCCTTTCGCGTACGTGCACATCCTACTCCCTTAATGAGCAATCCCTTAATTTGTGCCTACAAAGAAGCACAGGTACTCATTAGCATACAGTCCTAAATTACTACGTTTTATATATGAGACCAACACACATTAGTATCGACTCCCGCTTTAACCAAGCCATACGAATGGCGACGAAGTGCAATGTCTGATTCAGAATGAAATGTTCCTGGAAGGCTGGAGTTTCATCTCACCCTCTCGTCTCAAAGAAAAACCCCAAGTAGGTGGCACCTGAAGGCTCGGCCGTGTCACGTGGTCTCTTGACGTTGAACAACCCGACGACTAGCGAGTGCATGTCCATGTTACCTGCCAGAAATACGCCCATGCTTTTAACGCTATCACTGGTCGTGGTCGGCAATGTGAGCAAAAAATCACGGGCATGGCTCTGACGGATAGTAGCTGACAGTAAACATCGTCGCGTACTGACTGTACATAGGATTGCATGCTTTTACCTGACGCAAGGAGCTGCCAACTAGCGCCTCTTTGCTCGCTGGAGGCAGCGCTGCTGGAGGCAGCGCTAGCAACTACTGACTGGTGCCGCTGCCGCCGCTAGCGAGTCAAGACAGCGAGACTGCATTAATTGCGTTAGGGTGCCTCGGTGTAGGCGCTGTACGGCGGCGCTGGCATCGAGGCACCCTAAACTGCGTAGAACACTGTCGCCGCCATGCAGAAAGAGGAGGAGGGGTCCCCCCCCCCCCTCTTCTTGCGTGGCGTTCCAAGATAAATTCTTGGACTGGAAGCAGAATTTTTTTTATAAACGACCGCACTCCAGAGGCAGAAGGACGAAACTTCACGAGCTAGGTGCCGGACCATACCCGCATGCTCTCTTTCCAGATGATCGATGAGCAGTCGCAGTTCGGGGTAGGCACGCTGTTTGAACATAAGGTCGGACGTGCTAACGGCCCCGAGCAAGCTACCATCGTTCGCGGTGTCTTGCGGAGGGGGTTCGACGGGCGCGCGTGACAGGCTATCAGTGTGTGTGTGTGTGCTTCCAGTCAGAATTGTAGGTGAGGGCAAAATCTAAATCCTGCAGCCATAATGTTGTACGAGCTAAGCGGCCGCAAGGGTCTTTTAAATTCTTTAGTCAACCCAAGGAGTGGTGATCAGTGACGATATGAAATGATCTTCCAATACAGGCTGGGCCGAAACTCAGCGGCGGCCCACACTACCTCAAACGTTCTTTTTCACTCGTAGAATAATTCGACTCAGCACGCGACAGGGCGCGGCTGTCATAGGTGATTACTCCGTCGACACCGTCTTGCCGCAGAACGCAAATAGCGCCAAGGCCGACGTTGCTTATATCAGTGCACCTCTGTGTCGGCATCGTCGTAGAAATGCGCGAGTATCAGGGGTGCTTGGAGATTGTGTCGTAGCTCATCGAAGACAGTCTGCTGTTTGCTGACCCAGGAAAATGCTACATCATCCCGAGTTATGAGCTTGAGACTGCTAGCGAGTTCGAAGAATTTTCTGATGAAGCGACGGTAGTAGGAGCAGAATCTCAAGAATCACCGGAGTGCTTCTTTGCCTCTGGGAACTGCAAAAGTCGCAACGGCTGCAAATTTCGCAGGGTCCGCCCGGAATCCGCCAGTACATACGATGTGCCCGAGAAATTTCAATTCAGTGTAACCGAAGTGGCACTTCAAGTTTAAGGGTGAGGTTCACGGACTGAATGGCTTCGAAGGCAGCTTGGAGACGATGCAGATATTCTGTGAATGTTGTCGAAAAGATGATCACGCTTTCCAAGTAAACAAGTCATCTCTTGCACTTTGCACTCGTGAGCACCGTGTCCATCCTTTTTTAGGTTGCAAGAGCGCAGCAGAGCACGTAGGGGAGTACACGGAATACGTAAAGCCTATCTGGTATGACAAAGGCAGTTTTCACAAGGTCCCTCTCATCAGCCTGTCAACCAGTAGCCACGTCTGAGATCGACTAAAGAAAAGTGCTTAGCTCGCCGAAGCAGTCAGGGAGTTGTCTATGCGCGATAGTGGAAAAACGCCTTTCTTAGTCATGCCGTTCAACTTTCCGTAGTCGACGTAAAAGCGCACTGTGCCGTCTTCTTTCTTGACGACGACAAAAGCAGTTCGCTGTGACAGTGAACTGCTTGACGTCATCGGCAGGCATCTCTCGGACTTGCTTCTGAATAGCGTCTCGCTCGCGAGGAGACACATTATAAGGGCTGCTGATATAAGGTTCTAGTGCCTTCATGTGTAATAATCCTGTGTTTCATGATGGACGTTTGGCGCACTTTAGAGGACGACGTGAAATACGCACCAAGCTCCAGCAAGAGATCCTGCAGCTTCCTCCTCTCAGCGTGAGATTTACGTCGACGCTGTAGACTGCATCCTCTTCCACTTTAGACGTGGTTGCCAAGCAAGCAATGCATTCAGCAACTTCCTGAACAGATGACGATGCTCACTGCTGAAATTTGTAATGAGCACCTCTGCTGATCGCCATGAATGAAGCCAAGACAGCATCCTACAGGAACGCATTGAGCAAATAAGAGGGATAGAATATGCTCGACAACTATGCGTGCCCGCTGTGGCTTGTCACAGATGACTCTCGCGAGGATACTGGCGCGTGGGGCACTGTGGTGTTATCATCGGCCATTTTCAGTGGAGATCGAAGCCCACTGAGGATCAGGTTTTTCCATCACCATCTCGGTGGAGAATGTTATGAAGTGATTAGGCAGGTCTGTCGTGGCATCAGGCTCACAGAGAAGGTCTGTGACCAGGATAACATCACGACAACATACGCGCCGCACGAGAAGAGTGGCAACGAACGTGCCGCCACTAACCGTAACTCGTGTCGTATACATACCACAGGATGCGGCAATATGACCTCTGGCCATGCGTATGTGAAGACCATCCCAAGGCGCCATTACTTTTTTCAGGGCCGTCATCAGTCTTCCGATAAGGATGAAGAATCCACCCCTGTGTCGATTAACGTGCTGACCTCCTGTGTGTCGGCGAGAACAGGGATGTCCACGGAGATCCGGGGATATCTATGTGGGGTGGCCTTTCGCACTATGGATCGCTTACGGCTGCATGGTTAGTACATGTACGATAACAAATGCACTGTTTTAAAAACTAAGCGATAAATAAATTTGAGAGCATGTGTGCACGAACCAGGACATGCAATTGGGAGAACCGGGAAACGAGATCCACTCATGCTGTTGCGTCGTACCCTCAAACGTGAAGCATAAGTGTGCCCCAAATTTTTCCACATCACATCACTGCTCATCTCAACTCACTTGCTTGCCTGATCCCACTGAATAAGTCTAGAGCCTCATGCTACTTAGCCCTACAACCCACCCATATCTCCGATTGTTTTTAAAGTGAACCTCTATATACCTCCATCTTTGCACGATAACTTTTTCTAAAGCATAAATTAAGGCTGGCCGCTGATCACGAGTGGCTCCCGGTCGGCAAAATGAGAATTGTAAAAGGACGCTCGTGCTCCGGAGAAAATCCTTAATTCGGCCAGCAAGCAATCAATACCAGTCACTCTTAAGGTTTGTGTTTACCAACAGGCATATGGCGTAGATGTTTTTCTAAAGTGGCTGCTTAAAACTTTCGCTCTGGTGCCTATCAAAGCAACTGAAATGACGAATATCGATTGACTCCTGCCACATAAAACGCAATCTGAGTTTCTAATACTATCAGTAAGAGTAAGTACCGAGATGACTGGTAGAAATTTCAAGACCATTTATGTAGAAGGAAAGACGAAGAACGAAACTCCGCAATTTAACTGGTGAAACACCCAATGATATTGGTAAACTTTTTCTGGGCTTATAAGTGTCCTCCACTTCTGTCTTGCATTTACGCAACAGTCTATTTGTGACATGAAACCGCGCTCCTGACTTGCTGAAATATTAGGAAGAGTAGGTCACGGGCCGCATGTAAGATGTCGGTGAGGTAAAACATCCCAGCCATTTTTTAAAGTACCATTCCATTTAAATACAACAACCGTTCTTCTACTTGTTAAATATTTAAAAATACGCCAGCCTACTGTTTGCCTCCACTGAAGTTCCATCAGGTGCCACCTGATGGTGACAAAGTGCCGCCTCCATTGCCTTTTGCTTCCATATAGTGAAGGCAAACGTTAACGTCGCCGCCCCGCTGCAGGATTATGCTTCTCAGCGCAGACGCCATGTTACGAGCTTCGCCTGCAGACTCAACGTCTGAAGCGCCTAACTGAACGTGAGGGAAATAAAGAGAGCAAGAAGAAAAGACGCCGATGAAAGAGGGCACAGGAGCAAGATCCTCCGCAGCTGGCGGCGTGCAGATAAATGACGCCTCGAACATCCATCACCTCCCAGATCGTAAATTATCTTGGCGATAGACTCCTGCCGTACCGGGGGTCGGTGGTCCATAAATCGCCGAAGCGCGTCCCGGTATCGCTCGACCAGCTGCCCGGCAGCGCGCATACTTATGGACAGTGTCAATGAGGTCCCGGTGTCTAGATGGCATTCAGTTGGGTCTGAAAGCAAGGCTAACGGATTAGAAGGACGCTTATAATTCATCTTAGAGTAGACGCGATAGCGACTTTAACATCACCTTTCATTCCTCGATGTTTTTTCACTGATAGACAGGCAGAGATTTGGGCAAAATGTTAAACGCCTTTAGTTGGTTTGGTTTTCGTAAAAGTGAAGGTGCCGCATCTATTTCACTTCTCGGGGGAAACCTACACGTATAATTCAAGTGTGTAAATTGAGGTGCCCGGTGAGCTGCGAGTCGTGCTTATTGTTGTTCCAGAGTTCTCCCTGTCTTTTCTGGCTTGCTTTCGTTCGTGTGCATAAGTTGTTGGTTCGAATCCCTGTCGCAAACTTACCTCCACCTTAACTGGCAGATTCATGCTAAACGGGAAGATAACTAGTAGCCACTCTGGACGCTGAACAAAAAACTGCTTTGTCACAATTTTTGACATGAAACCATGTTCGCATTTTTCGGGAGGGACGTTTGTCTCAATTTCATGCCACGGAGGGGGCGTCGGCGCCACCTTCTGATCGAACTAGCTCTTTGCAGTATCGCGTCCATAGAATCCACCTGACTCGACTGGTCAAAGCTGTTCGATCTTCTATTCGCTACAGAGATTATTTTTGCGCAATGCTTTTCTCTTCGCATGTATGCTCCGATTCCAGGCTGCAGCGCTTTTTTAACGCAGCCGAGTCGGCATTGCACCTTGATATTTGAAAGGTAGAATTTATTTCATGGAGACTTTGAGCGAATAATACATGCAGTGGTAGCAGGCTTAGGCATTCTTGCTAAGTCCTTATTGCTTAGTTGGAAATAATTATACTCGCTGATTAACTGTACTTTATTAAAGCGCAATACTGGGCAAGGCAAATGGCCAAGCTGAGTGAAAATTTCAGGCGATACACCTGGGCTTCACAAAGCGTTGTTGTAGGCCGCTTGGTGGGATATCGTAAGTTGTCAGTGTTCAGCATTGCGAGCTTCATGACATGGCATGTGCGACCACCTATATACAAAGTCTTGTGAAGTCAGCATATAGTCCTGAGTCACCACGTACATCACGTGGTATTGTTACGTCAATACCACATGAACTAATTGGGACTTAGCCGTTTCATCTGCAAACTACCACCCGACAGGTAGCTCTAGAAAAAGTCAAGTTTTTAGGTTAAGGATAATGTCACTGCGGTTTGACTTCGGAACTTTGACCTTGAGCTTAGCTGAAGGTGAAATGTTCAGCTCACTAAATTCGGCTTTTGCGTTGCGCAGAGATGGCGCTCTAAACTTTGAAGTCTACGAATATGCTATCAGATTCAATTATGTGGCTTGGGCAGGTTTTCCAAAAACTATGCATACTTTATTAATGTGCAATAAAAACTTAATACTGTTCTTTTGAATACTGCGTATGACCCCTGTATCTTGAACATGTTGCGTGACCTTGGTACTCGTTGTGCAACCAGCGAATATTTTGAAGCGAAAAGCTTCACTTCGAGGGTTGGAGCCGAGCTTGGCGTGAGCCGGTGCACAGATTTGCCAGTTCTGAGCATGCGCGGCGCGAAACCGAGTGACGTATGCCACATGCCGCGACCGAGTGACGTCACAGCCAAGGCCGCCTGCGCAGCCCCTCGCCAAGCTCTGCCGGCGTTGCCTAGCAACGCTTAAGAGGTGTGCGACTCCTCTTCATTCAAACAAAAAAGAAACAGTCCCCATCCGGGAATCAAACCTTCATCCCTTGGATCCCCAGCCGAGCGCTTCACCGCTGTTCCACGATCCGGGTCGTGAAACGCTGTTCATAATTCCGCTTTTCTACCGTGAGGATGATAGCGGGATTCCGCGAGTAGCTGATAGTGAGATTGGCGCGCAATTTGAAAGTACCAAAGATTAAAATAGTTCAGTCGCTAAATTAGGGTGACTTCAAGGATGTGACGTCACCCATCTGCCGTTAGCTATGAAGACCAAGCGGGAACGAGTGCTCCCATTGCAAGTCTCTGAATACTTCCTCTAAGCAAACTGTGAATAGTACTGGGGAGATTGTGTCTCCTTGCCTAACTCCTTTCTTTATGGAAATTTTGTTACTTTCTCTATGCAGAACTATGGTTGCTGTGCAGGCACTATATACATATCTTCCAGCACTTTCACGTTCGGCTCGTCTACCCCCTGATTTCGCAATGCCTGCATCACTGCCGAGGTTTCAACTGAGCCAAAATGCTTTTTCGTTATCAATGAATGCTATGTATAAGGGCTGGGTATATTCCGAGTATTTTTCTATCACCTATATATATATATATATATATATATATATATATATATATATTGTTACGCTACTGACGACGATGAAGGATTGTGATGAGTGGCAGAAGAGGAGGAAGAAGCGTTGGTTTCTGGGTGGTAGTAGGCTTCATCTTGTTCTGCTACATCAGCACTGTAAATAAACACCCCTTCTTATTACATCGTAACAACTTGGTGGAGGTGCGGGGTACGGCTATATATATATATATATATATATATATATATATATATATATATATATATATATACACTCGGCACCGTCAAAACCTTGCGAATCCCATCATGTTCGGTTTTCAGTTGTGAAAAAATTTAAAAAATTGGACTCCAGGATTTGATTTCTTGTTAGGCAGTCTCTATCAAGCTATTTTCAGTTTGATACTACGCCACCGGACATTTAAAAAAATAATTCAATAGGATAGGCCGTCAACACTTCAAAATCCCTGCCCCCTTTAACGGGCAGTTGCATTTCGGGAGGGATGAGATGAACAGTAATGAAGTCGTGCACATATGAAAAACTGCGCATGAGGAAACGGCAGCTTCTCTTTTCCGCTTTGTGAATATCCCTATACTTTTCCCGATACTGCGTATAAGGAATTTAATGCTCTACGAGCATACTGAGGATGCAGCTGCCGCAGCTTACTGTCCACTGTCCTAAGCAATACCCGTCCTTCTGCTGGTCCACAACACTGCACGTCAGACGCCACCGTGTATTTCCTAGTTACAGCACGGCACGAAGACAGCGCACCCGCGAAGCATGCAGGCTAGGCTCCAGGAGCGCAATCCGTGCCAGGCTGACCGGAAGCCAATCGGTCGATTCTCCGCGTGCCTGACGTAAGACGCCGCCAGCCTTCCATCCGGCCATCTGGCAGACCGGGAAACGCTCGGCTCGTCAGACAGCGGAATCCCGTTGGCGTTAGCAGCGAAGACGGCGGCTACAATGAGGGCTTCTGCGACGGGCCTCTGTTTCATGGGTGCATCGGTTGGCTTGGCTTGTAACGCCCTATTCTGGTTGCTGGCGTTGCAATCAGCGCTTCCTCGATCGCTGGCCCAATCTCCGTTTGGTAAGTGGGCCTCGCTTTCCAATTGCGTCCTTTCTCGCTCAATTACTTTCCTAGTCCCAAACACACTGCACATCATCATGTTTTTACTTGTCGGTCTGAGCAACATTCAAAAGATCAAGTAATCGGAACACTCCGATTCCCACATATAGAAAAAAATAAATATCAGTTTCGAGCACTTTTTTGTACCAGATTTAATTATCGCAGTTGATAGTCGGTGCCGTATTGTGTTTCCTTTCTTCGTCCGTCACCATCCCAGCTCGTGTAGATATAAGGATTAAAAATCTTGTGAAATCATTATCCAGGCACTTGGAACTGTTCGAGAAAAATAAACATGATGTGTCTGCGGCCTCTTCCGAAAATTTCTGAAAATAGGTTCTTGAAAGACTGGAACAAGCTCGCAGCCACGGTGGAGATAAGTTACTTCGAAAACACTTTTGTTAAGCTAATAATTGCAATTTACCAAATAACCCTAAAATTAACACAGTTAACGGTTAGAACAAATGAAAAGCTCAAAGCCGCGCACAATACAACGCGATACCAGTTAGGGAAAAGAAGAAAAATTCATTTTCTGAAGCCCTAGAGCGAAGGAACCCGGGAACGTTTTTCTCACACTAAAGCGCAACTGTATAGGTGCGAAGGGCGCTTAAGAAGGTCGGTGGAAACATGACGTCCGCTGACGAACTGTAGCAAATTCGAAATAAAATTCGAGATGTCTGCGTGTCGTTAGAAATGACTGCTCCTTTCACTGAACTCATCTGCGAAGCAAGACAGGTCCCCAGACATAGCACAATAGCTCCGGAGTTCGAAATGGTCGAAGGGAACAAAATGTAGCGCACCAAGACAAGGACAGAGAAAGAAGACACACACAGCGCTAACTTCCAACTAATGTTTATTCAAGGAAGAAAGCATGGTTTTATACCACCGCGTATCCCATGCGCCAAAAGAACATGCGCTAGCAAGTCATATCAGCCAGATACGCAATCTCCCTTCGATCATGTACCAACAAGCCCAAGTATCTACCCTTCGAAATGGTCGCCATTGTAGCTACGACACATCGTCAGATGACGTCGCGTGATCTTGCTGCGTCTATAATGAGCTCGATGTCACTTTCGCGTAGATTTTCTCGCTCTTCTATACAGCCCCGTTTTTATAACTTCCGTTTCATTTCTTGTTTCAAAAATCTATGTGGCACCGTCTTGTCCATGACTCCTCCTTGACTCCTCATTGGCAATAACCACCCCGCTGCAATGTAGCTTTGTAACTATACAATACCCTTTTTTTTTTACGCGAAATTACGTCCGCCAAGTGTAAATGTATCTTGCTCGAAATATTTTTTTTTTTCTGTTTTGAACTCACAACGGTCAAATTATAAATTTTATACCTCGAACATGCGACTTGAGAGACATGACAAAGCAGTGAGTCATCAGAATCCGCTGTGCAGTCTTGTTCCTTTCTTTCTGAGACAGACTCCTAGCGTACCCCTTTGGGAACACATTACTTTGTATCTACGCTAGCAGCCTTAACTAGCTGGCGCCAGCTTAAACACACCCACGATACACTGCTTTAGAAAGAGGAAGTACAACAGTCGTCCCCTTTCGCTAGGATGTATGTACGGGTTCTTCACTCGTTCTTTCTTTTTGGGGATTCTCCTTCTTTCGCTTGTGAAAATAGCCAACGTAAGCAGAATGATTACGGCCCTGGCTCAAATAAAGGGACCTCCCATGCAAGGACAAAGCATATAGAAAAGAATGGCTGTTAGCCAAGACGCTCATTTTCTCGAGTTTACCTACACCGCCTATTTTTGTTTATCCAAGTCAAGTGCTGGTCCGTACTATGCATCGAAGGCAAGTAAAGCATGAAGTTTGAATTTTTCACAATGCAAATATTTTCTGCATCTATGCGCACCGTGTTTAGCTCACGCAAACCCCTCTTAATTTCTGAAAGAAAACGCTTAGTGTCGCAACTGATATTAAGGGTAATACGTATACCCCTGCCTACGCCGCTTGATTGGCTTTGGGGCGGAAATTTTCAACAGGCACCTAAAAATTGCCTTTTTGTCTAGCAACGAGAACAATCTTCGTTCTCTCCAACAAGTCTTCGTTAAGAGTTAGTTTAAAGGAGCGGCGCATGAAATTAACCTACCGATGGTGAAGGCCTCCCTGTTATTTTTTTAAAGATCTTGTTGTTGAGATATATTTCTTCTGTGGGTTCGTTTCAACTCATTTTTCTTTCACCTGCATTCATTTAATATAGTCAGGGGAGAAGTTTAAATATACAACATTTACAATATTTATCAAACCGCAAATGGCTACTTTGAAGTTGCCATCATGTTATTTCTTATATTTTTTCCTCAGAACATCGAAAATCTGAGTGATGGAAGCAGCTTGTAGAGAGCTGCTTACTCTATGTGACTTTAATTAGTGTGCATGTGTCCCCTTCGTATTATTTCAGGCTTTGGTGTCTCACAAGCTCGTAGGATCTTTGATATCACGCTATGATTGCTACCTTGGTCCGTTGTAAAAAGCCACCTTATGATGAATTGATATTTATTATTCGAAATTGGTGTAGTGTACAAGTGAATAATGGTATATAAAAGAAAGACTTTCCAGATAAAAGTTTTGCATTGCGCACATTCATCCGAAAAATATAGCGAAAAAGCGCTGCGCATTATGGTGGCAACTACCATCAACCTATTTCAAAGAGTTCCCTCTTGTGGTCTGTCCATCCATCTTTCAACCCGGCATACGAACTGCTGAAAATTAGCGATCCATCATAAAGACAGAATGCAGGAAACTGCAAGCCGCAACGCCTTCCATTTTTTTTCTCCGGTTGCACTGACGCAGAGGGGACGACGATCTAAAGTCATAGGGGCCGTATATCCCAGGCCTCTGACGTGCCGACACATGAGCTTCGATTTCGAGTGGTCGTCCACCGTTCCGTGGGCAAGGGTCATAGGGCACAAAACCACGCAGACCCACTCGGCGGCAGGTCCTATAAAGGTGACCCGCCTCATCCCAGTGGAAGCAAAGGGGCGACGGTCCGGCCACACTTCACATTTCCGTGGTCGCTGATCGACTGATCGAGCAGCACTGCTGCATTGCATGAGCCGCGGTATTCACGTCTTATACCCTAGTTACACGGCCGGCTTAACCACGCTAAAGCTTAACCGAGGTTACCGACCTTGACCACGTTTAACCGCTAATCGCGGTTGGCTGCTGTTACACAGCTCGGCGCCGTTCTCGGTTACGGCGGCCATTGCCCATTAAGTACAACAACTGAAGCGACGCGGTGATTGGCGAAATGAAGTTGCATTTACAAATATCCTATTTATAAATGGAGAGTTTTAGTACTGCGTATTGAGCGCTATGTACGCACAGCCCACGTACTTTGCGGAACGCTAAGGCATGGCCGCGTACATGCCATAGAAAGATTTTTAGTAGGGCGGAAGCGCTTACGTACGCAGGAGTCCGAAAGCTAACGCGACGACCTCAATGGTCCATCTCGCAGTCGTCCAAAAAAAGGGAATTTTCCAGAGCAGGAGCTCCTGCTAGTTTGTTTTTCTGACAAGCGACAGATGGAACCCATGCTCCAAAAGGGCTGCTTTGGTTCGTCGTTGTTGCAGAGAATGAGGATATAATGAATACCTTTGACCGAATCGGGGCACTAACCACCTAAAAACGTAGTAGGAAGCAAAAATTAACAATTCAACCCCATGCACAATTTAAGTCCGAAGAAGTAAACCGTTGCGCTGAGAGAAACGATGTCATGTCAGAGTAGTTTTCTGAGTTCACAGTGCGCCTATGATGTCATCATTCGATGCAAAGTAACTATGAACTTCGGAAAATACATTGTGAACCTATACAAAGTCTCATTAGAGAGGCGGAGTATATTTAAGCACCATGAAACGTATGCCGTACATTGAGAGCATGACCCATGGAAACATATGCAAAGAAAACTTACCAACTAGTTTCCAGTCTAGGAGAGCACCAATGAACACGGCAGATGGTTAAAAGATAGCGAATGTTTTGAATAAAAAGTAGGACAAACTACGCTACATCTTTTTTGGAGCCAAACAATATTTAACGTGCTTCGATTAATCTGCGTTGTAAAGACCTACATGCTCTTGAAATCTAGCTGTCCGCTGGGTACTTCTCGCAATTGCGAGAGCTTCTCGTGTTTTCCTACATATCGCCGCGCAGGCTACGCTCCCTCTTAAATGCGGCCGCATTTCTGTCTCAAAGCGGCCGACACAAGCGTTTAAGCTGAAGGCAGTCATCACTCGGTACGAAAAACGAACCTTGCCGACGACCAACAGTCCGTATGCTCACAATAATGTCGTCGGCGATCGAATAGAGCGTCTGCTGCGCAGCCGTCTGCTACACTGTTTCGTTCCCTTCCGTTCTATTGTTTTGACGTTTAAAAATGCTTTCTGAATGTAGTTTTGTCTATGGGCTGCTTACTTTGAATGATCGGTATTAAGAAAATTTAGTACATACGGCAGCATATCAGGCTTGTGCGATTGGGGGAAGCACCCAACGCATAGCGAGCGTGTAGGCGGGATGTACGGCTTCACAACACAAATTTAGTTGTGTTTATAAATAGTTTACCCGCGGAATGACGTAGCATACGTTGTAACACATTTATTCAAAACACTCGCCAACTTTTAATGATCGGCAGCCTCCACTGGTACCGTACTCAACGAGAAATATACTGCGGTGTGTTGTGTTTACATGTTTTCTAAGGGTCGCCCTACCTCCTCGCGCCCCTGTACGTCTTGTAGCGTTATATAGATATTCCGCCTTTGAAATGGCGTTTCATATTTTCACAGTCTGTTCTAGGATGTTTGTAGAAAAAAAAAAGACATCATAGATGCCCCGTGAAGACAAAACGGCATTGAAATCTTTCATTTTCACGTATTCTCGTGGGTGGTAAGTCTACATTTCACTCCCTGTCAGAGGCGGGGTCGCGAGCGCCCCATTTGTAAACACGGCGTTTCTCTTGGGTGTAAAGCACACGGGAAACTTCGTACTTACTGCTTCAGGTTTTAGCGATCCTGGCGACGAAGTACACCAGCTAGAAGTTGGAGAGTTCGCGCAATGCATCCATAGAAAACAATTAGTGCGTCGCACGGCACAATTTACAATTCATACCCTCTACTGTGGAGCAACAAATGAATTAAAGTTTTTACTCCCGCGAAAAAGTCGTGTGCAATAAAAAGAAAAGAAACGAACGTGCTGCGTGTTTGCTGCTTAGCATGCGCGGCCATATAGCCAAACGTGTCTGCCGGCTTTCTCATACACGAGAGCAACAAGCAGGCTCTCCAGCGAAAGCACGCAGAGGTAGGGATTTCTGCGTATACGCAAGCAACATATACGCAGTACGCAAAAACCGTGCTGCGTATGCTTATGTACGCAGTGCTAAAACTCTTTCATGATTCCCGCAGTGTCGTCCTACGAAGCGTTAACAGCGCGGTCAAGCGCCGCACGATGGCAGCACCAACTTTTATAGATCCTGTAAACGATGGGCAGCACCTCCTCGACCGCCGTAAAGACCGACGCGGTGGCCCCTCCTCCCGCGCAACCGTACGCGAACGACATCGCTAGCGCCATTGTTGTTGGTGTCTGAAATATTGAGCAGAATATCAAGAATGAATCACTCTTTAGAATCACTGAACAGCGGCAAATTGCTGATAAGAGCGATAACCCCGACACGAGGAAGTTTCCGCTCAAGCCAGCTGCCGCCGGTGCATTGGTCTCAACCGCTCTGCTTGTACTCGCTCTGCGATTAATGCTTCGCCAAAGTTAACCATATCATTATTTTACTATGGCAGATTAGGAATCACAATAAGGTAGTTTCATGAGTAGACCATTTACGAAAGCGTCCATCAGTTCAAACGCGCTGACCGCCGCGGCTTCGAAGCGAAACAACTTAAGCCTAGCGACGACTAGGTAGTTATGCATGGCGCCGTCGTTCGCCGCGCTAGCGCGCTCCACCGTCGCGGTAACACGAATGTCGGCCTACTCGCAGCACCCAGTGCTGCAAGCGTTGCGAATTTGTGTACTTACAAAATAATGCCTCGCATATTTTTTTTTTTTATGTTCCTCTCAGCGACAACGATTCTGCAGAGACGAAGCTTCAGCACGCAGTCGATGCGCTGTCGGCCTTAACCGAAGACGTCGAGTGGCACAGTAGGCAACGGCTATGCTTAAACGTGATATAGTAAGCTATTGAGTACATTGTTAAAGCACAGCCGCTCGTACACTTCACGCAATCGGGCGCCGACAAGCAGCTTCTGTCAGCAGACGCCGCCATAACCTCGGTGAACGACGCAAACCGAGGTCGCCAAGCTCGGTTTGCGATTGCCGCGGTTAATGGTGTAACCACGGTTTGGTACACCATGTAACATGGGTCAACCACGGTTTCGCACAACCGCGGTTACGTTAACCGCGGTTAACTCTGACCGTGTAACGGGGTATTAGCCTGGTGATGGCGCCCGACAGAGGACAGATGTATAGAGAGTTGTTGCTGCTGCGCTGTCGGACGCACCTCGTCCCGGACGACTTCAGACAGTGATGTAATAAAAGTCGAACTAAAGGCAGCTGGAGGGCTTTTAATCCCTCCCTGACAATCCCCCTGATCAGGTCACGTAAGCGGCCATATCGCTCCCTAGCTGCATCGAAGAAACAGCGGGCCCAAGCGTGCTTGCATCCCGACAGTATTGCCGGGTTCGTTGCAGGAGCGTCGTCTACATAGTGGTTGCCTCAGTGAGCAATGCGAAAACAATACGCGGGGGACTGTGTACAAGACCGGCGAAAAGCTCCTGCTTGACCCCACGCATCAGGTGGCGAAGCTTCTTCTCCTCCGCATTGAAGGGTTCGGCACGCTTGAAGAGGCACGCCATGTCCTCCACATACATGCGAATTCTTTCGTTAGTCCGCTGGTTACGGCAGTGAATAGCAGCTTCAGCATGCTCCCGGCCGTCTGCGTTTGGGAATGTAGCTAGGAGATTTTGGCGAAATGTTTCCCAGGTGGAAAAAGGTGTTATCGTGCTCCTAACTATGTCCTAGCGGAGTCATCGAGCGCAAAATGCACGTCATGGAGCTTACGGTCGTCGCTCCACCCGTTGTAGCGGGCGACGCGCTCAAAGATGTCCAGCCACTCTTTTGCATCTTCGAACACGTCGCCGTGGAAGGATGGCAGTGTTCGCGGCGTGTGGTAGAGGATGTGCGCCGGGGACCTGTTATCTGTGGCCATTTCCGGTTATACCGTCAATCGAGGCTGCGTCGTCCTTGTTTAAGTTGCAAGAGGCCCGAATTTAGGGGACTTACCGCGGCGGAGGCGGCTTGAGCGCTGATGGATTGGTGTGAGATCCGTGGTTTTACCTCATAGGCGTACACAGGTCGAGAAGCGTACCCAGCACGGCTCCACTAGATGTGTAACAGTTGTTACACTGGCGAACTACTGCAGCGACTGAACGAGGGCCCCGAAAGAGCTGAACGAGAGAAAGAGGGCACCAGGAACAGTCTGCACGTCAACGTCTACTTCTGGCGACTGCGGTCTTTCTTCTTCTACCTCTAACGCATGCGTCAATATTTTCTGGCTTAAGTAAGTCATACATACGCACTTACGCGTTCACACGACCCAACCAGTCTTCTACATCCGTGTCATCGGTGCCGCTGAAGATGGCTGGGTCGCGCTGACGCGCTGCACCGGGACAGATGACAGGCGATGGGGTTGGCGGTTAGTTGGCGGACTCAGGCATCACGGAAGTGGTAGGCAACGCTCGGCTGCGAAGCTCCAGGTTGAGGGGATTGCTGTCACCTCCACCACTTGTAATAGGAGTCCTTGAACAGGGCGCTACGCCGTCAACAGTCAATGGAACGTTCTGCGATCAGTCGTTGTTGTTGTTGTTGAAAACTCTTATTGTCCAACAGAGAAGGACCACACCGCCTGGGCCGCTCTGTCTCACCCCCCTGTAAGGGGGAGGGGACTTAGCGGCTCAGCCGCACGGGATGGTCGCATTAGATGCTGGCCGGTTTGGTTTCGCCGGCGGCCTCTGCTGCCAGTTGGACGGCGGTGAGTTGGAACTCAGGGTCCGAGCTTCGCAATAAGGTTTCCCAGGCTTCCCTACTGTTAACGTTTTGCGCCCTGCCTGGGGAGTAAGCGCACTCCCAAATTATGTGGTCGAGGGTTCCTCTCGCCCCACATTTTTTACATTTATCGTCCTCGCAGTCCGATCGGATATGTTTATTTAGTACTGGGTTTGGGTATACTCCAGTCTGCAGGCGTCTCCACGCCATTGCCTGACCTCTATTTAACGCCGTGTTTGGTGGGGGGAAACGCCTCCGGCATTGCCTGTAGTGTTCTGTAATGTCTTGATACGAGATTAATCGCCCTTCTCTATTATGTTCTGCCTGAGCCGAGCCATCCTGTACAGCTCGGAGGTAGAGATCTCGAGCTGCACTGTGGGCCACCTCGTTACCGCTGACAGATTCGTGCGCCGGGGTCCAGATGATGTTGTTGCACTTCTGTAAGCGCACGCCCGAGCGTCCGAGAGAGAGCTTCGTTGTCGTTTTCTTTCCTGGCCGTCACGCGCGTTGAACATGGTTGTCGTTCTCTTCAGAGCATCAGGCGCTGAACATATCAGAGCCGAATACCTGTTTCACACATTCCCAAGTTCAAGGCCTTCTCGGTTGCACCATACTGAACGTCACTGCTTTATTATCAAGTACAAGACTTCTCTTCACAAAGTGGTGTTCTCTCACTGCGTCCACTGTCTAGCCGCAGCAGCTTTCAGTGGATGCCTAGAGGCTCCTGACATTTCTTTTATGCGATGCGGAAACCAGTGTCTCTACTTCAAAAAGGCCCAACTTTTTTCATTGTGATCATTATATTGATCGCGGTTAGTTCACGATGAGTGTCCCCACCACCCAGTAAGCAGGCTAATGTGCATAACTCCAGGATAACTACACAGGTTGTTATATAAGTACACCTGGAACTGTTTGCGAGAGAAAGGTACCCGGAAAGCATCGTGATGAACAATGGGCCTCTGCTCATGTCTACATGTCTTGAGCAGTTTTTGCAGGACCGGGGTATCAAGCACTGTGTTACATTGTACTACCAATAAGGCAATGGGCAGATTGAGCGATTTAACCGCGTGTTGAAGGAATATATACAGGCCGCGACGTTGGAACTGAGGCTACTTAAGGAGGCAATCTCCGAGTACCTGAGTTTGTAAAGAGCCACCCCACGTGCAATTACAGATGCGCCACCGGCGTTCCTGCTGCATGGAAGAAGACCATGAACAAGACTGGATGTGATTGGCCTTCCAGGAACGGAATTTTTTGAGGAACCTCCAGTCACCGTGGAAATGTTGAAACATCGGGTCAGAGAGCAGCAACAACGAACAAAAAATTATACAGATGGAAAAAGCGGTGTCAGAACAACTATCATTGAACCAGGAGATTTCGTAAAAATAAAACAAGGCGGACCGAAGACGAATTGTAACTTTTCCTTGACGATGCAAGTAGAGAGACGAGTGGGCAAGCACTCATTTTTGTTGGCAGACGGCACTAAATGGAATGCATCGAAGTTGGCGGTAATTGCCAAAGCAGGGGCCGAAGTGGCACAAGCGTTTGCTGAGACGGTTATAAAGCGACGTGGTGCAGTCAGAAGTTTTTCCTACAGGCTTATAAAGGCGACAGGTCGGAACCGGGGACCTCTGCTACTTTTATGAATGAATCGGAACTCGTGTAACCTGAGGACACAGAAAGGAGTGTTCCTCATCCTGGAAATGCACCTGCCATATCAACGGAGTCTGCTCCTCAGCTGCCTGACCAGCAAAACGCCGCTCGACCGCAACGAACTAGAAGACCGCCAGTAAGGTATGCGGACGAGTTTGCCTACGACCGGAAGGCTGGAACGTGCCATGTGCTGTGAAGTCCCCGCGAAGGCAGTTTGAGTTCATTGTTGTGTTATTTCCGTTGCGTCGTGTTATAAGGAGGTAATATTTTGTATATGTATAGGGGGCGCTATCAATCATTCATCTCATCTGTATATAAGCCACAGTCATCGAAATAAAGCAGCTTTTCTGGTACCTCGTCATGTAGCCTCGTATGGTCATTAGGCGCTTCACGCCAACGCACAGTCTATTTCAAGGAACATGAGGGGCTTGTTACACGGAATTTTCCCATTTTGCCGTTGAAATGAATTAGCATTGCATTTATGCGTGTACATAATTGTATGCCGATTAGAAGGAAACAACCGCTGCCGCTGGTGGGAGCTCAAAACACGACCTCTAATTTTTGCTTGCGGAATTTAGTGAGAGCCAAACAAAATGCCGGTTACGTGTGCTCAAAATGTCCCTACCCGCGCACTTTCCTCCGCCAGGAGGTTACTAGTACGAATTTTCTCTCTAATCCGTGTTGCTTGATGTCAGCCTCTGAACCGCCACCATTTTAGGCCTAGAGCTCTTATATAGAGACCTCCTAGGCGTATTCGGGATTTAACAATATTATTATAATAACACTATTCTGATCGTCATTGATACCAAAATGGTAGTTTAACTATTCATGGCTTGAGGATAACTGATTAGACAGTACAAAACCATGTAGCGCGTGGATCTGAACCTTGATCTCCGATGTTCACGTGTACGGTGCTCTACCGCAGACCTACAGCAACTCTACAATTGTGTACCATGAAATTGTTACATCATTATTCGACATAAATGTTTAAAATAGAAGTACATTAAGAGAATGATAGTAATGTTGTTAAAAGTAATGTTCTCCCTGTAGCCTTCGTTCACACATCCGTAATAATTGGTTCACAGGAAGGGAAAGGCGCAGTATCTGTCACACTTGTGTCTGTGGACACCTGAACCGCGCCGTAAGGGAAGGAAAAAAAGGTGGGAGTGAAAGTGGAAAGAGAGAAAGGGGAGCCGTAGTGGAGGGCCACGGAGTAATTTCGACCACCTGGGGATCTTTAACGTGCGCTGACATCGCACAGCACACGGACGCCACTTCGTTTCGCCTCCATAGAAACGCAGCCGCCGAGGTCGGGTTCGAACCCGGGAATTCCGGACAGTAGTCGGGCGTCTTACCACTGTACCACCCCGGCGGGGCAATCACACATCCGTCATAACCTGTTCCTGGCTTTCTTTACACTTGTCTGCTCAATAGAGAGCTTTAGCATAGCGCCATCCGCGATCCACCTCCGTGACCAGCTAGCGCGCACCGCCACTGCTCACGCGCTGATTAGCCCCGACCAGTCATGGGCAGTATCGAAGATACATGTATCTTCGATACTATCTTTAGATACATTTCGTGTATCGGTATTAGGTATCACGTAGTGAAAATGAAAGTATCGGAGTATCGGTACCGAAAAAACATTTTTAAAGTATCGTGCATTTTGAAGATACTCGGTACTAAAGAAAACTGCAAATATTGTGAGCGCTGTGAGAGTGGGGTGACGGCTGAGACGGTGGTACAGGCCCTAAGACACGGCTTGTAGTGCTGCTGAGTTCCCTACAAATGCCCTCAGCGTCAACCAGACTCCCTTTCTTTAAAACTGAAGCAGGCAATCAGGTGCAAACGAGGTGCTTTACTTTTGAGCATCGAGTCCGTAGCATAAAGCTGCTAAGCCTTTAACAGACACACACCGAGATATCAGCAAAGCGGAGACGCAAGGCGAACAAGGAGTAGGGATCTCGCACACCGCTCTTCCCACCCTTTGTCGTCCGCCCCCCGTCTCTACGACGTTTGATTCTCGTCAAGCAGTGCCCTCGGTGTGCTGTCGGATGCAGTAACTTATGCACAACCCAAAACCCCTGGGCTCCGTGTGCCGGCTCTGCTTGACGGCAATAACATAAGCTTCTAAGGCCTCAGTCCACCACGATGCAGTCGGCTAACGACGTTCTTGTAGTAAGGGCGTTTGGCGAAAAACAAATCCATCCTTTTAACTACACTGGGAAGAGGCTTCTACTAGACTTTTTTTCTGGAAAAAAATATTGCGTCCACAATTTTATGAAATATGCACGAGATGAAAGCTATGAATGTCGTTTTAGAGCACATTGCAACACATTTGAGCAAACCTTCAATAATACGTGTGAAGATATCTCTATCTTAAAAAAACAAAAATTTTAATTTTTGAAATGTGCGAATTGATTGACACCATATTAGACACTTTCTGTTAAAAAAATATCTTCTGTCTTTTATCTACAACCAGCAGTAGTTTTCCAGCGATGCTAGTGAACCTCGAGTTTCCTAACTACCTCCAGGATGCTTGAGTCAACGCGGCTATGGTTCACTCTTAAACGCTGATAAAAGGTGTCTTCATCGAATACAACACTGCGGTGTGCTAGTGTGCGCATATACAGAGGCTTTTCTCATTTGTGTCACTTTTAGCACGCCGAAATCCCGCTCTTTCCGGGTTAAGAAACGTTCAGCCATTTTATGTTTCTTGTTTTCCTTTGAGCTTTTAACAATATGCAGAGTTTGTAAAGTTTGTTATCGCACTAATGGCAATATAACTGCTCAGTTCTCCAAACGCTCGCAGTTTGCACCTTTGTATTTGTATGTATAGCCAAGTGCTCACAGGTCGGTTCGCATGAAGAGCATTCGTTTAAAGAATTATATCCCTAGGCTGCTTGTGGAAGCAATCGTTTAGCTGTAACCATGGCTTCAATTCAATGTGAAGTTCTGACAAGGACAGCTGCTTAAACAATAACTCCAGGCTTGAGCATTCGTTAAGCCCTTTCAGAAAAACTACGCTATAGGAATGCTCTAATGAATCAAGAAAGCACGGTAAAATTTCCTAATGCCGGTAATTGTATTTCCACCTTCATTATGTTAGGATTTCAGTGATGTATCGAAGTATCGACGATACAGTACTGAGTATCTGTATCGAAACTCGATTTCGATCCTGTATCTTGTATCGGTATCGGAAATACAATTTTTCAGGGTATCGAGTATCGGTATCGAAGATACTTTTTCGAAGTATCTTGCCCAGCCCTGGCCCCGACCACGGTGTTAGATCCCCGCCATGACCTACCAGTCCCAGCCCCATAGGGCTGGGAGCAGCCACCGCTAACTAGCTAGCAGCGGTTCCTTGTGTGCCAATACCATTCACCTTATCCCCATTCACTTGATATATTCCCGCGTTATGTGACACTTATTCTTAATATACAGTTTCAAGCTACAGCCTTACGAGAGTCACCATCCGCCATAAATATAAAACCCCACTTTATCCAAGCTGTACGAGCATGTTTGCTTGGTCTATGGGTAGCATGACTGCCTTGGCCTCCGAGTGTCCTAGACTCGATTCCACACTCGGGCCAACTCCTTACCTTCCCCGGCCATGTCTAATGGTCCCAAGATGTCCAGCCTACCAGTCTGTGTCACCTGAAATCTACCACCTGCCAAAGGCATGCTAAGTGTTTTCGCTTACAAAGGCGAATACAAAGCTGGTGCCTGGCTTTTCCCTGAACGGTGTTGCCAATATATAGCTCTGGGATCGGAAGTGGCCTCCAGAGTTTTTTTTACTCCTGCATATTTGAGATTGTTGAATCCACCGTGAGGGCTCAGTAGTTAAGGCTATTAAACTGAGGTACCCAGATTCGATCCCGGCGGCGAGAGACAAGTTACGATCGACGAGGAGCGCAACGCGTCCGTGTACTGTGCAAAATGAGGTCACGTTAAATAGCCCCGGGTGATCGAAGTTTCCCACAGGCGTCGATTACGGCGTTCGACTCACTTTGGGACTTCAAACTTGCCACATTAACTACAATTCATTGAAACTGTCCTTAGTGCTCTAACAGGCAGAGACAAAGAAGTAGTCAACTAGACGCGCGCAGACTTACAAATAAAATTTTATTCTGATGAATGACGAGATGACGAATATATTGTGATAAAGGTACAAAACTTAAACTTGGTTAAATGTGCTTAAACCTAGTCTGAAGAGCAATAGTTGTGTTGCACTTGGTTTTGCCAATGCCACTTGTTCAGCTGAGGCCATCACGCGCCAATCATGTGAAAAGTTATTCAGAATCAGTTACCTTTCAAAGTCAGAGGCCATTATTCGTGACCAAACGGCCAGTTAGTCGTGCACCAGCTTACGACAGCATAACACGCTGGGCGAGGTTTTTCTCTGCACAGGCTAAGTCCTAGTTTCACCTTGGTTCAGTTTCAAGGTAACCCAGACACAAGCACGTTATTGCCATGTTCGTACCTGAAGTAAAGATATAGCTCTCAAAACATCAGGACCAGCGCAATCCAAAATCAAGGTAAAGCTACCTTTAACACCATATCGCGCATAAAATACACTTTTCAACCATAAACATAGACCGCTCAAACATACATTTGCTTTTCTTCATGACATATCTCTCGAAAAACTGCTGCGTGACACGGTGTCTGCGCTGGTATGAAAAATTGCTTTCATGCAGAATGAACGGCTTTATTTTCATCTTTTTTTTTCTATAGTCTGTCTATGCCAGAGAATAATTGTCGCAAGACCGAAGAGAGCAACAGTGAGTTAGGTCTCTGAGTGAAAAATGGTATTACCTGAGCCAGAAGCGCCATCGTAATGGGCACTTCTTTACGTTCATTGTCGGTCGTGTTGCGATATTTGCCACGCAAGTATGCTTAGAACACAGGTTTGTATACGTAGGCCACTCTTAAGGGTACAATGCAGCAAACTAATGAAATATATAATTTTTTTTCTTCAGACAGGCGCAGACGTGCATCCTTATCACTTTGCAACGCGCAGAATGAGCCAGGCCGAAAAGGCGCTGGGCGTGGCTTTATCATTTTCTGCGTTGCACAAGAGGCACCGCGGTGTACCTAGAATGATTTCAGCCACTCATAGTGCAGATGGTTCTGTCACGTTCGGAGGCTTTATCAAGATGTTTCTCCGCCGACTTTGAATTTAACGCTGCCGATTGTATCTGGCAAACGTAATCCGACGACCGCCGAGCATGCTTCGTGCTATCGCCGGCGCCGAGTTGCTTAATTCCGTTGAGGGCACAACTCCGCTTCCGTGAAAAGATTATTTCAGTGCAATTCCAGTCTTCTCATATAGTGCCTTCGGTATTGTGATCACCACGTGACAACATGATGGGCACGCCATGCACACATATTTTAAACCAGCATAGAATGAAATCATTGTAGGCTAGCAAATGTATTTTGTTGGCACAAGTACAATGGTTCGCCTTTTTATGTTACTGCCCATTCTGGTGAAATCAAAGTTTAAGGGCTCCTAACGTTTATTTTTAACTGTCTGCATTCGTAATTTGGATTTCTTATTTTTTGTGTGAACTGACTGGCAGACAAGGCGGAGATGGACTTTGCCCAGCGCCACTGCGGAAAGATCGACCTTCCGCACATCTACCGCAAGCCAGGCGAGCCGGTCTACTTCTCAATGGAAGCCACTTACGACCACTACTACTACTGCAAGGAGCAGAGAGCCAACAGGGTAGACTGCACGGCTGACTTGGTGGATCAGATTTGCACGGTGCGTCAAAGTATTGTGAAGTCGAACAAAAATGTTTTTTCAAAGTTCAGTATGTTCATTTACTGAGCACTAAGACATCATGAACTAACAAGTGAACAGAATGTCCGGCCTCAAAACGTACACAAAAATGTCATATTTAAAATACAAAGCGCTTATATTTATTATAGCATCTTTAAAAAACTGATTAGAAAAACCGGAGGTGTGGTTCTCGATTTGCGAGACAGGGGACGAAAAAAAAAAATGTGTTCAAAGCCACTGCGTTTTAGCGACAAAAACATTCAGCTACTGGAAGGTAAATTCAACGCTATGGAATCAATACACAAGATTGTAGTAACACTTACCTTACCAAAATCAACAATTAGCTTCATCGGCTGACCCCGAGTAGTGAGCATTGCGTAGATAAATGGAGCCACTTGAAATCTGGAAATTAGACAAAACTATATGTCTGAGAAATATTACGCGCGAATATACTGAATATTATAACCTACCTTTCCTCTTCGCTCTGAAATCTTACTTATGAACTGTCTCCTGCCTATGCAAAAGCTATTTCCTGCAGCCAGGAGATCCATGGGTCTAGAGGAAATTAGAGTTTTTGATGTGGACGGATGAATGAATATTGCAAGTTTCCTTTATGCAGCCCTATGAAACATGTGGTACGGAGATGCCCCATTCTCGATATTTATTGCCGACAAATTTCTGTAACCAGTGATACTTATCTATTATCTTTAAATTTTCAAGCTTTCTTTAAATGTAAAACCTTTAGTATTTAGCGTTTGACGCATATTTGACGCCACCAACCATAAAGATTGACCTTTCTTAGTGGTGGCCGTAGATTTATCAACCTGTGTTTTAACTCTAGCGCCTCATTATCTGTACCTCAGTGCTCGACCTGTACCCAGATCTGAATAGATGGTGCCACATTCTATTAAATTGTTTCATTGTTTCTGTATAACGTTTTGTAATCTCCACGTTCTAGGACGAGCTTAACTTGCTTGAAAAATTAGGTGTTGCCTCCTGAGTTATCAAAAGTCGATTCTTTTATTTTCCTTGTCCATTTTTGATACCCGTATATAGAAACTACCTCTTTTCTTTTCTTTTTTTGCAATGAACAAACCATGCCCTTACGCTGCGTGGTTTTTGTAGCTGCGTTTTGAGAAATTTTGGTTCTCCTCTCGAGATTTCCTGCATACTCTCTCGTTGTTTTGTATTGCTTCTCAGTCACTGTGAGTGAAACCACTTTCTGTGGAAATATTTAAGTATATCACCTCTCTACAAAATAAACTTTCTTGAGGCGTCTTACATCTGGGTCGAGAATAATAATGTGGTTGGAATAGATGCTTGTAGCCGAGTTAAGGATGTACTAGAATATTTCTGATATCTGTGTTACAACTGTATGTTACTCTTGGTGCCTCCGGTAATATTTTCTTCGGATGGTCGTTAGTGTTAGCATGGGATGGTATTTCCACTAAGTATTGATCATGTTTGGAACGGCGTGCAGTACTTCGTTATAAAAGAGAGCCGATATTCAAAGTTAGCTTTCAGTCGTTTCTTTAGCATTACGCTACGATTTAGAGACTTTTGAGGGCTATATTCAGGAAGCTACAGGGATCTTTGAATAATTATTGTTGATTTTAATACGTTCATTCAAGTAGTCATTATCATCACTACCTATTCATCGCAGCCGGGTAGCCTGTCCTACAATTATTCCTTGCTTACAATGTCTCGGATGATGACTGGTGAAATCTTGGTATTGTTGCTGATTTGTTGGTATTCTGTGCAATGAAGCTTTAAGTATTTCATTTTATACAGACGCCGTGCTGTCCAGAAAGTTATATTCAATTGTGAAGGCTGAGCAGCAATTTAATGTTTCTGTCAAAACCATTAGGATGAGAGATGAACGATTGGAGTGATTCTGATCCATGCTGACATATCATGAAGATGTCGTCAATATAGCGCAGTTATATGAGGGGTTTTACAAGAACTTAATTTAATATTTTGGATTCGATACTTCACGTGCATAAGTTTGTGTATGTCGGCGCGAAAGGAATGCTCATGCTGGTTCAGAATATCGGCTAACACAAAATGTTTTAATGTGACGACTGATTTAAGCAGCGAGAGACAAACTCCATATTCATGGAAGTAGAAGTTTTACATCAGTACTTGAAATATGATGTCGATACTTTCATCGACAGGAATATTCTTGCAGAGTGCCCTGACATAAGCATGGCAGGTATACAGTCATCTGATGGGTTCTGCGTGTTATCTATAACCTCTGTTATTCGAAGAAAGTGTGGTGTGTACTTCACGAACGAAAAAGATGGATTTGGATGCCTGCTAAGGTGTGCTTAAGAATACTAACAGGTTTTCTGCAGGCGTGTTTTTGTTAGAAGCAATCGATCTCACCGGATTGTCTGTATTAAGCAATGATTCTGTGGAAACCTTATGAATCTTGAGTAGCAGATAAAATCAACCTGTTTGTTTATTTATTGGTTCGAGAAACTTATAATCGCTCTCGGCGATTAGTTCTAATGCTAATAGATATACTACTTTACACAAGATGATTTCACTGAACTGTTGGAATGGATCGGTATATGACATTTAATAGCGGAAAACATTGTTGGGTTGACTATAGGTCTCTTTTTGTAATTGTCGATTGGTAGAATAACTATGCTGATACTGCTATCGGTGGGCTTGATAACAATGTCGCTTCTAGATGCTAACAGTGATCACTGACGTTATTCGGAATCAATAATCTTTCAAGGCCAAATGTCATGAGTCATAGCGAAGTGGTCACTAACCAGGTTTATTTATTTATTTATTTATTTATAGGTACTGCGATCTGGTACAGATCATAGCAGGGTGGGAAAAACAAAAAGAAATACAAGCATATAAAGGTTACCATTACATAAAACAAAACAGTGGATGAAACCTGTCGCTAGAGTGGCTAAGTGCCAGTTTGACCTTGGTTCTGCTTCAAGGTTAGCTGGACGGAACCAAGCGACCCACTGCCGCTCACAATGAATGTGCCGTCCATTTCGTCTCCAATCTCTCGTTCATTTCGCATGCAGTGGCCTCCCTCGACAGTGCGTACAGTTTAATAGATTCGAGACGCGCTGTTTTTCCCGGGGGCCAATGAAATCCTCTCTATTTCAACAGCACATGGTGCACCGGCGAGAAACGAAGTTTATTACACTCTGCACACATTCGGGAGCCATCCTCTGGCTCCAGCTTCAAACAAAACTGCTCTGGCGAAGAGGCCACATGCTCCTCTGGTCGCCAGTGAGTTATGCTCCCCTCGCATCTAGCGGAGATAACCTTACGTCCGCCAAGATTGGAGTCTAATCCGAAGTGTACATATACAACGAGCTTTACAGGCAGCGTCGCGACAGTTGCCATCAAACCCGAGAGCATCGTCAGTATTCCACATAAATCTTTCGAGAGCGCGAGCTACCGTAAGCGAATGCTTAGGCTCTCTGCGAGATGACAGCTCGGTAGATTTTTGCTCAAAGCAGCTTACGACACCGCGCCACCAAAATGTCGGAGGCTATGATAATGTAACGGCTGACAGGTAGTATAATCCTAAACGTCACTCCGGTGGGAGACTAAGGAAAACTTTCTTCCCCTTTCACGCTAGATGAATTCATTTAAAAAAAAGATAAAGTATGATTAATTTCTGGGGTGGAGGCGCGCAGGTGCAGGTTTCCTAACCCAAGGCTTAATGCCAAGAAAGAAAAGATTTCCGACTCGGTTGTGCCTGCAATTTCGAAACACATCTGAGAGATCGAAATGGCAGTAGCTATACGACTTCCGTTCATGATTACGCTTGTAAAAAACATAAACAGCATATAGCCATTACCCGGAAGCAGTCGTTCTGTGTAAAACACGCATCGAAAGAACTGAAATGAGGATAGTTATATAGCTTCCGTCTATGAATTCGCTTGGATCAAACATAAGCAGCATATGGCCATTACTTAGACGCAGTAGCTCAGAGCAAAGCACATTTCGAAAAAACTGAAAACCCACTGCAAGCAATCGTATTCCAGTTGACTCACGTGCGTTTGTTTCGAGCAATTTCAGTAGGTTTTTTTTTAGTGAGCCGGCCATGGTTACGGCGACCTAAATTGCTTGGATATTAACCGTTGTTAATATACAGAGGGAACAAAAAGATGCGATATTTATGAAATATTTATTCAAATATATATAGTCTACAAATAAAATATGCTGCTACCTGAAATCATTTTGTGGCAATGATCTCATTTTATTCTTCCTTGAGGTATTTGGTGTATAGCTGCCTCATTATAGTTCGTTTTCTTAATTCTTTGTTCTTTTATGGGCGCTCCCAATCGCACTCATTTTCCGCTTGTTCTAAACTATTGCAATTTTGCTATCACTATATTTCTCCAGAACAATTAAAAATTCGTATCCATACCTATAAGTATTCAAAACTCTACTTCCGTAAAAAGCACCCGATAGACCTTGTAATTACATGTAAGAAGCATGTTGCGCATTATCGGTGCCACACACGAGCCACTATATATTCCGCTCTTTTGTGCATGAACGTGATTGAAAACGAGAACAGTTGGGGACATAAAATTAAACTGCACTAGAGTCATGAAGTTTCCCACAGGAATTTTCCGCGGCATTCCGAAAAGCTACCATGCCGTTAGTTTCGTACAGTTCAAGACGCCTGCCAACCACTCTTGTGGCGGAGTGGAGTAAAACAGGTCAACAATGTAAACTGAAAAGATATATCTTACCTGCTGTCACTCGAGAATTCAACGATATCGAAACTGTTATTTGGAGTAAATTGTTTATCCGCAACTAAGATATTCAGCTGTCATTGTTTTTTAGACGCAATGTACCAATATTCCCCGCAAGGTGGTTTATGAATCTAACTGATGATGTGCGCAGAGGGACGTTGTCGGACGCGATCAAAATGGCTTTTGCTCTGTTTAAGCATCACTAAGGACTTTTAAAAACGAAACACGGCCTGGCAATCACACAAAAAATCCCTCAACGTACTAAATCCTTCTCAAACAAACTATTCTCGTCTATCGAAGCCTCTGAGCAGATGGCGCCCCCTACTCAGCCAACAGTAAATGACAGACTTCTGCATCGGCACCAAGAAACCCAAGACATTAAAAGCGAGCATGACAAAACTCATGCGGATTCAAAGTACAGCTGTTTTAGCCCAGCGCACCTTCCATTTGCGACGAGTGAGTTTTAAGAGACAACTTTAGCACAAAAGAAGTTCCATCGTTTCTCAACCTCAGTCCAACTTTGTTCTGCTTGCAGCAGGCCTTCTCCCAGATTCTAGCCGAGATTTGCGAGAAACGACTGTCTCTTTTCTACTGGGTACCTATGGCTTGCTTCAACCTTGCTTCTTTTCTGCATTTTCTGCTCGTTTAGCTCTCCGCAGGGCCGCTGTTTTCATGCAGGAACAAGGCGACACTCTTATTAGAGGCTACAAATACTTGGCTTTCGTTGGTCTTTGCATTTTTTCCTGCTCACAGGCATTCAGCGCATTCAGTCTGAAATACTAAACTTATCCTTTATCAAACTGCCAGAGAAATGTGTTCTCAAATTTCCTTTTTCCTTTCCTGGCTTTGACAGCGGCAAAAAAATTACCCCTTTCATTCCCGTTCGTCTTCCTGTCCCCTCGCGTTGTCTAAAGTCCATTTTTCTTTGTCTTTCTTTTTCTTGGTGACAAATGGAATATTCTTCGCCTTTCCTTGTCACTTGTTTCTTGTAAAGAGCCACAAGATGCCCCATGAACCTCCTCTGGCCAGGTATGCTGCGGCCTTTATTATCACACGCAGCGACCGAAAAGCGAGGTTTCAGCACCACCGGGTGTGCTCGGAGTACCGATGACGTGCCTATTACATGCTAGTTTGGCTAAGAATTCCCGCGATTCGATGCAGACCAACCTTACAACCGGACCATGCGAAGCCATTCCCTAGCGCTTCGCTTTGATGACGCCCCGGTCGCTAAGGGCAGAAGATTACACATTATTCTTTAATGCCATTTTGATATGTTCCGCCCAACGATCTCAGCATACCCGTGAACACTGTGACAGACGGAGTATACACGAACAATAAACTGAGCCTCTCGAGGGGAGGGGGATGAAATAAAGAACGACAAGTTTACAGAGAGGCGAGGTCCTATCTATTTATCTATCTATCTATCCATCTATCTATCTATCTATCTATCTATCTATCTATCTATCTATCTATCTATCTATCTATCTATCTATCTATCTATCTATCTATCTATCTATCTATCTATCTATCTATCTATCTATCTATCTATCTATCTATCTATCTATCTATCTATCTATCTATCTATCTATCTATCTATCTATCTATCTATCTATCTATCTATCTATCTATCTATCTGTCTGTCTGTCTGTCTGTCTGTCTGTCTGTCTGTCTGTCTGTCTGTCTGTCTGTCTGTCTGTCTGTCTGTCTGTCTGTCTGTCTGTCTGTCTGTCTGTCTGTCTGTCTGTCTGTCTGTCTGTCTGTCTGTCTGTCTGTCTGTCTGTCTGTCTGTCTATCTATCTATCTATCTATCTATCTATCTATCTATCTATCTATCTATCTATCTATCTATCTATCTATCTATCTATCTATCTATCTATCTATCTGTTTGTCTATCTATCTATCTATCTATCTATCTATCTATCTATCTATCTATCTATCTATCTATCTATCTATCTATCTATCTATCTATCTATCTATCTATCTGTCTATCTATCTATCTATCTATCTATCTATCTATCTATCTATCTATCTATCTATCTATCTATCTATCTATCTATCTATCTATCTATCTATCTATCTATCTATCTATCTATCTATCTATCTATATATCTATCTATCTATCTGTCTATCTGTCTGTCTGTCTATCTGTCTGTCTGTCTGTCTGTCTGTCTGTCTGTCTGTCTGTCTGTCTGTCTGTCTGTCTGTCTGTCTGTCTGTCTGTCTGTCTGTCTGTCTGTCTGTCTGTCTGTCTTTCTACCTACCTACCCACCTACCCACCTACCCACCTACCCACCTTCCTGCCTGCCTGCCATCTCTTGCTCACGATTCGAAAGAGCGGCATGGCCATTTGGTGATTTTTTTTTTTTTTACGCAGTTGAAATGCGCTTTCTGCTTCTGTCGCTGTCATTGATGCTTTCTAGATGCTTTCTAAATAAATCTTGCAGTGCTCTTAAAGTTTTTCGCCCCGCCACGGTGGTGATCTGGTAAGGTGCCCGACTATTGTGCCGCAGTACCTGGGTTCGAACTCGACCGCCGGCAACTGCGTTTAGATGATTCCGAAAAAGATGGTTCCGTGTGCTGTGCGATGTCAGTGCACGTTAAAGAACCCTAGGTCGTCGAAATTTCTGGACTCCTTCACTACGCCGTCTCTCATAGCCTGAGTCGCTTTGGGAAGTTCAATCTTACTTACAAAACCAAACCAGTTTCTCACTAATCTCTTGTTTTGTGTCTCGGCTGTTTCACAAGTACTCATTATCATACAGCCATAAGTTACGACAGTATATATATATACCACCAAGCATAGATATAAATTCCTACTTTAAACAATCTGCACAAACATGACTATGTTACCGTAGCGTGTACGTCCTGACCCGGGATTGAAGGGTCCTGGAGAGTTTGTTTTGAAATCAAGAGTTAGACGAAAACTCGTCCGCTCAGGGTGAATCATAAAACGTCTCATTGCATACGAATGACCAAAACGACAAGAGAAAAAAATACAACAGACATTTCGACTCTCATACGGGAGCCTTGTTTGCAGTAAAAACGAGAAGCGGAGGCACGAGCTTATGTATGCTTAAAAAGGGGGCGCAGGGAGCAGTCATCAGATTCCCACAGTTTCGGTTCAAGGTGTGACTGGTGGTTTGTATCGGCAGAGAATCCAGGTGAAGGCGAAAAAATATTTTTCCTTTCAGTTGCAAAACCTTGTGCCTAGCTTCAGACGATAACCTGCTGTTTCGATATGGAGTGTTCGACTATATTACTCGAGTCCACTTTTTGTTCTTTAAATCGTTTTTATTATCTTTTGAGCGTATTTCAAAGCTACCAGTTTCGCCAATGTAGACACAGTCGAAGGTGGAACCGGGAATGCTGCGAATCACGCTGGAATATTTTTATATTTTGCATTTATCAAAGCATGTCGCAGCTTTCTGGTAGGAACATGGTTAATGTGAACATTCAAGGAACGCCGGATGTGTGCCAACGCCTCGCTAATTCCACTATGCAGGATGTATGGAATAGTGGCACGTTTTAGGAAGGAAAGAGAAAGGGCAGTTTCATGCGCTGGTCTGCACAGATGTTTTTTTTACTAAAGCCACGGAAGATGTCTGGTAGTCGCATAGCTGAAGTTCTTGCCGCACCACGTCAACGTGGTTTCCCCCGTCTTCGGGAGAACTCCATATTAGTTTGATTCTGTTTAACAAGGCTGCAGTAACTGATCTCTCATGGGAAGCCGAGTGCAGTGATTTAAAGTTAGGGTAACGTCCTGTGTGGGTAGGTTTCCTATAAACGCCGAATAATAGTTTGCCCCTCTCGCGTTTTACCAAGACATCTAGTAAAGACAACGCCCCGTTTGACTCTACCTCGGTGGTGATATCAATGGCTCCTCTTCTATGGCGTTTACGTGCGACGAAAAGGCAGGCAAAGCCTTTTTTTGAATGATGCAGAAGCAGTCGTCTACTTATCTGAGGATCAAAAGCACGACAACAAATTTCATTGTAAGATTCGCTATGGTAACGGTGATAGAGGCACCCATGGGGATGCCTTGAAACTGATGGTAAAACGAGCCTTGAAACATGAAATTCGAGTTGATGAGGCAGAACCGTATGATTCTGCAAAGATCAGGAACGTCAGTAGGCGCCCTTTCAGGTAAATGTGTCAGAACCGAGGACAGAAGACCAGGCTTTAGGCAAGGTCAACATAGACGCTCATGAAAAGCGACTTAACGTCAAACGAGACCGTGCATACATTAGCATACATAAGCTTGGGCCTCCGCTTCTTGTTTTTACAATGAACAAGCTCCCGTACTGGAGCCGAAACATCTGTTGTGTTTTTACTTTTGTGTTTTTGTTCAGAGTCTCCAATGCCAAGTTTTAGGCTTTCTTTTCCATTTCACTCTCTTATCTCGGATTAACTGACCGACTTGCTAGCTCCTGCCATCTCTACCCCTTCATGTGGATCGTGACACCACACCACTCGCCCACCAATCGTTGCCTGGCCGTGACAGCGGCCACCTACCACCTGCCCAGTCTTGGAAGCTTCATCACAAATAACGGTTTTTTGGCAGGTGGTGCATTTAATGTTAACATACTAAACTATTAATTAGAGCACATATAGAGCTACAACGGTAACAGCTGTAGGATCATTTTATGGCGGAAGCATTTCAACATTCATTGCGAAAAAAGGAAACATTCTTCAGAAGACAAAGCCTATAGCGTTACTGTGAGACACTCATAAGCGCCCAGTGTTCTTCATGCGCTGTTTATAGTGTCTCGAATATGCTTAGTCTTCGGTTCTATGCCTAGAGGAATTGCACACAAGCAGGAAACATTTGGGAACTTTAAGCCTGGTATTACTATCATGCCGGACGCCATCCATGGTAAACCACCTTCTTTGTATAGATACTGTATTTAATGAGACCGAAGTTCAGGTACTGAGGAGCGGCTTGAGTTAATTACACAAGTACCAGAAGTGCCCGAAGGGTTTGCCACACTGGCTGGCGTGAGCTGTAAAGTTTTGGCGGTTAACTGCGGATGACACAAATACTGCAACAAGGTTGTGTACAGCGCAAAGAAAACGTTCAGTGTTTCCATAGGTAAAGAGAAGAACATACTTACGAGACCTTTCCAAAGTATTTAATACGAGTGCCCTGAAAGTAAGCGAAGGAAGACGATGGGTCTCTCTTCTCAACAAACGCCTTAGACGACCAAGTTTGCCAGGCGCACATTCCTCCTACAGCCGTCGCAGAACTTTGGTGCTATACCGAGAAGATTAACAGCTTTTGGCCGCAAATATTCTCTGCCGGAAACTAAGCTCATTTAGGTGCACGGCGGAGAAAGAGAGGCTGAAAAATACATTGCACCTTACCACTATCTTAATAACCAGCTTGAAAATTGGACGCAGCGCTGTATTTAACCCCCTAGAGGGCTCAGTAATGACGAAAAATCGTCGTAGGAACTCCGCGCTTCATAATTGGAGCGGTGCCAGAATATATTTGCAGAAACTAACCAATCGTTAACTAGACAGGCCTTGAGCGCAATGCGTGCGTATATTACTGCTGGAATAAAATTAGGAATAAGGGCGTCACTATAAGTTTCATTTTTTTTTTGTCTGTCATCGTGAGATATTAACGTTTTTATTTCCAGCAAGGCGCTAGGGTATATTTTGCTGTATGATTATTCACGTTCCTACTTCACTAGAGTAACCATGCTGGACGCAGCACTATTGTGTGGCTGGCAAGGCCTTTGTGCGTGCCAGCTACTGTCACAATGACTAGCCGCTTCATCGGAAGACACATATGCATGCGATGTTCTGCCTAACTGCCGAAAACTAACATTCTTTTAAGACTCTCTGTATAGCGTCTTGTTAGTAGCAGGCAAATCTATTCGAGATTTTATTAAGTCAAGAAACTTAAGCCTATAAAATATAATTCCGAACTATATCACCCGAATCGCGTCATCGCCAGTTAGTTGTTATAAATCAACTGCGATAGTATGTCTCAGCTTGTAAACGAATGCATATGATGCTAGGTGAGCGCCTTAACATGCTTCGTGCTATAGCGCAGATAGCTGGCTGCCACAGACTACAAGTTCGAAGTGGAGATTGTGTTTTAGGTTAAATTACAATGTTACTATATAGTTTTCCCAAGAATGACAAGGGCGAAACATTCTTCAGCTATGGAGATCCTGAGAAAGATGGTAGGTTTCCAGCTGCAGCCATATGGCTACTCTTGGGTGGGCACTAAGGAAGGATTGCTCCCTTATCACAGATCACCTTGCAGGATTTCCCGAACAATTTGACCGAAGCTGCAACGAAAATTTAGGGGACGTTCTCGCAACTTACGCAGCTGACGAACACCAGAGCGTCTCGGAGCAAATCACTAGGTTAAAAAAGTGAAAACACAATCAGTTAGTATTAATACTGGATTTCAACAAGAAGTTGCTAGATCTAGAACTCCTAGAAGAAACGAGTTGAGAGTGAAATTAAATTATTTCAGGGAAGAACTCTTACGGTGGAGGTAAGTAACTGTAGAACCTTGTGTAATCACAGATAATCAAGGATGGCCCTAAATAATTTATAGATACGTTCATTTACTGGAATGGCAGAAAGGCTGGGTGGAAAGATGAACATCTGACCTGCTACTTTGCGCTAGGATAGGGGAACAGGAGAAGAGAAAGGTTCGTGATGGGGCACCGTCCGGACAGCAAAACGACGAAAGTATGTTTCATTCAATCAAGTATGTACTGCCCCACCGCGGCGACTCAGTGTTAGAGCGCTAAACTACTGAGCCAATTAGGACCTGGGTTCGAACTCAGTCATGGTGCCCGCATATTGATGGTGGCGAAATAAAAGGCGCCTATGTGTGTTGTCAGTGCGTGTTAAAGAGCACCAGGTGGTGGAAATGATTCCTACTGTACCGTGCCTTCTGCCGTAAACTCGCTGGTGGGAAGCACCTTTTCCTTTTATCGGTCATTTTGTGTTCCTTATTTTTTTAGTTTCCTTAATTGTATATATATTTGCTTAGCTTTCGGAATCTGCCTGCGATCTTTTTGCGGCCTGTTATGCGAAAGTGGCACAGCCAGAGCGTTTTTTTTTTGTCTCGTTCTTTTAAATCATACTATACGTACTGACTACGCCATCTCTCACAGCCTGAGCCACTTTGGGACGTCAAGTCCCATAAACACATAAACCAAAATTATATACAGGCGCGTTTTGCCATGCATCGCTTCTGAGTATTGTGTGAAAGCTAAACAATAAAGAATTGCACAACAGAATTCTTCCTAGCTATATGACGATGCCATTACACTTATGACCTGTCCTGAGTTCAACTCTTGTTTCAGCTTCTTGGGCCGCTAGGACACTACATTTGAAAATGCGTCAGTGGGTTGTTTCTGCACCACACCAGCCCCTATGCATCAGTGGGATTTCAGGCGTTCGTTTCTTGCTGGCCTCGTCAGGAAATATCATTTTGAAGCCCACTGTTCGCGCGAAGAGGTAATAGGACAGCTAGCTTGCTATCCATAACACAACAGAGTATTTTGTGTGTTCTAACCAGGGCGGACATCGGCGGTTTAATAACGAAGCGTTGCCATGTTGCTATTTCTTTTTCTTTTTTATTCTGGTTGTAACGCCTATGATGGCATAATTTTAACAGGGTGGCTGTACAGAAAATCGCTTAAGAATCGCTAGTAACCCTCGGCTGCAGTACGTTTTCTGAGCCATTTCGAAAACAATCCACCTGAGTACTGCAGATGCCATCAATCTGCCGCAGCTTTCAATCGAAAAGCGGTGTTGCTAAAATCTTTCTTAATTCATTCGTGTGGTAGCAATAATTGCCGTCATTATTATGGATGCATTTCACTTCCTGTAAGAATTTCTCATAAAAGTTTGGAGAGCTGTGAGCCACTATAAAACTTGATCGTTCGCAAAATTCTTACCTGGGAGAAACCTAATGAGATTTCATTCGCTCAGCCTCTACCTTTTAATATCATCCGCTGTGTTCTCAACTATTTTAAATACTGCTTCATAGTCATAGTCTCGGAGTCGAAAAAAAGAGCACAGCCTTATCTTAGACAACGGGAGTCTCCTCTGTTGTATAACTATGTGTCGACGACAGGCTTCCGTCGAATACTTGAGTGCTTTCTTCTGTAGAAAAATGCAGCAACCATGCCTATATCATATGGTCATAATTAAATACAGAGACTGTCATCTTGTGGTTGTGTAACTCTACTTTTTATGATGCATTATTTGGTTATGATATGTCAATCTCTTTCCCATACAGATACTGAGCGCTGTGGGGAATGTAGTACCATTTTATATTAGCTTTCTTGACTCTCAAAGAATGTAGAACTTAATTAAATATTCACCCCGACCTTTGTAAGGGTACTAATATTCTTGCTTTTATTTCAGTCTTCCTCTAGCCACCGTCAAAGCCTACTTCACTTATTTCACAATATCTAGCCCCTCTTAATAAGCGTTCCTATTTCACTGGGCTGATTCATCATTTATTGTTTTCTCCGAAGCACGCTCGAAAAATATGCAAAAGAGCAGGTTATAATGATATACCATCCCAGTGGGTGTAATAGCGCACTATTTTTGGAAGCAGTGGATGTCTCTGGAGTCCTCGTATTTTCCAAGCAATAGAAAAACTACACGTAGGCACGTGCATAATTAGATTCATCTAGTCCTCAACGTTTTTACTGCCAAAACAAGTACATTTATAATAAGACAAGCTATGGCATTTCAGGAAGTAGATCTTTATTATTCGTAAAGTTAGACTAATCATATATACTAACACTTTCTAATCTCAATGAAGATTTACGGGATGCGCTCGTCTGTCCAACAGCTCAGAATTTATTATTCACAGCGCAGAAAGGAAGAGCGGGCACTGCTGTTTACTTAAGTGCTCCGAAATCAAGTCCTCGGCCGCAAACGCACCAACTCGGATCACATGTCATTTTTGAAGAGATTCGAAAATGCCGGTATTGGCACATATGCATAACAGACATTTTAAACAACTTAAGATCTACAAGATATACCCCACCTATCCCGAAAATGGCCTCCGCATCCTGCAAATCTAGTTTTAAATAAAATAAAGTGTTGTCTTCAGGGCAGCTTTGTTCGCTCAATTCTAAACCGTCATTTTTTCGGGTTACATGAAACAAAAAATAGTTGCGAGATCTATCCAATTGGTAAATAAAAGCAACAATTCAATATCCATGAAAATTGGGTCAATTGCAGAATGCCGCTTAGAGAATACAAGACTATAAACTTCCCTCTTTTGTCATGAAGATCTTATTCCGCTTAGAACATTCTAAGAGGCGTGGCTTGTCTGTGCTGTTTATTTATCTAAGTCTCCTATATTTCAATGGCCTCATCCCAATCTTGTTGAATCTTCCGCAGAGCCCACTTTCTCCCTATCATTCAAGAAACAAAGCGAGCCAGAAAAAATGTTCCTTCTTGCGCTCTAATGAAGATTTATTAACCTGACAGGAATAGTTGCCCCCAAGATTATAGCCAACGAAGTTAAGAACAGAAAATGAAGTTTTGCGATGCATTAAGTTTAACAAATTGCAATCCCCCGCCCCCATCATTAGAAGAAAAAGAACGCCTGGCCGACATTGCTGCTATCTTGATCATAGTCTGAACAATTCTTAAAAATACATAACAATACCTATAGCTAGTTGGAGAACATGCCACAAGAATAAAAAGGGAGAAACACATAATATCGCCTTTAAAGGTATGACGTGGGATTATAATGGCTCCCGTCCAGGCTTCCCTTGACAGTCCTCGTTCCCCTGCATGCACTTTGCTAAACCTATGTCGCTAGTCATTTAATTTCTTATCGCCGAAATTTCGCCCAAACGCGACTCAGGCTATGACAGACGTCGTAGTGGAAGGCACTGGAAATTTCGACCACCTGGGCTACTTTAACGGGCCCTGACATAGCACTGCACACGGGCGCCTTACTTTTCATATCTAAAGCGAAAAGCGGCCACCAAGGCCAGGATTCGATCCTACATCTTCGGGCACAGCAGTCGGGCGCCCCTAACCACTGCACTGCCGTGACAGCTTAATTTCTGATTGTATTATCCTACCCGTACACATAAGTACATAGTTGTAAGCTTCCATATTATACGAGCGGCCGCTCGACATAACCCCCGTACGACTTGTATGCGTGACATATATGTGGTGTGCATAACGCGTAAATCAACTGTCCCGGTGGTGCTGGTGAACTCTTTTATTGCGCCGAAAAACAGGGGACCAGTCAAAAGACCGGTTGCGCTAACTTAGAGGAGGTCGGCGGGGATCCTTTGGGATGCCGCGGCCTCCACCGCGCACTGGATAAGCCAGCGTTGGTCTGCTGGCTCGGAAGTACACAGGAGAGACTCCCACGTCTCTGGGGTGTTTGAGTTGTCTGTGTTGTAATGTGTACAAGTCCACACCATGTGTATGAGTGTGGCCGGAGTTGAGCAGTGTTTACACATGAGGGCTATCTGATCCGGAAAGATCCTGTTGTATAAGAGGGGGTGTGGGAAGCTGCCAGTTTGTAGTTTGCGCCATTGGACGGCCTCGCGTCTTGTTAGATCGCAGTGTGCGGGAGGATATGTGCACCTTTGGAGTCGGTAGTGCTGGAGTATGTCCGTGTAAGTGATGAGTAGAGAAGCGCGTGAGATATTAGTGTCAGCGGAAGCAGGGTGGCTGATCATACTCTCGGCTCGGCAGCTGAGATCTCGAGCGAGAGTGTGTGCCCGGGCGTTTCCGCTGAGCGACTCGTGGGCTGGAGCCCAAAGAAGTAAGCGAGATGTGGAAGAGGGTGCTGTAGAACGTAGAATGTGTAACGCGTGGCAAGAGATAAGGCCAGCATCGTAATTGCGAATAGCCTGTTGAGAGTCACTGATGACGACTTTGGTATTAGGGTCGGCTAGCGCTAGCGCAATGGCAACCTCCTCAGCTGCGGTGACTGTTTCTGCATTGCGAATGCTGCAGGCTGTGTACCAGCTGCGGTGAGGGGCGAGAGCTACCGCCACCATCGCTGGCCTCGATGGATGGTAAGAGGCGGCCGTATACGTGACGTCCGGACGTCCGCTGAAGCATTTCTCAAATTGACGAGCCCGGTCGGCCCGTCTCTCGGCGTGGTGTTCCGGGTGCATCCGTTTGGGAATGGGAAGAATGCGGAGATTTAGGCGATATTCCGGTGTAAGTTCAGCGTAACTTGGAGTCGATCTCGGCGGGGAGATCCCAACTTGCTGCAGTACCGCTCGGCCAGCGTGTGTGAGTAAGAGCCGCTCATATTGGGCGGTGAGGGTTGCCTCGATCAGTTTGCTCACGGTATTGGAGATTCCGAAAGCCATGAGCTTATGGGTAGCTGTGGACATGGGAAGACCTAGGGCCGTCTTGTATGCTTTTCGAAGTGACGCCTCTAGCCGTTCGCTTTCGGCACGAGTGAGACGTAAGTAGGGTCCAGAGTAGGTGATGCGGGAGCAGATGAAAGCTTGAACGAGGCGCAGGAGGTTGGACTCTCGCATGCCATGATGCTTGTTGGAGATTCGCTTAAGGAGGCGTCCGATCTGTACAACCGACTGGTCGATGCGTTGGATCGTGATGTTGTTGCTGCCGTTGGCCCGTAGATGCAAGCCCAAGATCCTGATGTCGTCTGTTCAAGGAATCGGGTTTCCTTGCACCTGGAGGTTGATGTCAGGAAGTATCTTTGAAGGGCGTCGTCCCGGGGAAGGGATGATGATATACTCGGACTTTGTCGCCGAGCAAGTGAGGCCAACTGTACTTAGATAATCTCCAATCCGTTCGATCGCGGTCTGTAAAGTCTCTTCAATCTGGCCGTCACTGCCGCGTGTGATCCAAAGTGCGAGGTCGTCAGCATAAATGCTGTTATGCAGGTGGGGAATGTCGGCCAGTAGCTTCGGCAGGCCTATCAGTGCGACGTTAAAAAGAATCGGCGAAAGTACGGCGCCTTGCGGCGTGCCACAGTTTCCCGGAGAGATGATGGAAGGATATCCAGTGCCGGCTTTAAGTTGCACTGTGCGGTCGGTGAGAAAGTTTCGAATGTACGCATACATGCGATGTCCAACACAGAGAGGTTGAAGTTGTTGAAGAATCGCTTCATGGAAGACGTTGTCGAATGCCTTGACAACATCGAGGCCGACGATGACTTTCGTGTCTAGTGTACGTCTCATGACTACCTGATGATGGAGCAGAAGCATAATGTGCGGGGCCGCTAAATGAGGGCGGAAGCCGAACATTGTGTCTGGTAGAAGATGGTTGTCTTCAAGGTATCGTGAGAGTCTGGTCTGGATAACGTGTTCCATCAGCTTCCTAACGCAGGACGTGAGAGAGATGGGACGGAGGTTGGCCAAGGTTGGTGGTTTGCCCGGCTTGGGGATGAGGACTAGATTGGCGCATTTCCACTTTGAGGGATGGTGCCGCTGGCCCAACATTCTTGAAAATAGTCGGTAAGAGCATGAATGGATGCGTCGTCTAGATTCCTAAGCATTTTATTTGAAATGCGGTCAGGGCCGGCCGCCGAAGTCGTCTTGAGGCGATTGAGTTCTGCTCGGACCTCCGCAAAAGTGATTGGAGCGTCTAGACAGAGATTGTCCGCGCCCTGATAGAAGGGGAGGTTGGTTGTTGGTTCAGGGCGGATGTAAGTATTTATAAGCTCTTGTTTGAGCTCGTCAAACGTGCCAGGGTCCCGGAAGGCTGCATTCCGATTTTACATCTCAAATACAAAGCCCAAGTTGGCAGCGCCTGCAGACTCGACCATGTCACGTGGTTTGATGACGTCACACAACGGGGGCGAGCCCTCAGTGTACGGCCATGACACATACCACCTGCCAGAGCCATTCCAGTGTCTTTTCGCTTGTAGTGTCAATGTCCCATTTTCTGGAGAAACTGGGCCCTTAACGTTACTGCGCTAATATAATCAATTAGCAAATAATATTAATAATAATAATAATAATTGTTGGTTCCCAGGAGGGGAAAGGCGCAGTATCTGTCACACTTATTCTGTGGACACCTGATCCGCGCCGAAAGAGAAGGGAGGAAGGTGGGAGTGATGTGGAAAGAGAGAAATAGGAGCCGTAGTGTAGGGCTACAGAGTAACTTAGACCATTGTTGTTGTTGTTGAAGCACTCCCCTGATGGGGCTGGGGCAGGTAGGTCACCGCCGCTTGCGGCGGGGGCTAGTCTGCCACCGAATGTTGTAGGCAGTCATTGCACCCGCCACCGCTTCGGTGGTGGACGACGACTGTTTTTGTGGCACGCGTCTTTCTTTCCCTCTTCCTTTACTTTCTTCTCTGTTTTCCCTTCTGTCTGCGCCCCTCCGGGGTGGTGCAGTGGTAAGACGCCCGATTACTGTGCCGGAGTACCCGGGTTCGAACCCGACCTCGGCGGCTGCGTTTCGATGGAGGCGAAACGAAGAGGCGTCCGTGTGCTGTGCGATGTCAGCGCATGTTAAACATCCCCAGGTGGTCGAAATTACGCCGTAGCCCTCCACTACGGCTCCTATTTCTCTCTTTCCACTTTCACTCCCACCTTCCTCCCTTCCCTTACGGCGCGGTTACGGTGTCCACAGAAAACAAGTGAGAGAGTTACCACGCCTTTCCCTTCCTATAAATAAATCAGTTTTTTTCCTTCTGTCTGCACGAGGCAGCGGAGGTGGCTCAGCTACAGAGCTAGTAGCAGGCCCGTGCATTTTCTTTTCCTTCTTCCTACAGCCACAACAACAACAACAACAGACCATGTGAGGATCTTTAAGGTGCGAACTAGCAAATAAGCAAATAAGACTGCTTTTCACGGTGGCTTTAAAACAGTAAATGCACTCAATTTCTGAAGCTTTAACAAATTACTTTTTTTCAGTCTCTTCCTATTGAACCACACGAAACTTGTATTTGTTGCTTCTCAACACATTCACCTTTGAGAAAGGCATCTTGCCTACCGCAGTGGCACAGTGGTTAAGATGCCGGACTATACTCCGTTTCATACATCAAGTGCAACACTGGCAAAGCTGCAACTCTTGTTTGCCCTCTCCGCACCCGCGATGAAAAATAGTGCCTGCTCTTGACGAGAGGAAATAATAGTTATTTTGTCTGCAAGCCTAGTACCTCTTACATTTGCCATATACTTCATAAATAGCACCTCTTTTAGGGAGAAAGATCGGATTCAGTGAATTTGTATGTTTTCTATGTCGTTCTCGTTCGTGTCGCGTTTTCGCTGCCCCGCAACTTTGCCAGCTGTGCCACTAGATGGCGCTGGCTGTGCCCTCCGCGCTCAACTCTTTTTGAGAAAATGGTTCTTCGGTGCGCATTTTTGCTATACGATCCGCACTGCGAAGATGTCTAGGCATGCGAAGCAAATTATTGCAAACGTGTATGCTCGGAATAGAGCCAGTTTCCGCAGGAACCACTCGGCCACAAAACGAGCGCGTAGTTGATACGCCTCCTTTTTTTTTCTTGCGGACTACTTGCGTAGCTTTCGCTGCGTTGCACCTGATGTATGAAACGGAGTATAATGTACCGTAGTATCCGCATTCGAATCCGACCGCCGACGGCTGCTTTTCGATAGAGGCGAAATGGAGAGGCGTCCGTGTGCTGTGAGATGTCAGTGCTGTGTTGTAATTGTGGCTGTAAGAATAAGGAAAAGAAAATGCACGGGCCTGCTACTGGCTCTGTACCTGAGCCACCTCCACTGCCTCGTGCAGACAGGAGAGAAAGTAGAAAAGAAAGAAAAAAAGTGTGACAGATACAGCGCCCTTCCTCTCCTCTAAACCAATTTATAATTTATAGTGAACCAATTATATATCTATATATAGAAAGGCATCTCCCGTTCGCGAAAATTAGATCGCGCGTTTTTGCTAGGGCGATGTACAGAACCTGAATTTTCAAACTTTTCGGTCTTTAGATAGCGTTTAAGGCCTTGCTGGGCGAAAATTTGGCACTCTCAGCTTTTTCAACATCCGCGTTGGTAGCTTTGCAAGCGAAGAATCACGGGCAAGCAGCTGCTAGCTGGCAGGTCATAGGATCGGGTACTGGCTGGCCAGCGGACTGTGTCACATCACGAGAGCACAGGCCATAGCCATCTCCTTTGAGATGGACGAGTGAGATGCGTGTCGGGCCAGCGCCCTCTAGATTATTATCAGGCCTGCTCACCTCTCCTGCCTTGGCCTCTGATGTCACAAAGTTTTGACCGACGCGGTCTCTTTTCGATGGAGGCGAAAAGCAAGGCGTCCGTGTGCTGTGCGATGTCAGTGCACGTTAAAGAACCCCAGGTGGTCGAAATTTCCGGAGTCCTCCACTACGGCGTCTCTCATAGCCTGAGTTGCTTTGGGATGTTAAACCCCACAAATCAAACTATATCAAGCCTCCTCTCGCGCGGACGGGCCCACGCCGTTCGCGAGAGAAAGATTTGCTAAGCTTGACGAGGCCTATCACGTTGTGTTGGTGTTTCTCTTTTGAGCTGGCTCTGTTTGCGACTGGTGAAAACGTGTTTTTCGGCATTTGTGAACTGGTGTGTTGTGATGTGAAGCGTTTCGTTCGCTGAATGTTCGCATAGTGTACGCCTGCAACAGTCGTAATGGGGTGATGCTCCGCGCCCAACTGTCGCGGCAATTACGACAATGGGCCGAAGATTCGAGTGTTCTCGTTCCCAAAGGACGACTGAAGAGAAAAGTGGGAGCGTGTTGTTCGTCGAGATGACGTCGATATCCGTTCTCTCTGCAATCCGAAGGTATGTGTACGTCTATACTACTTTGAGTCTTTATAAAAGCACCACCTCCGACATGTCTGATTCTTGCTCTACAGTAATGATACCTTGTGCGCTTTTGACCTGCCAGCCAGCGTAAGGCTTCACATTGTAACGTCTGTTAATTTTTGTTCTGAAATATTCGCTTCGACTGCGGCACGTTGTTGTAATGAGACACGCTATCTTCATAAGGCCGCTCGCATATCTTGAGTGATTCTCTTTCCTGAAGCGAAAATTATGTTCTCTTGTGTGCTTTTTACTTGCCAGTCAGTAAGACTTAACATTGGCACGAGTGTTTATTTCTCATTTGTAACGTTCGCTTTGACTGCGGCAATTTGTTGTGATGAGATGCGTTATCGCTATAAGATCGCTCAGGTCTTGAGTGATGTCATTTTTTCCAGGAGCGCCAGAAAGTATTATCAGTTCACGCACACGCTCGATGTAATCTGAAGATTGCGCTTGACTCTATTTGCTGGTCAGCACGCTTCGTCCATAAAGCACCAGCGTGGGCTAAAACACAAAATCAGCTGTCGAACGATATAAAACGCCGTAAAATACCGAGTGTCTTTTCATGTTTACATGTTCCCCTCCATTATTTCTTTGAAATATGTACGGCTTTACTTAAGCCGCATTTGTGTGCATGTAGACACTCCAAATAAACTCTTTTCTTTATAGCTTAGTAAATTATTTGGATGTAGAGCAAAGCCTTTTATATATACCGTTTATTGTTTGGGAATGGTTCGCAGGTGTACGAGCACCATTTCAAGGCCGAGTACTTAAGGACACTACTACTTACACCGGTCTAAGAACCAGCAGGACAATAGAAGCTCCCCCGGGCGCTCCTCAGGACGCAGTGCCGACAATTTTTCCAAATGCCCCAGCTTATTGGAACCAATGCGCACCAGTGCGCCACAGGCAAAGAGGAAGCGCCGCGAGGCATAGCATCTAGATGTGCTCACGTGCTCAGACAAGAAGACGCAGCTGGCGCTTGTCTCGTGGGCCCAGAGCGTCGCCCCACCTGGGGGCCACGCCAGGCCGACATGCCTTAATGATGACTCTTTTGGCAATAAAAGTTGTTTCTCTCTCTCTCTCTCTATTCGGCAGTCCATCTTATATCACGATTGGTTTGGTTGGTTTGTGGGGTTTATTGTCCCAAAGCGACTTAGGCTATGAGAGACGCCGTAGTGGAGGACTCCAGAAATTTCGACCACATGGGGTTCTTTAACGTGCACTAATATCGTACAGCACACGGGCGCCTTGGGTTTCGCCTCATCGAAAAGCTGCCGCCGAGGCCGGGATTCGATCCCGCGTCCCTGGGTACAGTAGTCTAGCGCCGTAACCGCTGCGCCACCCCGGTGGGGTTTATCTCACGAAGAACTCCTAAACAGATGGAGCTCCTTGTGGCTGTCACAAGACATCTCTGTGAAAAAGAGGATTTTGATGTGTGTAACAATGATTACCATTCTGACACTGTGCTGACAAACATAAGCCGACGAGAATTCGGCACCTGACGGCAGTGGGCCTTTCGCTGAACAACACATCTTCATACATTGCATGGACTCAAGGGCCTTATCATCGCTCTCTCTTGAACTTTATTCGAACGGCTAACCTTTTTCCTTTCATTTAATACCCCCTTTATTTTTTACATATTCCATTATGCCCTGAGGCAAAAAACTACGTTATTAAAAAAAACATACTTGTGGCAGCAGCAAATTCACTTCTGAAGAACTACGTTTCCGTGAAGATTGATGTTCGGAAGAGTATACAAACGCCGACTCAAGAAAAGAAATTGCAGAAGTTTGTCAAATGAATAATAAATGTTTCCATGCGTTCTCTGGACACAGTGCGTATGTGGAAAGCGTGTGCATTAATAAAGACTCATTAAACTCACCTTTTTTTATTTCGTTACTACGTTGGCCCATCAAACTTTACCCTTATAAATCGGCGACACGTTCCACAGCACACAATCTCTATATTTAGTGGAATAATAAATTACTTTCCAGATAAATGAGCACAAATTTTAAAGCAATATGCCTTCCTAACATCAGCGCCAATCAAAATCTAAAGGCAAACTAAAACTATTACACATGTTGCACTTAACCGCGACCACTCCTTTCCACGGGAAGCGATGATATGCGCTTCACAGCCTCCCGCTTCCGCGCGGCTCGGTCAAGACGCGTCACGCCACGGCGGCAGTGAGCAGGCCTGAAAGTCGTTCTAGGTGGCATTGGTCGAAGCTTCCAAGACCCTTGGGCAATGAGTAAGACACACTTGGCCAAGCAGGCACTTTTGTAAGGCTTGGTTGAGTGGGCATTATAGGTAGCAATGAAGCTGGTCTTTCTTGTGATTGGGTTAATTACAACTTTATACTAATGCTTATGTAAACATTTGTAATTAACCCGATTAATCATTACTCAGACTTCATTAGCGCCCGAATAACAAGGTTAGTATACACGATCAAGGATATGCTAGAGGAACCACAAACGGGTGATATTACCCATATCGCGTGATAGCCTTGAACGCGGAGACCTACCATTTTTTTCTCTCTTTAACCAAATTTACTTCCGGCACGTTTCCGTGCGATATGGACTGTGAGGCAATACAATGGTTTAAACTGCCGTCTTTTGTACTTGAGGTTGCAATATCTGCTTCGATCTCTGGCGCTGCGACCACGTTAGATGGAGACGAACGACAAAGCGCCCAGTTACTGTGCGACGGCAATGCGGGTTAAAGAACGCCAGGCAGCCGAGATTTACCGGAGCCGCCCATTACAGCGTTCTTCATTGTCGGAAAAGCATTGGGGCGTAAAACTCCATAAAATAGTCTCCCAAACCTCTGGCGAACAAGAGTCATTCCTCCTTTCGATGGTTATAACGTTCAAATTTTGTTATAACGACTTTGTTCACGTGCGGACTTCGTTGACGACATGCAGATAAAGCATCGACATTTTTTTTTTTTGGTTGCATTTCGGATGCGCTCACCGGGAAACCAGTAGGCGACTTCGCGAAACCAGGCGAGCACTGCTCGCTGCCGCAGAAATATGCAGTAAGCCAGCAGTGGTGTTGTCGCGCCCCTAGCAGCAGCGAAAGGTTTAGCTCCGGCAATGAATGCATGTATCATTAAACGAATAATTGAACGAATGAATGAATGAATGAATGAATGAATGAATGAATGAATGAATGAATGAATGAATGAATGAATGAATGAAGGAAGGAAGGAAGGAAGGAAGGAAGGAAGGAAGGAAGGAAGGAAGGAAGGAAGGAAGGAAGGAAGGAAAGAAAGAAAGAAAGAAAGAAAGAAAGAAAGAAAGAAAGAAAGAAAGAAAGAAAGAAAGAAAGAAAGAAAGAAAGAAAGAAAGAAAGAAAGAAAGAAAGAAAGAAAGAAAGAAAGAAAGAAAGAAAGAAATGAAAACTATTTAGTTCTGCGTTATTTTTCGGCGGTTTTTGGGGCGTCTTCAGAGGTGTCTCCTTGTTGCATCCCCAGAAGACTTCTCCATCAACCTCGCCCACCTCCAACCAACGGTCGGTTGCCCTCTGCCCAGGGCTCCGCTGGCCACTGCCGCCCGTTGAGCTCTCTGTACCAGAACTTGCGGGTCGTCGCCAAAAACAAAATAGCAGCAGTGAAACGCGGTTAAACCAAGTTTGAAGCGCGATACCTCTGCTTTCATCTGTTTTACAAATATTACGTGTCTAGCAGACATCTTCATGCGCCTATCAGGTGATGTCTGAGAGCATTGAAAATCAATCATCTTTCAAGATTAAGTCATGGTCAAGAGGTCTGCTAGTTGTGGGGTCATGCAATAGCTTACCATAGCTCAACAAACTAGGCGAAACTTGTCGCTAGAGACGCTATCTCCCGCTTTGACTTGGTTTCAGATTCAAGGTCACCTGGATAGAACGGAGTGGTCCGCGGCTTCGCACCTGGAAGAACAAAGCTGTGGCTCTAAAACTACCATTGCTTCCACGGCGATTCCACCGGTCGCAGCAAAGAGCAATAGCATTCTTCAATACAAGCCTGTGTACAGAGCATTCAGGCGCGCTCTTCTGCACTCATTAAGGCACATAGCACGGCCTCGGTCACGAGGCAAGGAAAGAATTAAAGAGAGGCCTTTTTTTCGGAGCCGGACGTGAGAATTCCCCATCGCACTCTAGGCCAAGCGTTTGCAGCGTATCCATGGTTTCACCGTGTTTCCGCATGAGCTCCTAGGATCGATGCGAGCAAACAACCTCGAGCCGCGCCTCGCCACCGCCAGCTGTCGCGGGCTGCCAAAACTGCCTGCATCAACACTTTGAATGAACTAAATGTGCAACCGGGAAGCCCAACGCTCGCTGCAGGCCTCCAAAACTTTTCGTCATCAGTGAAACGCAACTATTGCGCGAAAATGTTAATTCCCGACTATACACCACCGGCTCTGTGAACAACCCGATCCGTACCGTCGATGAAGATGACGCATGAGACCATACCTAGGAATCCCACTAGCCCTAGCGAAAGCAAATGACTTCCCTCACAATTTATGTTGTGCAGCACGAATTGCGAGGATCTCTCGTAAGCTTTCCGTCCTCTATGGCCTTGCTAATGGCAGATTGAAGTCAAGGGTGTTAGAGTCTCCCTCTTTCTGGTGCAAAAGCAGTTCAATAGAAAGTTGTGCGACATATATACAATCAAAGTAGAGCAGAGCCGCCGTCATGGCCTGCCTCGACTACACAACGGCATGGCGGTTAGCGCTTCTTCGCCAGACCAGCCCAACGCTCGGTGGGATACTCGATTCATAGGGAGGACGGTATGGGGGAAAACAGAGCGGAGAGGAAATAAAGTTTCATTCGTCGTGTCCCAGAACGCTGCCAATTCTGTGAGCGCGTTATTTTCAACACAAAAAGGTTGTTCAAATGTAGTTAACCAATGAATATGTTTATTTTCTTTACTACAGAAGAGCCGTCAGCCAGTTCCTCCTAAACAAAGTTTCGGCGCTCAGGCTTGTAACATTTCTCGATGTAAAGAGCACTTCGTACAAGCCTTCGTTTGTACGCGCATTGCCTATGTAGCCCCTTACCTTCGCCTCACGCGAACAGATCGGGAACGACTGGATGCATCACTGCGCAAGGCATACAAGACAGCATTGGGTCTACCCATGTCCACTTCCACCACCAAACTGATGACCCTCGGGATCTCGAACACAGTCGACGAGCTGATTGAAGCGACTCTAACTTCCCAATATGAGCGCCTCTCGCTGACACATGCGGGCCGTGCAGTACTGAGCCAGGTAGGAATCACTCCCCTGAGGGCGACTTCTACGTATATGGACCTCACGCCTGAGCAGAGACTCAGTCTTCGTATACCTCCGCTTCCCAAACGTATGAATCAGAGTATCATACAGAGCGCAGAGCCGACCGAGCCCGGCAACTCCACAAACGTTTTACCGGTCGCCCCGACGTTACGTACACAGATGCCTCCCACCACCCCCGTCGCCCCGCTATGGTTGCGGTTGCATTGGCACCGCACCGAAATTGCCACAACACCTGCAGCGTCCTCAACGCTGTTACCACCGCAGAAGAGGTTGCCATCGCGTTAGCTCTGACCGACCCCTCCACCAAAGTAGTCGTTAGCGATTCCCAACAGGCAATTCGTAACTTCGATGCAGGTCGTATATCCCGACAGGCACACACTATCCTCCGATCTTTCCTTATACCGTCTACACCTCGTCTTCTTATATGGACCCCAGCTCATGAGGCGCTCAGAGGAAACGCACAGGCGCATGCTCTAGCCAGAGAACTCATGTACCGGGCGGAGCCCCCTCCTCAGCCTGCCGCTTCCTCTGACACTCCCCAAGGCACTCATTCACGCCTTGTTACATACACGGACATCATCCAGCATTAT